>NC_030681.2:124515338-125187005 GCF_000004195.4 Xenopus tropicalis | reverse complement strand
ATCAGCAGAATAGGCAGGTAACAAATTAGCAGCTCCCAGTCACCTGTATTGCTAAAACTGCTCCAATAGCATGCAATAGTAAAACACCCAGTTCTGGTCATGACTCCTCCAGTTACACTGAGTAGGAAAAACAATAGCTTTTCTGAAAGCAGTTGCATTGTGAAGTGCTGTTTTCTTTTTATAACCCTTAAAAAGAGCTTAAAATCAAACAATACATATATAAATACATTTTTCCTTTTATTTACTTATAACCTTCTCCTTCAATCTTTCATGTAGGACTAAAAAAAAATCCCATGATTGCAAGAAAGAAGACAGGCCCGAGCATACCAAAAACAGCAAACAGGAAAGATTCTATGTTTAGAGAACTAAAGTAAATTATATTTCCTTAAGGCTGACTGCATGCACTAAACTGTGCACATCATTTTAAACATATATATTATTATATATAGGACAGTGTTCTCATATAAATTCTAGAAACTAATTATATACAGGAGTGTATTTTATGTAAAGTAGCTAAAATGTGTGGTCCACTTTTTTTAGGAGACAAAAAAGTTAACCAAAGTATAAAAGAAACACACTTATCCTAGTGTAAACATCCCAATCTCTGCGTAAATAGCACAATGGGGGAACTCACAAGGTGACAGCTTGCGTTAAGCAAGTCAAATGAAGCATGGTCGGGTCAGGACTGAAGCCAAAGGCAATCTAGAAGGCAGCTATATACACAGTCAGATTAATGCAGCTGCTGGCATTGCTCGCTAAACCTGATAGGGGAGTTACATAACGTTGTTGCTTAAATAAATGCAGTTAGAACTGAAAAACTGTTATGTGGTTGCTTGGGTTCTTTTGTTTAAAGATTGGAAACCATTTGGTGTGACAAACATGCATAAATAAGGCAAATACATATTCACGCTGTATAGCATTGATGCAGATAGGCGAGTATCTCTTTAAATAGTAAACATTTAAAGCAAATATCTCTTATTTGGAAAAATATGTATAGTGGCCCTTAAAAACCATCACTAGAATCAGCCTACTGATATGAATGATAGGGAGAGAGACAGCCAATACATGCACTGCAGATCTCTCATGTAAAGCACTTGAAGCATGTTAATATAAATATTTGTACCTGCTTCTCTTCACACTCTGTACTAAGGCAGAGAACACTAAGCAAGTCAGTATAACGTCAGGGCAATTCAATTCATTCATTTACTGTAAATAGAGGCCGGGACTGCTACTTACAGGGACAGCTGCCATCAGAGTTGGCTGAAGTTCTGATGCGTCTCCTTTGCTCCCTTTCTTGATTTTCGTGGACTGCAAAAACACACAAAAATTCAGTAGTGTCATAAGTTTAAGGGAAATCTGAAGCACAAGAAATGTTAGTGGTGTTCGGAGTGGATGCAGTGCGTCATTGATATTTGCTATGCTCCATTCATTCTTCAAAAGTATAACACGTGCATGCTAGCAGGACACACTATAAATAATGTTGCTCGGGAATTAATGGATCATGGCAAACCTCTTCTCACAATAACAAGATTTACTGTACGGGATAGTAGCAACACTACTGTAGTGTTGTTGTACAGAGAAACACTGCCAACATTTATATGAAACAAACATTAATATGGTATACTCCATATCAAAGCATAACAATTAGAAAGTCAAGCTCTGACGTTAAGATTGCTGCAAAAAAGTAACTATCACATCCCAGCCAGGATGTGTGCAAAGAAAATGTTCTGTACCAAGAGGTTATTCACTCTGTGGGGGAATGTGTTAAGTTGATTTGTTTCAGGCATGGATGATAGAATTATAAACCATCTAAAAAATGGCAAAATGGGCCAATCAATAAACATGGACTAACAGAAGGAAGGCACTATTGGCTGTTGATATTTCCCTATGTTACTAGGCACCGGCCGAAAGGGACGTCAGGGAGAGCAGGCAGTAACTTTGGGAGAAGTATGATGGGAATGCCTAGAGCAAAGAAAGCCACAAAATATTTCTGCTGTTTTATTTATCTGGTCAGGCATAATGGTTGCAAGGCAACAGTCCCCTGTTGCAAACCGACATAAGCTTCCCAAGCCCTTGCACAGAGCTGCCTGGAGCTTCTGGCCCTATTATACTAAATAGGTACACAGATACAGCCATTGACTATAGCCGAGCATCGAGTAGCTGTAGTTTAGCAGCACAGAGAATTGATCTCACAGTTATAGGAACAAAAATGAGCAGCAATGTACTAGCCAAGCAGTTGGTAACATGTATTTTAGCCTGTAGCCCCCAATCTGATGTTGAACTACAATAAAAAATACTCCTAGGGTGTCTCTGGGTTAGTTTAATACATTACTAACCTGGTCAGATAGGGTCTGTGGTGAAGAATAGCCCACACGGCAACCTCGTGAAAGGCAAACCAACTCAGCACTCAGCTCTAACACGTGTGCCAAAGGCAGGTATCCTATGTATGTATCCGTGGCCCTGTAAATAAAAGCAGCACAGTTTCAAACCAATAAGTCTGAAAGCAATAAAATAAGAGAAATTATTGACTTTCTTCTCAAAAGGGTATTACTATATATTACTTTCTTCATCCATCCATTGAGGACATGGACCTATTTGCTTAGCTTCATGCTCCAGTGCCTGTTATATACCTTTAATGTAAGGACATTGCTCAGGGGTTGGGGCTTTTATGAAGTTAAAAGTGCTGTTTAATTAACTGGAAGGCCACCTGTAATGTAACACAGCTGTATACCTGAATACTTAAGTATAGGGCTCCTGGGAAAGAAAGGGCAACCAACCTTACAACAAAATTATTCAAACCATTTAAAACAGCGGTTCTCAACCTGTGGGTTCCAATGGTTTAAGGAATCATTTTATGGTTGGGCGTCACCACAACATGAGGAACTGTATTAAAGGGTCGCGGCATTAGGAAGGTTGAGAACCACTGATTTAAAAGAAAAAAAAAAAAAAACCACAACATACAAAAAGGTTATCCATCAGCTTTAACAGGAATCACATAAAGCTCATTACAAATTAGGTAATTTTGGAAACAGCATCTTGTGACATCGAGAGGCTGAGATACTGGGATCATCAGCCACTTTAAGTGATATAAACTTGCTGCATAACACTTGGCTGATTTTTATTTACTGCCAATGAATTAATCCAGATGTAAATACCGTGCAAGGGCAATTTAATGGCAATGGCAATTAGCAGCGCAACTGTGCAGGTAACAGATCCTGGTGTGGCAAATGTTCAAGAAGAAAGAATTCTAAATAAGTAGAAAGGTCAGTAATGGTGTGAAGGCAACAAGAGAACAAGTCACAAAAGAAGCAGCTAGTGTTCGTGTGGCATGCCGGGCCCCTCCTAGTATTTTTGTGGGTGGGGCCAGCCCGATCTCAGAATGCCAATAATTAGAGCTTATAGCAAAATCAACAACAATACACGCAATATAGTTGAAATATAACATACCCCAAGTTAGGTATCCTCTGTGCCATCCCTGTAATGCCCGATATTAAGTTACTATGAGAAATCATGACTCCTTTTGGAATGCCGGTTGAGCCACTCGTATACATAATTACAGCAATGTCGCGTGCCTCGGGGAAGGAGCGCTGCGTATTCACTGGGGACCAAGAATAAAAGTGCTTATTAGTAATGGGTTTCTATTATAAAAACAGGTCATTTTGCCAAACAGGAAACCTAATAAAAATGTCACTTTATAAATGAACATCAAACCAAAGTTGAACATTAACTAGGCGACCGCTCACTTGTTACACTAGCTTTTCTATTGCAGCAAAGTGTGGGGGTAATTAGTAACAGCAGTGAGGGAAATACAAGGGCTAAAAATGTGGATGTGAAACAAAACGTTGGTTAAATGAAAACAACTGGACTGCACCATTGACCTTACACTTTCTTTTGTGTTTTGCATTATTTTGAGTGGTATAAAACAGGATGTTAATGTGTGGGAACATCCCCCCCTTCCGCTTGTGTGGGTTTCCTTTGGGTACCCCTGCTTCCTCCCACACTCCAATAACAAACAGACAGGTTAGCTGGCTCCTGATAATACTGGGAACGAAGAAACAGCACATATAGTGCAGAAATAATTAGATGCATTCTAGGAACCTTAGATTGTAAGCTCCACTGGTGTAGATGCCAATATAAATAATATATATTTGCTGCAGAAATCATTGGTAAATACCAGACACCATGTATCATTTCAAGGCTTTTGGATGCTGAAGGTTGTAGCTCAACAATGAGATAAAGAGATAAAGTTGCTTAGTCTAGTGCTGCTACCAGGTACTGCCCTCCATTGCAATCTCTTTACTCATCATGGCAAAGGAAATAGGCAATCCAGAAGTTAGGTTGGTCACAGAAAGAAAAGATCATGCTCCCTTCCCACTGATTAAAGGGGTCACTACACTCAAAATGTATCCCTAATGTACTATATGGTAAATTAGCCAGTACAGGTTTTAGTACTTGTTTTGCAGAGAGAAGATATTTTACTAGTACACCACTCAAACAAGGGCCAAACGATTGGATCATAATGAAGGGAACATAGGTCATCAGGGTGAAGACCACATCAATGAGCTGATCCAGTCTATCTGCCGGATAACGTTTGGGCAGGCCTATCGGAGGGCTCCATGCACTGAGCACAAAATCAGCCAATATGCCCTGAATGGACTAGCAGCCTTAATCTAAACATATATGGCCACCTCTCAAATGCAACTCACATTAGGGAAGAAAAGATTTAGTAAATTTTTTGCCACAATGGAAAGAGAAATCATTACCCCCTACATCCCTGATACTTTAATGACAAATCATGTACATACCCTCTCAACCTAACAAATTACTATTTCAACCAACTGCTCCTGCCTGCAGTCTGAGACTCACTACATGACTGGTTTGTTAGCATCAGGAAAAAGATAGGTTGAAGAAACTTAGTTATGAAACATAAAATCTAAACTGTAAAAAGTAACTATTTGTGAAAATGCTTAATTAAACATTCAGACATAATGGAGTCCTCTAAGTGTGTTGGGCATCAGTTTCAGCTTAGAGAGGAAAAAGAGAAAGTTCTAATTAAATTAGAATACAAGTGTAATTTCTGCCAGATGTATAGGGCCTGAGAGCGCACAACTCTCTCAAGTAACGCGCTTTACAGCATCTGTTCACATGGAACCAACATCCTAAAAAAAGGGGGGGATGGGTGGGATGCAGTTAATGGCCATTTGCTCCATATACATATCCTGCTGTGTAATGGAGTTATTGGAGGAAATCCCTGGACAAACAATTGTTCCACGAAACCCATCCTATATAACTAGAACTTGACATCTTGTGTTACTTGCACCGAAAGCATACGGTTCTGTAGCCAGAGATCCTTCTCTTGCACACCTGGGTTCTTGAAATGCAGATTGGGCTACTTACATTGCTTTGCTCCAAAGGCTTGCACTGCGCCCATACTATGAACAGTAATATTCTTGGGAAAATCAGTCTGCTGTGCTCCCATGCCATCCACAAGGATAATGTGCCTAAGAAGAGGGACCTGGGGGAGTATAGCCTGTGAAAACAGATATAAATAAATATAAGATTACATTGTAAGCTTTATGGGGCAGGAAACATCTTCTACCTCGCATGTGATATTTAAACTAAAAAATATCAAGTGTGACCAAGAACTGCCATCAGTCTGGTTGCAGTTTATAAACAAGCACAAGTCAAGTCAAGCTTCTCTCTGCAGATCACTGGCACCAGTGTGGCACACAACAAACATCACACACGGGCTTGCATTTACACAGTAAAGAGTGGCATCATGGTTTAGGGTAGTATTAAGGTGGCCATACACTAAAAGATCTACTTATCTGGCAAGTGGATCTAATCCGGATATCAGGCAGATATGATTGTTTGGCCCTCAGGCCAAAGATCAGGTCATAATTGGCACAATGCAAGCCGATGTGCCAAAGTCCACATCAAGGAGCCAGCGTGGTCCTCGATCTGACAGGAAAATCAAACCAACCCCATGGTAATCACCCAGATATCAGTAGCTAAGGCCCTTTAGCTAGTTTCATACATGGGCCAATACTGGACCAAGTCAGCAGCTTTTTCGGCCTGTGTATGTCCACTAGACTGAAGGCTAAAATACATATTAGTAAAACCATTCCTGGAGACTGTCTCGTGGATAAGAATGCTTAGTCACTCAATGATTCAGTGGGAATGAAAGCCATATATAACCCAGCTGCACAACCTTATTCACACTGTACACTTATGGAAGAATCAATTACTCACTGAAGGAGTGCATCTAACCCCCTCCACTACAGATAATGTCCTTGTGAATACAACCCTGTTTTTCAAAAAGTTTAGATCCTGTGTAAAAACAGAATGGGATGATCTGCAATCATTTAACCCTTTAAGTGCCACCCAACATAGAATCTACGTTCTGTGTATAAAAGTACCTAAGTGCCACAGAACGTAGATTCTATGTTGTGCTGTATTTCTGGGTTTGGGAACTTGTTTCCCAGCCCCCAGGCAACAAGCAGAGACTGGGAACGAGTGGCCCCTGGGGCACGATTGCCCAGAGGCCCCACAGGGAAATGGCAGGCACTTTATTACTACGTGCCTGACATTTCCTGCTCTCCCCTCCAGCACCGCCCACTCAACAGATCTGCACAAAGGAGAGCTGCTCCGGTTCCTGGGTCCCTCCTGCCCACCCCAGGTAACACAAACACACAGTTATTAGACTAATATACACTTACAGCATACACGCATACATTTTTGGGGGGTGGGGCTGGGGGGGTTTCACACCACGGCAGCACTAACTTGCACACACCACGCATTTTGGCAAGTGTACACACACTTACGCAATTGTGTTTTGTTTGTTTTTCTCCATCACATTATTCTTATTTCCCTGAAAAAAATGTTTTATTGCCATTTCAGATAGGGTATTCGCTAACCGCACTGGCACTGCACAAAATCTTTTGCACGTTATTTCAGTGCTTTTATTATTTATTTTCTGTGATTTTGGTGTATTGTTAGCAATTTTATTGCATTTTCAGTTATCCATAGGTGTTGTTCCCTTGATTTTGTCCGTAAAACTAAACTTGCCTAAGCCAAAATACTCAAACTGTGATTCTGACTGCAGAGTACACTAGGTGAAAAAAAACCCCCTTTGATTTTAGTGGTTTTTTTTGGGGGGGGGGGATTTTAGCAGTTTTATTGTATTTCACATTGTTCTTTGTTACTTGTCTTTGCCCATGGAAATTTTGTCTTTAAAGAGAAGGCCATGCTTATTTCAGCAAGACAATGCCAAACCGCATTCTGCACATATTAATCCATAATAAGAGAGTCTGGATGCTAAACTGGCCTGCCTGCAGTACTAACCTGTCATCCATTGAAAACAATTGGTGCATTATAAAAGAAAAAAAATAAGGCAAACTAGACCCCAAACTGTTGAGCAGCAGAAATCCTTTATCAGGCAAGAATGGGACATTTCACTTTCAGAACTGCAGCAATTGGTCTCATCAGTTCCCAAACATTCCCAGAGTTTTGTTAAAAGAATAAGTGATGCATCACAGTAGGGTACATGCCCCTCGTGTTGCCAGCATCAAATTTAAAAAGAGCATATATTTTCCAGAAAACAATAATATATCTCCATTCCAGCATACAATATGTTGTCCTTGTACTATTTGCAATTACATGTAGGATATAAATCATTTGCAAATCAGCCCATCTTCTTGGTAATTATATTTTACAGCATCCCAACTTTTTTGGTGGTGTATGTGCCAAGGGGCATCAAAGCTCTTGGGCTGCTTGTGAGATCCACAAACCCAATTAATGCACTAGCCATGTCAGTGTTTATTTGATCTTTGCAGATGCCTCGGTGTGGATAAACACAGAACACATATGATCTGAGAAAGAAAACAGTTTATTTAAATGTGGTACGCCTGTACAGATGGGCTGCTGTTATTGGCCACCATTCAACTCACACGCATATCTGTAAACACAACAAGCCGCCACCTTCACTCTGTATACACAAGCTACATTTATGGGTCAGTTCATTCTAAACACAGAACTCAGAAATACATTTTAGAATGAAGAAGTGAAGGATTAGGAAGTAGGGGAAAAGAGAAGCAGCAAATCAAATGTGCAACAGAAAAGGGACCCATATATACGAATATGGATTTAACATTCCTTCCCACAAAAGATCTATGGATTGTGCTTTTTAAGACTTACCAGTTATTACAAATGAAATTAACACAGCCTTTTAATGAAGGAGGCCTAAATTGGCCTCTCCTCTAAGCCCATTAGAAGTTTTAGACCACTTGGGGCTGCATAGAGACTGCTTAGGTTGATGGATTGCTGTGTCAATGTGGTTTACAGTGGTCAGTATGCCACAGGAAGGATTTCTTAATTAAGGCCTGGCCTCTCCCTGCAGGTCTACCATTGGCAAAGCATTTCCCATATGTCTCTAAGGCAGGGATCCCCAACCTTTTTTTACCCATGAGTCACATTCAAATTTAAAAAGAATTGGGGAGCAACACAAGCATGAAAAATGTACCTGGGGGTGACAAATAAGGACTACAATTGGCTATATGGTTGCCCCTATGTGGACTGGCAGCCTACAGGTGGCTCTGTTTGGTGGCACATCTGGTTTTTACCCAACCAAAACTTGCTTCTAAGCCATGAATTCAAAAATAAGCACCAGCTTTAGGGCCACTGAGAGCAACATCCAAGGGGTTGGGGACCATTGTCTAAGGGATATGGTGCCAAGCAGACTGGAGCATTTTGACCACTGCTTTCTTCTGGCGTAAACAGCAAGAAAAAAAATTAAAAATATCTGTTGTCAGCCCCTATATTCTAAAACAAAGCACTAAGAATGAGAATACTCCAAACCTTGAACTAACAATGCATTCATTTTATAAGTATTAAGCACAGGGCCACGGTGTGGTTGCTGCAGGCATCATTAATTCTCTTCTAGGCTTCTTTGGTAAAGACCTCCACTTCCCCTGGTACAAAAGGCGAATGTACAGTGTAATGCAGTAGAACGCACAGCTCACATACCTAAGTTATTTGGCATTGTATCTGATTACAAGTATCCTTTGCCCTAGAACCACAATCATTTTACACATTTAAAACAACTTAAACAATTGGTCAAATTTACCTTCAGCTTTGTTTGCAGAAGCTCCTTGCTGGTAATGATGTGTGTCACCTCTGTTTCAGCGAGTCCGTGTGCAATGGCAGGGCCGCCCAGAGTTGCATACAGCGTAACAACTAAGCAGAAACATATACAAAACAGTGTTAGAATATGGTAAGGTGCCTACATTTAAAAAAAAAAAAAAAAAAAGTAATCTTTGAGAAAGCATACACTGCAAATAAACTTATGCACAGTATGGCTACTCCTTGCCACTCAATATTATGTGCAGTCTTCATGGTTACCAATTATGCAACAGCTGTTCAACTGGAGGTCCTAGGGCCAGATGTGGCCCTCCAAAGCAGGGTCGGACTGAAGGGTGCAGGGCCCACCAGGGCTTTTGCTTCAGGGGCCCCTGCACCCCCTAATTAAACTTACCAGAAGTGCGTCGGGTGAAGGAGACCAGCAGATCAGTGGAGCGCCCTGTGGCGATTGGGTCTGGCCTGCCGGGGCCTACTATATGATAATTATTTTCATTCAATTTGACCTCCAACATGCTGTATAAGATATAAGTGCCCTACTACATGTAATAAGTTGGACAGCACCGATATAGATAATAGCCTTGTTATTATTACAATTCCCTACTGCCTAATTTTCATCAAATCAGTATAGTAATAAGATTACACGCTATTACACATTATTAGACTGGCAGACCCTATAAAAATGGTTTAATTTGTGCTTTTTTTTTTATAAGCACATTGTACAATAAAATCCGACGTCACGGTCATTTTTAGGACCTTTATCATACACCCACACATATACTTACAGATATATTAATGCACTCACGGTGACTAATATCCTCACATCTACTTGTGTTTTTGTGCTGAATAGATATTCAGAGCTACATGTACCGTACCTCAGAAAGCTTCCTATTTTCTTTCCCTTGCTAAACCTTGGGAATGGAGCGGCAGGCCACAGGCTGAACGCTGCAGTGGAACATATTTGAGCTAATGCAGACCAGATGCTATTTTTTCCAAGGAGAGACGGCAGGCAAACACTGCTTTCTCTTGCTTTTACCATGGACACCCCAGTGCTTCACTAACTACTTTGTGGCACCCCAATAGGGAGGAAGCAACCAGGGCACAGCAGCGGCATTTCTGCCTGGGGGCTGAGGATCAGTGGGAGAAAGAATACCAGATCTTATATGCTAAAATTCAGTGACTATAAAATGCAACCAAATTTAAAGAGATAAGTGCCCTTAGCTTTCTCCACTTTGCAATTTGTGCTTGTACAATTTTCATGTGAAAAGTTAGGGATGCAGCGATTCGGTTTGGGATTTGGCCTTTTTCCGCAGGATGCAGATGAATCCATGTGCCAGGCCAAACCAAATCCGAATCACAGAAATTAAAAATGTTCTCTTTAACCCATCCATGCCCTTATTTGCATAAGCAAATTAAGATTTGGATTCAGTATTTGGCCGAATTTTTAATGAAGGATTTGGGGTTCGGCTGAATCCCAATATAGTGGATCTGGTGCATCCTTTTCTGGCTTAATTTTCCTCCATTCTAACAAAAGTATCAGTTGTAGCAGGTGACGATAAGCATGCATAGTAGGGGTTGAAGCTGCAGCTGTTATAAAAGTGTAGGCTGATCTACAAAGCACAACGAATAGGCTGGCCTACTAAACATAAAGGCTGGCATAAGACAACATGAAAAAAATAAAAAAAGCTTTCAACTACGTTTACAAATAATGTTCAAATTACTGAAATGTTAAATTACTGTATACAGAAACACAACCTATAATTGTATATTACACAACCGTGTAAGACACTAGGTTGCCCAAAGTGGCCCCAGTTGGCTAGCTATGTTAAAGTTGCCCTCACCGCTTGGGGAGAAGTAAAAGAGGAGAGAAACTGCAATGTCATTTTAACAAGGCGCCTAGTGATGTGCTGCACCAGTAATAACCGCAGTGGAGCCATGGCTAGGAGGTCACATGACTGGTGCTGGCAGTCAGTAGGCAACAGGGGACACTAGTACCCATGGCACCCAGACAGAGAATGGAACACAGCATTGGACCCACAGCCTGCAGTGTTGCGTGGCGAGTGGAACACAAGACCGACCATTTTAACTCCCACCTTCAATGGCAGCAGAGCAGTGGCACATCATTAAGAGGACTTAAAATGACCTTATGTATCCATCTGAATAAAGAATATTATGTAGCCACTGTACAGAACAAATATATCATATAGCTGCTCTGGTTTTTGTTATCTGTCACTTCTTTATATTCAGCCGTGCAGGATAATTGCATGGAAAACAGCGAATAAACATATTCACAATGTTGATCTTCCCCCTTGAGCTGATGGAAGCAAAGCACAAACCCAGCAAGTGCCTGGGTCGGTTCCCACAAGCTGTCTCTGCAAACTCCTTTGACCCCAGTTACATAAACAGGGAGACTTAGGGATGGGCTTCCCCTGCCGGCAGATTAACCCTTAAACCATCAGTGCTCCGATCTCCAGTAACAGACACCGAGAAATAAGGCAGCTCAAAACTGTGTCACAATGCCGGCATCATTCATCTTGGAATCAAGTGAAAAATGTAAAGTGACAGTTCAAGGTGTCTGCAGACTTTAGTGGTATAAGAACATAAAGACCTACAATGTTATATTCGGGTTTACCAACATTTTGATCAACTTTTTAATAAGCACGTATAACGAAATTTAAGTGATTGCATAGTTATTTGTAGATGAAATTGCTAATTGCTATAAAGCAGTAACCGTCTGCCCCTGGCTATTCCATCACTTCTGGTTCTGGCTACATGAACCACTGAAACAATATAATGGCAATCAGTTAACCTCCAGGCAAAACTCCATTTTTAGGGGGGGAAAGTAATAAAAGTAACAGAAAAAATCTATGCCTCTGTGCGAACAAATGTGCCTTTGCACAAATTTTATATAGCTTTTGCAAATGTGGAAACTGTTTAGCAACCACTGCGCCCCCTAGCGCTGACCTGTGGTGGCCTATGAGATTCCCTGGCCCTCTGCGCTTAGGCTTTTCACATCACAGGGGCCAAGGTGGGGCCACATCGCTAGTGCAGAGAGAGCAATATCGCTTTCTACACCATCAGAAACAAAAATTCCAACATAAAAATTGGAATTTTGGCTCTTTAAGTTACCCCTGGTAACCTCAGGGAAGCTGCCACCTCTGGAACGTATCTCAACTTGCCTCAAGGCAAGTCCCAGGGAAGAAAGACTAAGGGGCTGATTTACTTACCCACGAACGGGTCGAAATGAGTCCGATTGCGTTTTTTTCGTAATGATCGGTATTTTGCGATTTTTTCGGATTCTTTACGAATTTTTCGTTACCAATACGATTTTTGCGTAAAAACGCGAGTTTTTCGTATCCATTACGAAAGTTGCGTAAAAAGTTGCGCATTTTTCGTAGCGTTAAAACTTACGCGAAAAGTTGCACATTTTTCGTAGCGTTAAGTTTTAACCTAATCTTTTTTTTCCCCTCAAAATGCCCATCTCTTTTTCCAGCAGAGTTCTACCTGCTTTCTAATACAGAGGTTCTTTATCAGCTACCCCATTTAATAATCCTGGGGGCACATTACTGCCTATGGCCAAACGTTATAAACCCAACACACTACAAGCTGAACTGAGGGTGCAGGAGAAACACGCTACAAGCTACATGGGTGCGCAGGAGAAACACGCTACAAGCTACATAGGTGCGCAGGAAAAACACGCTACAAGCTACATGGGTGCGCAGGAGAAACACGCTACAAGCTACATAGGTGCGCAGGAAAAACACGCCACGAGCTGAAGTGAGGGCGAAGGAAAAACACGCCACAAGCTGAAGTGAGGGCACAGGAGAAACAAGCTACATAGGTGCGCAGGAAAAACACGCTACAAGCTACATGGGTGAGCAGGAGAAACACGCTACAAGCTACATGGGTGCGCAGGACAAACACGCTACAAGTCAGTCATAACATTTCTTATCAACAACTTGCTTATAAATGGCAATTAATGGACATGCTTCTTAAGAGATGAGAAGGACAAGAGATCTGAGAGCTTCACAGACGTGCCAAGAAGCAGTACTGACGTCAGGGGTTTGATGGGACAAGAGTGGAAACAGCTGTAAGCCATAGTGCCTGTACTGCAATCTGCTAATGGCCCTGCTCAGCCATGGGTCCAAATTCAACCTTAACCCGCACACCCTTAGCTCTCCAAAGTAATTATCGCTCGGTGCACAATGCCTAGGGGGATCGGCACCCCCTCCACAGATTCTACACGAACAAATAGCAGTGGCACTCAAGAGCTTCAAACGGGACTAGCCCTTAAAAATATTTATTGCGGAAAAAACATGCAACGTTTCGAGGCAAACTGCCCCTTTATCAAGCATGCTTGATAAAGGGGCAGTTTGCCTCGAAACGTTGCATGTTTTTTCCGCAATAAATATTTTTAAGGGCTAGTCCCGTTTGAAGCTCTTGAGTGCCACTGCTATTTGTTCGTGTAGAACCTGCTCAGCCATGGTACAGGGACAACATTCGTGAAAAAGTTTATGAACACAAACCCCTAGAGCCTTGAGGGACAGCATAAAATAATGCTAAAAGACTCAAAATAACACTGCCGTCTCAGAGAGGATCACACTTTCAGCGAAAAAGAATATCCAAACATGATAATTGTATTTTGACGTATAATAATATACTTAATGGGAGAAAAGATGACAAGTTGACTACAGTGTGAATAGTGTAGCGAGAGATACTTCATGCGAAAACAGCACTATGTATCTATGAGGGTTACACACACAGCTATAGAGTTGTTATTTAACATTATGACCATCTTTTTAAGAAAAAGTTTAGCAGGGAAATGTACCATATGCTAGTAATTGCCAGGCCTCCCCATTCAAAAAATGGTACTGCAAAATACTGCTGGACATTAAAGGACAATGAAAGGTTAATATAAATTAAAAGTAAGTCTAAAGGCATTCTTTTTAAGTACTTACTGCATATCTAAATTCCCAGATCCCTGCTTGCTTCTCTGAGATATGGTGCTGGCAGCCTACAGCAGTGTGAAGCCTACAGTGACATCACTGAAATCTCTCTCCCCTTCCTGTAGGCTGCCAGCGGCAGCCTTGCTATTCTCTGAGCATGTGTGTAACTTGATCCTGTCTCCTGTGCTACACATGCCCACCAGCCAATCAGAAGCGGATCTGGCAGAGGGGAGGGGGGGAGGGAATGAAACACATGTGCAGTATGAAGCAAGGAGGGAGAGGAAGGGAGAATACCTTTTTAGAGATGGCTGCCTGTTCTAGAAAATGTGAAGTAAGTGTGACTGAGTAAATATTTGATTAGGTGAGCCAAAAGTGTGGCGTTTTTACTAAACAATAGGAGGACTATTGGGCAGTATGCTTTTTACATTTTGACTTGCATTCTCCTTTAAGATTTCAGAAAATACCTTATTCAATGTCCTGAGCCCAGTAACAGCAACTGGAACAATGGGTGCTTACCAGTTTTTTTTTTTTACCAATCAGAATTCAGCACAGATCTCATGTGTATAAGCATTTTAAGAATTTAATTAAGGGTTTGCGCAAAGACCATATTCTAAAATACCCATGAGACTATCATAATCCAAAATGTATGTTCCAGTAGTGCAGGGAAAGCAATAAAAGGGCCGCAAGCAGTCAGATCCAGTCGGAGGGCAGTTTCAGCAGTGCACGTGCACGTCCCTAGGAGCAGCAGCTGACGTGTTGGGGAAATCAGGAGTGAGATTCAGCACGTTTCCAAATCCTGAGCAGGCTCAAAGACCTCATGGCCCATGTACAGGGTTCTCCCCCTCACATCCTGCTGTTGGGCTTTTCAACTGCTGTCTAATGTACTGGGAAAGTTGGATATCAAGGGCGAGTAGGGAGCTATAATTTGTCAAGTCGACTGCGCATTATATAGAGGGGATAGTCCTGGGGTCAAGCTCAAGATCTACAGTTATATGAAGGTATGGGAATTAGCACCAAACTAATTACACAGGGCTGGGGGAGGAGGAAACTTAATGATGACAAAGCATGATATGATGGCAGTCACATGTAGTAGTCTGTTTAATGTCTGACATCTACAGCTTTAGGGAAATTACTGTATTTCATGACTTCCTGAAAAGAGCTTTAATTTGTCATTTTATCGGAAAGTTGCGCTTTTCTAAGGAAAACCACTACATGACGGCATTAGTTGCACTGCTGTCATTAACTGTATGTTGGAGATTTTAAACTCTTACAAAGTCCTGCCAAATAAACATTTTAACCAAAATAACAATTTATCAAAAACGTCACTTTTATATGATATTAGTACATTTGACCCAATGACCAGGTACAAGCGCAGTGGAGAGTGAGAATAGCAGCCAGCATTGAGGCTAATGGCACACATGGCAATGCCTTCACTGGCAGTTAGAGCACCAATCCATTCCTTAGCACCCCTTGGTCAGTAGTACTGATAGGGATGGTGTCTGTCAATCAAAGAACACACAGGGCGGTTCTCAGCCCCAAAAACATTTGGGCCTCTAACACACGAAGAGATTAGTCTCTAGCGTAGGCGACTAATCTCCTCCAAATGCTTTCCTAAAAAGCATATGTGTCTTCAGCTTTCCGAAGTTGCCTCCACAGTGGCCTTAAGAGTTCATTTTCCGGCTGATGGTAAACACCGCTTGTGCCATTAGCAATACTGTACATGCTCAGTTCTCATTCATTTCTATAGCATTAAAAGACTAGTGCATGCTGTCTTGCCAGATTCTCACTCTCTGCTTCTGAGTAATGGAAGTGAAAAGCTCAAATGCTAAATGTATATTTTGCTTATTAAACTTATATAAAGGACATATATTTTTGTGAATGCATTATAGCCGGAAAGTAGATATTTGCAAATTCCTATCTATTTAGTGGGGCTTTACAAAAAGTAGATTCCCTTTAAGGGAATAAGAAGTCCATTTATAGGCTTGCAAATGGATTGGTTTTTTTTTTTTTTTATACAGCAGAAATATGAGATCTCATCATTTAAGCCAACTAAGCCCAAACTATACTATACAAATAAGGCATTTAATTCTTATTTGATATATCTAAAGTAAAGGATTTATTCTTATAAAGGACACACAATGAAAGCGGGAACTCAACCCATCCCTCAAACCCAGGCAATCTGTATGAGCAGGGCATCCAGCTGCAGTTCTGTTCAGTAAAACACATGAGTGCTGTTCCACCTTTGGGTAGGAAACATGACACAACCATCCGGAAGTTGCTATGCAAGGCTACAGACAATGACTCTACTGGGGCCTCCCTAAGTGCCCAAAGTGTGCCCATAGTCATGAAATCCTCACAAATAACTCATTAATAATGTGTTATTTATCCTACATTATCCTACTTATAATAAAAATGTTAAACTAAGTAGTACCAAGGGTTTAGAGCTGTGGTTCTCAGGAGCAGAGTTGTCCATAGTATGAATATAGTCAATGAAAGTTATTAGGGTAAATTTAGAGTATGCCAGCAGATGATCACTTACGTGGAAAATTGTACATGAAGCAAGCCTGGGCTGATATGATCCACTCCGCTCGAGTCTCACAGAATATGGCAATGTTGGACCTGGGTTTCTGACCGAGTGCAGCAAGACCACTTCCAAACTGCGAAGCAAACAAGTAGGCCTCCTCGTAGGACATCCAGTTGTACCTTCCCAAGATCACCTGGTCAGTGTAGAGAAACAAGAGGATCCGTCAGGAAAAGCTTTTTACTCTGTGCTGGAATAGGGTGGCGAGACACTGGGAGGGGTGAGCTGGGTACAGTCATGTGGCAAGCTAAAATATTATGACAGCTCAGATATTTAGGAGTTTTACATTTAAAGAACACCTAACACAGACCTGTGTGAATAAATACCTAACAAAAAAAAAACAAAAGCATATCAGCATAAAACATTATATAACCTTTTAAACTGCCCTTTCATTGCATGTTCTATTAGCTTGCTACATTCAAAGCGAGTAATAGGAGAGTGTGTGTACATTGCACTCTAGAGACAGAGTTATTTTAGCACAGAGGACATGCTGACCATTCACACACAACTCCTGCAAACTTCAAATATCAATGTGCAGACCATAATACCCCCCTAAAGGAATAACCTTTTGTGCCTTTGTCATTTTAGCGGTCCCGTTGGTATTCCACAAAGAGTTGCATCAATGGATGTCAAAGTTCTCTTTGCAGAAAGCCAAAACTGCATAATCCCCATTACACACTGTGATCCTCAAGCTGCGGCTCTCCAGATGTTTCTCAGCTACTAGCATCCCAGCCACAGCCTCTGACTGTTTTTGAGTGAATAACAATCAATAAATTACACTAAAGAAGCAGCAGCAGGAGGTAAAATATATTATGGTGATGTTCCAAAGCAAAAATAAAATGCATATCAATCTGTATTTGTAATAATGGATGGGTTTGTGTTCCAAACGATGGATACACTGCATGGGATCCAGTAAGCTTTGGCATGCAGAGAGAAGAGATGGGAAGCATTGTACATGGAAGACAAATGCTAAGGCTGATACCCCATGGAGCGATACGATAGATCTCTGCTACCAAGGGCAAATATCTGCTCCAAAATGCATTTCCACCAGCAACAATAGGAGTGGAAATTGTTTCGGCTTTCTGAAGTCAACTCCTATTGTTGTTGGTGGAAAGGCAATTTGGAGCAGTTAGTCGCCCACGGTATTAGATCTATCACGGGCGACTAACTCGTGGAAGAACAACTGTGCTAGACACCTGCCCCTGGGTACCAAAAACAGCTTTCTTCTTACAGTAAATAGCGGAACTATTCATAAAATAGAAGCAGAATTGGGTAGGCTGCAGCACAAGCGCTGTACCTGTGCCACGCACAAACAGGGTCGGACTGGGCCCCGGCGGGCCCAGACCCGATCCCCGCAGTGCGCTCCACTGGCGCTGCAGGCAAGTTTAATTTACAAGCACACGGGGCAGGTGTTTGAAGGCCATTGGTGGGATGCAGGGGCCCCTGAGGAAGAAGTCCCGGTGTGCCCTGCACCCCCCAGTCCGACCCTGAGCTCAAAGCATACCTTTCTGCAATTAATACTTATGCCATTGCAAGTTTCTTATTTGGCTGCGTTAATACAATACTGATAAAAGACTAAAGCAAATAGAAAATATTTGGTAAAAGAAGAGTTAAATGTTAATTACATCATAATTAGAATTCCACACACAAATTATAGCTGTACTCCAAGATCCTGAAGTAAGAGACACTGAAGAGAATGGCAATACTGCCCTCTAGAGGAAAGCAAAGAAATGTGTGCCTTCTTGTTTAAGCAAGTATGTGCTGCCTGTGCCAACTGTGCAGAAGGCTACTAAATACTTACACAGGATACTACATAGACACCTGGTTGGCTAAAGTGGGCTTTTTACCTTTTTGAAAACTTTGCCATTAGGCTGGACCTCATCTTCCTCGCTCAGCACCTCTCGTGTTCCCAAGCAGTCCTTGTGTTTGAATAGTTCAGTACCATGTTTAAAGACCTTGTCAAGGGTGTCACATCCTGTGTACAGAGAAGAGGCGAGCGAATGGAAGCTGTCCACTGATCTATACGCACTCTCTGGCTTGTCGGCCACAGATTTTGCCTTTACACGACTGGCCCGGGCCTGCCTGTCTCGGGCACCTGACAGCAAGAACCACGGCACAAATGTAACAACCCCATAAAGCCACATGAAAAAATGTAGAAGGTAGAGAAGAACTGGATTCATATCTTCCTTTATCTGCATTTTGACGGTGAAAGAAGACGAAAGGTGACGAGGTGCTTGGCAAAATCCTGCAGAAAATGGAGAAAAAATGGTTAGATTTATTCAAGCTAAAACATGGCTCACTGCAACTACACAACTGGGCTTTTGTTACTCTTATTAGAAGCACCACTAGGGGGCAGATCTATCCAAGGGTGAAAATAACATTCTCAGCAAATGTCTGACTTGGAAAGGGAAAATGCTGTTTCTTAAGGAATATAAATAAATTAAGCAAACATAATTGAACCATAAAAACAGGGAACAAATGCAAAGGAATCTTTCTGTTTTTACTATATAAGAACTGTAATTTCCAGACTTATTCCAAACTTCTCCGAAAATATATACACGTATCTCTAATCAATTTTGACCCTTTTGCAACATGTAAACCTGTAACTGCATGTTTTCCTGAAGAGTTCAACAGAACCCCAAAAGTAGAAGCACTGCCAAACTGGAATTTCTGTGCTAACACTATAGATCTATAGCATAGGATTAATCTGCCATCTAACTAAATATAATTAGTTTTGTTTAAAGTAAAAACAATTACAAAAAAACAACTATTACAATCCTATTCATCACTAAAAAAAAAGGCGTTTTATTTTTTTATTTAATAGGAGTTTTGGTACAAACTGTAACATTCACAATATTATTTCCAGTAGTCGACATCACAGCTGCCAAAGAGTTGTACACATTATGGTTATTTTTCCTTTAAAGGAACAGTAACACCAAAAAATGAAAGTGTTTTAAAGTAATTGAAATAGAATGTACTGTTGCCCTGCAATGGTAAAACTCGTGTGTTTGCTTCAGGAACACTACTATAATTTATATAAATATCCTGCTGTGTAGCCACGGGGGCAGCCATTTAAGCTGGAAAAAATGAGAAAAGGCACAGGTTACATAGCAAATTACAGATAAGACACCATTGTATTCTACGGGGTTTATCTGTTAGCTGCTATATAACTTGTGCCTTTTCTTCTTTTGAATGGCTGCCCCCATGGCTACACACCAGGGTTTATATAAACTCTATTAATGTTTCTGAAGCAAACACACAACTTTTACCAGTGCAGGGCAGCAGTAAATTATAGTGTAATTTCTTTAAAATATATACATTTTTTGGTGTTACTGTTCCTTTAATTACACTCCCTCTTGTCTGCTCCATTGGTTTACCCATAGAGCAGTCAGTCAAACTCTACAGCCTTGGGCTGCCCACAGATACACAAACACTAATACCTTGAGAATGACAATATATAAGCAAGGCTGCTGAGCCAATTTACAGTATATTAAGTTCTACTTACATAGTGCACATATATACCTCCTGAATAAGGGGACACAACTGCAGCCTATGTAGAAGTCAGAAGAATAGTTACACAACTCTGCAGCCCCTTTCAGCAACTTCTTTCAAAAGTGTTGGAAAGGAAGGCAGCCAATACAACTCTATATAAATGTGAATTGCTACTAAGTTCCACATGGCGGCGTAAGAATCCCACATTTCTACACAACCCAAGTGACAGAATATGGTTCATATACTGTTAATCAGGTGCAGAAGAACAACTTTCCTCCCAAAAAAAACCCTTAAAATTTGTGCTTGCTGCAAAGGGGTCAATTTCCGATTCCGTTTCTTATATCCCATATAATCATGTCCCAGGGTTGGCAGAAAACAACACTCCAAAGCTAGCCATATTTGCCCTGGGTTTGGCTAGGCAGTGTAGGGACCTGAACATCTGTGCATGTGGCCAGTTAAAAGGGCTGCTCAGACTGATAATTCTGCAATCCTGTTGGAGCTCCCCTTTACTTACTGCTGTTCCGATCCTTTGGGCCGCTGGTCTGAATAAACGTAAGAATACAAAAGGTGCTTGATAAAGGGGTTATTTTGCCCCGAAATTTTGCATCTCCACAATAAAGATTTCTAAGGGCTTGACCGGTTTGTAGTTCTGAGTGCCAGTCCTTTTTTACTATTTACAATACAAAAGGTGGCCATCCACATTTATGGCCCCTCGTATGGTATCCATCCGTCAGGCTACCTTATAGGTCAGTCAGTGTATGGCCATCGAAAAAGGGGATTAAAGCAAGTAGAGGGCTATGAAGGTGAGTTGTGGCTGGCAAGGCTGAATGGCATAGGCAAGGCTAGAAATACAAAAAAAAATCTCAAAGGGAAAAGCAAAAGCAAAATACTGATATATTCCCCTCTTAATAATAAAAATGAGTACAAAGTGGCACAATGACATGAAATGCATCAGGTTCTGCTGGTAACCAAGCTGTTTAAATAAACACACTTTTTTTTTTAACTTTATTTTATTTATTTATTTTTTTTTACTTCTGGATGTTGGAGTTAGCACGTTGGAGTGCAAGCCTCCTTCTACTTATAGTGGCATGATTCATAGACTATCTCAAAGGCATGGGGCAGGCCGAGGGTTTGGCCAGCACTCAGGATCATGTGAATTTAGATTATTACACTCCCTCTAGGGCGAGCTCAAGAAATTCCAATATTGAACAATACACAGCAGCATGAGTACTCAAAAGTACGAGGGGTGCCTAAGGGCTCTGGCACACGGGGAGATTAGTCGCCTGCGACAAGGGAGATTTGTCGTGTCTAATCTCCCCAAAATGCCATCCCACTGGCGAGAATGTAAACTGCAGGTGGGATGGCATACGTGGCACGGAAATTGCCTTGAGAGGCAACTAATCTCACCGTGTGCCAGAGCCCTAAGTGGCAGATACAGGAAGGATGGTGCTTTTACAAGGAATGTGGCAAGCCTGTTTGGATAATATATTGTTCCACTAATTAACTGAACTTACCAGTATAACAAGTAGCAGGCAAGTGTATGATTATCTAGGCGCACTGTCCCATAAACACAGCTGTTTGTAGCTGGCTTTGCTGTGTGTTCCACCACAAATGCATTGAATTATTTGCATTCATTAAGTACAGTATTATCTATGTTTGTGGTATAACTGTGCTTCTATGGGTACACAGTCACAGGTGAAACTTAGATTGTTAACTGCTGTGCACATACCTGTAACAAGACTTTTTTTTACATTTTCTTTTTAGGCCATTTTTCATCTACTGTTAAAATGTGGTCCCGGCTTTATTCTTAGAATGGTGTGACAGATATCTGCAAGGGGATTGTAGGGCTGCTGATCCCAGAGTGAATAGTCACATTAGTCAGTCACTGCTAAACTTTATGAATCTAAATTTCCCAGCACAATGGCACAGATAATGCACATCTCATGCCAAGCTCAGATCAGTACAGACTGCAGCATGTCTTGTGTATCTGGGAACTATTGGGAAATGATGCTGCTATTATATGTTGCACTGTATGGGACGGTAGGGGTCCCACTGCATAGAGCACAATCTGAAGGGGCTATTTGTGCAGGGTGTGAGCCCTACACAGTGCCTGCTGCTGTTCCCTGCCAGGGAGGGTTGGTTTAATACATAGGGCAGGGCATGCTGCAATGGCACGTGAGAAAGGAAAGCTGTAACCTAGAGTGAACTCTCCAGCGGGTGCCTCAGATCCTTTCATGCTCCTCTAACTGCAGTTTATAGGAAAATTGCCACAGACCATGAAAAGGGCAATTACAATGAGTGTACAGTGCAGCACATACAGGAGCCGCTCTGGCATTTGCAGGTCACTTTTGCTCCTGTATAAATATTTACTCCCAGACACCACTTACTAGCATTAAGTGTTCCAGGGCATTATGGGATTAACCCTACTTCTACTGCCCAAGAATAGGAATCAGGGCTAAAGCAATTTAGTGATACGATTGGTGAGAAACGCATATTTGTGACTCAGTACAACTATCAATGTTATCCAGAAATAAAGTGGAGGTTTGGTGGTGATTGCTAGTGTAGAGGAATGGGATCAGTCTGGAAACCCATTATCCAAAAAGTCTACAATTACGGTAGCCATACACGGGCAGATTAAAGCTGTCAATTCAAGTCCTTTAGACTGATTCAGCTGCTTATCTGCCAGTGTACAGGGCCCCCCCAATCGATAACTATCTGAAAATCACCAGGTGACGATGGGGCAGGATAATTTTCCCATTGGATTGTGGTCTGCATCAGTTTGTTGATGTGGTCCTTGGTCCGAGGGCCCCTATACCCACCATTTTTTTTTTGTTCAATCATATGGCCCACAGATCCAACATATACAAAAGAAAAAAAGTCTCTTGCACTACAACATAAAGAGGTGCTTCAAAGCTCTATCCCAAATTAGAATTAATAGAAAAATCACCAACTGATACAGACTATCATAGGGACAAAGGGACACAGTTTAAACAAAACTTTTACTCTATCATTAAAACAAGAGATTTAAAAACCCTGGGTACAATTTGCGTAACAGCAGGCGAGTGGCGACTGACACGGTTTGCAGCGTATCGACTGAAAGAGACAGGTCGCAAGCAAAAAAAAGCCCAAATCGCATAACCATAAACTAGGCTTACTAGACCCAAACCATGTTCCAATTGCACCCAGTGTGCTTATAATGGACACACAGTCCCTATCTAGCACTTGGTATTGTGGAATGGGCAATAACTTCAAGAGACATCAGACTCCATTGAAAGCAAATTTTTTTTTAAAAATAATTTCCTTTCTCTGTAGTAATAAAACAGTACTTTGTACTTGGTCCAAACAAAGTTATAATTAATCCTTATTGAAGGCAAAACAATCCTATTGGATTTTTTTAATGTTTAATTGATTTTTAACAGAATTATGGCCTGGTGATCCAAATTAAAGGAAAGATCCATTATCCAGAAAGACCAGGTCCTGAGCATTCTGGATAACAGATCCTATACCCGTATAAATATTTTTCTGTAGAACCCACAGATCTACATTATAAGTGTTGTTGAGCCCAATAAAGCACGCTAAGGTGCAAGCCTTACTGCACTTACTGCACATAAAAATATATCATGCAGGTAGGCAGCTGTGAGTGTACATGGAGCATAAACGAATCAGAATGTCACTTCTCTGTTGCAGCTATAAAGAAACAAATCATTGCCTGTAAATAGTGCTTGGCTAAAGTTATCCTTCAGCAATGTACATAGTCTGAACCAGCTGTACTACCCCTGCCCCACAGGCATTTTGAGGGGATTATTTTACTTTTAAAAAACAGCAGTAAAAGCAATAATACAGCAGCATAAAACAGGGCTAACCCTTTAAATACAGTCTACTTTAGCAAATAGCTTTAAATTAGATCACTATGGCCCATTGATAAAGCAAAACAGCAGCCATTCCATTTAAATGTAAATTTTTTTACGGATCTATATCTTCTATGGAGGCTTCGCTTACGCCATACTAATGGAGCACTTATTTGTATATTAGATTATAGTTGAATTTATTGTTTGTGTTCTGGTGTAACAGTGGAAATACACTAATTACATGTTTCTAATAGAGTGTAGCAATCAGCATCACATGCCCAGATCATTCTGTCTGTATATTTGCAATGCTACATTTTCTGTACAGGTATGGGATCCATTATACAGAGAGTAATGCCATTCCCCACAGATTCCTATTAAATTTTAATGGATCTGATTTTGCTCTGCAATTCTGAGAGAACCATACACTTTATGGTAAAGTTGCCATGGCTAATTACTCCTACTGGGTTTTATTTCAGTAGCCTTAAGCTGGCCATACACAGACCTTTCTTCTTCCAACAAATGTTTAGATATCGATCGAACGGTTAAATTCAATAATCTACATCTCGTTCTAATATATTGGTGTGTGTATGGCCAGCTTTAAATGGTGCTCTAGTCACTAAAAGACTAATGAAACCCCCAGGCCCATCTGATAGTACTGGTGGGAGGAGACAAGGAGTATCTCCATTCAGTAGATACAAACTAGACAAAATACATAGGAAATAAATATGTACAGTTACAGAGGGGATACATCTTAGCAAAGTCTTGGGAATCTGTTCTTAAGACAAAGATGCAGGCACAGGTTCTCTGACAGCAGAAATATTGTGCATCACACGTGGCCAACTCGAGCGCTGGTTTTACTAGGAAGACACTCCCAAACAGGCCCAAAGGCTACACACCCAGCGTGTCATCCCTTCCCTAAGCACTACACACACACACACAAACTGGGCAGATCTGGAGAGCAGACTAGAGCCAACTTGTTCAGCTTCACAGATAAGGAAAATATGCCTGCTGTGAACTCAGCACATGCCTTAAAGTTACCCTTAGGCCTCAGAAGTGGGTGGTAATGATTAGGAACCAGGATGGCTAAATACATGTGCTGCTTTTGGCGTGCCACCCTTTCAGGTTCTACAAGTCATACATGTGAGCGCAATGTGAAACATTAGCCTGTTATACCAGCGGGAAAGGAGTCAGGAACATGAAAATGCTGTCCTGTTAGGTCTGCAAGAAAAATCTACATTTGGCCCAGTGATATTGAGGTGAGGGTTGGGGTAATTGCCAAAAAACAATGCTATTCCACTACAGGTCTATTTCATCTTGGCAAATACAAAATAAATATTCCAATGCATCAATAAGCCTCCTATCAACTGCCTAATGCCTTGCCCAAACTGCATCCGGGAACGCCCAGAGCCAGCCTGCCATGCAGAATACATTAGGGCTATTGCGCTTTGTAGTTACCATAAAACACGTGCAGTTAATGCCAAGCACTCATTAATGCCTAAGCAACAGAATTTCTTAAGAAGTTTTAATAGCATATTTTTGTTATAAAAAAATATATAATTATATATATATATATATATATATATATATATATATATATATATATAATATATCCTCAGTAAGTGTAACCAAGGCCAGACCCGCATTGCCTCCCATTCAAAGTATGGCCAGACTGCTGTTCAGCCTTAGAGTGTAGGCACATAAAGTCTCAGAAAATCAGCACTGGAGTGTGTGCACTGGATAAAGCTCTGGCGATAAAATTAGATAACAGAGGCTTCATAAAAATATAATCAATCAGTGCGGCAGGCAGGAAGCCACAATTTGATTAGTCTGAGGTACAGAGAGAGGTTTTTATTACAGCCAGTATAGCCACGCAGCACAGCCACAATGGCTCATCATACATGCGATGTGCTATTCTAACCAGCATCTTTATCAGCGTGAATATCCTCAGGGCCAATTCCACAATATGCAACAGAGATTTTATGTCAAGAAATGACAGATTTTCAAAAGTGCAAAATCCCTTCACAAATGGTTGTTAAATTCCTTGGGGGAGCAAGTTTTTACTGCATGTTATTAAGCTTTATAGTCCCTTTACATGCTGCAAGATGCTGGGAGCTTGAAGGCCCAATGGCGACAACGCGGCCGCCCGCCTGGCCACAAGGGGGCGCACAATGACGCCGGCGCGCGCCTTAACGCGTGTGCGCGTCTTGGCGCCGGCGTACGCCTTGACGCCAGCGCGCGACTTGACGCCGGCGTGCGTCATGACGCCGGCGTGCGTCGTGACGCCAGCGCACGCTCTGACGCCAGCGTGCGTCCTGGCGCATGCGCCTTGCGCTTTAAAAGACGCCAGAGGCCTAGGATCACTGCGAAGTGATCTTTTTCACCTTGGAAGACACTGAGCGTTGTTATCCTTCTGAAAGACTTGTTTTGATCCGGCTTTCCCTTGACTACGAATCCTGCTGCCTGCACCGACCTCTTGCCTGCCCGACTATCCGTTTGTCTCACCGATTCTGCTCTGACGCCTGGTTCGGCACTCCTGCCACTCCTCCACTTGGTCCAGTCCTGTCTCCAGCTCCAGCGGCTGTGTTCCTTAGTGGGAGGTGTAGGAGAGGTCCTTCCTCTACGAGTTCTTCCAGCAACACTTCTTCCTTGATCCTGACAGAGCTGCAGTTTAGCAAGACAGACACAGACGGGAAACCACTATAACCGATATATCTGATGTAGCAAAGGTTCCCAAAGTGTAAGGCTATATTCCAAAAAAAAACCCAAAGTAGTATAAGAGGGCTCAGCCCAAAAGGCACTGTGGGCAAAAAATTGTGAGAACAACTGCTTTTTAGAATTTTCGAAATTTAAAGAACTACTGATGAGTAACTGTTAGGTCTATATTATTAAATGGCTGTAACTTTTATTACTCTTTACATTAAAGAAGAACTATAATATATAAAAACAATGCGATAAGGGAGAGGTGAGGGGGGGTTTAGCCAGTGATAGTTAAGGGTGCTTTTTGCACCCAGGGTATAGTTCTCCTTTAACGTAAAGCTTGCCACACACCAAGATTTTCTCATTTGGCAAGGTCACCAAACAAGTGGATCCCCCACCCAATATGCCCTCCTAAGGTTGGTGATATCAGGCTAATTTGACTGTTTTGCCCTTACAAAACCAACAAGGCTACAAGTCCTTAATCCGGCGTTAAAAATCAACCTGCTGATTTTTTTTTTTTAAGGTGTATTTTATTAACTTTTCATACAAACAAAACTCAAAATATCACATTTAACAATGCAATGAGGAAGACGCATTAGTCTTTCTTTTCCAGGTCTACCTTTAGGATTTGTTATCAATACTGAGTGGGTGGGTATGACATCACAGAGTGTGTAGCTGGCAGTAATTCCCGCATCTTGGATCCATCACCCTACTGAACTTGTGTATTCAGGGTGTCGGAGAACAGGTTGGGAGGACGTTGGGGGGCTTATTATGTAACTGGGAGCAGGATCGTTCAGTTACCCTCTAGATCACACCAAGGGCCCCAGACTTTGTCAAATTTGTCAGGGGCGCCCCTAATTTCGTACGTACAGAGGGGCAACCACATTCACTAAATTCTTCCAGGCTGTAATGGTGGGCAGGGTAGGGCCCATCCAATGCATAGCGACTGTTTTTTTTGCATAGAACAATAATATTCTGTAGCGTATCCGGGAGCTGTTTTGGGCAATTATGTTGTCTAGGACTCCTAGCGAGCAGGTTTCAGGTGCAGTCACATTGGGGAAGGCTAGGTTGTTTGATAGGTATTTAGTGACTGCTGACCAGAACTTAGCGATGTGGGGGCATGACCAGATCATATGAAAGAAGTTAGCAGGGCTTGCTGCACATCTCGGGCACTGATCTGTTGGGGTACGGCCCATCTGGCGCAGCCTTAATGGTGTGATATAGAGGTGATGAAAGGTTTTATACTGTATTAATCTGTCTTTAGTAGATATGAGACAGTTATACATAGAGTCTGTTGCCTCTTCCCAGTCATCTTGGGTGAGTGCTGGTATTTGGGAGGTCCACCTTATTTGTGCGGAATTAAAGGGTTTGGAGCCTACTGAAAGTAAGTTTTGGTATAGATTTGAGGTGAGCTTTACGGAGTTGTTAGAATGAAGGATTACCTCCACTGTTAATGAAGTGAGCTGTGGGGTGAGAGTGTCAAATTGGTCCCTGAACGCTGACCGCAGTTGCAGATATTTAACCTGCTGATTTTAGGCCATATGTCTGTTGGGGCCCGTTTGAAGGCCCAATACCCTTGCAGATAAGCTGCTGAATTGGTCTCAAGGACCCAAACAGTCAGCTTAAATCTGTCCTTGTATTGCCACCTTAAAAGTTAATTAGTGCTGGAAGATGATGAGAGTCTGAGAATAACAGCAGTTGGGATGTAACAGTGGAGGAAGCATGGATTAGCTGTAACTTCCCTGGCCACAGTGAACAGGAGAGCCCACCTATCATACAGCATGACGGAGAGGAAAAATGCTACACAGGAGACCCAATAAAACATTAAATAGCTCACTATAACTATTAGAAAACAGGAACATAACAGAATAGATGGGGTAGATATTAACAGCTATGGCAGCTCCCCCTTTTGGAAACAAGATAAGGAATTCGATACAAACTGGCAGGATGCATAGAGGGAAACCAAGGAGCCCCTTGAGACAAAGGCAGATGAAGGAAGATTAAATTTAAACACTCTACAGAAAAAGAACCTTAAATCCTATAGGATAATCAATAATGTAAAGCACTCATGTTAGCAGCTACGAAATCAGAACACAAAAAGGTACCAAGTCCTAGAGCTGAAACGTGCTAACCAATAAAGAAAGTCACCACAAAGTCACAGCAAGCCCTTGAGTAAAAGGGTAATGTGGCTTTTAGACTCTGAGTGCACCAATCAATTAGCCACAAAGCATGGCACAACTGCTGCGATGAAAGAGAGACACATACAAACAATAGTGACATTTAAAATATGGTGTTTTTACCAGCATTACAAACTATGCTTTTAATAATAGTGCTTCAGTTTTAATTTTTTGTGTGGTCAGCTGACACCCTGGCTGAGCATATCAGTTTCAGCTTCCCACTACACAATAGTATCAGGAAACACAATTATTTGTAGTGCGCTTCCCAGCTTATCTGCCCTGACTGATGCATGGCCTTGTAATAGTCACACACATATTTGTTTTTCAGTTCTGACTCATGACCTCACTAGCCCATTTCTCCTGATCGTACTAGGCAACAGGTTGTGATTACAAGTCCTAGCTACATCTTGCTGAGGTACTTGCACAACACAGTTGGTATGGCTACAATGATGGCACTTGCCATAGGTGCAATGTTATTTCACCAACTTCCTGCATCTATCAGCAAATACAACAACACTGCATATATGGCAAATACATAATATACAGGCCTTACTGTGAGTGTATGGTGAACTAACCAACATCAGTGAGTGATCCCATTGCGGTTAAAGGGCAAATAAACGCTGATTTATAAAAATAAGGACAATATGACATTCAATAATATATATATATATATATATATATATATATATATATATATATATATACACACACACACGTTTTACACAAGCTTGATTTTTAATTATGACGCATATTTTTCAATTCCCTTAGCTAAGACTGCTAATTTCATAGTTAGATCCAAAACACAGTGATATAAATGTTAATGAGCTGATTAGATTAAGAATAAAGGTGATGTTAGATGCAAAATTAATTGTAATCCATGTAGGCAAATGCCCAGAAATATAGAAAGGCGTATAAGCTATGTATTGCCCCCTCTCCCTCCATCAATCAGTCGGAGAGTGTACCAGATCGGCCCATGTAACCAATCCTACTGTGCCTTGGACACTGATTTTATATCCAGAATTTTAAACTGCATCACTTTATACAATATTTTGAACTCTTATTTTTCATCTGTCTATACATCTGAGGAGCCAGATAATGAAGGCTTCCCTTTTAATATACCCAGTGCTAGTAATTTAGCTACTGACGCGTGGGTCACTCAGGAGGAAATTCAAAAGAGACTTGAACATGTAAAGGTAAACAAAGGTCCAGGGCCGGATGGGATTCATCCCAGGGTATTAAATGAGCTGAGCGCTGTGATTGCCAAGCCTCTTCACATAATTTTTCAGGATTCGTTGAGGTTTGGCATGGTGCCGAGAGACTGGCGGATTGCTAATGTGGTGCCATTATTTAAAAAGGGATCTCGTTCTCAGCCTGAAAATTATAGGCCTGTTAGTCTGACATCAGTAGTAGGAAAGCTTCTGGAAGGGGATAAGGGATAGGATAGTTGAATACATTGCAGTTCACAATACTATTAGTTTGTGCCAGCATGGTTTTATGTGTAACAGATCTTGCCAGACTAATTTAGTTGCCTTTTATGAGGAGGTGAGCAGGAACCTTGATGCTGGAATGGCAGTTGATGTCATCTACTTAGATTTTGCTAAAGCGTTTGATACAGTACCTCACAGAAGATTAATGATCAAATTGAGGAATATTGGCCTAGAACATAATATTTGTAATTGGATAGAAAACTGGCTGAAGGATAGAGTACAAAGAGTGGTGGTAAATGGAACATTTTCTAATTGGGCCAGTGTGGTTAGTGGAGTACTGCAGGGGTCAGTCCTTGGTCCTTTGCTTTTTAACTTGTTTATTAATGACCTGGAGGTGGGCATAGAGAGTACTGTTTCTATTTTTGCTGATGACACTAAATTGTGCAAAACTATAAGTTCCATGCAGGATGCTGCCGCTTTGCAGAGCGATTTGACAAAATTGGAAAACTGGGCAGCAAACTGGAAAATGAGGTTCAATGTTGACAAGTGCAAAGTTATGCACTTTGGTAGGAATAATATAAACGCGAACTATCTACTGAATGGGAGTGTGTTGAGAAGGATCTAGGGGTTTTTGTAGATCACAAGTTGTCCAATTCCAGGCAGTGTCATTCTGTGGCTACTACAGCAAATAAAGTGCTGTCTTGTATAAAAAAGGGCATTGACTCAAGGGATGAGGACATATTTTTGCCGCTTTATAGGTCCCTGGTAAGGCCTCACCTTGAGTATGTGGTGCAGTTTTGGGCTCCAGTCCTTAAGAAGGATATTAATGAGCTGGAGAGAGTGCAGAGACGTGCAACTAAACTGGTAAAGGGGATGGAAGATTTAAGCTATGAGGTTAGACTGTCGAGGTTGGGGTTGTTTTCTCTGGAAAAGAGGCGCTTGCGAGGGGACATGATTACTCTGTACAAGTACATTAGAGTGGATTATAGGCAGTTGGGGATGTTCTTTTTTCCCATAAAAACAATCAGCGCACCAGAGGTCACCCCTATAGATTAGAGGAACGGAGCTTCTATTTGAAGCAGCGTAGGTGGTTTTTCACGGTGAGGGCAGTGAGGCTGTGGAATGCCCTTCCTAGTGATGTGGTAATGGCAGACTCTGTTAATGCCTTTAAGAGGGGCCTGGATGAGTTTTTGAACAATCAGAATATCCAAGGCTATTGTGATACTAATATCTACAGTTAGTATTACTGGTTGTATATATATAGTTTATGTATGTGAGTGTATAGATTGGTTAGTATAGGTTGTGTGCTGGGTTTACTCGGATGGGTTGAACTTGATGGACAATGGTCTTTTTTCAACCCTATGTAACTATGTAAAAATATGGAATATTGCTTCCAATCAGCAGTGAAGACTACTGATGTGCCAGTCAAGACAAACTCAATCTACAAAATGTTGCCACTGTAGGACCAGTCCCGTACCAGTCTTTCTCCAAGACAGGGAATTTTCAGTAGTGTACTTCCCCAGTCTGACCCAGGCCTGAACTTGCAATGGTTGCCCAAATTTGAACAACTGAACCCCTTTAAACCTACCTACCTCCCCATTTGTATGTCTACTGGAAACACATCAGCCATTTGAATTCTAAAACATGGGACACCAACAAGTTGTGTAGCAAAATAAGCAAATGCACATATAATACCATTCCATAGTGGAATATTGCCCTTCAGACACAATTAGCATGATGTTTTGGTGTATGACTCCAGATTCTCTAGGTTATAAAAACTGGAATTAATGAACAGAAAACATGACACTTTCTCTCATCAGTTAGCAGGTTAAATAATGAGTGTGCACATGTACAAGCAATGATAACGAAATAAAAGATCTCACTATATTTAGCCTTAAGCTACTTTCAATGTACAAGCAGGCTGACATTTGGGACAGATGGTACCGTAAAGCTGTATAATCATTGCAGATCTGAAGTGCAACACAGGGGAGTGATTGGTCAGCTGATTATTTCTATGCATCGGCCAATGCACAGCACAAATCAGACAGCAAGATGATGAGAAGTCATTGTGTAGGCTGTATGTGCAATTTACTGCCGCTCATCCTGGTTTTATACGATTTGCTTATGGCTACACTGTTTATATTAGCGACACACATGCATATATTCTATACATATGTTTGCTACATGATACTGATGGATTATTACTGTAACTGCAGCTACACCGATACATTCTAACCTGTGTTTGTTATTTAAATCCACAACAAATATAAGCAACATTAATAAAATGAAAAGCCAACTGCCAGGGCTACCCCCATTCATTGTACTAATGGATTGCATTTCAGATCAAAGGCCGGCACATGTTAATGCAACTGGCCAGCTTAGCATTCCCACAGGCAAGCGCACCACAATGACAAGGATAACAAAAGGAGCACTGTTTCGGATACAGCGCACTTTCCAAAATTCTTACAAGAGACAGATAGGGTCAGTATGAAGCCTGGCCAATGATTTCTAGCTGCTGAATGCAAAATGAAAGCAAGATGACTAGACTGGGAGGGGGTTTAGTGGCTTATCCCTCATACGGGGCTGGTTTAAAATAGGAACCATGAGAGGAATCTGCTTATTTATCTTCTGTCATGCAGGATTGTGTGAAAGGATGGGTGTGAGACTATAGGAGGAGATCATCCCTTTCAGGGCTTAAGAGGATAGCACCGGCTTCCTAGAATAATACATCTACCAATTAATAAATTAGGTATTTTGCATATTTAACAAGCACAAGGTAAAAAACTTTAGCAAAATTATTTTGGAATCAATGCCATTTATCCTTCCACATTTACCTCAAATAGGATTTGAAGAGCATGTCTACTTAGGATTGGCAAAATAAAATAATACTACAGTCATGTGACAAAATACATCATTAAGCACTGTTTATAACTAAGGACATCACTCATCACCGTTTATAATGATACAGTTTACAGGATATTTATGGCTCTTCTGTATTATATTGCTAGAACGGTAGCCTGTCCAACTAGACAATCAGATTTGTCCCTCTAAAGTTTTTAATGGCCTCCCCATGAGTGCTAGCCTACAGGAATCAATTAGACTGGAGTAGAAGAACCAATCAACACCGGACGTAATACTACCGCATTCTGGGTACTAATTGTGGCTCTATATTTGCATTTAGCTCTGGCGATTACCTGAAGCCAAAGGAGGGCTACTATTGAATTGCCATGAATCCAAGATTCTGCCTTCCCGATTCCTATTAAACAACTAAACACAGCAGGTTGCCCATCCCTAACTTACTGATCTGATTTAAACCAATCACAGCCATAATTTAGCTCACAAACACATCCATTTGTATCACCCATGCAGCTCTGACTAAAGAGGAAGCAGTATCCCTGGAAAAAAAAAAAATGCAAATGATCAAAAGAATCACTGATCGTTTTAAAGTATACATTTCTCTCTAGGGAGTTAATTTAAGTGGATGTTTAAATAAAGCATGTATTTATATAGAATAGTTCCCAGGGAGTTATATAGAATTCTATAGAAGATAAATAATTGCTACACTTGCAAGTATCTAAATATAATGGAAAAGCTAACGGTAAAACAATGTCAACTTCATTCACGTCATTAAAACGACTTTGTATTATTAGTAGTTTCAATACCAAGGGCATTTCTTTAACATATATGTCTACTACATGCACAACTAGAAATATTGGTAAATACAGATCTGTAAAGGAGAGAAGGAGGAGAGCAATGAATGGAAAATATAGGCTGCATTTAAACAGTACACATTTACTTTAAAGTACTTTTACTTTAGCGTCATTATCAGGAGACCCAAATAAAGTCTGGGAGTCAACCTAGTTAGCCAAGAATTATACTTACTTTTTTAATTACTATTATCTATTGTAGCAGGATATTTTGCTTTATTAATGGAGTAAACCTTAAAAATGTGGGGAGAAAGGCTGTATATACTGAACCAGCCTAAAGCTTTATGTTTATCTCTATAATAGTAACAATTCAGGACACAATTGTGCATGGGGGTCAATATCTTGGATTGTTAGGACTGCCAGTGTGGTCCGGCCAGCTGTTGAGAAGCCAAGCTTAGGGGCCATCACAAATCATCAAGCAGATAAGATGGTTCACGTCCTAGGAGTGGATGCTACAGTGGTGATTAATACACTCTGATGCAAACGGCACTGGTCTAAGCTGCCATATAATGTAAATCTGAATTAAATTACTAATTATCCTTGTATTGTGACATTTATTTTCTATATATACATAATATTGTGAGTCAGTTCCTAAGCTAAGGTAAGTAAGAGCAGCACAAAGCATGTGCAGTGAATCAGCAGAAAGATGATGGGGAGCTACTGGGGGCATAGACCTTCATTGCTAAAGACTGATCACCTTGGGCTGGTACAGAAAGCCAAAACATAATGTGCAGCATTTTTAACCTACTTGTTTGTTAAATTTTTGTTCTCCTTCAAAAGGGGCTCATATGAAACTGTAGACAGCCTGGGGACCAAATTCTGGGTCACAACATATAGCTTAAGTGGGTGGCACCCAAGGAGTTTTTCAGTTGGTGGGAAAAATATGTGAAATTACCCTCTGTTATCATAAGGTGTTTCCCATGCAAGCCAATGGTAGGCTGGATGGAGTCATTTCAGTCACTTCATACATTATCTAAATCAGGAATAAGGCCAAGCTCCCATTCACCCACTATTGTAGTTGTGTGGCCCAGTCCCATTATGTTCTAGGGCAGGGTTCCCCAACCTTTTATACCCGTAAGCCACATTCAAATGGAAAAAGTTTTGGAGAGCAACACAAGCATGAAAAAAGTTCCTGGAGGTGCCAATGAGAGCTATAATTGGCTATTTGATAGCTCCTATGTTGACTGGTAGCCTACAGAAGGCTCTGTTTGGCAATTACACTGGGTTTTTATGCAATAAAACCATGGCTCCTAACCATAAATTCATAAATAAGCACTTGCTTTGAGGCCACTGGGAGCAACATCCAAGGGGTTGAGGAGCAACATGTTGCTCACGAGCCACTGGTTGGGGATCACTGTTCTAGGGTATAACCCTGTAGTACTGCACAATGCAGGATGCCTAGTTAAATATGGCATCCGAGACATTACCGAGTGTTGCTGTAAAAAAGTTACAATGGAAAGAAAATGTATTGTCATTTAGAGAGAATCCAACTCGCAGAGCCAAATACTGAAGCACATCTGGGAAATGTATTCTGGCCAGCACTTTGCTGCTCTCCTTGAAAGCTTAGTACAGAGTAAAATACATTAAAAGGCCTAGTGTAAAGTAGGGAATTGGCTGAAAAAATTAAAAAAAAAAAATCTTAGAAGTAATCTTCTATAGATGGCTCACAAGGCTGGCCTATAATTGACAGGACATAACTGTGAAAGAACATTGATGAATATATCTATAGTCAATATATTTTATGTATGCATTATATTTATATATTATCCTTTATTTACACAGTAATGATATGCATGCACAGCTCAGCAAACCTTACAACCTAAGATCACTATCAGGCGCATTCCCAAAGGAACCTTTAGAGGGTTGGATAACCCATGAAGGCAATGGCAAACCAATGTAACCTCCATGCACACAATAAGTATTCCTCTATGCAAGATATATGTAAATCACAAGTAACAGAAAAACAAAATTGCCAAAATGCATCTATATAATAACGATGCATCATTCCTTCCATTTTTAGCGATTACTGCCTAATGTAAATATATATAATCAACAGTTTTATTCAAAACATTGGGAGCTGACACTGATCAGCTGCATTTTTGTTAGTGCAACAAATAAAATATTTTTGTCATAAATGAGCAAAGTCAATAGAATGCGATAAATTAAGTCTCCAAGATAATATTTGCGCTGCAGGAGGGAACATCGCGCAACTTCAGAATGACCTATGCGCCTTCCCTCTGGCCATTCACTTTATTGCTGGTGGGAAGGCATGTCACCCATGGTAGCAGAGATTTAGGGCAGTGGCACATGGGGAGATTAGTTGCCCCACAACAAATTTTCGTTGCCGTGGGCGACCTATCACCCTGCAATGCCATCCCACAGGCAAGAATGTAAATCGCCAGTGGGATGGCATAAGCGTTGCTTCGTTTTCCTGAAGTCGCCCAAAGAATCTTTGAGAAACAACTTTGGGAGACCGGGAAAACGAAGCGACGCATATGGCATCCCACTGGCAATTTACCTTCTTGCCGGTGGGATGGCATTGTGGGGAAATTAGTCGCCCGTGGCAACAAAGATTTGTCACAGGGCGACTAATCTCCCCATGTGCCACTGCCCTTAACTGCAGGTGACAAATCTACCCATGTGCCAGCACCCTAAGGCATAGGTAACAGCTGGGCACTGAATGAGTAAACCACTATTACTTACACAAACACACACAGTCACACAGTGGGGAACTAAAGCCACTATTGAGTGTTGCTCATTTATTTTGTATTTATTATATTTCCCAGATATGGCTGCTTCAGGTTCAGCCTATTTGCTGGGTTAAACTTGCCTCTTCTTTCTTTGTCCAAGAAGAAGCACCTGCCTAACAAAAACAATACCAAACAATTAAGAGGAATCTTAAGAAAAACGTATTGCTAAATGTATTCTCTATGCTATATGTTAACTTTAGGGGGGGAAACGCTCACAGAACTCAAGGCAGGGGAGATGCTCAATAAACTAAATTTGAGTGCTTCATTTTCATAAGGTGCATATTACAAAACTGATCCAAATGGCATAGATAATGCATTTAGCAATTATTAATTTTGCCTTTACATCCCCTTTAAACAAGACCCTGACAAGATTTTAAGATTTGGATAAGGTGCTTAACTAAACCAAATCCACATGACTTCACATTACTCAAAGTTGAATTAGGTTACAGATTTAGTCTTTTTGGGATTATTTAGTATTTTTGTGATGGATTCGGTATTTGCTGAATTGCAAGCTATGATGGACTTATTTGAATGAAATACTTTCCAGACATTGTAATAAAGTAACAGTAATTCTTTTTATGATGAGGTAAGTCTTTTTATGATGAGGTAAGTAAGAAGCTGGACAGTGGGGATGCAGTAGATATCATCTATTTGGATTTTGCGAAAGCATTTGATACCGTTCCCCACAAACGACTGCTTTCTAAGCTAAGGTCTATTGGTCTTAGTGAAGCCGTTTGCACATGGATAGAAAACTGGCTACAGGATCGGGTACAGAGGGTGGTTGTTAATGGTACATTCTCTACTTGGAATAAGGTCCTCAGTGGGGTCCCTCAGGGTTCTGTACTGGGTCCACTTTTGTTTAATTTGTTCATAAATGACTTAGGGGAGGGTATTATGAGTAATGTATCAGTGTTTGCAGATGACACAAAACTCTGCAGACCAGTCAATTCTATCCAGGATGTGACATCCCTGCAGCAGGATCTTGACCAATTGGCAATCTGGGCAGCTAAGTGGCAGATGAGATTTAATGTGGATAAATGTAAGGTCATGCACCTGGGATGTAAAAATATGCAAGCCACTTGTACCCTTAATGGGACTGCACTAGGCAAATCCATAATGGAGAAGGACCTTGGAGTCCTTGTAGATAATAAACTTGGCTGTAGCAAGCAATGCCAGGCAGCAGCTGCAAGGGCAAACAAGGTTTTGAGCTGTATTAAAAGGGGTATAGATTCACGGGAGGAGGGGGTTATTCTTCCCCTTTACAGAGCGCTGGTAAGGCCCCATCTAGAATATGCTGTTCAGTTTTGGTCTCCAGTGCTCAAACGGGACATTACTGAGTTAGAGAGGGTCCAGAGAAGGGCAACTAAGCTGGTAAAGGGTATGGAAAGTTTCAGTTATGAAGAAAGACTGGCCAAGTTGGGTCTGTTTACACTGGAGAAGAGGCGCTTAAGAGATGACATGATAACTATGTGTAAATATATAAAGGGATCATATAATAACCTTTCTAATGTTTTATTTACCAGTAGGTCCTTCCAACGGACACGAGGGCACCCACTCCGTTTAGAAGAAGGGAGGTTCCATTTAAACATTCGGAAAGGATTTTTTACAGTGAGAGCTGTGAGGTTCTGGAATTCCCTCCCCGAATCAGTCGTGCTGGCTGATACATTATATAACTTTAAGAAGGGGCTGGATGGATTCTTAGCAAGTGAGGGAATACAGGGTTATGGGGGATAGCTCTTAGTACAAGTTGATCCAGGGACTGGTCCGATTGCCATCTTGGAGTCAGGAAGGAATTTTTTCCCCTCTGTGGCAAATTAGAGAGGCTTCAGATGGGGTTTTTTGCCTTCCTCTGGATCAACTAGTAGTTAGGCAGGTTATATATAGGCATTATGGTTGAACTTGATGGACGTATATCTTTTTTCAACCCAACTTACTATAATCAATTATAGTCATATTTTTCTTTCAAAGATAAAACATTTAAAAGAAGGAACCATGCAAGCTCCATAATTTTGCTAAAGACTAGATAAATCCCACTTCTCTGAGTTTGTCAGTAACAATTGTATTACTGATCATAAAACAAGACAATTTCTCTCTACTGATATAATGAAGGTGGGTCAGTTATTTGATTAATCAGGCTACAGTGAGACCTGAGCTTATACAGGAATACCAAGAAACATCCACTGCTGGTTGGCCCTCTCAACAGCCTTGAACATAAATGCTTCATTTAAACATGCAGAACTATTAATGTAATAATATATACTGTGAGAGCGGAACATGTGCACCTGGAGAAGGCCACAGAAAGATTCCAGTAAGAAGATGGCAATGTGGCGCTCCTACAGTAGTACCCCGGGCCTTTGTAGTTTTCAGCAAACAGGAGCACTGGCCTGGGGTCACAGGTAAAGACAATCACTGGGGGAGCCTAACATTTTGGAACCCCTCAGGGATTATGCACTTCTGTATCTCTTTAGGGGACCCAATTTATGTTGCAGAATCAGATTTGTCACCCATGAATTGATTTAGAACCCCTTCCTGCCTTGTTTCAATAGTTATATTTAATTGTAGAAAGATATTTTACATTGTTTAGGGACTCATGAAGGCCCAACCTAGGGCTAAATCAGGTGGATCTAATTGTTTGGCCCTGGCACAATGGAATTTTCTATCCTGGAAGGCCCTACACACAAGCAAATAAGCACTGACTTGGTAGCTTCTATCAGCCTGTATCTGAATCTATGCCCTATATAAAATGGGAGATAATATTAAAGGACAAGGAAAGTCAAAATCTATTAAACACACTATTAAATAGTACTACTATTGCGGTGTAAAAACGCAATATTTCTGGCTTGCCTAATGAAAGATTTACAGAGATACACATACTAGAACCTACATACTTGTTTCAGTGAACGGCGTGCCATCTTGTCCAGCATGTCTGTACGGGCTATTCCTGAAAAACACAAGCCAGCCCCCCCTCCGATCCCCGCTCCTGCCACAAGCCCCCCCAGCTCCACACTCCTGCCACAAACCCACCCGCTCCTGCCACAAACCCTCCGCCGCTCCCCGCACCTGCCGGGTCTGCATGTCACAGAGTTCTCTGTCGCTGCGTCGCCATGGCAACCTGACGCTCCTGCTGTGTGCGCATGCGCCGCCTACAGTCACAAATCGCCAAGTCTGGGGAGGAACGTTACATTATGGGAATCTTCGCTACCCTGCGTTTTTTTTTTCCTGTTTGGCTTCTGACCTTCTGAACAGGTGAAGTATGGGGAGACTTAAGGGCACTATTGAGACAACTGAAGGTATGCCTGCAGCTTGAGATTAACTCTTTACTACACTTTCCTTCGCCTTTAATACAGTTTTCATGTGACCAACCTCATGCATTTTACATAGAAGCTGTTATTTTTATATACCTTTTATTCTGAATAGTGAAAGAGCCTGAGTTGCATGAGCACTAAAGGCAATTATAAGCTTGACTGATCACATGAGACCAGAAGCAGGCCTATATCCTTCTATATGCCTACACATATAACAATGAATCCATGCAGCTTGTTTGAAATAGGACAGCTTGCCTGACATAAACAAGCAATTGTGTGTATGTATTAAATGTGGTTACCTTGACTACCTTACTAGCCACTACAGTACCAGCAGAGACTATATATATTGAGACTTAAGCCTGGACTATATATCTATAGACAGAAATTGTAACACTGGGCATATGCCTGTGGGATACGGGTGTAAACATATGCCTGTGAGATACAGGTGCAATCATACGCCTGTGAGATACAGGTGCAATCATACGCCTGTGAGATACGGGTGCAATCATACGCCTGTGAGATACGGGTGCAATCATACGCCTGTGAGATACGGGTGCAATCATACGCCTGTGAGATACGGGTGCAATCATACGCCTGTGAGATACGGGTGCAATCATACGCCTGTGGGATACGGGTGCAATCATACGCCTGTGGGATACGGGTGCAATCATACGCCTGTGGGATACGGGTGCAATCATACGCCTGTGGGATACGGGTGCAATCATACGCCTGTGGGATACGGGTGCAATCATACGCCTGTGGGATACGGGTGCAATCATACGCCTGTGGGATACGGGTGCAATCATACGCCTGTGGGATACGGGTGCAATCATACGCCTGTGGGATACGGGTGCAATCATACGCCTGTGGGATACGGGTGCAATCATACGCCTGTGGGATACGGGTGCAATCATACGCCTGTGGGATACGGGTGCAATCATACGCCTGTGGGATACGGGTGCAATCATACGCCTGTGGGATACGGGTGCAATCATACGCCTGTGGGATACGGGTGCAATCATACGCCTGTGGGATACGGGTGCAATCATACGCCTGTGGGATACGGGTGCAATCATACGCCTGTGGGATACGGGTGCAATCATACGCCTGTGGGATACGGGTGCAATCATACGCCTGTGGGATACGGGTGCAATCATACGCCTGTGGGATACGGGTGCAATCATACGCCTGTGGGATACGGGTGCAATCATACGCCTGTGGGATACGGGTGCAATCATACGCCTGTGGGATACGGGTGCAATCATACGCCTGTGGGATACGGGTGCAATCATATCATACGCCTGTGGGATACGGGTGCAATCATACGCCTGTGGGATACGGGTGCAATCATACGCCTGTGGGATACGGGTGCAATCATACGCCTGTGGGATACGGGTGCAATCATACGCCTGTGGGATACGGGTGCAATCATACGCCTGTGGGATACAGGTGCAATCATACGCCTGTGGGATACAGGTACAATCATATGCCTGTGGGATACAGGTGCAATCATATGCCTGTGGGATACAGGTACAATCATATGCCTGTGAGATACAGGTGCAATCATACGCCTGTGAGATACGGGTGTAAACAATACAGACCATGTTGTGTATAAATTGACACAGGGAGGTTCAGCCTGTAGCCCCCAGCAGCGGTGGAAGTACAATTGCATGCTGGGAGATGTAGTGTAGCCCGAAGGCAGCTGGACGGACCCCACTGTTCATAGAATCCCACAAACAACCTGTGTTCCACGACAATGGCTGGACTACAGCGCCCAGCATTCCCAGATGCTGTTAAAGGGTGGGTACCCTGAGACGCAACATTCAGCATCTACAAGGTCCCTGTGCTATAAAATAGATTACTAACCTTTAATAGCGCTGCTGCTGCTGCTGCTACCGAAGGGGGAGGAGGGCTGAGAGCCCTGGACACTGGGTTTGCTGGGACTGATCCACGCACTGCTCGGAGCCGGTGACACCGCCGCGCACACGTACTGCACAGTAACGCCCCCCTCAGCCAATCGCGGCGCAGCTTGGAAGAGGTGTGTTCCACCCAATAGGCTCTATTGCATTTTGGGTTTTCCCCGCGTGTCCTCGAGTGTCATTGAGGAAGTATGAGAAAGCTTTGCTTATTGGCTGTCGAAAGTGGCGCGTTGAGGGGGCCGGACCGGCTTGTCCCAAGTGGGCGGGACAGAGGGTTACTAGAGGTCAAGAAGATTGTAATGCAGAGCGTTTGTAATATTCGCGGGCTCTGCTTATTACTCGCTTTGTTTGGTTTGCGCTCAGTGCACTGCACCTCTGAAAAATAAATACTTTTGTGTTTGTGAGAAAGCTTAATACGCACTACATGCTTTGTGTACATAAACACACACACACGCTGTGTTCAACGCTGTCAACCAACCCCATGTCATGAGAAGATAATGATCAGCTGCTGGCCGCTTTGAGACCTTATTTCGTGTTTCTATTAGTGTGAAGAAGAATTCAGCAGTAAAAAAAAAACGGGGACTGGATTATTATCTCTCTCATGAAGTGGTTGGTTGACAGCTATGCATATTGTACCAGGTCTGGACTGGGATTCAATATAGGCAAACAGAGGCCCAATCAGCAGGGGTGTTCCTGAGGCTGCTCCTCTGATGCCGCCCCCTGCTTACCTTTACATTGCCAGAGGGGGTCTAGGCAGGGCCATGTAGCAAGTACATTGTGCTCTCTGCACTAGCAAAGCCAAATATCTGCCCCTGGTAACTTTGGGGGCATTGCCGTGTGAGGCGGTGGCAGCAGCACCCCTGCCAATCAGCCCTCCGCCAGCCCAATAAATAGTGATTGTGTATGGCAACTTACAGCAGCCCTTGGCATTTGCCAGGATTTACAGATTGCCAGTTTGGGCCAATGTTGTACTGCTAGCAATATACTGCATAGGAATGCTATCTTAAGTATAAAGAGAAATGTGAGGGGGACCTGCACACAATGATTGTAGGGCCCTGCATGTAGGTAAATTGTTATAAAACCTGGAACCCCTCGGTTTATTTTAAAGGGGGCCACAAATGTTGCACCAGTATTAAGTCTCAGCGCCAAAAGTTGTATTTTGATATCCCTGGGAACAGAATTAACACTTGACAGGGCACTGTGTATTACATTATCACACCAACCAACATTTGAAAATCAGAAAGAACAAAAACTTTGGCCACACCCACTTTATGACCACAAATTCTGTGCCCATTTTACAAATACAACATTTATTTGGTTATGATTAAACTTATGAAATACTTACGGTTAAAATAATACTAAATAATGAGAAGTGCTGGGGTAACTTAGGGCTATTTCACAAAGCTGAAGCAGTGCATATGTTCCGCCACCAAAGATTCCCATTATTGCTGGTAAGGGAAACATATGCAGGAGATTAATTTCCCATGGTAGAGGAGATCTATCGTGGGCAACTAATTGTGTAGTGTGTCACTGCTCTTAATTTCACCCATTATCTTCTCCTAAATTTGCCCTTTTGTCCCTTAACTGTAAAAAACTGGGCTGAGCTAGCACAAAAACTGATAGGACCCCCCAAAAAAAACCCAAATCTAAATATTACTTAGGAAAAATATCCCTCCTTTAGCTAATTCCGTTGGACAAATGTTCAAATGATGCATAAACAATGTCTTACCCTGGCATAATTCTGGCAGGACACAAAAGCTAGAGGATATCCCTTGGTGGGTTAAGAAAAACACAGAGGTCTGGGGAACATTGTCCTTCATTAATAGGGGCGAGGGAATGGTATCACCAAGAGTAGGAGACACAGTTCAGTTCTGTTACCAGCACATCAAAGCCTTTTTCCCCTCTACCCATAGGTAAAGCTAATTGCATATAATGGTACAGTTGTGCCACTCATAACAAAAAACATTTTGGCAAGTGCACTGGAAAGAGTCGAAGACTTTGGCCTTCAGTCCTGCTGTAGGGCAATGGTGATTATAGCTGTGCTGCACAGGTCAGAAAACAAGGGAATGACACTTTTTGTGATAGCTACATTGTTACATGATCTCAGTAACCTAATGTGTAGTTCTGTATGAACCCTTTCAGTTCTAGTTATACCATTAATGGATAAACAAAGCCTCATCAGATTGCACTTGTTTATGAACAAAGAGAAAAGAACTCTTGAACCGAGCCTCAGCATTATTATTCTGGTAGTGGGCATTATGTTTTTAAAGTTGACCTTACTTAGAACCATTACTACTACATTCACATATTGCTACATGATACTTGCATGTGCAGTATTTCCTAGCTTTCTGTGAAAAGCTCTGAGGGAAATGAGGAATTTATAATTCTCTGCATTAAGTTTCTATGATAACCTAATTATCTAGATAGGAGCATATATTGAAGGCACCTTTCAGAGATACTGTGCAAGAAGTAAATCCAAATCAATGCCTTATGCTTTTGTCCATTTGGAAAGAACACATTTGGATCCCTAGGGTATTAAGGGCTATAAATGTTCAGCGAGTCTTGTTTATAAATCAGAATAGTCAGTGTATGAACCACTTCACTATTTATACTGACCATGTTATGTCCTTCAGTAAAGCAGTTTATTTATTTAACAAAACCACTGGCATCTCTGTAACTTGTCTAGGCAGTATATACTAGCAGTTAACCATTTCTACCCAGCAGTTCACCTAAGGCCACTAGTTCTAAACAAGGTTAGTAGAAGAAATCTTCCAAACCATTTCTAAATACTTAATAAATAAAAATACTATATACAGTTGCACAGAGGTACAGAACTTGTGTGGGTGCCAACTATTTAATATAAATCTATCCCTACACTTCATTGTGAAATCTAACTAGATAAGCAGCAATCTGTCAGTCTTTAGTCCTGGCTAGGAATTAATTTTAAATGTTAATTTAAGTAAAATTGATGTTGTGGGGAAAACTGTACAGCATAGATACAAGCTGCTTGCTATTTCGGGAATCTTTGTTTCCGCTGACTGGAGCTGGCCACGGAAAAATTCCATGATGCCATCCTGATAAATCAACTTCTGCAGTTGCTAAAATTAGACCCTTTCAAGTGCAGCACATTGACATTTATTTTGTTTACAAAGGTGGCCATATGGTAGTACCCAAGCAGATATTGTAATGTGCAGTAGAGTTATTTTCATCTTTGTTATGATTTTAAATACAGATATCAAATATTTGGCATATCATCTGGTTTCTTATGGATAGGCTGGTTATGGTTGTACAACAAAGGGAGAGATGCATCTTGGTCCAGGGTCTTTAAATTAACCATAATTAATTATTCCAGAAATGTGAAGGACAAATGAATAGTTTTGCTGCTGTGTTTTATGTGCGTTACACAGACTTTTCCAGTAATAAAAGGCAAGAGAGATCACAATGTAATCTTCAAGTACCAATCTCCTACCATACAATAAAACACAGTTTTATGAATAATGGTTTTATTAGACATGTTATCCCTGATTATATGGATAACAATCCATTCAGAAACACCACTAGTTTTATGTTTTACTAACTATACTGGAAGACAGTCAATGTAACTGTAAATATATTGCCATTAACAGTGTAAAAGATCCATGTGTGATGTTGTCAGCCTTCAAGCTTAATTGTGCAATTCTTTTTATGGTTTTAGATCAGTTTCTAAAATATCAAAGTCCAGTAGGATATATGTACACCTTACCTTGGGTAATGGCTAATGTACATCTGGTGGTACAAAGAAAAAGTAAACAGGGTTACAATAGATCCAGTTTTAGCAATAATCTTGGATTCTATGTTTGAGATGTTCATTTCAATTCTGCAAATTTCTATGTTTTTTTAAACTGATATCTAGTGAATTCCTTTTTAGCATAGCAAGGGGTATTTTCAAAAATCCCTAAAGCAGTCATTGCTTGGTTGCATAGCAGCAGTTGTAGGTAAGAAAAGTGGGGGCTGTCAGGTATAGCAGAGCAAGATAACAGCACACCAAAGTAAATGCCATAACTCTTTACTTCTGTCTTGCCTAAGCTGGGACCCCTAACTGTGGTTCAAATACAACTCTCTGTACCACCTGAAAGCCAGGCATTTTCACTCTATAAAAAGGGGTTTTTGCAAATTCTGTTTTGTCCCAGACTCAGCCACAACAGAATATGACTTTACATAAGTCTATTCTGCACGCAGGATTTAATATTGACCATTTCAATTGATCACAACACTTCATACTTTCCAGTTTAGTAATTTAATTACTTCTAACGTCACATTCACATTTTCAGTATCCAAGGAAGAATTGCAATGTGTTATCACTGTATTATTAACTGGAACCAACTGTCCGTTTTAAAGTAGAATCAGAGAGTCACTTTTCTGTAGACCAAAACGTTCCTTGTGGGTATTGAAGAGTTCAAGTAGAGAGCCGACATATAAAGCATGGTATTTCTGTATTTGCTCCTCCGAGGGTTTCTGTACTCTAGGCAAAGGGATGGGCTTTCCAACTACAATGAAAAAAGATAACTGAAGCGTGTACTGTACCAGGTTTTCCTTTTCTGTAATTATTCATTAGTAAATAATAACCACTTTTTACCCAGCTGCATTGTCTGTGGAACATAGTGCAGTACACAGAATCGGTTCTATTCTTCAGCTTTCTACAGGTAACATTTATACAACAAGACAACATTTAGACTAGCATAGCAATGCACTGCTATAAAGTATATGTGCAATAACAATGCAAATTTTTCTACTAAGTTATATTAAAGTAGATTGTCTGTGAAGCTTGATTTTCATTGTGCTAGATTTTTTTACATGCTCATTCATATGCTCAGCCATTCTCCTATCATTTTTGTAGCGTATATAAATAATCACCATTTCCAAACTGCTATGGTTCAGCAGCCCTAGCAACCTGTTTAAATGGAAATCTGGACAGCTACAAAATTAAATGACTTGAACACAAACATTCGCAGAATAAAATGTATGCCTTATTTTACAAAGCATGAGTGAAAGGTGTCTTACCTCCCACAAATGTTCATAATTACTCTATAAGCTCTAATGAGCAGGGCCCTCTGTACTTTCTGTATCTGTCAGTATTTTTAGATGATCTGTTTATATGTATATATTCTTCTGTTGTACAGCACTGTGGCATATGTTGAAGCTTAAAATACATGTTATTATTATGATTATAATTATTATTATTAATTATTAGTACACATATAAAAATAAAAAATAAGAATAATACAGGTAGGGGATCAGTTATTGAAAACCCATTATTCAGAAAGTTCCAAAATATGGAAAGGCAATCTCCCGTAGACTCCATTTTAATCAAATAATTCTAATTTTTTAAAAATGATTTCCCTTTTCTCTGTAATTATAAAACAGTGCCTTGTAATTGCTATATAAGATATAATTAAACCTGACAATCCCTATGGGTTTAATTAATGTTTTAGATTTTTTTTAGATCCCAATTATGAAAAGACCTGTTATCCAGAATACCCCAGGTACCGAGCATTCTGTATACCAGGCTGCATACCTATAATAATAAGTACTGTACAGAAGCTGTATTTACTATATCGTCACTTGTATATATGTGTTTAGAGTTTTCTTCTCTGTGACAGATGTAGGTTTACCGTATGTATAATGATATATAATACTGACCAACAGTATTGATGGGCTTCCGGAAGGGCAATATTCCTTTGGAAGTGCTGGAGAAAAACCCTTGCCCATAAAAGATACAGGGAGCAAATCCAACCCAGTGTTGGAACATCTGTTGAAGACTTTTTTTCCAACTTCCCACTGCAAAGTGGCATTGATGCAGAACCTCGTTCTCTCCAAATGAATATACAGGAACCAAGGACGAGCTGTAAAGAAAATAGCTGAGTAAAACAAGCCTATAGGCTTTATTCAATACTTAAATGATTTTTAGCAGACTTAAGTTATTGAGATCCAAATTACGGAAACATCCCTTATCTAGAAAACCCCAGGTCCCGAGCATTCTGGATAACAGGTCCCATACCTGTAACACTATTCTCTCTAAAGCCCCCTGACAAAACTTGGCTTTTCCCATTCTCCATAAATTTCTGCTAAGATTATCAGTGTTGACATCTAAATTTGAACAGAAACGTGTTTCCCAAATTCAAAAGAACAAATATCAATTATATCATGGTTAAATAATCTACAGTCAGATCATTTTTTAATTCACCATTCTATACATTATATGGTTATCCTGTAAAATATATATTTTTTTAGGTGCTTAGTGATATCAGTTTTGTCCCATAACTTGAACTATTAGGACATCAGAAGTCGCATAAGAGATCTATGATCATTTAAAGTCTTGGGGCTAAAGGCTGATTGTTTTTATAAAGGCCATTGAATTCTAATGTCATTACATTTTACAACAGTGGGTAAATTATTCCATGTAATATAAATATACAGACACATGAATACACTCATGTATATTATATAAGTAAGTCTAAAATGTATTTATATTCTGAAAAATTAAAACCTTAGCCATGTTGCTCTGTTCCTGATATTAAAATTATAGCTGTTCTTACCCATGAATGAGAGCCTTTTTTACAAAGCCCTTTCTGTTCTTTAGAGTAAGAATATGGCTTTGCCTGTTGCAATGCAATGCCTCTGCTGAACCACCCACTACAATCACCACTGCATTTCCAGTACCATGGTGGGACAGGAGGTAGTCTATGGATGAATGGGTCACTGAACACATTCCTGGAATAGAAACATTGTCACAGTAACAGTATAAATAGGGTTCAATAACATAGAATTTAGATTTTACATCAGAGTATATAAAGTCTAATTTTTATACATAAGTCTCAAGAGGTGTACTCCCTTAAAGGAACAGTAACATCAAAAAATGAAAGTGTATAAAAGTAACTAAAATATAATGTGCTGCTGCCCTGCACTGGTAAAAGTTGTGTGTTTACTTCAGAAAGTCTACTATAATTTATATAAATAAGCTGCTATGTAGCCATGGAGGCAGCCATTCAAAGGAGAAAAGGCACAGGCACATAGCAGATAACAGATAAAACACTATTGTATTCTACAGAGCTTATCTGTTATCTGCTATGTAACCTGTGCCTTTTCTCCTTTTTTCCAGCTGGAATGGCTGCCCCCGTGGCTACACAGCAGCTTATTATATAAATTATAGTAGTGTTACTTTAGCAAACACACCAGTTTTACCAGTGCAGGACAACAGTGCATTATATTTTTATTACTTTAAAGCTCTTTCATTTTTTGGTGTTACTGTTCCTTTAACACAAGATGAGGTCTTGAACAAGCATAGTATCCAAGGCTATTGTGATACTAATCTCTACAGTTAGTATTAGTGGATATATATATATATATAGTTTATGTATGTGAGTGTATAGATTGGTAGGTATGGGTTGTGTGTGCTGGGTTTACTTGGAAGGGTTAAACTTGATGGACTCTGGTCTTTTTTCAACCCTATGTAAATATGTAACAATGGGCAGGGCACTTTTAAAAAAATGGGCATTTGCCCATGGCCCTCTGGGATAGGGGGCCCACAAGCACACCTTTCATCTGGGATAACTTTTGGCAGAAAAGTTATCTGTAGAGATGGCAGACCCCTCATTTAAATCAACTGCTCTACAGTATAGTTATTGTAATTGTTTTGCCTTTTTTTTTTCTTGTGGCATCACCATTTTGTAATTTATCTGCTCCCAGGGCTGTTGGTCCTGAATGGCACATCTTGGGATCATGTCTACTTCAGTAAGCACATATTACTATATTGAATTTCACACGCTTGAGGGTCATTCTATCACAAATTTCTTGGGGCAGTGGGGACCCACCAGTGAAATTTTGCCCAAGGCCTGCAGGTACCTTAAAGCTGCATTGCCAATGGGTCAAACTGCCTGGGTGCAAATAAAGGAAATTTGAGATAAAAAATACTCTACAGGTCCAAAATAAAGAAATTCCTAAATCTTTTGTAAATTGAAAAGGAAAAATCTTACTGACCTGCAGCCAGTAGGTAATCTCGGTAAAAAGGCACCTTAAAATTCCCAGCTAGAGTGGTAAGATATGTTTTCAGTCCAGGAAACAATTGAGAAAATTCTGTACTGTCTGTGCCAAAATTACAGAAGGCACCAATGCTCATAATTCCATGAGGGTGGTACCCTAAGATGTAATTTTGCTGTGGATCCAGTTCTGCTGTTTTGTGAAGCTTGAAGAAAGGGAAAGGATTTAGTAAGAACTATTCCTCCATTCTATGGATCTACAGACATAATATCACAGTACTGATTCTACTAATACTGGCCATGACTTCTGACAGGCACAACGACTATTCTAGTTACTGCAGAAAGACACAGAAATGGCTTGTCACCTGCTCTTTATATTTAAAGCTGCCAAAAACCTTTCACCTTTAAACAAAGAGGAAATGAATGTTGGAAAGATAACCCGATGGTTTAAAATAGGCTGTTTGAGAGATGAAGTAAGAAAGAGTGAATTATAATACAGCTGTTTCCTGCTTTTGTGTTCTCTGCCACAACCTGGGTTCCTATTGTAGACCTGGGCTATAATCAATTGGTAAATATTATGGCCCATATCTTTCAGATAGACCTCATTCTGTATTATTATATTAAGATCATTATGTAACATTATATTAAAATGATTATCTGGCCCACATAATCATTATGTTGTTCCAACTTTTCCATTGCTTGGGGGGGGGGGTGTGAGTTTCTTTATATAACATTAATAATATTATTTGTATTAAATTCTGGCATCCAAACACATGGGCATCTAAATGGAAACAGCTGGAAAGCACTGAGAGCTATCAGTTTGATCAGGGCTGGCCTTTAGTTTGCTGGCAACCATTCCTTGAAAAAGCTAAAATACGCAGCACCCAAAATACGGCATTTGTCCACTTAATCAATACATAAAATATGATCACTAAAAAATTCACAGTAATAAAATGATACACAATTGTGCATAATGTAAGGCTGATTAGTAAATTGGGGATATATTGGCTCTAGCACTTCTCACTGACCATTGCTATTACTCAAGCAGAGGTAAAAAACACTTTTTGGGAGGCACTTTTGGGCATTTCCTCTTTGATTGTCTGCAGTTCTTAAATTCAGCATGTGCAAAGGGAGCCCTGTACTTCCCACCTGGTCAGTGGATGGTATTAGGTACAGAGCTCCCTTTTGCCTTAGTATGCTGTACCTTTCTCTTCATGCAAAACAGAAAGTATAGACAATATACAAGTATAGATAACTGCAATCAGGTACAGGCATTTTGTGTATGGCATTTTATTGCATCCATTCAAACATCTAGGTCTGTGCCTAGAAATTGAAAATAAGCCTTGAAAATTCTTACCTACCCTTACAGGAAAATAGTCTCTAAAATGTTTCCATATGGTCCATTTGCTCATCCACACAGATTTTCTTCCACCTGAGAGAAAAACATATTTTGGAACAGTTAAAAGTGACCAATTGCTGTATCTCCACCAGAAGCACTGAAACCACTAGCTATGGTATCATCACATCATCCAATGGGACAAAGTCCCAAAAAATTGACATTTTGCCACACACTTGACCTGCAGTGCTGTATTTCAGAAACAAATGTAGCTGCTACAATATTTTGCATGTGCCATTAACTTATATAGCAACACAGACACATACGTTTGGAACTGTTTGTAAATAGTAGCAAACTGCCCTTACATCAGTCTGTTCATCGTGTGGGCAGGGTTATTTCATGCAATTTCCCATTGGAAGTGTAAATATGCTGTTTCATTAATTTTATAAAACAGTAAATACAAGCAACACAAATGGGCTTGAATTGTGTTTTGTATCAAGATCTGTACCTCTGTATGAACATTAAAAACCAAGTAGAAAAGAAGCATAACCAGGCTAAAATCCCAAATGAGGTATAAATAAAACTAACTATTCAATGTTCCACAAGGCCGTTCTCTCACTTGGTTTATTTTAGGGCTAAGAAAAACATTTTATTCAGACAAACATGAAAAACTAAACAGAAGAGCAGTACAGCTCAGGCCCAGACTGGCAATCTGTGGATTCTGGCAAATGCCAGAGAGGCTGCTGTAAAATGTCATAGACAGTCACTATTTATTGGGCTGATGGGGGCTGTTTGGGCCTCTGTAACTGAAATGCCAGGGCCTGTTTGAATCCCAGTCCGGACCTTCACATTATCTTTCTCTTTTGCTACTTCTGCTCCTTTCCACTTGCACCAGAAATGACAGTTTCCTGTATGTGATGCTTACATAAATAGTTCTCCAGCCTATTACTCGAAAAACTGTTCATGAGAAAAAAATCTTCAACGTTTTCTTTCTTTTTCAATTATATTTAATAAACTACTTTGATATTCCTTCTGCATAAACCAAGCTTTTAAGTAATGCTCCATCACTGGGTACTGTGTTTTCTACTCACCCCTACACTGATGGATGCCTTTTACCAACAAAGCTGCATAGCTGTAAATAGGCTGTGAGACGCCATGGCCTTTTCTGTTGACTGCCCTTGTGTAGTATATCTATTCCTTGTTTTATTTATTGGCCCTGTTCCTGTTTGTGTACAGGGGCTCATAAGAGGTGGTAAAGACATTTATTTTAAAGCTTTCTTAAACCTTATAGACAGACAATTATCGTTCCGCCATTGGGCACTGTAATTTAGACAACACTCAACCCAACATGTTGGTCTGTGTTTTCTAATCAATGCTGAAAGGTAATGGCTAGATTTACATGATTTGCCAGTTTCATAGTCAGATTGACTTGCCAGTGTTATAGTTAGAGCAGCTTGCAATTGTCTCGACAGTGTCGTATGGAGATGACACTGGTAATAAGGACTGGACTATAATCCCTTAATATCAGGTGAAACACAACTCACAGCTTTGATCCATACCTCTCTCTGGTGTTTTCCGATCAGATACTAGCCATACCATGTACAATGCGAGTAAAGGCCATAATGGGCTGCAGGAAATCCAAATGATTATAAGAACGCAAATTGGGCCTGAAAATATAATGAAAAAACTTAATTAATGAAAAACTATGGAAAGAGCATCAGGGACATCCACTCACAACTAAAGGTGGCCATACATGCAAAAATCCACTCGCTTGGTGATCAGATATAAAAACAAACCTGGCTGATCGAGATATGCCCGATTTCAGGCCATACACGTGTATGGCCACCTTAAGGCAAACTAGGGAGAACATGATAATTTGATAAAAAAGCCAGTCACAGGTCAGTGTCTATATAATCTTTGGTTTATATTGTAATATGCTGCACACCTTCAGTCATACAGTAAACTGTCAGCAGCATTTATATAATGGTAATATTAGAGAAAAATGCTATTAACACTATTTGCAAGTGACAAAAGTGGTATCTGTCCCTTCATGCACTGCTGATATTTGGCCAAATCCAGCTCTCCTCCAGCCAAGACTACAGTTACTACAGTACCTTGCATGCTTTTTCCCAGGTCTGTTGATTGGCTAGCATCTGCTACTTTGTTTTAATAGTCAGAGCCAGCAGTGCATAGAATACAAACAAAAGACATATACTACTTTCATTAGCAAATATGTTTGCGAACAACTCTTACACCACTGGAAAAGTTGAATCAATTTAGATAACTGGTTAGTTTTTATTTTCTTTCATTATGCAAAAAATTGGAGTATATTGGAGAAAATGTGGTTTCCATAAGCTGCCAGAGAGTTTTAGATAAAAAATATGGATATGGAGCTACGGAAAGGCATTGTATTTCAGCCACAGAATGGCTGTGTGTCCAGTGCCGATATTTGCATAACGAGCAAGGCACTTTAATAATGACAGCAACTTCTATGCTCTCACAACCCACCAAAATAATTCTGTTATACAGTGACTAATATAAGGAACAGAGGACCATTTCATACTGTGATACTGGCTGCTAACACCATGCATAGGCACATATATTTACAGCACAAAGCTATCTTTGTACTGAGCCCCTTCCAATGTCCACCACAAATTTGTGCAAGAGTTAGGCAACCCTTGATGCTCTGTTTAAGGCTTTTGTGGAGCTGCAATTTCTGGCTTTGTCAGCTCAGTTGTCAGGGGATTCTGGGACTTGTAGTTCAGTAAAAACTAAAATGCCAAAGGCTCCTTTTTTGTGTCGATTTCTGCTATGGGAATGCTAAATGGGAAACATTACATAGTATACAAAAGCAATTCATATCCTATAAAACATATCCTATAAACCATGTTTACTGTAGTCAGTTATAATCAATGCTTACTGTCACAAAACCTGTGCATAATATACTAAATTTACCCATTTAAATGCACTTGCCCTGTGGCTTGTTGCCTTTATTGTTGTTATACAACTCCACACTTCTGACAAGTAATTTTTCTCCTAGACTGGCACAAGGTGCACATCTAACCAATTATTTTATGGGTGGAAAAAAATCATACCAAGAAATAGGAATGTCAGAATCCACTTCAGTACAGCGAGCACCTGCATGAACTCAGAGAATCTGTTGCAAGGTGGGTCTTCCTTCTGCATAAACAGAAAAGAGTAAATAATAACTTCACGCATTTATGTGTGTGCGGCAATGAATTGTCACTCTTCAATGTGCATAGCTACATGTGAACAGGCAGAAAATCCAGGAATTTGTTTGGGATCTGAATAAATCCCACATTGAGTGAAATCTTAATAGCCAACCTGTAACTCTTAAAACACTTCATGTGAGAACAAAAACACGTTTTAGAGAAACTTTGAATAGGCCACTGAAGTAAAGGTTCTATTGTGAAAATGTAAACATGTTATGTTGTGTTTATTTACATACTAACATCTTGTTCTGTAGTTGGTAGTCCATAAAATACCAAAAGACAAGACCGGCACTCTGGGTATCACAATCTAACAATTAACATATAGTTTAATTACCAAATACCTTTTAAAAGATATAATCTGAAGACCAGCAGAGAGCAATAATCCTGATAGGCTTGGCCTTACCTAAATTAATGATTCACTAATTCCTTTAGTAGATTCAGGATTGCAAAGGTGCAAACTCACCATACAAGGGCAGACTGGCTGCTGATTTGACTCCTGTTTCAAATCATACAAGCAATGTCTTTCAGATAACATTTTTACCTGGATCCTATATTATGCAGTTGGCTGAAAACCACATATGCAGTCTGTTCTGTTCTTCAGTCATCCTGTAAAATGTCTGAATGAGCCTGTTCAGAATTTGATTGGCACAGGGGATTATTCTAGACCCATACACAGGTAAGCCAGATGGCATTTTGGTAAGAGAGGCAGATACCTCAGCCAATATCTCCTAGGCTTTAACTGGCAATTTGTAGATTCTGGCTATAGAAAGTCACTATTTAGTGGGTCTGTGGGGGTCTCTTTGGGTGAACTTAAAATGCTGGGGAGCTATTTTGGATTTTAGTCTGGACAGGATATCTTCTCTGTGCACTTTAAAATCATAAAAACATTGCGGAGGGAGGGGAAACTTTTCGTTACTAAAGGTATATTAAGGGCAAGAACACATGGAGCATTGGCTCTGCTGCTCTCGGCCGCATTTTCTCTGCAGGCTAAGAAAAGTGGATCAGCTCCCTTCTGCCTCTCTGTATACCTGTATTGACAATTACAGCTTCCACCTGTTGTAGCTACATGAAGTGGAGCTCCACATAAAATCAGACATTTTTAGGCTGATTAATATATATGGTATGTCCCCCCATGAATTTCTGTGGCAATCACCTGAACCCACAAGTGGGTCATGTGATTGTTACTCAAAAGCACTGACTACAACATTTTCAAGGCACATTATGTGCATCTGTAATTGCAATAAAAATAAATGGGAGAAAGTTTTTTGCCACCCACCTAGCCGGAAGCAACAAAACTCCAAAAATCACCCTATGTGTCATTGCCCTTGGGGGAAAGCCAAGAAGTTCCAAACATAATTTCACTTTGGAAAGAGAAAACAGACTGTGGATATGGGAAGAGAAATCACCCACTTCTGCTACATTACTAACAAATTAAAAGAAGGGTGTGCTAGATATGTTAGTGCTGTGTAATTAAAAAGTCATGTAAATAACAGTAGACACTACAAGAATCTCACGTTTACCATTCCTATCTATTTTACTGCCAGGCTTTTATGTCTTGAGAGACTTGAAGCATCATGGAAAACTAAAATAAAAGTAAATTGGGCAACAGACTTTAGCCCAGATGTCCAGAGGGCTGAATAGGAAAATTAAATATATTCAGTAATGATAATGTCTTGTGTTCATGGCTTATGTTTATATAGTCTTTTCTCTCTTCCAATATATTGATAATGTCATATGAGAGACCTGGCACAAGCCACTAAAACTTATAACATATGCCTAAACTTAGTATTGTAGATTGGGTAACCTGGGGGGAGCAGTGGCTTGATGTACTAAGTAGTACAAGGTCCCCAACTAGTAATCTTAAACTGCAGCTAAAATATCTTGGCTAGTGTCTGTAATTGAACATAGAGATTATACTATCTACATATCTTTACAGATCTATCTTTACATAGATCACCAATTATAAAAAAATGTTCATGTAGAGAAAGATAAAACTATCACATAAATTGATTATATTGACTATGAATTCTCTCCCTGAAGAGCTTCTATTTGCAGATAAATTAGATGGAAATAGGGTTGGATTTAGGTAGACAGGATTAAGTTGGGCAAAAAAATTAAATCGAATAGGTGTTTTTTGTTTTTTTTTAACATTAACTACTATTTAATTTTTGTATATGTTAATATATTACCTGCGGAGTGGAATCCATATGACACAAGATAATATCAGCTGCTCATCAAACGGATCCTCAGTGCTGAATACTTCTACCACACTGCAGCCACATACAGGTGGTCAGTGTGGTTTTGGATACAAACTAGAGCTGCCTTAGATTTTCCTGGCAGTTGGGGGTGTGAAAAAAGAAAATAATTAGTTACTGATAGAACTTTATTCTGTGAGTGTGTTTAAATGAAGTGACACTAAAGAATATCTGAAGGGCTGCAGGTGGGATTAAACAGAGATAGAAGGTAAAAGCCTGCTACATGCTTTGCTTTATGTATAAATAAAGTAGAAATATAGAACAGGGCTTCTCATCCACTTCTTGTGACAAAGTTAAAGGTTTTTCTATCTTGACCAACACTCCATGTGTTTTGCAGTGTGCATTCCACTGGCTGGTCCCATTCATCCCACTGCATCACTCTACCCACACAGATGGAGACAAATGCTGAACACATCAATAAAAGGTCTCCATCATGTGTCTACATGGTATGTTTTAGACTAAGAGAAAGGGAGGAAGGAAAGCCAATAGCACAGGTAGCCTTCTGTTGTGTTTCTACAGCAAAACACTCAAACCACTTACCATGACAGATAACAGGGACACAAGGTGGCCCACTGATTTTCAATAATTATGAAAGAAATCCTGCATATTAAAAGCTATATGTCCATTGCCTTAACAGAAGCCATGGTCTAAATCTGGCAGCACTTTAAGAGCTGTGGGTGTTTGTGCATAACAATAGAGAGAGCAGACCCAGCAGGTACTTGGAGGCTCATATACAGTGCGGGTCCAGCTAGGGGTCTGACTGATGCAAATGTCAGCATGTGTGTGCACATTATGGTTTTAGGGCCCTAATATCTAAGTATACTGCTGCTTGGGACTCACTTTTACATATATGTGTCTCTATGCATATACAGCTACTTGTTTTAGCAACATACATATGATGTGCAGAAATGGTTAATTCTGTTATATAATACATTGACAAGCTTACATTACTTCCTTCCTTTGTACCAAGGCCAACACATTCCACCACACGCAGCAATCTCTAGCACTGAGCTTTTTTTTTTAAACAGTCACGCATTCTAATATATGTAATATAAATAATCCCACAATCCCACATCCTACGGCAGCCCTCCATGATGCTTTTAAAGCAGCCTTCTATTCATTCGTGAAATGCGTTTAATGTGGTAATAAAGCATAAATTAGAGAACAGGAACTTACCTTCCCCCCAGAAGGGGGAGACATTAATCTCCCTCTTTCTGACTGTGTCATTGATAGGGGTCACCAGAGCTGTGAAAAGAATCCATTGCACACATGTGCCGAGATTTTTCTAGGGCAGATGGTGATGTCTGGTACCCACACTTGCAAGATGCAAGACAGCTCCTGATTTGCTAGTCCATCTGGCTTACGATTGGCTGCTCTAATGCTTTCCATCCTCGAAAATCAAACCCTCAAATGCTGCGATGCAGCAGAGCTCGGGACTCCATTAACTCCTGCATGGCCAGAAGGATTTACAGGGAAGCAACCACTCAGTAGAAAAGCAAATATCTATAGGAGAGTGTCTTTTTAGATTAATACTCCAATTTACAAGTACAATAAACCTGTTTGTAATTTAGATGTCTGTGTGTAACTACAGGAATGTATAAAGGGACAAATGAGATATGAATCTATATTCACTATATTTACATAAAACAAAATTTTCATCCTAAGTTATGGACCCTGCTAAAGAGATATTGGAGTCAACTGCCTAACAACCAGCAGGATTTGCATTTATGGGGACTTCCACCCAGTTAATGAAAAAAACAAAAATGTTTGTAATAGAAGATAATAGAATTGTAAGCCACTTTCTATTCGCTGCGCTGCTGTCCGACTACAGAAACATCTGTGTGTAGAAGAAATCGGATTTCCCTTTAACTTACAGTCCAATTTCCACAATGCTTTGTAATTATTCAAGGTATATTAATATAAATATATGTTTCCATTATTCATTAGAAAGTGATTTTTTTTTTTATTTGTGAATGCAATTTAGCAGAAGCCAGTTCTCCTCCAGCCAAGACTTGCTTTCTTCAGGTATAGGAGAGCATACAGTAGGTTTGTTAAATCAATTGACTTCTAATATATTATATCAGAAGTCAGAACAATCAACGCAGAGTCTCAAAGTCACAGACCAATAGCAATTACAGTTACAAATAACTAATTTTTTTATAATGTATATTGGACAGAATTACATTTTCTGTCTTGAAAAAAAATTGCGGAAACCTGCGAGGCACTGTGGGAATAAGAGTCTTGGCTCAAGGAGAGCTCATTTATTGCAGAACATGGACAGTAACCTATGGCAACCAATCAAATGTTTGTTTTCATTGATCTACCTTGATTGTTAATCTTACAATTCAAATAAAAAAAAAACAATCTGCAAAATGTAGTCTGTGCAAATTTATTTCACATGGTGTCAGGTATTCTGATACACAAACATGTAGTACATGACTTGTCAGCTGTGCAAGGGACACAAAGCAGATGGAAACAGAATACAGTTGATGTTACTTTATATGCAATACCTCTCGCCACAGTCTGTCTTCTACAGACTGTCCTTACTTCCCCTTGGATGTCAGAGCTGGAAGGGAGGTATCTTGTTACAGTAAAGGATTCCTTTCCCATGACATAAGACAAATACTTTAACATCTGTCTCAGATACAGAAATTCTGAATTAGCTTTTATGAACACAAATGATGGTGATGGTATGTGAAATTTAATCTGCAGTCCTAACTGAATTGTGAGCCGCACCCACAATGTTAGAACGTGTAGTGGTTGTGCTGTTCCTGGCTTCCATGATGTTATATGAACAAGCTAATACAGGATACCTGCACCCTTCCAGTTATTGCAGGACTGCACCTCCCATTCAACAGGGACTGACTGATGATGCTGGGAGTTCAGCAACAGCTGGAAGGCCAAAGTTACCCTCTCTATAAAGAACCTATTAGTGAAAAAACACACAGACAAACAGAAATGCTTAGAGACAGAGATATATATTTGTTGATTAGAAAAGCCTCCTTGTAAACATCCACACAGAGTCTCCATATTATATATATATATATATATATATATATATATACATACATATGTATTGAAATAAATTCATATATTTGTAATAACCTTTGGCAAGAAAAGGTTAGCTAAATACTAATACAAAGCTCAGAATTGATTATAAAAAATTTTTCATTCATTTGTATTAAACCCTAGGACAAGGTGTTATGTTGGCCATACACGGTAAGATCTTCTCCCCAAATGCCCACCTAAGGTGAGCAATATCGGGCTAATTTGATCGATCAAATTACAATGGCAGGCGTAAGCACCGTCAGACCAAGGACCACATCAACAAGTCGATGCGGCACACGATCGAACCTTCCCGATTGGGAGTTGTGCGAATGAGTTCTACATCTTAGGTGTTTTGAATAGTCTCCAAATGGGGTTCTAATGTAATAAGAGGTTATCACAACTATGGACCTTTTTGAAGTTTAGTTCCCAGTATCCTCAACAGAACCTCGGAATTGTAGTCCAACAACAACTGAAGGGAACAAATTAGATATCTTTTCACTCTTCCTTGCCTGTAATTTCCTCTTCCATAAATCCAGAGCTTTATTGGAAACCCAGTGAGAAGTGGATAATGCAATGGTTGCAATGTGACTGGCTTATTTGATGTGGTAATCTTTCATAATAATTACTAAGAGCGACATCAATGGTGAATAAGTGTGCATATCCAAAAGTTACTTGATGCCGGGTTCACTATTTTGTGTTATGCAATACCCAAAGAAAAACAATGGAACAAAAATGCCTAAATGTGATTTAACTTGAATAGTGCAGGGCAGCTAATTAATAAGTGACAAAATATTTAAGGTATTATTATCAAATAAAAGCAAAGTGCATTATTGTGTTACTGAAGTTGCTTTGGTTTCCAATTATCTTATTTGTGTTACTACCTTAGTATATCACAATAAGGCTCTTTATTTTTTTCCAAAAAGGAAAAATTAGGTAAGTTCGTTTATACAGTAAGGACACCAACTTAAGATAAATGTTATCTTCTTAAACTAATACAGGTGAATGGATATGTTTAATACAGTGTTATATTCTTGTTCTGTAAACCATTTATGTGTTTGCCTGTTTTCCTTTGACTGCATTTGGCTATCACCGATTCCCTTTGGCTCAGACTGTGCCCCCAATTACAGAACATGACTCTGCTAGGAGGTGAGACCCTTAAGACATTGTATTGTGAAGCTTCTATGGTGAGAAGGAACTATAAGGTGATAGGGAAAATTTTGACAAAAAGAACAATGGCTTCTATAGGCAAAGCGCAATCTGCAATATACCCCTATAAAATGTCTGAATGGTAATATCCTATTAGTATATTTTCCTAAAGCAATATAAACAAAATAGAGGGCTTTGCAAGCATGAATCTTCTAGACACTGTCTTGAGACTAAAGTCTATGGAGAGATAGATGCTTTACAAAACACAAAAACAGTGATTTCATTATCAACATTTTGGACCTTTTCTTTAAGGTAACGCAGCTGTTCCTGTTGGACTGTGGAACACAGGGTGAATGCTGAAATATGACAAGTTATTTCTGAGGGTCACGTGAATATGAGGGATTCGTGTTCAGGGATACCATATCTTTCCTTGTGCTCCTCAAAAAGATCTCGCAATGCACTGAGGTACTGTTGATGGAGTGATTCAATTTCCTCTTGCGTGGGATGTAATGTTTGCTTTACTGGGATAGGACGACCCACTGTATGAGAACAAAGACATTGATAACACAACAAACAATCACCAAGTTAAATACTAGGACTGTTCTGATTGAGATCTTATTGTGCCTTAACCAAAATAACATACTTACCAACAGTATGAATAGGCATCCTGTATGGCATCAGGCCAAAGCTGTACTGGAAGATTCCTCGAGCATGAAAAAGTGGCATAGCAAACCCCATGATCTTCTGAAGCCTCTCCTGGACACAGCGAAGGAATGATCCCTTTGGATTTGGCACCTGCTGGAACAATTCATTCTCCCCAAAAGAGAACACTGGTACCAGATGAGCCCTATAAAAACAAAAGGCACATAAAGGAAACAATTCTGCTTCTTTTATACATGCCCCTTCTACAAGAGGCTTAGATTGATAGGTAAATCTAGGTCTCTGTGCAGAATATCCTATGGCAATGTTTAACTGAACCTTTACAGAAAATTACAGTGAATATACAGCCTCTTTATAGACAGGATATTTTTTTCTCTTTATAAATTGTACCCTTGTTTGAAAGCCACTTTGATGAATCCTTTCCTCTTCAGGATGTGAAGGATTAGACTTCCAGGATGGGCATCCAATGATTCCTCTGCTCCGCCAATGACAATAATAGAAATGTTGCCACCATTCTCTTTGCTCAGGACATGATTGACACTCTTCTTGGTAGCAGACACCAATCCTATAACCATTTCAGGGAAATATATACATGTACAATTATTTAAATCAGCAAAAAGTACAGTTAAAGAAATAATAAAGTATACCTACCACATACATTAAAATATTTGTTCAAATATATAAAAAGTTGGGTAAGACCAATCCTTGTATGGCTTGATAAAGAGACTTGTCTGGTTGATGAATTACCCTTATATTATGTGTTTTACGGCAAAAGGATACAATATTTTAATATAAATCAATATCCCCTTTTAGAATGTAAGCTCTTGTGAGCAGGGCCCTCCCCCTAGTGTCTCCGATCCTCATCCAATGCAACTGCAAACCATTTTGTGAATTGTTTATATGTACATGTTAACTGTTATGTCTTTTGTACCCCTCTATTCTGTAAAGCGCTGCGTAAATTGATGGCGCTTTATAAATAATAATAATACCCGCTTCTGCAAAACTGTATGTATTAGGGAGAATGTTGCTGAACTATACATCTCAGTACTGTGTGGTTACCATAATGATATACTGCAATACTTATCATACCATTAGATTCTCCCACAGAACCGTGCTAGGGAAAACATGGTTAAAAAGATCAAAAGGAGGAAAAATCTTCTGTCAAGAAAATATTTGTCCTCTGTCCTCCTTGTCAAACACTGTACTTAATTTGAGAACAAGATTGCATTAATTCCAAAGATTGCATCACTTTGGGAGACACCCTATCCCCATATGTGAGCAGCACCGGGTTAGTGTATTTAAAAATTTATACACATGCCTGTCAAAGGTGTCATCTCTAAATGTCACCAGTACCCTGTGCCTTCACAAACATACATATGAAATAAACAAACAATGCACACACTTCTGTACTAGGAATCTTTATATATTATAAATATATAGTTGCAAGGTGAAAAAGCAAATATATTGGAGCAAAAATATCACAAATGCATTAAACGTAAGTATCAACAATGTGTCTGACCAAGACAATACCTTCAGGTGTCAAACAAAACCTGACCTATACTGAAATTTCATCAATATCTTTATTGCATCAAGCTCTTAGGGAATAATCCTTAAGTATATTTAAGATACAGTGTTCTCAATAACGATTTAGTCTCCATTTTTCTGTCAATGATTTTAACAGGGTCTAAAAAATGTATAGGATTTCTGCAGTAAATATTAGACTGAAGACTATGTTGTTTATAATGTCCCAAGATTATTTTGCTTCTACTTCCCGCCCTTTTCGAATCATAGGTTGTCTACCATTTTACTTATACTTTATGTACCTTATCAGGCTGCAGTATTATTTGTGGGGTTGTTCTAATAGAGCTGAAACACCACATGTCATTCTTTGGTTCTGAATCCTAAGTTTGATGGCAAGGGTTCTAAAACTGAAGTAAACTGAAGCTCTGAACAGTAATACAAACCAAAGAATAAACTAAGGCTAAGTGAACAATATCTTTTATGACAGATTCTTCAGTTCATATAGACAATTAGCACTATGATCAGATGTGTTTGTGCTTCCCTGTCAATCACAAATCTAAGCTCACATAACTTATTATGAGTTCTTAAATGGAAACAAAAAGTCACATTATCAGTCAATGGCTGTTCCATTTTCTTACCCACGCTCATGGCATACTCTCGGAAGAATGGGCACCTGAACCAGAATGGCAGGATGTGCAGGTAAGGGGTTAGGCCAGGAAACAGTTCCTTAAAGCCAGTGTAGTTAGTACAGAAGTTACCAAAGGCCCCAGCGACAAGCACTCCATGTGGGTGGAACCCCATTATATAGTTGTGCTGTGGATCTAAATCACATGTTTTCACAAGCTGGAATAACAAAAAAAAGAAAATTAAATTAAAATAAAGACAATTAATAAAGTATACAGACACCACCTTTATTCCTACTCTCAACTTATTCTGCCACATGAGGGAACTAATCAGTGTGAAGGTTAAGGTGAATATTTCTTTTTAATCACATCCGTTTAAATAACATATTAGTTCTACCATTAACATAAAATATATCACCTGTTACGTGGGAAGCATTTCTAGCAAAACAGAGACCCAAGTTTTAATTAAAATCAAATTAATTTCTTTTGGGTTAAATGAGAATAACATTATAGACATAGCAGTACAGTACCAGTTTATAGTTTTGTTACATTTTTTATTTGTTTTTTAGATTTGAGTATTTTACTGAAATCTTAATATGGATTCTCAATTCTGCAATGACTTCAACATCACTTTGATAGAAAAATTATAGAAGAGCCAACTAAAGGGGGCCATACAGTCCGAGTCAGCAGCTTATCAGTCCGTGCATGGGGTCCTCAGATGGACCTACCCAATCGATATCCGGCCTAAAATCAGGCAGAGGAAGTGGCCCTCGTGTCGACAGCCTGCATTCCATCAATCTGAACGGATCAATCCAACATTAGGGAAAACTGTCTTGTTTGCCAAACAAGCAGATCTTTCAATTTATAACCCGCTTTAGGAAGGCTAAGTGTTTTTAAACAGAAAAGTTGCTATTTTGACGCTTTACAAATAGGGCCCTAAAATATGTAATTGTACTGCCTTGACTTACCCGGATAGGAAAATAATCTTTAAAATACTTCCATACAGTCCAGTTCCGTACCCATTCCCACCTTCGGCCTCCAGCCTGGGGGGTCTCCCAGTCGAGGTACAGCCAGAGAACATATAGTGCTAAAATGAGCCATAATCTTGCCAGCACCAGAGAGAGGAATATCCCTATACAGCACTGTGCTGCAGAGAGACAATAAGGAACAAATATAAGGCAAAGTGTAAGAAAGAAAAGAAAAAAATAACCAGCATTTTTCCACTTTAGTGTGGACCAGTGGCTAGAAGCACCCATATGGCAGGGCTTGGTCTACCAGCATTCTGGAGTAAACCAGCAACAATATACATCTATTGTGTGCATACAGAGTGCATGCACAGTTTTATGTATATAATATTTATTGCAAAAATATTTTGGCTAAATTGTGACACTGACCCATCAGTTTTTCGTAATAATTATTTATATACATTTACTCAGGCTGTGAGTTACCAATGATTTCTCTGAGAGGGAAAAATGAGTCACAGTTGCTGTGCAGTGATGCTGAATGACAGCCACCATTACCCTCACTGAGCTGTGCTTTAGGCTTCATGGCTGCTAAAAGGTACTTGAAGCTGCATGCCTTAACAGTGCATAGACCAGGGGATTGCATGTGACAGCTACAGTGTGATGCCCTCTGTCTGTACATATAATGAGTCATGACTATGTCCCTACTACGAAAGGACGATTTTAGCCACCCTTTTTTCAGGATAGTGTGTTTTTTTGCTGATTATACATAGTTACATAGTTGACTTGGTTTTAAAACAGACAACAATCCAGTTCAACACTTCCAAATACAAAATTGTTTGCACCATTCTAATAACAGTGAGCGAGGAGACTGAAATGGGTGTTGTAATTGCTAAATTTTTCTGTCACAAGCTAGGCAACATATTTAGCCATCAGAGTAGACCGTTTTACAGGAGGAACTATTATTAAAAGAAATAAGGAAGTTCCTATTCCATGCCATCCACTGCATGGTTGCTAGGGTACATAGCACCCTAGCAGTCAGATAAATGCTGTTATTCCAAACTAGAGAGCTGTTGAACACAAAGCTGATTAATTAAAAAAATCACAAAAAATAGAGGACCAATTTCATATTGTCTACAGGATACTTATTAAAGGGGTGGTTCACCTTTAATTTAACTTTTCGTAAATTATAGATTGGTCTTCATTATTTATTTCTTATAGTTTTTGAATTATTTGCCTTCTTCTTGCTAGAAGGACCCCAGCAACCAGATAGCTGTTATAGTTGCTAATTATTAAAATAATTTTTTTTTTTTTTTATTTGTTATCAGTTTAAAAATGCCATGATACTTTAGAGGACAAAGATTTCCTGGGACAGAGTCAACCCTGAAGGATAGTTGGCAACTATGTATTGAAATAAAACACATAATTCGATATCATAAAACTATATATAACTTCACTTAATCTCTTGTGCAAAGTGGGATAAAGGTAACACTGAATGTGGCCAGCCCTGTGTAAGCACTGGTCACAAGATCGGCCACAAGCAGTGGAGTGAGTTGCTGAGCCTGGGATTGGTATGAAGAAACCCATGTCTTCTCAAGAGATCACCTTAGCCAAGTGTTTGGCTGCTTTTCCCCTTTCCAGCTGTTTCCCTGCCTATGCATGTGAGGCAATTTCTGCAGCATTTTGCAGTAAAGCCTAAGGGCATATTTGATATTTAATAATGACCTTACCTAGTAACAGAAAGGAAAATACCCACTGGAACACAGCAGTTGTCTGCAACCTCCGGGCCAGGGGAATATTGATAGGAGCAAATTCAAGCTTCATTCCCATGTAAGTTTCTAATGAAGGGCTAAACCAACAAGGCACTGTCGTAACCTAAGGAAAGAACGTTATTGTATTGTGGCTTACTATAATGAACAGAATGGATGAGAGGTGCCATATACTCCACACATCCATATCGGCTAAAACCTTCTCATCCTGTCCTGCGATTAAGTGTTTTTCTTAACACAGAGAAATAAACCCAAAGACTCAAAGTTGCATATTTAAATGACCCTGAATGAAAAATATAGGTTAAATCCAACGACTCTCTGGGATATTTGTAGTCTCCTACAGTCCCTTTAAAAGGGAATATACAGGGGTGCAGCAACACATTGACTGATAAGTAGTTTTAATGTATGTTTATGGAAGTTTAATTGATTTTTCTGTGGTGCCCAATAACTTACACCATTGCCCTAAATTTAAGTCCACTAAAGTTTAATTTCTCAGCTGTCTTTTCTCAGTTTCCTTCTAACCAAATGCCTCTCTAGCACTACCCCTGAGATGAGGGGTATGCTGCCTGCAGCCCCCTAGCTGTTACTGAGCTTCCAATGCTGAGAGTTGTTTGGCAGCTGCGAAAACTCAAGGCTGTGCATGATGATTTAGAATGTAAGCCCTTATGAGCTGGGAACTACATAATATTACATGCCAGACTTATTTCAAAAGCTGCTTCCTTCCAAGGACACAGCAATAATACTCCAAGGGTCCCCATATAACAGAAGTTATAATAAGGAATTATGAAAACAAAATGTTTTGATGCATCCTGCCATGGTAAAGGCAATTTAGTCTTTAGAGGCCACTGTTTCACTAGTATCTATAATAAACAAATCAAACAGATCAAATCAACAGAAATGGATAAATAAGTCACTCTGAGTAAAATAACATCAATATTTTTTACTAAACATTCATAGATAAAGTGAAGTTAAAGGTTATTCATAAATAGGGTATATATTCTCTTTAAGGTTAAGGTCTTAAAAATGATTAAACAAATAATAATGGGATGAGAGACACAAGGAAGTGCAGCCTGTTCCATACCAGCTAACCGTGTGTTGACTTGCGTATATTCCTGCTCCTCTTCAACCACCCACACTAAAATAACACACACATGGCAGTAACTGCTTCCTTATGGGTGTAAGCAAATACAGGCAGCAGTCCTTTTATTAACTCTGTGTTAGTCAGTATTGGCCCATATGGACACACAGTACTGTGCAGATATGTGTCTGCTGGCATATCCACTCACCTCATTAGCAAAGTCACCCTTTTCCAAGTAGCTGCCCTACTGGGCGGCAGCAATACCAGTACCTCTTTAGTGAGAAAAACTTTCCCCAGCACAACTGGGCTACTCATCTGACATAGGAAACCAGGGGAGGTGCTAGGGCTGGGCTGGCTTAAAGGAACACTGTTGTGAGCCTGCACTGTGTAACTTGCCTAAAAACACTGTGTAAAATTGCAAAAAGCTGTGTATTTTTGGGAAGCAAATGTGCTGCTGGAAAATTTACTGACATTTTCTGTGCTTGCATAAAAGAAGGTATTTGCAGTACTTGTAAATCATATTTTAAATTCCTTTCTAGAAAACTACAAAAACTCTATCTTTGTAACAGGATTTCACCATATACTGTCAGGGTCAGAAGCTGTGCCCCACAAGGAAAAATAGGAACAATTACCCTTTATCTCAGGTCTCATTAACATTTACTACACTGCTGCTACAAATGCCTGTATTTGGTTTAACAAATGGACTAAAAGAGATTAGGAAGCAAAATAAATGGATTAATTGAACTGACAAATTATATAAATATATGAAATAAGAAACTGTAATGTGCCAAAAAATAATAGCTGCTTATGTCAAAAATGAAATGGCATTGTAAGAAAAGGGGTTAATTATATTATTATACACTTTTGTCAAAAGATGCAGCAATTGATTAGTGAATCACAAGTGCCTGAACAATCCAGAAAACAGAAATGTAAAATCTACAGCTCTTGGCATTCAGGTGCCAAGTAATTATTGTGAATGTTGGCATCTGACTAAGTCTAGGCTTTAATGTTTTTCTTATCTTTGGTCATAATGCACCAAACACCATTAACACAGAAGAGCAGAAATATTGCAAGGTCTTTGGGACAATGATTGAGTAGCTTTATATTACTGCAACTCAAGTGTAAAAGCTCTACTACAAGGGAGATTGTGTAGGACAGTGTTGGACAGATCACAAGTCAAATGTAGTTGCATGGGTTAAAAAAAATGGTGGAACTGAGAAAATGTGTAACTTACATGGAAGGTTTGCCATCTGGCGTGACACACAAGTGTAGGGACCTATAGGGTTAACAATGCCTATAGAGTTAAACCCTACCTTCCTTATTTCACTGTTACTGGGCAGAAGCCCATATATCCATTTTTCCTATTTACATATTGTACTTTATTGGCCCATAGGTATGACCTCCTCCTGCCACACTTTAATATAGTGTTTGGTTAGGGTGGATCTTCCTTCTTGGCCCTCAGCAGTGTGGATGTACTCCAGGAAGCGTGGCATCCACACGACCCAGAAGTGTTTGGCCCTAGAGAAAGCCACCATCTCTAGTGAAGTCGGGGAGCAGGAACCCCGTGACCAAGGATTTAGTAAGCGCAGAATATCTTTTGTAATAACACATTCTAGGGACGGGAGATGTTCAGTAATAGCTAGCAAGAGCAGAATCTTTACCCCAACCAGCAGAGATAGCTGGGAGTATTTGCCTTTACAGGCTCTACTGCCTTAGTGAAGGGACAACAGTAGTGACAAGGGTATCAGGCATTGTCTTCTCCGTGATCCACATCTGCTGTTTGGGATCCTGACCATTAATGTGGATACAATAAGTATAAAGAATTGCTTAGCAACTACTCTCCACAGTGGTGCATCTTTACATTACTTTCTCTACTTTGGTATTGTGAGTATTGCTAACGGTGTAGATCATTTGTCTTTGACAAATAATTCATTTCTATTTGAGTTTGCTGCAAGAACCTTCTCTTGTCCTTTAATCCTTATTTTTGCACACGGCATAAGTGAGTTGTAGTTGTACTACCTCCCCCTTGATCCTTCCACATAGCGAAGGCCCATCCTGTGTGTTAGAGTCAAGTGTACCCGATGCTTTAAACATTCCTAGGTGGTCATTGTCTGTTTTACAGCCAAAAAGGGGTTACAGAAGGGAACGCTGCATGCCGACAACATAAAAGATTATGGTGTCTAATTGAAATAGATTGATTGCCGGTAAGGTTGCCTCCTCACCCCTTTAATACCGACCACATAATATATCCACATCCTGCATGGCTGCACATACTGCAGTCTGCATTTGCATTTCTTGCTAATTAGCCAGGCAAAATGTGTTTTCAATATGTGGCTTCTATTAAAGGTGTATGTAGATGCAGGAACAAATCACATCATCCAGTTTACATAAACTGTGGGGTTAAGATTTTGTAGGATCCTACAAAATCTTGTGCTGTTGTGTTACAAGATTTTGCGGGTGGGCTAAAATCTGACCTACAAAATAAAAAATGTTTTCAATATAGTTAAGCAAAAATGTAATCTATAAAGGCTGGAGTTGGCAGATGTCTAACATAATAGCCAGAACTCTACTTCCTCCTTTACATCTCTCTAAGCTGTTAGCACTCAGTAGCCAATCAGTGACTTGGGCAGGGGGGGCATATGGAACATAACTGGAGTTTTGGTTTAAATGTTAGACATCTGTGCACTTCAGGCTTTATAGATTACATTTTTGCCTAACTATAATGAAAACATTTTTATTTTGCAGTCTATTTTACCCAGTAAATGCTCCCAACATACATAACACGTTAGAGGAGCATGCTTTTTCAGATTTTTCACCATTTTCTGTGGGCTATAGATTATGCTGACTGGGGGCAGGCATTGGATGTATTATTTGCTGAAAACACTTGTGGAGTTCAAACACCTTTCAAAACTTGGGGGAAATTGCAACACAAAATGTTAAAAAAAATAGGCTGTCACCACTAGGGCAGCTGTCACATGTAGGAATTAGTCTTATATTATAGGGCTGGTGATGGCAACTATGGCTTTCAATGGAATGGCTAAAGCAGAGAACAGATTTTGTATGAATAGACAGAGGGAGGGAGACGTGAAACAGAACAAGATTTAACACTAAAGTGCGTTGCGTTCAATTTTAACTTCAATAATTCAGTACTTCCGCTGCTTATAGAGGCATAACATCTATATCGCAGGTCTTTGACAGGCACTGCAGTGATCATGCACCGCTGTAGTAAATATATCAGACAATGGCAGAAGGATCAAGTCAACAACAGGCACAGGAAAAGCGCCAACGCTGCTAGTTTCCTAATTTACGGTCCCTACTCTTGCGTTCCAAACCTCTTTGGAAAGCTGTCAAGCAATGCCAAATCCTTATTGGCTGACTGATGTTTGAGCCTATTTTTATTGGTTCTGGAGGAAGGCGTAGCATAGGCCGGAGGCAAAAAATGATGATGTAACTCACAGGACCAAAGGGAAGCCTGCCCGAAGCAGTGCCTGATTAATTTCTGCAGATATGTTGCGATATGTGACTACATTCTCTTGTTTTAAATAAATTATAGGCGTGTAGTTTATATGTCGTTCTCTCAACTGGAATGGTTTGTGCGCTCAATTGATATATAGTAAAGGGATTCAGGCACCAGGGACAGCCCTACATGTGTTGCCGGCTTGGTAGTGAGAATTGCGTGAGCTGGTGCGGGCCGGTGTAGTGATTACAGAACCATGCCGACTGTCAGTGTAAAGAGGGATCTGCTGTACCACGCTTTGGGCCGCACTTACAGTAAGTGGGTTATACTTGGGGTTCATACACTTTTATTCCTATAGTCCTTAGCCACCTGGTAAGTACTCAAACTTTCAGCCAGCTGCACAGGTCCTCTGAGTCCAAAACTGAACACCCAGTTACCAACATTTAGACTGGGGATACAAATGAGATCACAGTTATGGTACAAATATTGCAGTAGAATTGATCAAATGAACTATCCTTTATAACTGGACAATATCGTTCTCTTTCAGCTGATGAAGAATTTGATGAACTCTGCTTTGAATTTGGCCTAGAGTTGGATGAAATTGTAAGTATGGTGGTTCCAGAATGGATCTTGGGGATTACACTCTACATGGCATCACTTGTTTTGCTGTACAGGAGTTTGTTTGATGATCTGGTTCCATGCACAGAAATGCTTGCTCTGCACTTTTGCCAATTGAGTGTTGGATGAGCACATTTGGGCAAGTCATGATTATGATACCAACCAACCCGCTTGTTAAGCTCCTCTACTGACCTGCTCCTCAACTCCTCTCTCATTCCCTCCTCACATGCTCGCATTCAAGGCTTTGCAAGGGCTGCACCTCTTCTCTAGAATTCGCTCCCACAATCTGTCTGACTTTCTCCCAATCTCTCTGCCTTCAAAAGATCTCTAAAAACATGTTTATTTAGAAAAACGTACCCTCATTTAGTTAAGCATAACCTTAGTAGGCTGCTAAAAGCAATACCCTGTGCTACGTATCTTACACTGCTTAATTCTGATCTTGCCCATTCCCACACCTTGTGTCTCAACACTTTCTCCTTTTGGGCAGGGCCCTCTTCACTCTCTTGTATCAGTTGTTGGTTGTTTTGTATGTAATAATGTATGTCCAATGTATAAACCCACTTATTGTACAGCACTGTGGAATATGTTGGCGCTTTATAAAGACATGTTAATAATAATAATAATAATAATACTAATGGGTATCTTACATCAACACTAGCTGATCATCCTGTGTCCCTAACACATTTCCACACAGTGGTCAGTTGTATCAGAAACTTGCCTGTGTATTTTTTGAGTGTGGAAGTAAACCGACGCTTAGTGGGATCAAACCTAGGACACCAGCACAGCAAGACTGCAGAGCTAGCCACCCTGCTGAGTTGCATATTTTTAATATTGTTTGTACCAGTCCACCCAACAAGTGTGCAGGCTGTATGGCTAGCACATTCGGTGCCCTCTGCCCCCCACAGCTGCACTGTACGTTCTGATCTGCCACAAGTATTCTATAACTGGATTGCAATTTAAACTAGAACTCCAGCTTAATAGGGGCATAAACTGAGGACCAGTCGATTACTGAGAATAAAGAACAAAAGGAATTCTGGGAATGAATTCCAAACTCCTAAAAAAAATCTCATTTACATGGATTTAGCCTATAGGATAAACCCATGTAAATGGGATTTTTTTTTTATGAGTTTGGAATTCATTCCCAGAATTCCTTTTGTTTGCTTTTATCTGTATGAGGTAGTCTCCTCAACCTTAATGATTTGTTTGAGAATAAAAAACACACTGTTATTGATTAGTTCCTCCTTCAAGAACAAGGTGCTATCCCTATTTTCTAGATACTTAGTACATACATGCATACAATAGCTTACAGCTCTAACATAAGCCCTTTCGTCATGAATCGATTACGAATCGATGAAATATTTGCTCTCTGTTGCTGCCATTTCTTCCCTTGTGTTACAGACCTCAGAACGTGAGATTATCAGCAAGGAGAAGGGTGATGTAAAGGCAGAAGGTGCCTCCGATGTTATTCTATTTAAGATTGATGTACCTGCCAACCGCTATGACCTTCTGTGCATAGAGGGGCTGGTGCGGGGGCTACAGGTCTTCAAAGAAAGGTATGATTATCAGATGCTGACACAGGGTTAATGGGGAACTGATGCATTGTCTGCAGCTGAGGCAATGGATACTTTTCTTTTCATCTTCAAAAATTATTTGTTAGTCTACCGAAAGCGCCGATGTTGGATTGCATGGGCGCAACTCTCCATAATACATTCTGGCAACAACTGGCTAATACATTTCTGCCACTCCTGAAACTTGCCTCAGAAGTCAGAGGCACCCCAGTCAAGTTTGAGCATCTTTGGGGTCCAATCACTGTATATGCTATGTATGTGAACCTCTGCCTTTTCTCACTGTGACAGTTTACAGATAGGATTTGGCTTAAAAATGGATATGTTCACTGTTGTTTTCCTTTTATTGGGATTTGTAACAATGCATGTCATGGATGCTTTTAGAGATGTGTGGACCCTTATCTAAGGGGGGTGGGGAAACCTAGGCTATTAGAGAGATGCAGGGAGTTGCTGTTCATCAGCAGCTAGAAAACAGATTGGGCATCCTTGAAAATATCTGGCAGTTGTTATGACGCTTGCACCCTAGGAAACAATGCTCTTTCTTCCCTACCCTAAAACCAGCCCTGACAAATTGAAAGGGACACACTGGCATGAAGTGATTAGTATTCATCCTTATTCCTTCCCTTGCAAAGATGCAATTGGTTTTTACTTTTACTCATGCATGGGATGCTTTAAAGAGTTAGTAAATCTGGCTAAAATTTAGTCCACTGACAGAAACTATTCCCTCTAAATTAGTATTACAGGTATGGGAACCTTTGTCTGGAAACCCATTATACAGAAAGCTACGAATTATGTGAAGGCCATCTCCCATGGACTCCGGTTTAATTAAATAATTCAGTTTTTCTTTGTAATAATAAAGCAGTACCCTGTTCTTGATCCTAACTAAAATATAATTAATCCTTAAGTATCTTTGGGGGTGTAGTTTTCCTTTAAATATGAGCTAAAACATGAATACAGATTACATTGGCAGGTATAATATATATGTATTTGTATTTAATTCCCCTTCTTTGACCAAACAGTGATTAAACATGGTAAAATAATTGCTTAGCTTTACTAACATGGCCTGTAAAGGATTACTTTTAATTCACAGAAATGTAAAGCCTTTTGCAAAATGTACCCTACTTAATGTCAGTAAAATCACCTAAAATGTGTGTGTATAATTACACTAAAATAATAATTTTTTTTATTTTTGTGTGTGTTGCTGATTAGTTAATGACTTTTAATTCCTTCTTTTCTTAAGGGGCTAGTCTTTAGAGCTGCCATTTTCCCATATCACATTAAGTAAAAAAATATATATGTTTAATATATTTGTATAATATTTTCCTTTGCAGGTTAGAAGCACCAAGGTACAAGAGGATCACTCCATCAGATCAAGGGCTGCAGAGACTTTTCATCACAGAGGAGGTACATCCCTATTTATACATGTTAAACACCTACACTTAAGTTTAGTTATGTTTTTGTTATGAGTTGTCAACAGTGCATGTCAACAGTTGTCAAAATGTGTGCCATGCATGCAATCCCATCTGACCACAAAGCCTTTTTCCAACATTTTTAAGTTGTGGCTTCTTTTGTGCCACACTCCCATACAGACCAGTGTTATTCAGAGCTCTAGATATGGTTGACTGGTGCAACTCTACCCCAATCTCAGCTACTAGACTCTCTGGTCGGATTGAAGCAGATAAACATCAGAAGACTCTTCTTTGCTCAGTAATTTATCTTCTGATAGATGGATGGCCAAACTGAACAGCTCATAGCACTGCTGATTCAAATTCATTATTTTGCAGTAAATACTGCTTATATCTTGAAACTAGAAAAACAAATGCAGATTGCAAAGGAGTTCAGAAGAGCACTCCCCATTAATTTGTCCCCATTAACTTGTACAGCGGAAACATTGCTTTATTGGACCTTATATTGGTTACATTTATTCTCTCTATTACACAATCAATTTCTGTATTTATTAGATAAGAGTTACTTAATTTACAATAAGATTTTTAGGCATTCATCATGTTTTCTCCTCTAGACTGCTGTAGTTCGCCCCCATGCAGTGGCTGCAGTACTCCGGAACATTACATTTACTCAGGAACGATATGATAGTTTCATTGATCTGCAGGAGAAGCTTCACCAGAACATCTGCAGGTACCTATAACTTCTACAGATAACTGTGCTTTTTATAGCTGGCTTTGTGATTTTGTATGTATATGTGTGTACCATATTTGTACACACATACAGTGCATACATATCTACATGAATAGTTTGTTGCCGTGCTGGGGGCAGCGGTGCATGTTATTCCTTGCAAGTCTGACATTCATTTTGGTTTAATTAACAGGCGGAGGACTTTGGTGGCAATTGGCACACATGACCTGGACACTATCTCTGGCCCATTTGTATACACAGCTAAACCACCTGCAAGTATTAAATTTAAGGCCTTGAACCAAAGCAAGGAGTTAACAGCCCCAGAGCTAATGGACCTGTACAGAGTGAGTACCAAGCCTTATGTTATGTAGTGCTCTCTGGTGATGCAGGAAGTTGAATTTAACAGCTGGTGGGCCACAGGACTTCCCTAACAGAAAATGCTCAATCAACTTTAATAATCTTCCATATTTAGTTTTTTCTCTTAGGGGATGCACAAATGGCCATAGCCTGAATAGCGGCTACAGAAGTGGTTCTACAGGGCTGTAATTAGCCCTCTTATTACCTTAGTAGTGATTTTATTTACTTGCATGCCTAAATGGAGAAGTTTAGTTTATCAAGAATCTGTATTTACTATTTTACTATATTTAATTTAAGAATGTATAGATAATTGTACAACAGATTTTTTTTTTTTTTTCTTTTAATAAGCTTAAATAAAAACCGCAACCTTAGTGGCCATAAATATATGGGATTTTGTGTATTCAGAGGCAAACCATATTGCATCTGTTATTCAAAAAATACTTTGTAAACCAAATCAGGCAGCAGCGATATGGTTAGCTTGCCATTATTGAGGCATTTGCTAAGGAGTCCTGTTATATTAAAGGTTTTCTTGGGTTGCAGCATGGGTACTGGAACCAGTGAATCCTTTGTAGTTTTACAAAGAAGAAATGTTCTTGTGAATTACGCAGCCCTTCCTCATTAAAGGGCTTTAGGGAGCTCTTCAAAAACCAGTACACCTAGGAATTTGCACAGTCTTGAATACTGCATGAACTGCTATCTAAACAATAATACAGTTAGTGTCCATAAAGGTAATAGGAAGGAAAGTCCCTCTCTTACCATTGCTTGTGTCCCTTGTCTGGAGCAGTATAATGAACTGATCATGTGTTCCTCACCCAGACTGACAGCCATATGAAGCACTATCTGCACATTGTTGAGGATAAGCCTGTTTATCCAGTAATCTATGACCGCAACGGAGTGCTGCTGTCCATGCCGCCGATCATCAATGGTAAGAAGGTAGAATTAGCAATGCTAAGGTTGAAAGTGCTGCGTATTGTAATCAAGAATAGGTGTTTTTGCATTTCCTTTCCAGCAATACAGACCTTTACTATTCACCTGTTAATGCAAGCATGCTGCTTTCTGTCATTAATGCATCTACTATTTGCATCGTTCAACTGCATTGGTAAAGTGTGTATATCTTTTCATGTAGGGGATCATTCAAGAATCACCTTAAATACTCGCAACGTATTCATTGAATGCACCGCAACTGATTTGACAAAGGTAATGCCCAGCTGTAACTGATTTAGCTCAGATATATGTTTTGGGCAATGCATTCTTTTTTTTTTTTTTTTTTTTTTTAAATTGTTTTTATTGAATTTTATTTAACATAAAGAAAGAAGCGAGAGGAGATAGGAAAGAATGGAAAATAGCATGTTACGGTTCTTGGCACAGACAGTCTAGACAATAACTTCCTTATGTAGCACTTAGTACAGGCATTGATTTTCTTACATTGGTTCGAGCTAGACATATGCAGCCTAAACATAGGTAGATGTATAGACATCTGTGTTTTGCTGTTAATTTGTATTTATGTTAATAAACTGTTTCCCAACGTATATTGTTTACTGTTGTTTCCGAGGGCAGTGCATTCTTAGGGGCTATTGCACTTAAAAATGTTTTTTTGTTTCACAGGCCAAAATAGTCTTGGATATTATGGTCACCATGTTTAGTGAATACTGTGCTGAACCATTCACGTGAGTAAATTGCAGTAGAAACCTGGTGCTTTGGCAGTGAGCAATATTTATTTATAAATGTCCCGTGTGTTATTGCTTTGCAGTGTAGAGGCAGCAGAAGTTATTCAGCCAGATGGATCGACTTCTATTTACCCAGTAAGTAGCCTACACCTTACTGTCATTTTGTAATTATTACTGGATGCTGAATTTAAACCCATTTCAAACCCATGCCACCTTTTATATACATTTTAATGGACCCTTTTTTCTTTATATGCACCATATTAGATAATTGCCACACAGTGGCAAATAGAGACTGTATGCAAAACCATAGGCTATACCTAATGCTCTCTAAATCTTCCCAGTAAATACCAGTGCATATGGAAAGTCATTACTTTTGACTGAATGTAGGCCTGATTTATCAAATCCCTGGATGTAGGGATGTAGTCATGGTGGCTGCCATTCATATTTTAATAGGGCCCATATTTGCATGGCTTATGACTACAATGCAGTGATCATAGGCATGAAACATGGGGCATTTTATGGGCAAAATGTGTTTAAATATACCCATTTGTTCAACATGGGCCAAAAGAGTAGGGCTTGTGCTGAACATCTGTTTTTCTGCTGTTTTATTTTAAAAATAATCTGTCATGTTTGTTATGTCTGTAGTGCTATGTACGTGTAATTCATGGCTCTCTCAATACCTATGGGTTGAAAGCCTTTCTCAGACTGTTGCTTCCAAGAAATCACTTATTCACTGTTACTGGGAAAGCACATATAATAGTTATATATAAAACTCTTAGGGGCAGATTTATCAAAATACTGTGGGCGACTAATCTTCCCAAAATGCCTTCTAACCCACAATAAAGTGAATCGCCTGTGGAAAGGCCTATGCCTCATTCATTTACCAAAGTCACACAAAGTTTCCTGCAGGAGGCAACTTCGGACCACTCTGCAAAAACAAAGTGACACATATGCTTTTCCACTGGCAATTCACTTTATTGCAGATGGGAAGGCATTTTGGCATCCAAGCTTTACTGCAGGTGACTAATTTTCCTGTGGGCCATCACCCTTAACAGGCTGGCTGTGATTGCCTTCTGAATATGTCAGTGTGTCCGTTGCCTAGCCTGGTAAATGTTTAGTGACCAAACTGATCTGTAGCCTGTCAAATAAATCCTGTTTCCCATGACTAGTAGGTCCCCTCCATGGAAATTTTATACTGTTAAATTGTAAGGGGTGATTCTTGTGTGCTTAGGCAGTTTATTCTGTTTTATTTTAATCACAGGAACTGGCGTACAGGAAGGAAGTGGTACCTGCTGAGAAGATGAACTCTAAAATTGGAATCAGGTGAGGGGCATAGTGCAGTGTTCTGATGGGACCCAGGCCTGGACTGGCAATCTGTGGATTCTGGCAAATGCCACAGGGGCTGCTGTAAGATGCCATATACAGTCACTGTTTGTTGAGCTGTTTGGGTCTCTGTAATTGAAATGTCAGGGTCTATTTTTATGTCCAGTCCAGACCTGATGAGGCCTGTTTGATGGTCTTCTCTGCTCAGGTGCCACAGAACTTGTAGTCTACAGGTTGGAGCACTTGTATTCTGGTCACAGACATCTTTGTCCTGACAAGCAATTTAAGGACTAATGGCACTAGAATTACATTTTTATGCACAGATATACACTGAAAATATTTAACTCTTCCTCCCAGTATGAAGGCTTCTTGCTGTTCCCTTTCTATCAGTTCTGCTTGTCAGGTTCACTCCTAATTTGTTTTTGACTGTGCAAAAATGATATTTTAAGGGTACAATTAAAAATCTGTGATTCGATGTTGGTAGGCCAAATACAAACAAAACAGTTAATTAAAATTCCATTTGTGCTGCTTATTTGTTATATCTGTACACAAGTGCATGGCTTAAAGGGAATAATGCTGCATGTGTTTGTTTACACTGTTGCTCCTTTATCATGGAGCAGCTCAAAAACAATTTATCACCTATGGGCCTGGGTGCAAAATTTGCAAAAGGACCCCCTTCCACAACACACTATCCAGCAAGTGCACAGGTTACACCACTGGAGCTGCTTTTTGTGAATTCATAATGTCTAATCATGAGTCTCCAAATAAATAATGTCTAGTGCAGTGTTGTCCAACTGGCGGGCCGCAACCCCCTCTGTGTGGCCCCACACCTGTCTGGCTGCTTTGATGGCTTACCTTTGTGTAAGCTTTAAATGGTATCAGTACTGAGATTTACTGCCCCCTGCATTGCTCACACCTCAGATTCAGGTTGTAATCCCCCTGTATTGTTTAAACATGTAATCCCCTGTACTGTTCACACCTTCTAGTCTCTGCATTGTTCACCCCCTGCATTGTTCACACCTCAGGCTCAGGCTGTAATCACCCACATTGGTCACCTGTTCACACCTCACACTGTAGGAGCAGTGCCAGCATTGTGTCATTGTATGTACTGCCTTGCCCTATGTTGCCTGTGTGTATGGCACACACAGGCAGCATAGGGCAGACAGAGCATGGCACATAGGCAGCATAGGGCAGGTAGAGTATGGCACACACAGGCAGAATAGGGCAGGCAGAGTTCTGCCTATGTGTGCCACACTTTGCCTGCCTTATGCTGCCTATGTGTGCCATACTTTGCTTGCCTTATGCTGCCTGTAGGAGGTGAACCTGGCAGGGGTTTGTTCTGGGAGTTTGTTAGCAGTTGGAAATAGCCATTAAATGCTCCCTAAGGTGTGTAATTATGTGCTGGGGGTTGCTGTGTTACCCACAGGGGAGGAGCAGGCATATAGATTTAAGGGTGTGTCTTAATCTGACATAATTTAATTCTTTCACATATGAATGATGGTTTATATCCCTGCAGTGAGGACCAAGCATTTGGGTTTTTGCTACCACCATTTTGATAACATGGGTGTGGTTTGAAAAAGGTGCGGGTTAAAAAAGGGGAGTGGTCAAAACCAGGCCTGTGGAGTCAGTAGATAAATTCTCTGACTCCTCAGTTTCTGATACTTCCGACTCCTCTGTTTTTAATATGCTAATGTATTTAGTGAAGCATACAGTCAATGAATAGCATGCTTCATGGTCACTCAACGTGTTCGTTTATGCACTGTGTGCATTGGGCTTTATTCTTATAGCAGAGAAGTAATTAATTATTACTGTTTGTGAATTGGGACATTTAAACTTGCTTTATTTTTTTTTTTTTTATTCCTATTTAAATGTAGTAGGAGTTGGAGTCGGTTCATTTTTTGCGACTCCGACTCCAGGTACCCAAAATTGCCTCCGACTCCATAGCCCTGGTCAAAACTGGCTTCCATTAGCAGCCCTCCACTATGTATGCTAGAGAAATTCCGGCCCTCTGCACCGCAGAAGTTGGACAGCACTAGTCTAGTGCATTGGCATGCTAAGTGTTTCATAAGCTGAGGCAGTTGGCATGCAGCCTGGGCATAGAAGAACAGGAACAGCATCTCTTGTCTTTGTAGATTAAAATGCCTTTATTGCAAAGTTTTTTGGGTAAACAACAACAGCAGCAACGTTTCAGGTCACATAAGACCTTTTATCAAGCTGATAAAAGCTTGATAAAAGGTCTTATGTGACCTGAAACGTTGCTGCTGTTGTTGTTTGCCCCAAAAAACTTTGCAATAAAGGCATTTTAATCTACAAAGACAAGAGGTGCTGTTCCTGTTCTTCTGTACCAGGATATGCCGATGGAAAGTGGCCATTGGGGAACCTGCACTACTTCTAACTAATCACAAGGCTTGGTGCTGACTACTACTCTCCAAAATGCAGCCTGGGTATACCCTGCTAGTAATCTTGAGAAGAGAACTATCTAAAAAAGACTCTATATAGTGTAGAAATAGTAAATCACAGAGTACAGGATTCGGTTCTGGATTTAGCCATATCTATAGTGCTAAGCCGAACCAAGTGTGAACTTAAAAATTAAGGTGACTTTCTATTACTGAAAAACTGTACAGAACATTTCGGGAGGGGGCCCTCAAATGTGAGGTGGTGAGTTGTATTTATATTAAGGGGCCATTACTGTAGAATAAAGGAAGCGCATGACATTGAAGCTGAAGACAGTTTGTCTCCAGGCAATTGGGCAGCCCATTATTAGCTATTATTATTATTAACATTTATTTATAAAACACCAACATATTCTGTAGCGCTGTACAATAGCTCATGTTGTGGCCTCTGCACCCCATTGGCACTGTTTGGAGCCTGTCAGAAGTTACACAATGCAAATCACTACTTCTGTAGGATTCTAGAGAAACAGGCAATTGTTCCATGCATGAGGTTAATCAAATGAATAGGAAACACTTCCGGCCAGTAATGCTGCTATTCTCAAGGGGTGTGATTTTCTTGTACAGGACAGCGGCCAAGCTCAGCTTGCAGATCATATTCTTTTGCCCAAACAATAACTCATTCTAAGCTGTTGCATAACAAATGGCAATAAGCTTTATTTATTTTGCTTCTGGAGTGCGTTGGTAAGCCCTTCATCTCCAAAACAAGTGTCAAGTTGCAGTTTAATTGTGTGTCCATGTGTACTTGAGCTATTTTCTGCTAAGTAATTCTGACATTTAGATGCAAGCCAGGAGAACCAAATGGAATTCTTGCAATGCTCAATATTAGCTTGTATCCTTCATTTGGCAGTAAATCTTACACTCTCATCTAAGCTGTGACTGCTATTGTCCCCTCTGTGGGCACTGTAGGAAAACCAAGGAGTTTGCTGATCAGGTTGAAGTTTTCTGCTGGTCCCAACTACTGTAGGTGTAGGCACTGGTAGCCTTTAACCCTCTAGATACAGATATACAACTACTATAATCCTCAAGGAGGAATTCAGAGAAAAAACCTGCCCATCCCTAAAGCAAACAGAATGCAATATTCTGTACTATTACACTCCTATTTGTGTGTTAGATTGGCATGTTGGGCACGCACAACTGTCTGCAGGTCTTAGTCTTTTTTGTTACAGGACTCCTTTGCCTCTAGAAAGTCTCTCTATCTGTGCCCTTTAATCATCTATGCTAAATGTTGTATAAATCTTATATCCTTGATATTGCAAATTTCCCGTGTTTGTTTGTTACCTGTATTATTTAGCATCCATTGTATATCCTTCTATTGTTATCAGTGAAACACCCTCCAACCTGGCAAAGCTTCTTACACGCATGTGCCTAAAGTCTCACGTGCTGGAAGATGGGGAGCAGATAGAAATAGAGGTGCCCCCAACAAGAGCAGACATTATCCAAGCCTGTGACATTGTGGAGGATGCTGCTGTTGCTTATGGGTTCAATAACATCAAGATGGTTATTCCTAAAACTTACACAATAGCCAACCAGGTAAGTATTTTTGACCAGGGTTTTATATTAATATAATACTTTAATCTGCTTTTATTAGCCTGTGATAACCAGTATTTGCTCCTTAGATTTTTCTTCAGTTATAGAAATGTATTCTGTAGGTTTTCAGACGTAGTGGTCCTCAACCCTTACCAGTCATGCTGGTTGGAAATAACAAGATCGATGAGACTAATATGCACGTTGTTTATTCTTTTTTTTTTTTAGTTTCCACTCAATAAACTCACTGAGTTACTGCGCCAGGACCTGGCTGCTGCTGGATTTACAGAAGCCCTGACATTCGCTCTGGTACTTATTTATAATGGAGCTTCTAAAACTGCATTTCCTCCATTATATAAAACATTAGACTTTCTTATGTTTAGATAAGGAAGTATAGTCTCCGTTACTGATCAGATTAATATAACCCAAATCCTGTTATTTCTAGGATACATGAGGTACAGAGAGCACAGTTATTTCCTATTACATCTGGGGCTGATTGTTTTATTGTGGTAAACATGTTTGCAGGACTGCAACACAGACACGCCAATAGCTGCTTCCATCTAAGAATGAAGCAGAGCATCTTTCATTTTTAATAGGATGCCTGTATTCATTCTTAGACCCCTTTTAGTGGCTTAGTAATAGAATGTAAACTTCTCATGTCTGCTGTTTAGTCTTTGTATAAGTGCACAGGTTATTACATTACAGGAACATCAGAGGGTAGAACAATGGCATGGAAATTAGCTTTGGCTTGGCTTCCTTTTTTTTTTTTTTTTCTCTCAAGGTGGTATAGCTTACAGAGATTCAGCATTATATAAAATCTTAGTCAAAGTAATTACTGTGATGTGTGGGATGATTAGAGTGTATCTGCCTTGCTTGGCTTTTCTACCAAAATATTCTACAAATATTAGTAAGAATGTAGTAGTTTCTGAAGGCTGTAACTTATAGATATAAACAGTAGCTCACTCTCCACTGCCATTTACTACGCACACCTCACTTTGCAGTTATTTATTTGTAAAAAATGTTTGGAATCATGTATGATTTTCGTTCCTCTTCTCACGTGTACACCACTTTGTATTGGTCTTTCACGTGGAATTCCAATAAAATTGATTCATGTTTGTGGCTGTAATGTGACAAAATGTGGAAAAGTTCAAGGGGGCCGAATACTTTTGCAAGCCACTGTATGTATAATTTAATTTATAAAGCGCTAAACAATTTATAAAGTGGTAATACAATTTTACAGCATAGAAAAAGAAGAAACAGGTAGTGGAGTGGAAAAGTTCAAGGGGGCCGAATACTTTTGCAAGCCACTGTATATACATTGGTTAATGCCCCCTTTAAATGCCCTGATGTATATGTATATATACATATAGTTTCTCAAAGAAGCTGGGAGTCACATGTCTATTGATTTACCAAACAATATTTAGGCCATTCATTTAACCTGGATTTCTGTTTCAAGTTCCTTTTGTACTTACTAAATGTATCTGTGCTTTTTTTCCTGCAGTGCTCTGTAGATGATATCTCTGATAAGCTCGGGATACCAGTCTCTGCCACTAAAGCTGCACATATCTCCAACCCTAAAACAGCTGAATTTCAGGTCAGAACCCTGTACTACATTGCTAACATACTATATATGTTGTGCAGATAAAATGAATATGCAACACTGTGTTATTTTTTATGTTTTTTTGAATTTGTGTTAAATCTTCTGAGCCAATAAATGTCTGTTTTTTTCACTAAAAAACTTTTGCGTTGATTTAAGTTATGTAGAATACCCTACTACAGGGGTCACATTTATACGGTAATAATAATTTCTGGGTAAATTTGCACCTAATTTGCTTGTATCCCTAACAATCAGGTGGCTCGCACAACTCTTCTCCCAGGCCTGTTGAAAACCATTGCAGCCAACCGTAAAATGCCCTTGCCTCTGAAGCTGTTTGAGATCTCTGATGTGGTTGTAAAGGATCCCACTAAAGGTAATATCTTGAAAGCATGCTTACATAGGAGTATCGGTAAAGCATACATTTTAGAGAGAGTGCTATTAGCACACTAGTTATTCCTATACTCAAGTAAGAGCCACCTGCTTACATAAGTAAGCGTATTTGAGCCTTGCATAGTATACTCCAGTGATCCCCAACCAGTGTCCCGTGAGCAACATGTTGCTTACCAACTCATTGGATGTTGCTCCCAGTGGCCTCAAAGCAGGTGCTTAATTTTGAATTCCTGGTTTAAAGGCAAGCTTTAGTTGCATCAAAACCATGTGTACTGCCCAACATAGCCTTCTGTTGTCTGCCAGTTCACATAGGGGCTACCAATAGCTAAACCCAACCCATATTTGGCACCTCCAGGAACCTTTTGCATCTTTGTGTTGCTCTCAAACTCTTTCACATTTGAATGCGACTCACAGGTGAAAAAGATTGGGGACCCCTGATATAGTCAAATCTACAGCTGTGTTCATGAAATGCTGAGATACCTGCTCTTTAGCTATACTCTTTGTGGTTGGTAGATGGCGCTGTCATCCAGTTCTTCCAAACCTTTTTTCTGGAACTATAAACACAAAGTGCATGTTAACTGAAATCCCAAAGATCAGTCATAATATGGAAATTAAATATTTAGTGTTTAATGTAAAGCATTTGAGATCTCACTTTTTTTTCTCATTTTAGTGTTTTTTTTTTAACCATCTATATACTGAATCACCTGTGGGTGGCAGTATACACCTACTCAACTCTAGCTATTACATATACAGTAACCTTCTCTGTGGTAGTACAATTAAGATCTAAATGTTTAATTTCATTATATTTTCACCTTTTGGTCTCATTATTACCCATAATAACTGATTTTTGCTGTGTTTAATACTCATTAAACCCCCATATACTGTTTAACACTTTAGTGGTGGTTGTACTATATATAACATTTGTATTATGCAGTTCCATATACTTTATTACCCATGGGTTGCAGTGCTATCCTTAATAGCTGATTCATGCTTTCCTTGTACTGCATCACCACAGGATGTCTGGCATATGCAGTTCCATGTATTTTATCTCCTTAGGGTACTGGGATTACTCGTAACATCTGTCTGACATTATTGTTCCTTATACTACATCACCACAGGATGGCAGTATTACCCATAAGATCTGACTCGTGCTCCTCCACATGCTGTATTGCCTCTGTGGTTGTATCAGCCAAAGTATTTCAAATATTGTGTGATTTAAGGGGTGGATGTCTTACCAGTAACATTGTACTAATGCTATTTCATACACTGTACGAGCTCTGGGCGGCAGCATTATACAATACATAAAATGTGACTAGTACTATTATAATTCTTCTATAACTTATTTTGCTACACTTTACAGTGGTCCCCATCACATTCGTACACTATGGTTAGTTTTTGTAAAAGCCATTAAATGAGCCTTTATATTTTTGGGAACGTGGTAGTAAAATGGAGTAACCAGTGGAGAACATAGAACGTCTCTGGCTAGAATAATATACAGACCCCCTAGGCAGCAAAGTTAACCTCTGTGCCACTATATTCAGTTTACGGTTTCTCTTGTGACCCCACACTTTCTTCATTTAATGTATCATTGGTACAGTGCTGCAATGCAGGGCCACATTTAGGTATCAGCGGGCCCAAGGCAGGCCCCCAATGCCCCAAGAAATTTGTGATAGAATAACCCTCAGGCATGTGAAGTTCAATATATCAAGGCAGGCAAAGAAGAAATGGTTTGTGCTTACTGAAGCAGACATGATGCCAAAGTGTGCCACCCTACACCAACAGACCTGGGAGCAGAATGAAATGAAAAAATGGTGATGCCACAAGAAAAAAAGGCAACAAATGTTAAATAACCATGCTGCAGGGCTCCTTAATTTGATCCCGCCATCTCTACAGGATGCTTCTGCCAAAAGTTGTAGCAGATGAAATGTGTGCTAATGGGCACCTGGGAAATGACCATCTAGGAGAATAATTTCTCTTTATTATATATTAGGAGAGCTTAGATTTTTGTTTAGGGGCATCCTTAAAGGAATAGTGTCATAGGAAAACATGATTTTTTGAGTTTTTTTTTTCTCCAAAAAGCGTCAGTTAAAAAAGCTTCTCCAGCAGAAACCTGTATCGAAATTTGTTTTTCAAAATACAAACCGCTTTATTTATATTAAATTTTGAAATTTCACATGGGGATAGCTATGTGTTCTTCATTTCCCAGGGTGCCACAGCCATTTGACTTGTGCTCTGATAAACTTTAGTCGCACCTTACTGCTGCGCTGCAAGTTGGAGTGATATCCCCCCCCCTCTCTATCAGCCGATCAGCAGAACAATGGGAAGGGAGCAAGATAGCAGCTCCCAGTAGGTATCAGAATAGAACTCTGTAGTAAGAAATCCAAGTCCGGCTTGGGACTCCTCCAGTTACATGGGAGTAGGAGAAACAATAGGTTACCTGAAAGCAGTTCTAATGTGTAGTGCTGGCTCCTTCTGAAAGCTCAGACTCGGGTACAATGCACTGAGATGGCGCCTACAGACCAATATTACAACTATAAAAAATTAAATACATTTGTTTGTTTAAGAATAAAACTTTAACTAGTAAAGTGAATTATTTGCTATGTAAACAGTGCAACTTAGAAATAAAAAGTATACCATTAAAATAATGACATAATCCCTTTAATGTTTGAAGCGAGTTTTGCATAAGAATTAAGCCAGTAGCTAAGCACAGCCAGCCCTGGACTGGGATTCCAAATAGGCCCTGACTACACAGAGGCCCAAACAGCTCCCCACAAGCTCACTATATATAATGACTATGGCATCTTACAGCAGCCCTCCTGGCATTTGCCGGAATCCAAAGGTTGCCAGTCTGGCCAGAGCACATCCCATAGGTAGCAACTGCACCCAGCTGGGACTTTTTTCCCTAAAACAGCCTTGTGTGCCATTGAATGGCAGCATTGATAGATTGAAGGTTGAGGATAAAACTGTCTGTGTGCGGCCATCATTAAGAACGCTAGCCTTTGTAAATATGAGTGCAATATTATTAGCTAAACTACACCTACCCATTCATTAACTCATTTATTTAGCCATAATTAAAACTCATAACAAATAAGTAGCTTTTCATGTAAAGCAATTAAAAAGTCATCATAATTTATTATAATGTTCATGCAAATACTACAGAATTAACATGTGATCTAGTTATTATGTCTCGAGTGTTAATTAATCCTAGTTCTCCATCACCAAGCTGGTTCATTTAGAATAGTGCCACAAGTTCTCACTTGTCCTTTTCACAAAAAACAAGTTCCCCCAAATCGGAAAATGGCTGTTTCCCATTCCTGGACCTAAGAAAGTGTCAAGAAAGCTACACTTTTCTCTGTATCTAACTCGATATTTTGTTCATAAGGATAGTAATATTTGGTACCTTTTTTACTTACACAGTATACTTAAGGTGGCCATACATGAGCTGGTCATATATGTGCTCCAACTAATGGGCCCATATGGTATGTCTACCTTTCTATTGGTATTGAAATAGTGGAAAGTTTAGAGAATCTATGACTCCCTTTTACTTCCTCATCTGCCAGTGCCCCATGCACCAGCCAACATGGTATGTATTTATGTATGTATATTTTTATTTATATAGTGCTACTTATATATGCAGCAATGTACAGCAGAACAATAAAATAATAAACAAATGGGTCATTACAATAAATAAAAAGTACAAAAATGAATACAAATAAAAAATTACAGTTGCATTAAGCATTCCACAGAGCTAAGTGACAAATAGACAAGAGGATGGAGGTCCCTGCCCTGTAGAGCTTACAGTCTGAATGGGAGGGTAACTTACAGACACAAATATGAGGATAATAGTGCTGCGGGTGGATGACACTGCAATATAAGTGCCAGTTCAGGTGCTATGTGAGTGTTCCAAGAGGTAGTCATTGAGTTTATTTCTAAAGAGACTGAGGGTGGATTCTTTCCTGAGGAATTGTAATTGCATATATAAGGAGCAGCAAGGCAGAAGGGTTTAAGACTGGAAACGGCAGTAGTAGTGAGGGCTGCAAACAAGTGCTTGCTCTTAGAGGAGTGGAGGAGTCAGCCAGGAATGGGCTACATCTGTGGATGAAATTTTCAAACCTTACTGAACTGACCAATATCCATAGTACATGGATATTGGTCAGGAACAACAAGCTAGTTTGTTGTTCCTGACCAATATCCACATACTATGGATATTGGTCAGTTCAGTAAGATTTGAAAAATGGTGCAGAACTTTGTTTCATATGATATTATTGCATGTCTCTCTTCTTCAGTGGAAAATGCTTGACTTGCCAAATACTTGAGACTTTCTGTCCAAAGAACACCAGTTAAACAATTTTGGAGCTGAAAAGCACCATGCTATAGATATGGAACATGGAAGTATCATTTTATTTTAAAGGACAAGAAAAAAAAGATTGGCTCTGTTTACTAGCAGAGAACTTTATACTACAAACTGAATGGGGATCTGTTGAGTCTAAGTGACATGTAGCTGTATCTCTGCAAGTACTTTTCTGCCCCCCAGCATGACCAGAGGAGCCAAAGATTTTGAACAATATTGTTTGATCCAGTACATGTGGTAGGTTGGATAATGTGTGCAATTCTGGCGTAAATGCTGCCCTAGGTAAATACATACAGTATTTATGCCAAATAAAAATGTATGTATAATATATATTTATATACATATACAGTTGTGAGTATACATAGAGCAGTGTGTATGAGCACTATAATGCAGGCTAGTTAAGTGCAGAGTTGCTGCTAGAGCAGATAAAGGGAACTGAAATCTCCGCTGCCCGGACATTGAAGGAGCACACAAGATAGGGAATGTTTGATGCTTGACAATGTACAGATGGCGCATGGCTCTCTCGCGTCTGGTCCTAATTTCTTCCCTTGCATATAAAAGGACAGAGTCTGCAGCTCATTTTGCCTTGCACTTGATCTTGATTGTCTACCCTTTACGCCATTTTCCTATTATCTTCATCTTTCTCTTTATTGTGCTATCTGATCGCTCCTTTTGTTTCTCCTTGTCTCAGTTTGTCTGCTTCCCACTGGCGCAAGCGTTTATACTTTCCTTATATCGGCATGTCACTCGCTTGCCTCGGTTAACTCCTCTGTGTGGGTACAATGAATCTGTACAGTTCATAGACATTAGCCAGTAACCTTATATACATTGCACTATTAATACCAAAGTAAGCATTTAGCTTATACACTAGGCTATGAACGTGGATAGTCCTAATGAAAAAATGTATAGTATGTCTTATGCACGGCCGCTTACACATACCAGTAGGGTAAAGGAATGATCAATGAATATTATTACTAAATGGTTCCTTCACAGCAGGTATAATATTAGGTAGGCCCACCTCAGCTGCAGTTCTGTGAATATCTGGGGCAAAAATAGGTATTCACTGCAAATTTGACCATCATTAACCTTTACTGGTACACCTCCTGACCGATTGGCCTGCAAGCCAAAAGAAAGGACAACAGGCAGATGTCCATAGCAGGTATGGCCTCTCCTGCACTCTCTAATTGTTTGAGCTGTAGATAGAAAGTAAGGATGTGCAACTGCTCCTTTTTACTTCATCTGCCATTGAGCAATGAGCTGGCAAATCATGGATATTGTAAATCAGCAGATGAAATTGTCAAACCTGTCTGATCTCCAAACCAACAAATATCCATAGTACATGCATATTTATTGGGTTTGGTGGGCCTTCATACATGCACAGAAAACAAAACCTGTGTATCTGTATGGCCAGCTTTAGTAGGGGAGCAAATTATCAATCTACTTGTATTTTACCAGCATGAACTGACCTCCTATCTGCCCCCCCCCCCCAGTGCTTTAAGCTTCCCTAGGGGCACCCCCACATGTTAAGAACCTATGATTCTCCCCCCCCCCCCTCATATTTTCACTTTCCTAAAAACAAAATGATGCAAACAATAAGGTGCTTGGACAAACGGGAGATGCAGCCACATAGAATATAAAGAATAAAGGGAGGGAAAGGGACTGCTCACATCTTTGACTCCACTAATTAATTTTATTATGTGGCCCATTAAATAAAGAAATATAGCAGAACAGGGAGGTCCTATGGAAAAATGTACAGAGTGAGTAAATCCCATAGTAGTTTCTTGCCGTTTTCCACATCAGACCCATAATGGATTGCAAGGTGTACAGTGCAATGGATCAATCCATCTGAAAAGGATACGGGCATATGTAATACATTATTATATATAATGAAATATATATCACAGTTGCTTGACAGTGTATAATCAGAATGATGGCAAAATGATTAGTAAGCCATTAGTAACATTCATTCTTTGTTTCATTTAAGATGTGGGTGCCAGAAATTATCGACATCTGTGTGCAGTTTACTACAACAAGTACCCTGGATTTGAGGTGATACATGGCCTCCTGGACCGAACCATGCAACTGCTGGCACTGTGCCCGGGGGAGACAGGGTACCAGATCAAAGCAGCACAAGGTGAGCATCTCACTGACTGGGTAGGAAAACAGAGTTACCTTTCATTTTGGCCTTATTGGACCCTATATTCACTGCATTGTTCCAAACAAGAACTTTGCTTGTGTATGAATTAAATTAGTTTTTTTAATGTTCTGTGTCCCTGCAGATTTGTACATAGTGTAACATTTGTTTATTCCTTGGGGCTTGGGTACTGCCATAGCTTAACTTAGATTTCTGGATTGAGGCTAGGGAACAATTACTTTGGGGCTGTAGATAGGTGGCCCATAACTGGTATTGGGTATGTTACCATTGGCTTACAGTGAGGTTCACAGACAGGAAACGGGGCTTAAACATGGGTGTTTCCATTGCTTCAGCATGGGAGCCCCATTGTTTTGGAAAGAATCTATTTATTATGTTTAAAATATTGGGGTTTTCCTGAATGTAGAATTGTGTTAGCATTTCCTAAAAATCTACATTTTATGTCTAACTAATAATATTAAAGTTTTGAGATTATGATATGCATGTATTTTTCTGTTTAACAATACCTTTGCAAATAGGTTTATGAAACATCTTGCATCAATACACTTTATTTATCTGTATTTGTACTGGCTATGCACAGTATCCTTTTAGTTAGAAGAGCCTCCCAATACAGCCTTGAAATATCCCACTATAGACCTGTAAAAGCATATGTATAATCTGCAATTATTCATGCACCTTCTGTTCATAAAATACTTTAGGATTGTGCCCCCGACCTCTTTGCTGACCTGTCATGCCCTCTGGGGGAAGAAGCTGTGAAAAATTATCACGGTGAAATTGTGATGTTTTGGTACTTATAGGGGTAGTAATTGTACCCAATCTGTGAGTTACCTACAGTCTTGAAAATTCCATTTCATCTTTAATTTTGAGCTGGTGGGGGTGGTATGAACTGCCCTATAATCAGAGTATATCAATTAGCTTATATGCTAAGGCTGATGACCCACAGAGTGTATTCCCCTCTACCGTTCTACAGAGAAGCCCCCTAATCTGCCACCGCCCTTTCCTAAGCATTTGAATGGAAAGCATGTGGCAGAACTGACAACTGGTGTTTTTAAAACTGAAAACTGTCAGGTCCCAGTCTTCACATGCATTAAAGTCAATGGGAAGTGACTATGGCAGATTCGTGCTATATACTATGCTGCCATGGAGCTTTCATTCAAGTTTCAATAGGGCCCATATTTGCATAGCAAGCAGGAAACAAACTTAGAATAACAAAGGTGTTGTCAGTGGTCAGGGGGCTTTGGGTGAAATGCAATTCATGGCTCTCTACGCTACACTAGAAGGTTTATTGACTTCTAATAAGACTGACCATATTGTGTTGTAAGATATTATTGGGGCTTAAATTGTAAGCTCCACTGGGACAGGGATTGATGTAAACAATCAGTGTAAATGTTCCAGTATTCAGGTTCAGACTGGGATATCCGGTATATAGAGGCCTAAACAGCCCCTCGCAGGCCCAGTAAATAGTGACTGACTGTGGCATCTTACAGCACCCCTCTGGCATTTGCCAGAATACACAGATTGCCAGTTTGGGCCTGCCGTCTTTTGTATAAGTAAACATAAACCAGGGATGCTGCTATCAAGAAATCTGCAGGCTCTGGACAAATAGATATTGCATTTAAATGTAAATAGACCATTAATTCACTGTATGCTGTTTCTGGCCCCCTTTACCCATCAGGCCAGTGTCTCCATTGAAATTGCATTAGCATCTTGTACCTTATAACCAATTAGAAGTATCTATACCACATTCCCTCATGCCCTGCTCATGTTTAGTGTGTAGACAAGTGAACTAGTGAGCAAACACAATAGCTGCTGGATACTAGTTCAGTGGAAAAATCCCACAATATCTACTGTGTTAAAGACACAAGCAACCATTTAAGTACTTCTTCACAAGGGACTAAAGTCCTGATAAATGCCTGCCTCTTATTGAAGTGCTCCCCATGTAGAGCTGGTACTTGCTTCTGACTAGCTCTGTGCAGTGTGAGTTTTTTTTATTGTGCACACAACCTTCTGTTCCTTTCCCTCTCTGCGCCACAACTGTGGGAAAATGCATATTCACTGTAATATCACTTCAGGTCAGAGAAGAAGATATACAACTGGAATTGTAGATGCAGAGTTATGCAAGGTGTACTGTAGTTTTCTGGGTTGTTGCAATTTAACCTTAATACCAGTTTCCTGCCAGAGCTCACGTTTTATTGACCTGAGTGGAGAGCTGTAAACTTAGACCTGAGCTGCAACTATGGGTGATGACCAGGTCTGGAGTTGGATTCAAAACAGGCCATGGTGTTTTAAATACACAGAAGCCCAAACAACCGCCCCCCCCCCCCCCCCCCCCCCCCATCAGCCCACTAAATACTGGGGCTCATTTATAAACACTGGGCTAATTTGCCCCTGGCATCCAGAATCCACAAATTGCCAGTTCAGGCCTGGTAATAACCACCCAAAATAGTGTAACTCATTGTTTCCCACCAGTAGCACCGGAAAGTAAACTATGATGCAGTATCTCAAACCTAGCTGTTGGGCTAAAGTCTTATCTCTCACACTGTGGTTTCTCTACCGCCATACAAAATGCAGTGCCAGTGGGAATGCATGTGTATGTCACACCTGGCAGTTTCTATACCAGCTGGTGTAGAAATTTCCAAAACTTGTGGCCTGTCATTCAGCTGCCATAAGTGATACAGGCAGATTTTGAACCACAAATGCCAAAAATTCTCAGTACAGCAGGTAGGTAACAGGTGGTTTCCTTTTAAACTCAGTCAAAGGCAGTTTGAGGTGTTTCCATCTGGTGTGAAATTAGCCTTAAGCTGCCCATTGCATGGTGCATCAGCAGAAATGGAAGTGAAGAGGCGCCACATCTTCCCTTTCTGCTGTTCTGATTGTTTGTGCTCTTTGCACAAATGGTTGAAAAAAATAGAAAGGCAGCCACACCATATGCAGCCCCTTGTACACTGTTTATGCATTCAGCCTGTGGGCTGATCAGTCTGGTATGACCGCCTTTAGAAACTCAATGGAGATACAGTAAGAGGAAAAATAATTGAACAATGAACCCTGGCAACACATAATATGATATATGCCTTTAAATATTAACATTAACTATTGTCCAGTAGCGCTGTGCCAGCTGTTTGCCTTGTAGGGTGTGCCACTTACAGATAATGCTTTATTACTGCATTTATAAAGTAGTTATGATACTTACAGTACAAATTCCCACCACTTCTTGCTAACTGTCATTCCACCCCCAGCACCTCCAGTTCTGATTTTTTGCTACAAGTGAAATTATTTTGTTTGAAACGACTGAAATAGATTTACTGAATGAAGCATCTATTTCCTTAAAAGGATGAAAACCGCAGCTTGTGAATTTCCCTCTGTACGCAGGCATCACTAAGCTCAGTCATTGCATGGGCAGGTAAACCCCAGCCACCAGGTGCAGATATATGTATATTAACAAACCTAAACCCCACTTTTCCCTAGATACCCCTGTAGACCAATTAGTGGTGATGCATATTTGTAATTGTTGTTCATGGCCCAGCAGGAGTGACCTGGGCAGCAGCAAAGTGTACGATGAGGTGTAATAGCAGCATTATTCCCAGTAATCAGGTCTTTATGGCAGCCCGTGTAATCTGCAGCTTTGTTCCGCACTATATGGAAAGCCCACTTGAGTGTTATTTAACCTCCACCCATCCACCTGCTGTGACTTGGAAAAGTGTGAAAACTGCCAGACAATGCACCTGCCATTACTTTCCTTAGGTAATTCAGTAATTGTTAGTGTCCTCCTAATAAGATACATTTTTGGGGGAGTGATATTTTTTCCCCTCCTAAACGCCTCTGGTATGTAACATTCTCTGTTCCATAATCTGCATGACAAATAATCTTCTTAATTAACTTTGCCAGAATGAAAGCTACATAATGAGATTTTCTGCCTTAGGACTTTACAGCAAGCATGGGGGGCATTTTTATTCACATAATTGTATGCGTACAGGTGCTTTAATTTTAAAGCTCCCACCATGTCGGGTAATAGAGAGCACAGAGCCTTCTGTAGGCTGCCAGTCCACATAGGGGCTACCAAATAGCCAATTATAGCCCTTATTTGGCACCCCCAGGAAATGTTTTCATTCTTGTGTTGCTCCCTAACTCCTTTTACGTTTGAATGTGGTTCAGGGGTTAAAAAGGTTGGGGACCTCTACTATAACTGAACCAAGGTTTTCACAATCAGTAGGTTATTGGTATATAAGAGACTGCACGCTGCATATTTATTAAGATTTGGCTCGTTTCCAGACCATAATATGCCTTTTCTACCTGACTGGCCACTAGTAATGCCATATTTCCAGTGTGGCCCATGGTCGACCCGAACGCAATTAGAATTCTGTCTTTGACTTAAACACAAATGCTGTGAGCTGTTCCATGAGTGTTTCCTCCAACTTTGCACCTGTATATATTTCTCTGTAAGCAGACCCCTAAATAAAATTCCTTTCTCTTGCTTAAAGCTGATAGGAATTCTGTCTCTGTGGTTGCAATACTAAATTTAAGTAAATTGAAATTTCTACATCTCGAGTCTTTGCAGCCTATTGCTTCCTCGGTGACAGAAAAATTGACATCCCTATTGGCATGTTCTGCTTTCTGTAAGGATTGTATGGTTTAATCTGTTCATCCCTGGTAAGACCCTGGTTAGCAAAGGATGCTGGAATTTGCAGTTGAATAGCATATCAACCATAGGCCCCTCAGTAATTCTGGCACTGGCTGGTTTCCAGATATGCCATCAAAAGTTGTAAAAAATCGTTGGATCTTTATGTCCTGTTCATAACACAATTGTCCAAAGAATGCAGTTATTATGGTGGAGTTCAATATGTGGCTGGTAACATTCACACCTGGATATTTTATGATCAGTGTTTATCCTTGAGCAGTAGAGGTATCCTACTTCTTCTATTAGCTAAAGAGGTGCATTTCATCTATGGCAGGGATCCCCAACCTTTCTTACTCTGAGTCACAGTCAAATGTAAAAAGACTTGGAGAGCAACACAAGCACCATGAAAGTTCATGGAGGTGCCAAATAAGGGCTAAGATTGGCTATTAGGCAGCCTCTATGCACACTAAGGGGCTGATTTACTAACCCACAAATCCGACCCGAATTGGAAAAGTTCCGACTTGAAAACGAACATTTTGCGACTTTTTCGTATGTTTTGCGATTTTTTCGGATTCTGTACGAATTTTTCGTTACCAATACGATTTTTGCGTAAAAACGCGAGTTTTTCGTATCCATTACGAAAGTTGCGTAAAAAGTTGCGCGTTTTTCGTAGCGTTAAAACTTACGCGAAAAATGCGCAACTTTTCGCGTAAGTTTTAACGCTACGCAAAATGCGCAACTTTTTACGCAACTTTCGTAATGGATAGGAAAACTCGCGTTTTTACGCAAAAATCGTATTGGTAACGAAAAATTCGTAAAGAATCCGAAAAAATCGCAAAACATACGAAAAAATCGCAAAGTACCGATCATTACGAAAAAAACGCAATCGGACTCCATTCGACCCGTTCGTGGGTAAGTAAATCAGCCCCTATATCTTATTTTTATTTAACAAAAACTTGCCACCAAGTCAGGATTTCAAAAATAACTACCTCGTTTGGGGGCACTGAGAACAACATCAAGGTGGTTTGGGGATCACTGATCTATGGTGACCAGGCCTGGACTGGCGATCTGTGAGGTTTCTGGCAAATGCCAGAGGGGCTGCTATACAATGCTATTGATAGTCACTATTTATTGGGCCTGTTGAGACTGTTTGGGCCTCTGTGCACTTGAAATTCCAGGGCCAATTTTGAATCCCAGTCCAGACCTGATGGTTGCCACATATATCAGCATTGCTGACTATATTCCTTAAATTTGGACACTTTGGCCCATGCTTGTAACTCTACATGGTAGTGCTCTATGGTTAACTTGAAATTCACACTGCTTAGAATTTTCAGTCTTCATTTCAAGTTGATTTTTATGTTGCAGGTATAGAAGAATTTAGAATAAGACTAAACACATTGTTATGTACTTGAGATGTCCTTGTCATTGCTATTACAGTGGAACACTGCACAATTGAGGGGAGTAAGCTGCTGGTTAGTTTTGTAAATCTCCTTGTTATGTAACTTGTATAAGATGCTATAGAAACTCAGCAGCCAGGCTTAGGCAGTATTGGTCCAAAGGCCTAGGTGTGGGTACAGCAAAACTATCCTCTGCTAAGCCACTTAGAGTCACTTTTTCTTCCCTAATAAGATGAAGTGCCTAATTAGTGGTGTGAATTCCCATTACAAGGGCCACACAACTAAAGAAGTGCTATTAGCCTAAACCTATTAATTATGGAGGACTGTAAGCCCAATTCTAAATCCAGACTTTTGGATGCTGTAGACTGCAACATCTAGGGGACAGCAAGCTTGATTCATCAGTGACAGCAACACTTACATCCTTATTCTAGGGCAGAGGTCTCCAGACTTGTTTTTTGTCTTAGGACGCCCTTTTATAAACCAATATTTTGTTGGGTCTCAGCACGGCTGAGGCCTGTGGCTGTATAACGTACCTTGCCTGATCTCACAGGCTTCACGATGGATCATATATACCAATTCATCTTCATATGGATATAGGGAAACTGCACACCAATTGATTTCCATATGACCAGTTGGATCCAGTCCTGGATTGGGGTTCAAAATAGGCCCTGGCAGAGGCCCAAATAGCTCCCAGCAGCCCAATAAATAGTGACTGTCTATGGCATCTTACAGCAGCCCCTCTGGCATTTGAATCTACAGATTGCCAATCCAGGCCTGGTTAGATCTGATTCTGCACTGAAAATGTTCACATCCTATTGATTTACATAAAAATTGCACATAATATTACACATTCTTATTTAGTGCAGAGTAATTTGGGGTTTTGGCTCTATTCTGTCAGCAGAGAATAAGCATGTGTGCCTTCAGCCTTAATGCCAAGTTACTGTAAAGCTTTAGACTACTATTATGTGTGTGCAAATTAGGGTTTAGACCTGTTTCATACTTTGGTGGAGGATTTGGTATTTAAACAGAATCAGAGATTATGGATTTGGTGTTGTGCAAAAGAAATTCTGAGCAGTAAAGTTCCCAGTATCCTCTGCAAGCTTCAACCTCTAGAAGTTCACAGGTTTACATGAACGTTGGTGATTTAAATGACCCTTATGAGCCAAGTAATGTGCCCACAAGTTTGTGCAGCAGCAGCAGCAGCAGGTTTGTTTCTTGGGGTGGGCAGTCATCAAACACAAAGAGGTGCTTTTCAGATGTTGCCACTTGTGTTCAGCCGAAGATGAAAGGGGTTGGAGTCATCTGAAGAGAGGATTTGAACCTAGAAAGTGCTTCTCAGTTGCCACATGTAAGCTTTCACTTCCGAACATACTATCAAATTATCGCACTGCTAAGCCTATAATGTTACCTTAAATTTAATGTAGGGAGGTTTTTCACTTTAAAGCACAGAGAAAAAGAAACTTAAGTGGTTTAGAAGAAAGTTAGTTCTTTTTGATATTTAATTGCCCATAAAATGCGATAAAGATTAGTCAGTCCAAACAATTAACCCCACAGATGTTAACCTTTTTTTTTGTAGGGGGAGCCATGGCTTTGCAATATGTTGCCATCCCTCTGGCATTAAATAGGTTAAAAAAAAAAAAAAAAAAAGCTGTCTCGCCAATTAAATTTGTCTTGGGAGAGGCTAGAGAATCTGTAATTAAGTGGTTATTCACACCTCACTAGGCCTGGAAAGTAGGGGAACAAATATGGCTTTAGGGAGCAGTGTATATATTCATTTCAGTGAAAAGGCTGCAGAAAATAGGTGTGCATTAAACAACCTGTAGTCTGCATTTAGGCGCCAGAGGCCATTTATCTTGGGTCTGGCCTGCGATTATCAGTGTTTCCTTGTTTAGCCTTTTAAAGAAGTTTGAGTAAGTTTTTGTTTTTGAAATACTATGAGAGGGTTGCACTGTATGCAGCAATGCCCTAGTTCTTTTCCTGCCCACCAGTTCCTGTAGCAGTGGTTATTATATAACAGACCCAGACTGACAACCTGTTGGTTCTGGCAACTGCCAGAGGGGCTGCTGTAAGATGCCATAGACAGTCACTGTTTATTTTGAAACCCAGTCCATGGCCGTTATATACATTACCTTACTTAAATAAATGCTGTCATGGAAAAACATGTTTTTTGTTTTTTTTTTTTGCAAAATGCATCAGTTAATAGAGCTTCTCCAGCAGAATCCTGCATTGGAATCCATTTTTCAAAAGTGCAAATGGATTTAATATTGAAATTTCACATGGGGCTAGCCATATTCTTAATTTCCCAGGGTGCCACAACCATGTGACCTTTGCTCTGATAAACTTCAGTCACACTTAATTGCAAGTTGGAGTGATATCAACCCCCCCCCCCCCCCCCCCCAGAAGCTGATCAGCAGAACAATGGGAAGGGAGCAAGATAGCAGCTCCCAGTAGGTATCAGAATAGCACTCAATAGTAAGAAATCCAAGTCCGGCTTGGGACCCCTCCAGTTACATGGGTGTAGGATAAACTACAGGTTACCTGAAAGCAGTTCTAATGTGTGTGTAGGCAGCCATCACAGTGCACTGTGCCTGATTCTGAGCTTTCAGAAAGAGCCAGCGCTACACAAGATAGTGCCTACACACCAATATTACAACTAAAAAAAAAATACATTTGTTGGTGCAAGAGTAAAATTTTAAATGGTAGAATGAATTATTTGCTATGTAAACAGTGTCATTTTAAAAATAAAATGTACACCATAAAAATCATGACAGAATCCCTTTAAGAATTGGATTTAAGAAAAAGATTGTAGCTGGACCCTCTTTAAATCAGCAAGATCATGTAACTTTTGTTATCCAGTGGGCTCTATTTTGGATGAGTGCTAGTTGTATATTATGTGTATGCCACACACAATTCTCTGTTTGCCATTACCCTAAGGGATATCTCACTGCAGGAATTTTGACCACTGCACTGTAACTTATGCCGGTGAATCAAATGGTGTCACCCTTCTGAGACAATGTTTTACCTGTGGTACTTTCTAAATAAAATGCTGCATATCCCTGAAGCCCCAGTGGGCTGTGTGTGTTGAGTGTTTTACTCCTGGACCCAAAAATCAATGGCTCTACTTTTAAATAACTGCATGGTCAGCCATGATAAACCAAAGGCCCTCTCAATTACTCTGGTGCTGGCCAGATACACCAGCTAAAGCCGTAAAGGGGTAAGATCTATGAATTCTGTATATAACACAGTGTTTGTCCTTGGGCAGTAGAGGTATCCTACTTTTATGAGGTAAAGAGGTGTAATTGATCTGTTGTGTTCAGGCCTGGACTGGCGATCTGTGAATTCTGGCAAATGCCAGGGGACTGCTGTAAGATACCATAGGCCAGTGATCCCCAACCAGTGGCTCGTGAGCAACATGTTGCTCCCAGTGGCCTCAAAGTAGGTGCCAATTTTCAAATCTCTGGCTTGGAGACAAGTTTTAGAAGCCCAGAAACACAGTTTTACTCCAAGCAGAGCTCCTGCAGGCCAGCAGTCCTCATGGGGCTACCAAATAGCCAATCACAGTCATTATTTGGCATCCCCAAGTAACCTTTTCATGCTTGTGTTGAATCACAATCCAGACCTGATGGTGACCACATATATCAGCATCAGCAAGTTTGGACTGATTAAACCAGGGATACTTTTGGCTTTTGCTTAGAACTCTACATGGTAGGGCTCTCCGGTTAACTTGAAACTCATACTGCTCAGAATTTTTAGTCTTTATTTCAAGTTTATTTTGTAGGTATGGAAGAATTTAGAATAAGACTAAACACATTGTTATGTACTTCATATGTCCTTGCCATTGCTATTACAGTGGAACACTGCACATTTTGTGGGGAGTAAGAGGCCAGCTGATTAGTTTTGTGAATCTCCTTGTTATCTAACTTGTATAAGATGCTATAGAAACTCCGCAGCCAGGCTTAGGCAGTATTGGTCTAAAGGCCTAGGTGTGGGTACAGCAAAACTGGGACTGTCCTCTGCTAAGCCGCTTAGTGTCACTTTTTCTTCCCTAATAAGATGAAGTGCCTAATTAGTGGTGTGAATTCCCATTGCAAGGGCCCCTCAACTAAAGAAGCGCTATTAGCCTAAACCTGTTAATGAGAGAGGACTGTAAGCCCATTTCAAAGTCATTTCTATATCCGAACCTTTAGTGATGTAATTGCAGATTGAATCTGAGGATGATGTAAGTGAGATGGGATGGTCGCAATGATTGTGTTATCCATATGTATAATCCATATATGGTTTTTCTGTGGTTGTGTAGTCAGTTGGTATTGTTGTTACCCTAACATCAGTAAGGCTTTATGCACACTTGGATTTATTGCTGTCATACTTGGCACTAAGCAATCCCAGATTCTCAGGCTTTCTGCTTGTATTGCTTTCTAAAAAACCCCATTTCCAGTAGAACCTTAATTTTACATATAACTTTACACTTTTTATTTTTAGGTCTCACATACCCAAACCCTGTTTTACATTTCCCTATATTAGAAATTAACAGTGCTTAGCATTGTTCCCTGAGGAAGGCAATGTTCTTCAGTTTATCTGAGCAACTTTGAAACTGACAGTTTTGTAGGTGTCTTCACATTTGAACAGGGATGATGCTTTCTATCCCCTACTGCATAGCTATAGTTTTGGGCATGGTATTATAATCATGGCTGATCAACTCCAGTGAGACTAAATGTACAGATATTCTAGTTGAATACAAGATTTTGTGTGATTTCCAGGACAGTTATGTCAAACCAATGTGAACACATCCATTCTGTTCATATATAGTCACTCTGACAATAGTGAGAGAACAATAGTTGCAAAACATGATGGTCCTGACTATTCCCAACTGGCATCCTTACTTGCCTGGCCAGTCTATTGACCACCATTCTTATAGGCAGTTGTATGTTCATAATAGAATTATTCTAGTTTTGTTGGTTGTATACTATTTTGGCATGTACGGTCACCTTTTTAACTTATCGTACAGCTGAAATGATTACTTCAAGAGTTTTAATATCTGGTGATGCATTGCAGGGCAGAGACATTGTTAAAGATGGATAAAAATATCCCACCTGAACTGCTTTGTTTCTAGCTGTATAGATTTAATCCAACTATTCTCCAGGATGTAGTGTGCAGATACACCTTGCTTATTGGTAGGATTTTACTTACTATTTAATGTATGTTACACAGTTTACATAATGGGATGTCTGTCATTTTCCTTGCAGATCCAGCCTTTTTTCCTGGTCGCTGTGCCGAGATCTTGGTTAATGAGCAGATTATAGGCAAACTGGGTGTCCTGCATCCTGATGTCGTCACTAAATTCGACCTGACCTTACCGTGCTCTGCGCTTGAGATCAACGTGGAGCCTTTCCTGTGATGTCTCTTTTGTACTACCCTGCTTTATCTGCACAACCACTCCTCTGGCAAGATACTTTTTAAATAGAGCAGCCTCATGTAATTTATTAGGAGCAACATATTTCCAGGCATCATTCTAAATACTATTGACATGATGTGAGCTTACTGAGTTCTTGACAGTAATCTGTTTGGTTTAATAATGCCACTTTGGCCCTTGATTGACTGAAGTGTAAGAGCCAGTACATTTGCCTGTGATCAAACAGTAGTTACCTACTCAGCACCACATCACAGGCACAACTTTGGCTATAGCTTAGCTTGGTTATGATAAAATTGAGAACCGTTTATTGTAACTGAGCTTCTCTTTGTGACTTCAATGTGACTACTCACAGCAGTCAAATCATTGTCAAAAGGCTTTGATAAATATTCCAATTAGTTAAACTTTCCTGACTCCGTCTGGATTCCTCAGTTTAAAGTTCCAAACTATAATGCCCCTTATATATAAGTTATATCCTTTGTGGTCACTTCCACCAGAATAAGAAAGTCAACATGGGTCCCAGCTGTATTGTAGAATCAATATCCCTAGCTGCCCTGAGGCACTGCTGCTTATTGGCTGAGGGAACAATACTCTCTTTCACAGCTTTAGTTTAGTTCTCACCTAAATGCAGTCATATTAATCTTTAGAGAAGTCATTATAAGAGGTCCACCTGTGCTAATGATAAAAACAAGCACCCCTGGTGGTCCTTGAAGCCTGGGATTTGAGCCATTGATCTTTTGCTTTACAGAAGAAGCAGCTGAAAGTGGTGGTTATAGGTTGCTCAACTGTTCAGACAACTATAAACCCATTAATGGGAAAGTTAGAAGGCATTTATCTCAGTGGGAAACCGCAGATGAGGTGCTTTGTTATGGCACTGATTACCAGGAAGATTTTGCATGTAGGCTGTACCATCTGTACCTGTTTCAGAACAAGACTGCACATCAGACTATTATTTACAAGGATTTACAGACAGTCAAGGTTTTTGGTGACTGATTTATGATGGACTTGGCTGTTCTTAATGACAGTCAGAAACAATATCTGGCAAATGATGGCACTGGAGCTATGTGCTCTTGGCCTTATCCTGATTGCTGTAGCCATCAAGAGGCCTGGTCAGTCTATGCTGTTGCACATATTAATAAAAGACTATGGCCTGGGCCTTTTTTCTATTTAAAAATGTACCTTGTCTAAAACGCAAATGCTATACCAGTGAAATCACTTGAAAATGATGCTCTTCAGTCACATCATATTTTTTTTTTTAACTGCATAACCACAACATTTAGTGTGAATGAGGTCCAGGATGTTGCAAACCTGAAATCTTATACTTCTGTATTTATTCTTACATCATGAGGTGCAAAATAAACAAAGTTGTTTAATTGTGTTTTTTTTTTTGGGGGGGGGGGTGGGTTTGGGGAGAGATACTGGGTGTATATATAATATATTGTTTTGCGGTAGTAATGGCTGAATCTGTCCCATTGAAATCATTTTTACCTATGGGTATTTTTTGCGGTGAAACCTGGCAAAAAACTTAACTCGCTACTATTTGGGGACCTCTGAAATAGGCTGCCATTAAGGGCTTGTACTGACGAGCATTTGCACCTGAGCCCGCCTGCGTTGCACCACGGAAACACTTCCTATTGTTGTGTATGGGCTGTACTCACACAGGCGCATGTTGTGTTACACCGGAGTTTGGTGCTTACATGTGCCTTTGTTAGTACATTCCTATATGGAAGAATAGGATGCATTTTTTCCCGTACAGTGGCACACAGGAGAACACCACCGCAGGAACAAATGCTCATTAGTATGAGACCTAAAGGAAGTAAGGTGTAAGTAGCTGTGTCACATGAGGACATGTGACTTTGTAGGCATTGTTTTCCTTGTAGAACAGGGATCCCCAACCTTTTTTTTTTTTTTTTAACCTGTGAGCCACATTCAAATGAAAAGAAAGCAACACAAGCACAAAGAATGTTTCTGGGCTTGCCAAATACGAACTGTGATTGGCTATTAGGGAGCCGCTATGAGGCTCTGGTTAGGGTACACCTGGTTTTTATGCAATCAACACTTGCCTCAATTTAAGCACCTGCTTTGAGGCCACTGAGGGCGGCATCCAAGGGGTTGGTGAGCATGAGCCACTGCTTGGGGATCACTGTTGCAGACAGTTTGAAATATTGTGCTAAATGTCATTTTCATACTAAATAGTTGTAGTGAGTTTTACCATTGTGGTCATAAGGGGTCATTAAAGGGGCAGTTCACCTTTATTTTTGATTAGTTTTTGAATTATTTGCCCTAACTCTTCTGCCCCTTTACAGCTTTCGAATGGAGGTCAGCCAAAAACTATTGCTCTGTGAGGCTACAATTTTATTGTTAATTGCTATTTTTCATTCCTTATATTTTTATGCAAACCTTCTCCTATTTACACTCCTGTCACTTGTTCAAACCAATACTTGGTTGCTAGGGTAAATAAGGCCCTAGCAAACAGCTGCTTAAAAAAAAAAAAAAAAAAACAATTTCCCGTTGCCTCAATGTCTATATACAAAAAGTGCCAGTGCTTAGAGAGCTAAGGGGCACACAATTGCAGACCTGTCCTTTTGCACTCCCAAACGTAGGGGACAGGTAGAAGGGACACCTACATGCCTCCCCCTCATGAATACATCACAGTTAACTGCATGCAGCATTGTATTCATGGGGGAAGTGAAGGCCCTTGTGCTCTGACCTGTGCTGACAGTGGGGCAGGGTGCAATGTATAAAATATGTTGGCTTGCCCTTTTTTATTGCATTTTTAACCCCAGTCAGTCATCAGTAAGTAAACTCTATAGATGCCTTTTATTTCCAATACAAAATACCAAATACCAAGTGAAAAACAAAGACCAGTAAGCACATACACATTTTAATGTAATGAAATGCTGCTTTCATTATTTCTAGGAATGATCTGTGCATTGCATGTACAGGATAACCAGATTTGTTCAGTGTAAATGTACAGAATTCAGGGGAGGCAGCAGTGCAAGCAGATATTTGTTAAATATAAAAACTGGGCATTTATGCCTAAACACAACATTCAGAACCTCATGGCCCCTCATTTGCAGATATACACCATCTCATCTCATTACATGAACCATTTGTATTTCTCTAGGAGCTCCGTTCCTGCTTCCCTAGTCCAGTCCACACACCACCTTTTTTTTTTAACACTGATTATTATAACCTATTTGGGGATTCATTCAGTTATTTATTTGAAGCCCATGACATTGCTGCAAAGACCCCAGACAAAAAGGCTCTGAGGTTTGCTCTCTTGGGAGCCAACTGCCTGCTACAGTCAGAACCGGACCTAAAGGAGTCTTTAAAAGGCCATACACACCCAGAATGGGGCAATTTCAACCATATTGCATTGAAACAGATTTGTCCAATCAGCTTGTCAATGGGTGCATTGTGCTTCAACAGATGAAGAGCTGCAGTTTATTTTCTTGGCCAGCAGATCTAATTATTTAAGCCATTGTCCCAAACTACCAGAATACTATTTTCCCATAACTGTGTATGTCAGTTATAAAGCATTTGTTTGTTTGGGCCACAGACTGATAAGTTAGATACCGTTTGGGTTGGACATTGCATGTATATAGTAGGACCATACAATTAATACTGGCTTGGCAAACACAACCCTTTCAACCAAGAAAAATTCATAATTTTTCTTGCTTCATGTTTAAGGGTTTTTTTGTTTAATGTGTATACACTCTATATAATTAAAGATTAGAAATAACAGCTTCTAAGAAGGGGTCAATTTTTTTTCTTTAAATGTAGGATTTTTTACAGTCAGACATTCAGACTTGATGGGTTTATTGTGATTTCTTTATATGTGTGTATATATAATATATATACAATATATAATATATATATACAATAACCCGCAGTCTTCATTTTAGCCTACTCCTTTAATATAGGAGAATTGAAAATACTAACTAAACTAACTGGATGATACAGAAGACACCATGAAAATATTTGTCAGTGCTGTAGAACAGGAATCATTGTTCCTAGTGATCAAGCTAAGGCCACAACATCACTGGATGTCCAACTTGTGGCACCTCACAACCTAGGTGTGACCTCGAACACCTGGCCATTCCTTTTGCTGGATGTTGGGTAAATGAATTAGTTCACCCATGGGAGGAGCAGCTTTGGTTGGTTGTTGCCCACTTGAGAACTTTATTATCCTGTAAGACGATTCTTGAAAAGCTTTCCTAACTTGTGAAAATATTAGTGTTGATAGCCGGACTTTGTGTGGCACAACAAACTGTTCTAAAATGACTATAATCATTTGTTAGAAAGTGTTAGGTTTCTTCCTAGTGGTTGTTCTCTCTCTCTCTCTTAACCCAGTAAGTAGTGCAAGTGCAAAAACACTAAAGTGTAATTAGTTCTAATCACTAGTCACACCACCAGGGTATTCTGTGCAATCACAAAGAAAGCCTTGTGCAATAGTTTAGTAGGTGGCTGGATATTTTTGTTTTCCCAAATTAACATCAGGATAGTACTGAGCCTTGGACTTGAAGAAGTGGCTTGTTTGTAAAACGTTCAGTACAATCATTGTGGTAAACACTCATGTCTGTGATGGTTACTTTTAAAGTAGTAGCTCAGATATGCTGTTAACTCTTAATTGTGCTCCTTATATTCCTAGAAACTCACAGAGCTGAGGAACCACGCCAGTAGCAACAAGGCCTATTGAGGTGTAGGTCACAAACTTGTAGGGCACTTCAATTTCCAGTCTTTGCCTAACAAGATGGTCCTGAGTGCAAACATTGTGCCATTTACCAAGAGTTTGCAGTGAGAGTGTTTTTGCAACAAATCGTGTTATGAGCAGAAGAAGGACCCCGAGAAGAAACCGCTCTGTTTGTAGTACCACACTGTGCAAACTGATGGGAGGAATGGGCAGAGGAAAATGGCTTGAAGGTATAGAATTCAGTTGAAGCTTGCTGACTGAGACACCCACACAAGTGCCAACTGCAACTCCAATTATAGTAGTAGTGTCAGCTCGGGTGGTACTATAATGATCCATTTTAGGGTAGTTGTAGCTTGAGAGAAAGCCCACAGTGACTGTAAATATTGGAGAGAGAGGGTGGGCAAGAAGCACTTCATCCATCTTGTCCCATACTGGGTAAGTTAATGCCAAAAATAACAGGGCGATCAAAGCTCCGCAGATGACATCCTGCAAACAAAAAACAAGATACAGCTGTTAGACAAGATCTAGATCCTAAAAAAGTACATAATGTACAATAATCTGTTAAAAGACAGTTACATATTTGAATTGTAGTATTGTTTCCCCATACGTTTTAATGGCAGCATGTTGCTCTCCAACCTACACAATGGAAGAGCTACTGACACTTTTTAGACTGTGTGATTATGGCAGTGGGGTATATATTACACATTTATATATTACACAGGTACAGTTGGCATGAGTTTGCTCAATCTGGGGCAGGTAACACCTTAGGACAGAGGTTCCAAACCTCCTTTCAATGCTAAACATTTAATTTCTACTCCTCATCTTCACTCTCCCTCTTCCCATCTGCTCCCAGTTTTTCTCCCTTCTACATTTTCTTTCCGCTCCACCTTCCTCTTGCCTTTTTTTCTAATTCTCTAACTTCTGATTTTCCATTATTTCCCCTGTTTTCTCATTTTTTGTTCTTTTCTCAGGCCCACAACTGGTACAATAACCATACCACCTGACACCAGTCCTTTCCCTCCAGTAAGGCTTAAAACTTGCAACCATCACCCCCCAGAAAAGGGGTGGGTTGCTGGCTGGTGCATATAAAATGCATGCTTTAAAGCTGGACCATTTCAGTAGAATAACTAATCAAACATAGGACATAGAATAACCTGACCAACACTTAAAGCATGCAAAAACACCAGTCTCATTATAATACCAATCTAAACATGAAAAATCTCAATAGCAACCCATTACTCTTGCACATTCTCATTCCTTGTGTTAGAACCTCATGACTGAAAGGGGTGGTTTACCTTTAAGTTAAATTTTAGTATGTTATAGAATGGTGAGTTCTAAGCAACTTTTTGATTGGGTCTTCATGTCAAGGAAGACCACCCTGAAGCTTCCCAGCTGTTGTACATATATCATTTTCATTATTCAAGTATTACTGCCCCACCCAGAGGCCCCCAAAAAAGTACTGTTCTAGGGAAGCTCCATCTGCTTCCTCTATCATTGCTTGTAAATACCTGCTCCCCATCAGTTTTTAGATAGGAGCATGGGTGGCTAGCGGGAATTTTTAAGCAATGCAGCGATACAATGCAGTGGACACAACATTGTGGGTGGGGGAAAGGGGGCCGGGGGCTGCTAGAGTTTGCTAGTCTGGGCCGGGCCCATATGAAAATTTTTTTGCAGGGGGGGGGGCGGCTCAGAGTAGTTATGCCACTGGTGGCAACAGTAAATAACTAGAAGGCCAGAGGTTGGACATCCAATAGAAGTGTTTTAACTTTTTATACGTAGTGGGTCCATTTGGAAAGCCCTGGCAGGCCTAGACTGGGATTCACATAGGTCCTGGCATTTCAAGTACACAGGGGCCCAAACAGCCCCCCACCAGCCCAATAAATAGTGACTGTCTGTGGCATCTTACAGCAGCCTCTATACAGACTGCCAGTCCGGGCCTGAGCCCTGGTGTATGGGAATAGGAATCAATTGCTAAATTTATTTGGATTTTCCACAAAACACCACACACCCTTTTCCATTATAAACCTTTCCAGCCCTGTGTTTTCTGTTTCAACCCCACAGAAATGAATAATCTCTCCTTTAATTGGATTCCATCTCTACAAGAATTCCTTTGACTCACCTTCAAAATACTTTTGAGGCTTTAAATATTCAGAATTTCCTTTGCTTTAGAGCAACATAAAATGTGCTAATTCCTGTGAACTCCTCTGAACTCTAATCCATTCTCTGCTGGAAGGGACAGGGAATCACTGACCTGCACTGCATTTCCCACCTCTCCTGCTGTGAGGCAGCCAATAGATGCTATTGTTCCTCTGTGGGTAGAAATACTCCTCACATAGCCACCATGTACTAATTAACTGCTTCTCACCCCACATCTTTGAATGGGCGAGAATGAGAATAGTCTGACTCCAATTCTTGATTTTGACAAAAATTAACATTTAGTATTTAGATAGGAGTCTTTGTAAATTGTGTGGGTGCAGATTATGTGGCATTGCATTTTTTTAATTAAATTAATACTAAACACAGGGGAAAGTTGTACTCACCACTAAATTTTAAACCAATAGGCGGGGGGGGGGCAACGAGGCTGTGACCACAAAATTCATGCAGACAGCAACAAGAGGTCCTCTGCACTCACCCATTACCAGCTACAGTCAGGTGATCCAAGTGGAGCCAATAAAAAGGGCAACCATTTGCGGGGGGGGGGGGTTTGGTTTAATCTTGAAAGCAAGCAAGTTGCAGGTAAAACTCAGTCCCATTGTTTTTAAATGTATAATGAAGCAGTAGAATTCATAGTGAATCAGATAAAAGTGAGTGTAGGGCTGGCCAGACTGGAGATGATTTTGATATAGTTGGCCAGCTTGAATTATATTGCAATAAATGGATAAACAATCCCTATTTTGCTTAAAGGGGAGGGCATTGCTTGGTAGCTTCATGCACAAAATGTCTTATTGTTGTATTTATATTGATAATAGGTAAATGCAGAAGACCTCTTGTTGCGGTCTGTATGAATACTAATACTTAGCAATTAGATAATAGCTTGGATGCTAGAAAGGGTGTAATTCCTTCCCTCTAAAGCAGGGGTCGGGAACCTTTTTGGCTGAGAGAGCCATAAACACCACATATTTTAAAATGTAATTCCGTGAGAGCCAAACAATATGTTTGGCCGCGGATGCTGCGGGGCAAGGTAGGGTGGGTCCCAAGGATGCGATGCAGCGGAGGGCGTGGCCTGCGCTCGGCGTATAGAAGGTGTGTTCTAAGGCTTATAATATGTCTTCTATCTGCCGAGCGCAGGCCACGCCCCTATTATTTTTTTTATTAAAGATTTGGCAGCGAGCCAGCCATCAAAAGAGCCACATCTGGCTCCCGAGCCATAGGTTCCCTACCCCTGCTCTAAAGCAGGGGAATATGTTGGCACTGTATATATGACTAATACATGTACTTAAACAGGGTTTTTCACCTTTAAATTAATTTTAAGTATGATGTATAGAGTGCTATTTTAAAACAATTTGTGGATGGTCTTCAATTTTTAATATTTGCAGATTTTGAATTTCTTAGCTTTTTGGTCAGCAGCGCTCCAGTTTGGAGTTTCAGCATTTATCTGGTTGCTAGGGTCCAATTTAACATACCAACCAAGTAGTGGTTTGAAAGAGAGACATACATATGAATAGAGAAGGGCATTAATAGAAAGAAAAGTAATGAAAAGTAACAAAAACAATAAAACTGTAGCCACATAGAGCAACAGATTTTTGGATGCTGGGGTCAGTGACCTTCATTTGAAAGCTGGAAAGAATCAGAAGAGGAAGGGAAATAATTTAAAACCTTTCACTGAAAACTTGCTAAGAAGGTCATTCTATAACTTACGGAAAGTTAATCTAAAGGTGAAAAAGCCCTTTAAGGGAGAATGAACCCGGCCACCCTTGAGATTCCCCCAAGAGCAAATCTTCCAGTAGCTGCTCATGTGCCATACTCCATAGGGAACCAATGCTTACATTTTGGATGGTTTAGAAAATTGAATATATATATAAACGCTCAGCCTTACTGCTCACACGGCACGATGCGTCAATCCCCAATAGCCCACCGCCTGGCTTTTTGGACTATCACAGAAAAAGAGGAGAGCACCTTCACGCACAACAGCACACTGTGGTATGAATAAAGGCTGAAGCAGTTCATCTGCGTGAAGGTGCTCTCCTCTTTTTCTGTGATTTTGGATGGTCTCCCTGTTTACCACTTGTAAGAAGTTGCCCATTGATTTGCAGAGTGAAGTTGGAGTTACTTGGGGTTGTTATGAAAGGGCCTGCAGACAGGCGCGGATAGCCTTCAGGTTCAGATTGGTAAAATTGTAATATATTGTTAAAATGCAAAATATCACAAAGGGTTATCCTGCATCAGTGTGCGTCAGGGTGTGAGCCGTTAGGCCAGCTAGGTGTACAGTGGAGTGTTGCAAGCCATGGTTCCCTTAGTACTTGGCTCAATATGGCTATTAGTCAGTAATGGGTTACACAAGAAATGGGCAACATGCAAGAGGGAATCACAAATAGACCCTGGCTACTAAAAAAGGGTTGTACATATATTTTGTGTTGGTGATAGCCCAGTTATGTTTTGTGTACCTTTTTACATATGGTGTGTAATGTGCAGTACTCCAGGTTGTCTGAGAATTTACTAAAGAAAAGCATCATGTACTTTCTATTATATATGGCAGTGTGAATTATTTTATGATATGTGTATGCAAGTGAACACTTCAGAGACCTCCATAAAGTCTGTGCAGGCAACAAAGGCTTCCTGATGAGTTCCCTAGCATGGGGGCCACTGCTAAGCATAAAGGGGCCCTGCATGTGGCCCCCGGGCCACTTGTTGGGCAACACTGGGTTACAGCATGGGCTATTGTCTTTCACGCACCATACAACAGCCACTAACAAATGGTTTTAAGCTACCTTTAGAATTTAGAGCATCTTCTTGGCTGCTCACAGCAGGACAGAAATAAATACAAGATTAGTTAACAGACTTTCCTTTCACAGGGCTCCAAGGAATGTACCATTTGAGATATCATAAAAAGGGCAGATTAAATGTAATGAAGTCTACAAGATCGTAAAGTTGCCTATGAACAGTGCCATTGTTGGTGGATATGTAGGATTCGACCTTTCACCTTAGTGTTGGCAGGATTGATATGTGAAGGCAGATGTGGGTACACTCCCGTGCAAATGCCACAAGATAACCTTGTGAACTTGTCACTAATTGTGCTTCATAGCAGATGGTTTTAGTATATTGTATGATATTTTCTCTTGGCTAGCCAACAGATAAATGCGTGAAGGCTAGGACGAAATGGATGGATGGTGACCTAAAATCTGATCAGTGCAGGAGCTGGTTGACAAGCCTCAACAAGACTCCAACACATGGTGAGTATGGGTGTGGTACAACTATGCCTCTTGAAAGTACACCCGCCTAGGGGTAGTGTTCCTTACAGTAAAGCTGCATATAAAACTAATGTGCTGTGTGGGTTTTTCTGTGAGGTGTGGTTAGAAAGGTTCTGCTGATGTAGATTTTATATGCACATGCTTAGGGTAGTCTCCTGTGACAGCAAGGATCAGTGGCTCCCAGGAGCATATACACCAGGAGTCAGTTTAATATTTTTGGTGAAGCAACCACTAGGGCTTGTTATCTTGTATAAGGTTTATATCTTGTGAGTGGTGAAGAAAAATAAGAACATTCCACTTTAGTGTGTAAGTAGGAATAGTACTGACCCACCAGTAAAGGGAGCATGAGTGGCACCAGTGACTGCAGTATTGTTAGTACTGAATGCAGTGCACCCAGGTTTGTGTGTTATTTGTTTAATAAAAGTGTGAATATATTTAAGCACCTTAGGCATCCAACAATTTTTTTTTTTTAGAATATATGCACCACTAAAGAAATACATATTCACTGAACAACAAAGAGGTTCAACTTCAGACATAATACAGAAATAGTCAGAAGGGTCAAGGGAGCCACCAGTCATGTTATAAGGATTTAAAGCAGGAGTATCCAGCCCTTTGTCTCAAGCTGCTTTTCACTACAGCCTCCAAAACCTGTGAACAGTAGAAAGCAGTCAAAAAATTCTGAAAAATGTAGTTCAATAATATTTGGAAGGTTACGGGTTGACTATCACTACTCTGGGAAATATAAAAGGTTGATATCAATATACAAAAATGTTATGCAAAGATACAAGCAGATAAAAATACAAATGCATCCCTACAAATCTTTACCGTGCAGCCCACAATCTGTTAAACTAGCAGGCAGTACAGACAGAGCATGCTGGAGATGCCCTGGCAGCCATTCCTCGAGATGTATGTATGTATGAATGTATAACTTTATTTATAAAGTGCTACAAGGGTATGCAGCGCTGTACAATCTTACAATATACACAATTACACACAGGGAGGACAAGTGTTATAATAAATAAATACAATAAATATATATAAATACACAGGGAATAAGTGCCATGTGGTGTGAGACACAGTAGGAAGGAGGTCCCTACCCCATAGAACTTACAGTCTAAGTGCTAAGAGATGCTAATGCTGGCATCCTGGTCTCTCAGACCCAATTGCTTATGTATCAGTCTGAAAAGTTCACCCATCTAACCCGATATTAATATTTATTAAATTAGATATCACAACGAAATACTGGTGGAACCCATGTAACTGCAGAACAAGCGATGATTGACTGGCAAGTGGAGGCACACAAAATACATGCACTAAATCGTGTAACATTTATAATACTGACGTATAAATAGCAGGACTCACCAACACAGTATGCATCCCTGTATACAGCCTGCTAAGGGACACAAGAGTGGATAAGAAGAGTGCAGCCAAAAATCCAAGCCAAAATGGGTACTGCAGAAAAAATATGAGAGAAGGATGAGACTGGGCATTGCAGGCACCAAAATTTTACAGTAAAATGGGTTCTTATTTGGATCATTAAAGTTTTTTCAAATACAGTACAGAATTATGGTACAAGAATATGTAAGCGTTATGGTTGCCACCTGGCCAGTATTTGACTGGCCTAACTAGTAAAACACCGGCTAGAGCCAGGGCCAGTATTCCAAATTTACCGGCAATGTACTTGCTGGTAAATTTGTAACACCTTATAAATACCTCCCTTTTCTCACCTTCTTAACTTCTCTGCTGCCCAATTCCCCTAATACGAACAGCGCCACTTCTGCTCTGCCCATTTCCCCAACTGCCCATTTACTCGCCCCACTAACCCATTTTCCTGCCCCATCTGCCCATTTCCCTACCCCATGCCATCATATCCCCACCTGTCATTGCCATCCAAAAGCCTGGATAATGTGAGCCAAAAAACCCTAATTCGTGTTTGTTTAAGAGGAACCATTCCTCATGCTATAGTAAAATTCTGGACATATTTTAGTAGCCATTGTCATTTGTGGTTCTGGCCACAGACACTTTACAGGGAATTTATTAAAAGTTGCAAGGTTTGCACCAGTTTCCCATAGCAGCTATACAGATGTTTACTTTTAAGCAGATGACCAGTAAATGAAGCCTGCTGCTGGGTTGGTATAAGTTAATATGACTTTTGTTACATCCAGGCCCGGATTTGTGGGAAGGACACAAAGGCCCAGGCCAGTGGCATAACTTTCTTCATTGTGCATGAGTATCTCTGCTTCACGATGGCTTCTAGGTAGTAGAGTGGGCGAAGCTGGGAATTATAGGCGAGTGGGCTGGGGGCAGGGGGACTCATCGGAGCAGAGGGAGGACGTGTCAGGGTGGGGGGCTGGGTACATTTGCGACTCTGCACTGGGCCCCTCTGAAGATATTTTTGCGGGGGGGCCTGGCGCTGAGTAGTTACGCCCCTGGCCCAGGACAGAACAATTTTAGGGGGTAACATGCCACTCAGCACTTACAGCACTTGGGATTTGACATTTGTTTAAATCTCCTGTGCCAAATCCCTTGTACTCCAGCAACAAATCAAATCTCAAGCATTATTTTAATAAGTGGAAAAAAACTTCCTACCTGATATCGCCCCACTGTTGCCAAGAGGAACGTGAATGAAATTGCAGTAGCAGCAATAGCATGTGTGGATGGCATTCCATATTCAGCATCTACTCTGGTTTCCAGCTTTACCACAGGGGGAGATGAAGGACGTGGCCATTTTAAAAGGTCCTTAGAAGCTTGGCCCAAATACATGACAATCTGCAGAGGCAAAGAAGGTGGAAATATGAAAGCAGCTGGAAAAACGTTAGCTTGCCTTGATATGATACTACAGATCAGTGCTACAGATCACATCTTCATGGAGAACATTTTCAGTTATTATCTCCTGTGCTTCTGTGCTGAGCACCAATAACTTTATTACTTTTTTCAAAGGCAAAACATATGATGTATAGGCTAGCATTCAAATGCCCCACAGCTCACTCTAATGAGCAAATGAGCATTTTTTTACTGAAAAAGTGCCAATACAATGCTGTCAGATGTTTCCCAGGCATCAGGGGAACAAATATGGACATTTTATGGTGAACAGGGTTAGACTTGTCTGACAGAGTACCAGAAGCTCTCCCAGTGAGCCACAACCAAGGATAATTGCAAGGGACCCTTTATTTCCAATATAGGCCCATATAAAATAATCTGTACAATTTATTGTCCCACCTAGGATTTGTCATGCTTTCTTGCACTAGCGCTTGCTAATCACATCCCAAGCATCCTGGGAATCTCAAGGCCTGTGGTGTTTGCCCTACTGAAAAATAGCAGTCTAGTCATGTTTTATTAGAGCTAGCAGACATATTTTACAACACAGGCCATCTCTCTGTCACTGTAATCACTCCAGGTTACTGGTAGCAGAATTAACTTGGCTTTCATCGTCAGAGCTCTGGGGACAACGTAGGCACCTTGCGTCACTTGGGTCATTGGCTCACTCTCTGTGTTCATTTTTTGAGTCCATTTACCCACAGAGCATGAGTGGGAGGGTACATCCCTTTCGAGCTGATGTAGAAAGACACCTCCAGCTGTGACTTGGGCACCTCAAACAGCCGTTTCTATGGTAACAAAGGCAGAAAAGACTTTTGGCTGACGGAATTGCTAAAAATAAGCCTGTGCTGAAGTGGAGGGAATGAGCGTATGGCTGAGAGATAACAAAGAGCAATGCTGTATATATTATATATGTATAAATACATGATGTACACATAGACTGTTACACTTATAAATAATGAAGACCTTCACTGATCAGGAGACACTGATACAGTAAATATCAAGACCAAATGATATGAAATCAGTGTTTCTGTCATCAGATGTTAACAGGTACAAGTAGCATTCCTCCCTATGGATATTATTTAGAAATGGCTGTGTGCTACATATGGAAGGAATATATGCTCTCTATGGGAAATACCTGTGAAGCCACTGAAAACATTGCAGGTGCCAGAGGGGATTGCTGGAGTAAATAAGGTCATTTGAGAAGGTATAGGGAATTCTGTTGAATGCAATGCTCAGAGATTATAAATAACTCAGGAGGGGGCCCAGCACATTACAGAAATTACAAGGCTCTTGCTTGTGAGTAAAATCTATGTAAATGCATGATATTTAAACAGCAGGCCTCCATCTATTGAACTACCATTCCCAAGATCCTCTAACAGCCAGATATAAAGTTATACAGTCGGTCATATGGTAGGCACGCTTATGTTCCAACAATCATATAATGAAATAATATACAATTTATGCATTCACCATGAACATTTTCTAGACAAGGCTCCCCTCACAGACTGGGGGGGGGATGTGGAAAATCTCCCTCTCTGCCTTGAAGAGTGGTATTGCTGCTTACAGGCTAAAGTAAAGATCGGCAAGAGCATGTCTATCAGTGATAACAATGAGTAACTGTATTGTGTTATGGTAACCAGAAACCCTACATACACAGAGATAGCTAAACATTCCCCCCAGGGTCTGCTGCCAAAACTCCCCAGTGAATCTTGTATCGTATCACTTCCAATACCAACTTGCTCAACTAGTTTGATTGAGCTGCGAATATTAGCCAACAGGAGATTGGATTTCGGAAGGTTTTTCATTTTAAATATTTTTATTGCTAACATAGGCCACAATTCACCTTATTGTAGTAAATTGTTTAAGGACATTAGAATTTATTTTTTTTTCAGCAATTAACATGGGTAAAACTAAAAATTGCATCTTTAATAGCTCGTCCCTATCAAGGCCAATCTGTTTGCAAGGATCACTTCTATGTAAAAGGGTAGTTCACCTTTAAAATGAACTTTTGGTATGATGTAGACATTGATATTCTGAAACAATTTGCATTTGGTCTAAACTTGTTATTGTTTTAGGATTTCTCAGTTATTTTGCTTTTCGTTCAGCAGCTCTTCAGTTTGGTATTTTAGCAGCTATCTGGTTGCTAGGGTCTTAAGCCAGACATATATGCACCGATATTAGTTTTCAATAGACAAGTTTTGGATTTAGTTTGGCCAAATCAAATGGTTCGGAATCCGCTGAGTCAATGAACCGAATCTGGGATTCGGTGCATCCCTACTTATTTACCCTAGCAACCAGCCGACAATAAGGAATAAAATATAAAGAGGCAGAAAATAAAGACAAATAATCCAAAAACTATAAAAAATAAATAATTGTGCTTCATACATAGAGTATAGGAAGAACATTAAAAGCAACAGTGGCATTTATAGAAGATCCCTGTCTACACAACAGGTCTAAAAAAATATCAGTAGATTGAGTATGCCGTACAATAACTCTGGGAAGGTACATTTTTGCGAAAAAAGGCTTTCATATGATGCAAAATAGTCAAAAAGAGCATGTACATGTAAGTGAAGAAGATTTCAGTAGAACAATAGGAATCACGGCAAACTTATAGACCAGCAGATTTTGGGAAGGGCAATTTCCAGCACTCTCAACCATTGAGTCAATAGATTTGATATGGCGCACAGACCCTTTACTAATTAAACTATTTACATTTTTTTATGAAAATGGATGAAAACAAACATTCTAAACAGAAAAGTACCTTCATATACTGTCATTTCTTTGTATAAACAACATATGGCTCTGGGCAATACAGTGAGGGTTAATGGTGTCAGAGATAAAGTGCAGTAAATTTTCTAATGCTGAACTGATCACACTGCATCAGACAATGAAAACCCTTTCTACAGAGAGAAAATATATTGCTTATAGTCTCCAGTGGGGTCTTGCCTAAGGGCTAAACTGGTAAAGCAGAGTGAGCTAAACAAGAGGATAAGTTATATAAAGGGTTCTTCTGAGTCTGTGCTGCATGGGAGTCTTGTAAGCCTGGGTTGCTGGGTTTACACTCAAGATTGCTTATTCTTTCAGCACAGTTCTGAAAATGTTATACAGTAGATCTTCATTAAAGCACAATCATATATTTGCAATTGGGCAGTTTGCCCTTTGATAATGATAGTATCAGCACTGAACAAAGGGTTTAATCCAGCTGAATAGGAAAAAACATTTCATCTTTCAACTCCAGACTTCCAGATAAACTAGAATGATAGATCTATCAGACCTTGGTGGGTTATTTCAGAACTTAAACTCAGATTCTGGCACTAAATGATTGCACACTAACTCTGTCTATTCAAGTGAGGCACTTAGGATTTCATTTGCATTGCATGTGCAGTGATCTTTAATTGCCACTCATATACACAAAAACAAATGGATTTGCACATAATATGCCATATATTCCTGCTCAATGTGCAACAAAAGAATGATATAAGGACAACAAAGTCAGAAAAAAAAAAAACTAATTAGGAATACAATAGGTTAAGATGATAAAATCTGTAGTCTCCAGCTTTCTCCATGTAGTGATCCAGTTACCAATTATAATTATAATTTAATGACGATGTCATTTATAGTAATAGATGGAGCCCTTGAGCAGGCTGGGAGCTATAACATTTTCTTGGGAAGGCAGCGTCTGGCTTTTTGCCACAGCAGCTCTAAGCCGATATACAGTCGCCAGAAGGTTAAATGAACCTGGCAGTGTTTTTGGATGCTGTACTCTGTACAGCTCTCTCCCTCTCTCTTATAGCTTTTAAAACTGCCTTAAAGGGGCAATTCACCTTTAAATGACCAGGAAGATCAAAAAGTGAAAGTGTTTTTTTTTCCTGTGCTATGTAACCTGTGCCTTTTGCCCTATTTGGCTTTAATGGCTACCCCCATGGCAACACAGAAGCTTATTTAAATAAACTACTGCAGTGATTCTAAAGCAAACATGCTATTTTTACCAGTGCAGGGTAACAGCACATTATATTTAAATCCATATAAATCATTTTTGGTGTTACTGGTCCTTTAAATGATATTCAGAGATATTGTAAGTCTATATGCATTTTGTTGTCATTTGCATTTTTTTGTAGTTTCTGAATTATTTAGCTTTTTATACAGCAGCTCTCCAGCTTAGAATTTCAGCTGATTGCAATCGGGTTGCTTAGGTCATGTTTGCCCTAGCAACCAGGCAGTGGTTTGAATGAGAGGCATGAAAGTGAAAACGAGAGGGCCTGAATAGAAACATAAGCAATAAAAAGTAACAATAACAATAAAATTGTAGCTTCAAAGAGCAATTGCCTGGGTCAATGACCCCCATTTAAAAGATAGAAAGAGATAACATAGGAAGGGAATATTTCAAAAACTATTAAAAGTGCAATAGAAAAGTTTTTAATAATAGGACATTCTACAACATAGAAAAGATGAACTGAAAAGTATGCTACACCTTTAAAATCTAAATAAGGAAGAGGGAACTGTACAGTGTAGCATTGTATCAGTCATCTTAGCCTATGGTGCCTGGCAGGCAGTATAACATCTCACAGAGATGCCATGGGAAAAGCATGGTTTTAGCATTTTAATAAAACATTTGCAGTTTTATTATCTCAATATTCTTTTGAATTTTAGTAAGATATTTATCTTACTAAATTTAAAAAGAATATAGAGATAATAAAACTGCAAAAGTGCTCCGGAGAGCACTCTGAGCAATTTGGGAGGGAAATACTCTAACAAGTATTATAAAGTGGCAACATATACCACAATGCTGGGCTTATGTGCCTTGTTTTACTGGAAGGCAGTGTGGCACCAGCTGGAGTGCCAGTACATACTATATTGATATGTTACACATCCATGTATGGTCCATGCAATTAAAGAAGCATAGTTATTAATAGCCAATAGCAATAATAATACATGTTAAGCAAAGAGAAGACTTGACAGATTTCTACTTACAGCCCAGACAACAACCAGACGATGCCCTATGAAAGGATCAAGATTCCAGTAGGTGAAAGGTAAGAAAGTGATGTAAAACACTTCTTGTCCCAGAGCAGCAGCAAATCTGAAGAGGTAGTACAGAAAATAGTTCTGCACCCGGTATTTCTTGGTATTGCCCTAGAACAAAATAAGAAAGCACAGTATGAAGCAGCCATTCCCATAGCAGAACCACCCAAGTGCTATTTCTAATTCCATAACTTTAAGAGCACATATAATACAAAGAATCGGTACAACTGTATCTTCCATGCGGCATAACAGCTCCTGTTATTGTCGCCATTCCACTGTTGAGGATTCTGGGATTTGTAGTTTAAATCAAAGCTCAGTAAATATCTGTTTAACCATGCATCAAAACCAGCCAATGGCTCTTTAAGGGTGCTGCAAGGAGCAATTGGGCACTGCAGCAAGAGAATTGCTCAGAAGCAGTTATAAAGTGATTACCTACAATTCGTTTTCACATCACATCATATAGTCTAAGTAGACTCTACATGACATTTTAAATTGTTATATACACCCCCATAATGGTATGTACAGCATAGAAGCAAATCACAAACAGCTATTAAATTCTAACTACTGGATTGGTTGGTATGGGTGACCAGACCTGTGGCAAACTTTGCACCTCTAATTACATCACACTGTAGAAGGGAGCAATACTGGGCTAATTGTAACAATCTTTATTTAATTGATTGTTTTAGAGGTTTTTTTTCATTGGAAAGTCCACAAAAATTTGTGTACAATTTTGAAAAACTAAAAATCAGTGGGTTTTTTTGGATCTTGGAGCAGGAGACTTAAAAAAGGAGCAGTTGGCTGCACTGGAATTCTTATATTATCAACTTACTCCTGTCAGCCACTCAGAATGCCCAGCTTCCATGAGTACGAGCATGAGTTGCTTGCACAAATATCACAAATATAGAAAGAAAAAATTATCAAAACCTGTCTGTGAAGCAGATGGACATTTTTGCAGGTATAATTGTTCCCCTTTAACCAGTTCTTTTGGATGACAGGTCTATTTTACATGGCAGGATGAGCAAAAAACAACAAAGCTGCCTAAAACTCTTAAAATATATGAATCCCTGAGGAAAAGCAGTGGTTAAAAGCATTCCCTAACAGTATGAATTAAGGAACAAGGGCCTTTTCATCAGGCCATCATGGAAACTATTCAAGTTTTTATTGAAGGCTGCAACACTGGGCATGGTTTGAGCACCAAGCAGCATGTGATGCTTTGGGATTACTATGCATTTTTAATGCTTTAAAGCAGCTCAAATTATCCCAGGAAACACAGTGTCAGCTGGTGATGCTCTTAAACCATCCATTTCTAGAGCAGACAGCGTTCAAATAAATGCGGCAGGGAGCGTGTCATTTAGCTTTTAACGTGAAAGAGAGAGGGAACGAAATGCAAATAGCTGGTGGGGGCCAGGAGAATAGCTAAAGTTAGCATGACTGCTATAAAAATGGAGCAGGACCATACCAGCAGCTAAAACAAAGTTACAATTGTGCGACTGGAGAGGAAGGCAGGCAAGCCCTTTCACTGGCAAGGGGAAATTCATGGTAAGAAACAAGGATTACTCACACATAGGGACCATTTAATTTGGTGACCACGTCACTCACCCCACATGCACACACACCCCATACTATGAGGAAACATGAAAAATCATCAAAGGTTTTACCCACAGAGTTTGATAACAAGGAAAATGATCCATATAGTAAGGTCAATGGTGCTTAAAGGCACAAAGATTTCCAGTTGATGGAGTGCTAACCTACCTTAAAGGTAGTGACTATTTCCAGACAGGATCTGCCACTGTGTGCGGTGGCACTATGTGATACTAAAATGCAGGCCACACTGGCAATCTGTAGATTCTGGCAAATGCCAGAGGGGCGGCTGTAAGATGCCATAGACAGTTAGTATTTATTGGGCTGCTGGGGGGCTGTTTGGGCCTCTATGTACAGGTATAGGATCCCTTATCCGGAAACCCATTATCCAGAAAGTCCCGAATTATGGAAAGGCGGTCTCCCATAGACTCCATTATAAGCAAATAATTCTAATTTTTAAAAATTTCCCTTTCTCTGTAGATTCCCTTTTTCTCTGTAGAAATTAAACAGTACCTTGTACTTGATCCCAACTAAGATATACATAATCCTTATTGGATGCAAAACAATCCTATTGGGTTTAATTAATGTTATATTGATTTTTTAGTAGACTAGACAAGGTATGGAGATCCAAATTACGGAAAGACCCCTTATCTGGAATACCCTTGGTCCCAAGCATTCTGGATAACGGGTCCTGTACTTGATAAGCAAAGACCTATTTTGTATCTCAGTCCGGACCTACTAAAATAAAAGCAGTTATACCCCCCACCTGATCAATGGGATCTGCCTGTAAAGCTGGCCATACACACACCGATAATATTGTACGAAACCTCGTTTCGTACGATATTCGGTGCGTATATGGTAAGTCGGCGAGTCGACCGATATTGCAGGAGGCTGCTGATATCAGTCGACTCGCTGATCGGCCAGGTTAAAAGATTTTGATCGGGCGCCATAGAAGGCACCTGAGCAAAATCTGCCGTCAGGGCTGAATCGGCAGAAGGAGGTAGAAATCCGATGGTCGCACGAAAGATTGCAAATTGCCACGTGTGTGGCCACCTTTAGGCCTAATCACTGACCAAGTACATGGCCTGCCATTGCATGGCCTGTGCCAGAGCAATTTTTAGTCCTGTTGTTTGACTCGGCTAAAGAAAAGCTACTGTATATATTTACATATAGCTTCTATTTATGACCACAAAGGGCAATGTTCCTATTGACATTTAGGAATTTTAAAATTACATAAACCAATGCAAAATGCAAGCAAGATTCTACTAATAACTACAGGTATGGGACCGGTTATCCTGAATCCTCAGGACCTGGGGTTTTCCGGATAAGGGATCTTTCCATAATTTGGATCCCAATAACTTAAGTCTGCTTAAAGTCATTTAAGTATTGAATAAACCCAATAGGCTTGTTTTACCTCCAATAAGGATAAATTATATCCTTGGGATCAAATACAAGGTACTGTTTTATTATTACAGAGAAAAAGGGAATCATTTTTAAAAACTAGAATTTTTTTCTTATAATGGAGTCTATGGGAGATGGCCTGTCCGTAATTCAGAACTTTCTGGATAACGAGTTTCCGGATAAGGGATCCCATACCTGTACTGTGTACAGACATGGACTGTGGCAAAATGGGGCCTTAGGCATGGTAAGTAATTAGGGACCAATAGACCCAACACTACACTGGTTCTCTCTGCAAGGTCTTAAGAAGTGTTACAGGCTTAATTAACTTTGTAAATAACACCAAAACATTATATATATAATATATATTATATATAACTTTATTGATATAGCACAACTAGGAGGACAAACGACAAACATTATAACAGATTAGTATAAAAAACAGAGATCAAGTGCCATGTGGTAAGAGACATAGTAGGAGTAAAACATGCACAATTTTCTATACATTTTAGCCCTTTGCATTTGCCTAATTAAATGAGCTCATCATTGTAATGTCTCTCCCACAGAGACATAGAGAGCAGTCCTTAGCGGAATTAAATAGGTGGACTGGTTTGGGCACATAGTGGTTGCCTTGGTGGGCAGCAACTGGAGGCTGACGACAGCACCACACTCCGAAAGTTGCTACAATGTAGCTGCCCCTGTGCACGGAATACCAAATAGATACCAAATCAAACAACCAGCACCAAGGGTCTTGTGGTTCAAACAAATATTAGTGTATTATAATTGCATGTACAACCGACGTTTCAGTCCCTTTTGGGACCTTTTTCAAGGTATATATTATATACAGTGGTGTGAAAAACTATTTGCCCCCTTCCTGATTTCTTATTCTTTTGCATGTTTGTCATACAAAATGTTTCTGATCATCAAACACATTTAACTATTAGTCAAAGATAACACAAGTAAACACAAAATGCAGTTTTTAAATGAGGGTTTGTATTATTTAGGGAGAAAACAAATCCAAACCTACATGGCCCTGTGTGAAAAAGTAATTGCCCCCTGAACCTAATAACTGGTTGGGCCACCCTTAGCAGCAATAACTGCAATCAAGCGTTTGCGATAACTTGCAATGAGTCTTTTACAGCGCTCTGGAGGAATTTTGGCCCACTCATCTTTGCAGAATTGTTGTAATTCAGCTTTATTTGAGGGTTTTCTAGCATGAACCGCCTTTTTAAGGTCATGCCACAACATCTCAATAGGATTCAGGTCAGGACTTTGACTAGGCCACTCCAGTGTCTTCATTTTGTTTTTCTTCAGCCATTCAGAGGTGGATTTGCTGGTGTGTTTTGGGTCATTGTCCTGCTGCAGCACCCAAGATCGCTTCAGCTTGAGTTGACGAACAGATGGCCGGACATTCTCCTTCAGGATTTTTTGGTAGACAGTAGAATTCATGGTTCCATCTATCACAGCAAGCCTTCCAGGTCCTGAAGCAGCAAAACAACCCCAGACCATCACACTACCACCACCATATTTTACTGTTGGTATGATGTTCTTTTTCTGAAATGCTGTGTTACTTTTATGCCAGATGTAATGGGACACGCACCTTCCAAAAAGTTCAACTTTTGTCTCGTCGGTCCACAAGGTATTTTCCCAAAAGTCTTGGCAATCATTGAGATGTTTTTTAGCAAAATTGAGACGAGCCTTAATGTTCTTTTTGCTTAAAAGTGGTTTGCGCCTTGGAAATCTGCCATGCAGGCCGTTTTTGCTCAGTCTCTTTCTTATGGTGGAGTCGTGAACACTGACCTTAATTGAGGCAAGTGAGGCCTGCAGTTCTTTAGATGTTGTCCTGGGGTCTTTTGTGGCCTCTCGGATGAGTTGTCTCTGCGCTCTTGGGGTAATTTTGGTCGGCCGGCCACTCCTGGGAAGGTTCACCACTGTTCCATGTTTTTGCCATTTGTGGATAATCACTGTGGTTCGCTGGAGTCCCAAAGCTTTAGAAATGGCTTTATAACCTTTACCAGACTGATAGATCTCAATTACTTTTGTTCTCATTTGTTCCTGAATTTCTTTGGATCTTGGCATGATGTCTAGCTTTTGAGGTGCTTTTGGTCTACTTCTCTGTGTCAGGTAGCTCCTATTTAAGTGATTTCTTGATTGAAACAGGTGTGGCAGTAATCAGGCCTGGGGGTGACTACAGAAATTGAACTCAGGTGTGATAAACCACAGTTAAGTTATTTTTTAACAAGGGGGGCAATCACTTTTTCACACAGGGCCATGTAGATTTGGAGTTTTTTTTCTCCCTTAATAACGTAAACCTTCATTTAAAAACTGCATTTTGTGTTCAATTATGTTATCTTTGACTAATAGTTAACGGTTTTTGATGAGCAGAAACATTTAAGTGTGACAAACATGCAAAAGAATAAGAAATCAGGAAGGGGGCAGATAGTTTTTCACACCACTGTATATATATGGGCAAGATGACGACAGTAGGCCTTTACTGTATATCATTGCTGCCTAATCTGTGGACCGTCAGGAGGTTTTGAAGTACGACGACCAGGCCTGATCAATTATGGGACAAATGTATAATTTGGCTCCGATTATATTTATGCAAATGAGCAACTAAGGAGGAAAATAAGGCTTAACTGAACTATGGTAGGTATTACATTAAAGTAATATAGGAAATTATGACTTGGCTGGTGCTTTGCATTAGAAGATTGTTGGGTCAATTATTTGCATTTAAATTGCGCATTGAACATTTATAAAACTCTGGTGGAGAAGTACGCCATAAAAATGTTTGTAATTTAATTTGTATGTGTGGTATTTACATTGTAAATTCAATTCATAGATTCCATTCTCCATCTTATAAAACCCACTTTTTTAACTTTGACTTGCAGCCAGACCCAGACTGGCAATTTGTGGATTCTGGCAAATGCCGGAGAGACTGCTGTAAGATGCAATAGACAGGCACTATTTGTTGGGCATGTGGGGGCTGTTTGGGCCTCTGTGTACTTGAAATTCAAGGACCTGTTTTAAATCCCAGTCCAAACCTGCTTATGGTCCAGATTAAATAAATCCAAACAATGAGTAAGCCAAATGCATCCTAAGGGATCTGGCACACAGGGAGATTAGTTGCCCGCGACAAATCTCCCTGTTCGCGGGCGACTAATCTCCCTGAATTGCCATCCCACCGGCGAGGCAATTTCAGCGATTTGCCAAAATCGCCTGTGCAGCGTGTGCCATCCCACCGGCGACTTACATTTTCGCCGGTGGGATGGCAGTTCGGGGAGATTAGTCACCCTCCACCAGGAAGATTTGGCGCGGGCAACTAATCTCCCCGTGTGCCAGAGCCCTAAGAACTAAGAACAAATACAGTTCTTGCTGGTAAAGATTAATTCTGTATTGTTTTGCCCTTCATCTGCATAGATACAGGAGAAAGACAGGCAGGAAGGTGGTAAAGGTATTAGGGGTGGCTGCTGGGTGCCCATTAGTATTGATTCATGTCTGGGGTTACTCAAACCAAATCAACATGGTAAATCTGGAACAATATTCTAGCAGAAAATCCATACTGTGTAAGATGCTTGTGTATTACATTCTATAGTTGTGTATCAAAAGTGCTGTCCTTGGTTCCCATACTTTGAGAGGCTCGCCAGTATATACAGTATCTGCCAGACCTGCTACCTAATCATTCATCTACTGGCTTTGTGAGCCAGAGCTGTGTGCGTAGTTAAGGCAATCGATATACAGTATAATTGTTGCAATATGAATGTGGCACAATTACTACAAAAGGATTCACATTCTTAGTCAGCAAATTATCAACCAGTTTTCATCTATAGCAGAAAGCTTTTTAAACACATATGAAGAGGTTGTAAAAAAGCATATATTATAACCAATAAACTAATTACACACATTGTCATGGTTTAAGCAAGCAAACATGATGCAATAGTAATCTTGTTTCTTAAGAAATTATTTGGCTTCTGACCTGGAGAAACGCAGTCAGTACAATATACTGCTTCTCAGGTGGACATAAACTGAAGAAATAAGGCAAAGAGCAAATCGGTATACAGAAGTTGCTAGAAAGCACTAACACTTTAGGCATAAAGGAATGCTGACTCCATTTCAAACGTTTATGAAAAATGTTACTGTAAGAGAACAGAGTAACAAAGTATGTTTATACTGGGGTACCATGGCAGAGAGGGCCAGCTGTCATTCTGAGGCTCTGTCCAGTTACTCAGATCAATGGGGTCGGGATCTCCTCCCTCTTGGCTCTTAATGTAACTGTATTTTATGCATGTATATATATTGACCCATTTTCTCTATTAATGTATTGTTCTACTGTACTGTATGGGATCCATTATCCAGAAAGCTACAAATTACAGGAAGGCTATCTCCCATAGACTCCATTTTAATCAAATAATTCAGATTTTAAAAATTGGCTTCTTTTTTCCCTGTAATAATAAAGTGGTACCTAGTACTTGATCCCAACTAAGATTTAATTCATCCTTACTGAAAGCAAAACAGTCCTATTGGGTTTAATTAATACCTTAATAAATGGATTTGTAGCAGACTTAAAATTATGGGATCCAAATTATAAAAAAGATTCCTTATCCAGAGCATTCTGGATAATGGGTCCCATACCCATACATAAAAATAGAAAAAAAATCCATACTCATAGGACTTAGCCAGCAACATTTATTGAGAGACACTAGTTTCCACTCAGTAAATTCTGCTGTGTTGCTGGTTAAGTTATGCGAGTGTGGCTCTTTTTCTGATTTCATTTAGAGCAGAATCCCCATTTTAAGTTTTTCAAGGGACCAGAAAAAATGGTGCAAAATGTAAAATCAGGGAATTTATTGTGTGTTATATATTAGTGTGACCCCAAAAAAATGGTGCAAAATGCAGGAAAACTTAAAATCAGGGGATGTAAAATTGAGGTTTCATTATATATCATCATGTTGCTGTATCTACACCCAGGCATTGTGGATTTTTAAACCTGCGTGCCAGCTATATATGTTAAAATAGCTCTGGGCCACATACGGTTGTACAGGTATAGGACCCGTTATCCAGAATGCTCGGGACCAAGGCTATTCCGGATAAGGGGTCTTTCCGTAATTTGGATCTCCATTCCTTAAGTCTACTAAATAATCAATAAAACATCAATTAAACCCAATAAGATTGTTTTGCACCCAATAAGGATTAATTATATCTTAGTTGGAATCAATTACAAGGTTCTGTTTTATTTCTACAGAGAAAAAGGAAATCAGTTTTAAAATTCTGAATTATTTGATTAAAATGGAGTCTATGGGAGACAGGCATTCCGTAATTCTGAGCTTTCTGGATAACGGGTTTCCGGATAAGGGATCCCATACCTGTACTACACTTTGTACCCCACTGCAGCCAGCCAGTAGTTTGAATGAGAGACCAAAACATGAATAGAATAAAGTGATTAAATGTAACAATAACAAATAAACTGTGTATCCTCACAGAACAATAAAGACTAATTGAAAAGTTGCTAAGAAAAGTACATTCTTTAAATTACTAATAGTTAACTTTGAGCTCGACTACACCTTTAACAGTGTTCCTTTTTTAAAGGAGAACTAAACCCTAAAAATGAATATGGCTAAAAATGCCATATTTTATATACTAATGGTTCATTCCTTTAAATATACCATAGGAACTTCACTCTAGGATTCTGTTAGGAGTGTCAGTGACACTGCACTTGCTCAGTGTGCTCTGGACAGCTACTGAGAAGCTAAGCTTAGGGGTTGTCACAAATCCTCAGAAAATTAGGTTTGCCACAGGGCTGATTATTAAATTCTGATGCTAATTGGTTTCTGTGCTACCATGTACCAATCTGATTAATTTTCTAATAAAAAAAAGTATGTATTTAAAAAAGTCCAACGTTTTGAGCAAAGGTGGTGCTTTTCCTCAGGAACAAACCAGCTCATAGAAGACTAAAACATTGGAATAACATACATTTTATTATATTATATACAGTATATTTTGAGTCAGTGTAAGTGGCAGGCATGTGCAGTGAATCAGCAGTAAGGAAAATGGGGAGTTACTGGGGCACCTTTGGGGGCACAGAGGCTGGTACAGAATCCCAAACCATAATGTACAACATTTCTGCCCTACTTTTGTAATTAAGCTTGTGTTCGCCTTTAAAGCTTTGCGAGAGATTTGCATTATGGGACACGCCCCACCAACTATGCAGTGCCACACTGATTCATGGCCAAACCTGAAAGTTTTGTTTTCTTATTTGTGCTCCGCATTCCACTGAAGCCTGGGAGTGGGGTTAAAGACGTGAATGAAATCACACTGCTGCTTTGGTTTCCTACAACTAACAAAGTGAAAGAGCAATTACATGTAAGAAATTGAGGATATGAGAGATGCTGCATACTCAATGGCACCTCTCGTTTGTTCTTAGTTTTGGTAAGCCATTGACATTATTAGAATAACTGCTGTCTGCACAATAAAGAGGTGTATATGTGGGGAACAAATTAGCTTCCCATATAACTTCAGTAGCTCCTGTGCCTGTCTGAATTTCTCTGTTCTGGCATCATAGGCACACATATTAAAGGTGGTTTGTAGTGTAAAGGGGCAAACATTCTATTTTGCAGAAGAGCAGGTCTGGACTGAGATTCAAAATATGCCCTGGCCTTTCAAATACACAGAGGCTCAAACAACCCTCCACATGTCCAATAAATAGAGACTGTCTATGGCATCTTAAAGTAGTACCTCTGGCATCTGTGAGAATCTACAGTTGCTGACTTTGCCCCTGCAGACTGAATCGGTAGCTGGTTAGCTTGTGACAGCCTGCCGAAGTGATATCTGCAGCACTTCTGAAGTTACCAGGGGCTGCTCCTATTAACTTAAAGAGCCAAAATTCTGATTTTTAAATACAAAATGTGGCACTTCTAGTGCAAAGAGCACTCTCTGCACTAGTTTTTATGTATGTAAAACTCTATGGTGTCATATGGGGCAAGCAACTGCCCAAAAGGGCCCAATGAAAGATACTTTGTAATCCCTTTAAAACCCTGTAGGAAAGTAGGTTGTTTGGCCGAAACAGGAGGCAAGGAACTTTTAGGCTTCGGTCATACTAAGCACAAGCCGAGAAACAGCCCCATCCACTTGCATCTGTGATCTCATATGTCTGTACCCTGGCGTATGCAGTGCCTCTGGCAACAGGCACTTGGAACAGATTTCAGAATACACAAGTTTCAGCATTGAAATGTGCACCGTGTGTCAATACTCACATGGAGCTACTAGTAACAGCAACTTGTCGTGGCTACTAAAATAGACAATGCTGATCTTTTACTGATAATTGCCTCTGTGTGTGTTTTACCAGAGGCAATTCCAAGGGGCCGATTCATTAAAACACGAGTTTGAATCCCGAATGGGAAAAATTCGGATTGGATATGGTAATTTCTGAAGATCGCAAATATCACGAAAATGCTTACGAAAAAATCGTATTAGTCACGATAATATCATATTGGCGATCTGAAAGTCACTAAATTTTCGTACCGAACGATTGTAAACAGCAGCAGAACCTTTTCCGAATTTTTTTGTACGAAAGTCACGCGGGTGTACGAAAAAGTCGTGCAAGCGCAAAAAAATTGGCGAAGATACGCTCCGAGTGTTCGTGTCTTAATAAATCTCCCCCTAAGTACTATGGATGGGTATTTTCTGGAGTTTAGTAGCCATAATAAAAGTAGCTTCTACTAGTAGCTCTGTGTGTCTTCACCCTTAGCCAACTGTGCAGGAAATAAAAATGACAAATTTTTATGTTCCACCACAAGGCAGCACAAGTGCAGGGGCGCTGCTCCCCTGAGGGATATTGCTTTCCTGGTAACTTTAATAACTAAAATACAAATTTTAAAATTGGAATTCTGGCTCTTGTAATGCAAAGAGTGCAATTTCTGCAAAGCTTCTGAAGGTAAGTTTGGAGGGCAGCATGGAAAAGGCTGCAAATGACTTTGCAAATGTATTACTAGATTTCAGTAGACCCTGTGGGTCTGTACCAATAGGAATGGATATCAATTCTGAACATAAAAATAAAACTGGTCCTGATGTTACTGCCCTGGGTACAGACCCAAAAGGCAGAGTAAAATGAACTTGTGTTGCCATGTGGTGTAACATACAAAACTGCACTTCAGAGCATATATGCTTGTGGCTAAATACTGCTAGCGTTATTACAACTGTAGTGGGCAAGGATCACATTCAAGATTATGTGGACAATGCCATTATATATACAGGTATAGGACCCGTTTTCTAGAATGCTAAGGACCAAGTGTATTCCGGATAAGGGGTCTTTCCATAATTCGGATCTCCATACTTCCATACTTTAAAAATATCAATAAAATATTAATTAAACCCAATAGGATTGTTTTGCATCCAATAAGGATTATTTATGTCTTAGTTGGGATCAATTACAAGGTACTGTTTTATTACTACAGAGAAAAAGGAAATTCCAAATTATTTGATTAACAAAAAAAAAAAAAGGGCCAGTTATAAAGCTGCTTAGATTATTAAAATAGGCATCTTTCAGTTACATTGAGGGATTCATTTTTCTTTTTCTTAATTCACAAGCATAATATGGCTGTTCAGATGGCACTTCTGGTAGAAGTTCACTGCCTGGGGTGTATGGAAAGCTAACATATGACACTTTTGCATTTTAAAAAAGGGCCCATTAAGAAATACATAGCAACAGCCTTCCTGTTGCTCCAGGCCACACCTTAATGCATGATCAATTTTCTTACAGGGATGGGCAGCACAACACATGTTGCTAAACTACTACTCACAGAATGCCAATCTAATGAAACTGACCAGAGACGGGCCACCCCCCCCCCCCGCGTGCAGTGGAGGTACACACGTGCGCAGGGACGCCACAGAGGGGGGTGTGCAGTAAAAAGCAACACTGGGCATATATGATCCCAGACTAGGAGAAGGCAGAAGAGGTACCTGCTTAGCACCCCCCCTCATTGTGCCATAGGCAGTTTTGAAACTGACCATAGTGTGGGTAAATAGCAGGGACCTTACACTGTAAGCTCCACTGGGGTAGGGAGTGATGTAAATAAGGAGAAAATCCTGTGCTGCAGGTGCTATATAAAGGATAACAATAATTATAGTGAACCCAGTGCAGTATGTAGCATTCACCTTAATTAATGACCAATTAGCCAAGCAGTGTATGTCTAGTTTAATGGAGGGGTGGCAACAATACTCACAATTTAAGCACAGTAAGTCTCTGCCCATACATTTACATCCCTATTGGATAATGAGTACTAAAGCCTAAATTCTGATTCTGTTAAACAAAATGGTGGATTAATCACCTTAATTAAAGAGCATTTCAAAGGATTTTTATTTTACCTGTTTGAGTGCTCCATTTGCATATGATCCATTGCTGTGGTTGGTGTTACCATTTTGCTGGGGAATTCCATTGCCCCCTGTGGTCTTGCATCTTGCTCCTTGATTGGTCTCTAAAGGATAATTCCCTAGAGAAATCCCATTAGCCTCACCCTTTGGCTGCAGGGTCAGCCCACAGTACCTCTGGAATTGGGCCACCAGCTGTGGGTCCTGCAGACTTTTCAGCAGCTGGGCCATATTCTATATGACTAAACCCAGGGGAGAGGCACGGTGAATAACCCAGCCTTTCTGCACTTTGATCTGCACTCATACAACAGGCTGCACACAGGAGAGAACGTGGAAAAGAGGTGTACAAGGCGGTCCTAGTGCCTGCGCACACCTTACTCATCCTTTACCTGTTTCTGCAGGTTGGAGAACAGCATTTTCCTCACCATTGCATTCACCTGACAAGTATGTAGATGAGCTGAGACAGGTCCAACCAGTTTCTGTCAGCCATCCATCTTGCACAGTACCAGACTGACTACATAACTTGTATATAATGCAGGGTACTAAGTATAATTAATAAACTATAATATAAAAATACTATATACAGGCATGGAATCCCTTATCCGGAATACCATAATCCAGAAAACTCTGAATTATGGGTAGGCCATCTCCCATAGCTTCCATTTTAACTTAATAATTTACAATATTAAAAATGATTTCTTCTTCTCTGTAATAATAAAAAAGTGCCTTGCACCTGATGCCAACTAAGATGTAATTAGTCCTAACTAGAGGCAAAGCAAAGTTTGTTTAAAGGAAAACTATACCCTCTAACAATATAGGTCTCTATAAAAAAATATTTAATAAACAAGCTAAAACCCCACTTCATCTAAATAAACCATTTTCATAAAAATATACTTTTTTTAGTAGTATGTGCCATTGGGTAATCCTAAATAGAAAATTGCCATTTTAAGCCTTGAGAGGAAACTTCGGGCGACTTCGGGAAATCGTAGCAATGCATATGCCATCCCAACAGCGATTTACATTCTTGCCGGTGGGATGGCATTGTGGGGAGATTAGTCACCAGCGGTAACGAAGATTTGTTGTGGGGCAACTAATCTCCCGTCTGCCACTGCCCTTAAGGGCCTTCTTCTGGAATGATAGGATTCACAGTGCACACAAACATGCTAGGCCACATCAGCCAATGAATGTACTCCCACACTACTTCCTGTTACAGTCAGAGCGGCATTATTTCTGGTCATGTGTTCTCTGAGTGAGCACACAGCCCATCACTAAGGGGCTGATTTACTAATCCACGATTTCGAATCCGAATGGGAAAAATTTGAATTGGAAACGAACATTTTGCGACTTTTTCGTATTTTTTGCAATTTTTTCATCGCCGTGACGACTTTATCGTAAATTGTTACGACTTGCGCGAAAAGACGCGACTTTTTCGTAGCCGTTACGAATTGCTTGTATATTGTCGCGACTTTTTCGTATTGAGTGCTCGTAAACGGCGGGCAAAACTTTCAGGCTTTGCATGATTTTGGAAGCCTCCCATAGGATTCAATGGCACTCTGCAGCTCCAACCTGGCCCAAGGAAAGTCTCCCATAGGGCTCAATGGCACTCTGCAGCTCCAACCTGGCCCAAGGAAAGTCTCCCATAGGGCTCAATGGCACTCTGCAGCTCCAACCCGGCCCAAGGAAAGTCTCCCTTAGGGCTCAATGGCACTCTGCAGCTCCAACCCGGCCCAAGGAAAGTCTCCCTTAGGGCTCAATGGCACTCTACAGCTCCAGCCTGGCCCAAGGAAAGTCTCCCATAGGACTCAATGGCACTCTGCAGCTCCAACCCGGCCCAAGGAAAGTCTCCCTTAGGGCTCAATGGCACTCTACAGCTCCAGCCTGGCCCAAGGAAAGTCTCCCATAGGGCTCAATGGCACTCTGCAGCTCCAACCTGGCCCAAGGAAAGTCTCCCATAGGGCTCAATGGCACTCTGCAGCTCCAACCCGGCCCAAGGAAAGTCTCCCATAGGGCTCAATGGCACTCTGCAGCTCCAACCCGGCCCAAGGAAAGTCTCCCATAGGGCTCAATGGCACTCTGCAGCTCCAACCTGGCCCAAGGAAAGTCTCCCATAGGGCTCAATGGCACTCTGCAGCTCCAACCTGGCCCAAGGAAAGTCTCCCATAGGGCTCAATGGCACTCTGCAGCTCCAACCTGGCCCAAGGAAAGTCTCCCATAGGGCTCAATGGCACTCTGCAGCTCCAACCTGGCCCAAGGAAAGCCTCCCATAGGGCTCAATGGCACTCTGCAGCTCCAACCTGGCCCAAGGAAAGTCTCCCATAGGGCTCAATGGCACTCTGCAGCTCCAACCTGGCCCAAGGAAAGTCTCCCATAGGGCTCAATGGCACTCTGCAGCTCCAAACTGGCCCAAGGTAAGTCTCCCATAGGGCTCAATGGCACTCTGCAGCTCCAACCCGGCCCAAGGAAAGTCTCCCATAGGGCTCAATGGCACTCTGCAGCTCCAACCCGGCCCAAGGAAAGTCTCCCATGGGGCTCAATGGCACTCTGCAGCTCCAACCCGGCCCAAGGAAAGTCTCCCATGGGGCTCAATGGCACTCTGCAGCTCCAACCCGGCCCAAGGAAAGTCTCCCATAGGGCTCAATGGCACTCTGCAGCTCCAACCCGGCCCAAGGAAAGTCTCCCATAGGGCTCAATGGCACTCTGCAGCTCCAACCCGGCCCAAGAAAAGTCACGATACTGAAGCTTGAATGAATCCGAAACTTTCGTACTCGGCGCGAAGGCTATGAAAAAGTCGCGACAATTTGCGCAAGTCGTAACGCTACGAAAAAGTCACGACAATTTGCGAAATCAGTCGTAACCGCTACGAAAAAGTCGCGACAATTTACGAAAAAAACGCAAAATACCGATCATTACGAAAAAAACGCATTCGGACGCCTTCGGACCGTTCGTGGATTTGTAAATCAGCCCCTAAATGGTGGCTCAAGGGAAAGGATGTAAAAGGAGGCTACAATGTTATTGTTACTTTTTATCACTTATTTTTTTATTAAAGTCCTCTCCTATGCATATGTCAGTCTCTCATTCAACAACTCACTGGTTGCTAAGGTAATATGAACCATAGCAACCAGATAACTGATGAAATGCCAAACTGGACAGTTGCTGAAACACTAATAATAAATAATGAAGACCAATTATACATTTACTCAGAATATAAGTCTTAACAACATAATAAAATTAAACAACCCCTTTAAGGTATGGAGCTTAAAATTATGGAAAAAACCCTTATCTGTAAACCCCAGGTTCCAGGCATTCTAGAAATAGGACCCATACGTGTACTATACTATATAAACTGTATGGCTGCCTCTGACTGAAGCACAGAACATTGTTTTTGTGCAAATTTGCACTGAAACATTCCAGGCATATATAATCTTCTAAAACGCCAATAGTATATGCACCTTCTCCATTACATGTTTGTTTGCTGGAAGCCTTTATTGAAGTTAAAGAAAACTGGCCAGTTCAAGCAATATGGTAGCTCTTGCTAATTTCAAATATAAATATGCAAAGGTGTTATTTTTTACATATTCAGTTAGCTTTCCCATGTATACATACCCTTCAATATACGCTATATTACTGAAAGTTTTCAGGCATACTATGCAGCTGCAAGTGTTTGGACACCTCCTTCTAAAATCAGATAATTTGTTGGAACAGTCATTGCTGAGTTCAAAACTGTCTCTTGAAGCAATGTTAGCAAAGAACTAATTGGGTTCTTTTGGGCTTTTTTATGGGTGACCACACACACAAGCCTAACATAACCATGCTCAATTCCAAGTGTCTGCTAGACTGGTGTAAAGGTTGCTGCCATTGGGCTCTTAATAAATTATATTTCACTGTTTGACAGATGAAGTCTGGGTATGGCAAACACCAGAACACTACCTGCCTGGATGCATAATTGCAGCAGTCAAGCTTGGTGAAGGGGGAATAATGGTTTGGGCTGCTTTTGGGAATGGCTCTTTCCTGTTTTAGTACAACAATGCCCCCATGCACAAAGCAATGTCCATACAGAATGGGTTTGAAGAGATGGCAGTGGAAGAACTTTCAAAGCAGTAACCTCAACCCAACTAAACATCTGTGGGATGTATTTTAACACAGACTGATGCTCTTGGGGAAGCAAATCCCATTAGATAATGTACCAACATCTAGTGAAAAGCCTTTCCAGAAGAGCAGATATTGTTAGAGTGGCAAAGAGAGAACCATTTTCATATTATAACTCTGGACACCTGGCCATGTAACATCTCATTCCATACACAAGAGTTTGTAGAACCAAATGTTGCACAACCAGGTATCCTGTGTATGTCTTTAAAGAGGTACAATTCTAAAAGATGCACCCTGTATGTTGGCCAGTGCATGGTGCATCATCACATGCTTTTCCAATTATAAAGGCTGTCAGCCCAAAGGAAGGGAACAGTAGAAATATGGCCATATGGTGTATGGCCCCTAGCTCTGTATCCACTAGTTTGGCTTCAGGTTGATTGGTTGGCTACTGTACTGGATTGGCCTTTGTATGGCCTCACAACTTACAACTGGACAAACAGAAATATAATGGTAGCTTTGCCTTTGTTAACCTTGTAATGCCTTCAAGATGCTCCCCTTCACTTGACCATCCTGTTTCTTACAACTTTATTTGGGACAAATATAGTAATGAACAGAACACAGCATCAACATGCACGGGTTGGGGTGACTAACAATACCCAGAAATGTAGTTTGGCTTGTGTAGTGGCTCAGTGATGTTTCCCTGTATCATCAATAAAACATTTAGATGTAATTTAGAGAGTGTGCAAAGCGGGTATAGACCTAACCTAAAATGACTTGCAGCTTGCAGTGGAGCCAATGCTCTGTGCACCCTCATCATAAATCCCGCAAACCGTGGTTCTACCAAGTACTCAGGGGTGGTATATTTATACAATCAACAAATACTGACAAATGTCTGCAATTTTAATTCAGTAACATTTATGCCATAATAAAAAAGTATTTTGTATTGTTGTGTATTTTGTAAATCAAACCCAAATTAACCTGATTTTAAGTCCAGGTTGTAAAACTAGAAAATTCTTACTTGCAAATTGATGCAGGTTAAAACTCCTGAATGCCGCCACACTCTTTGGGCTAAACTCCATGGGAGATTTTGATCAGATTTTGTGGATCAGATTTTATCTGATCTTGCCATGCGACACCACACCACAGGATCCTACAAAATCGGATCAGATAAAGTCAAATGGTGTGTGTTTTGTACCTGCATCTACATCTGACAATCTGTTAATATCAGATTTTTCTTTCAATGAAAGAAAAAATGTCTTTCAGGCACCATCAGAATTTATCGCATTGGATGCAGCATGTGGTGACGGCAGTTCTTTCATGTAGTTTGTACATCAAGGAAGTTAGGAATTACGTGAATTCCTGTTTAAAGAAATAACAAAATGGATAATTGCGCAGTAAGGTGCTATAAACCTATGACCAACATCATCAAAACATAACAAAACATGTAATTTGCATAAATAATCTCATCCAAGCAGTCATCCAGCCAATCACAAATTTTTCTAAAATTTCCCCTCGAAAATAACTCCCATGATTCGTGATTGATTAATATTTAGTTAACTTTTTTGTGTGGAAAAAAAAATTGGCAGGTTTGATCAGTCGAGTACCATTGAGTCCTATGGAGGCTTTGAATAGTAGAGGAATAGAATACATTTTCAAGGAGAAGTAAATCCTCACATTGTTTTCTATTCCACCCAGTTTCAAGTGAAACTTAAACATATTATTGTTTTTCAAGAATGACGGAGCAAATCCTGTTTGGGAAAAATAAAGAGGATTCATGGAAACAAACATCCCTTTACAGTCAGATTTTTTGAGCTTAAATTATACTTTCAACTCTAAAAATTCTGGATTTTCGAATGTAAACTCTAAACTTTCAGAAGATTGATTCAAGCATTATCGTGACATTTTATAAATACAACAATGATCAAATTTAATTTGAATTTATACCATGTCAAATTTTTACGACTTTCAAGGCAAGAAAAAAATGGGTTTTAGTAAATGTGCCCTTATTGCCAGGCCCCCTAGCCTCAGCGCTACAGGCAGAGTGCAACGTTTGGAAATGTGCTTTAAATTAATCCCACTCTTAATTTCACCCTGCACCTGACCACTGTGCCTAACCATAGTTCCAGGCCAGATAATTATTATGGGTGTATATTTGCTGATTAAGACAACATTTTAAAGTGGATCATAGGATGGAAAGATATGGTGCCCATTGCTTATTATTAGCTGCCATATCTGGCAAACCAGTACAACCTAATCTATAGATTTCAGTAAACTATGTCCTCTAGTGGACAAATTGTGATTAAATAACCACTCTTGAACATCACACATCACAGATGACCCAAAGGCATTTGATTTATTCAGCTAGAAAAGCAAACAAAATATTTGTTTTACATTAAAGCTAGTTTTGTGTACAGTCCAGGGGAAGGCATTCTAACTTGTACCCCTTGATAACAAGGCAGAAAAGCAGCAATGCAGTTAGTACTGCAGTTAGACAAGCATGTAATGCTGCCTTTCCCACCCTGAAATTAAAAAAAAAAATCTTATCTAATGATCAAGGTAGGGCAATGTTATCATATATGTCAGTGAATTTTACAACACCCTGTTGCATTTGACTTAAATAGTACATTTCCAGTAATATGGAGGAAGTTCTTGCTGGGTGTGTATCTGTCTCGTGTGCTCTGAGGCTGTCAGTTGATAATATGTAAATATGCACTTTGCACCACTTACATGAAACGATGGTACCACTTTGCGTCACTCTGATAAGATCACAATGATGTAAACAAAAAGACTTGGAAATCAATGTGGCTCAACCTGCCTCTCGTGCTCTGGGCCATAGGAAGTATATTGCTGGGTAACTCTGCTGTTATGTGACGGCCAATAGGCTGGAACTAATGAGGGTGCAACATTCAGGGCCCTATTTATTATGCTGTGTAAAACCAAATTTGCAACAATGTACAAAGCTGTGTTAAATAAATGGCAATTTCACCATCTGAAAACCCGATTTTATTTTGTTATTTTTTTTAAAGTTACGACTGAAGGAAAAAATGCATATAAAATTTTGCCCTTTTTATGTGGCAAAGCCGATGTACAGACTTAAAAGGGATTCTGTCATGATTTTTATGGTGTACTTTATATTTTGTAAATTACACTGTTTACATAGCAAATAATTATCTCTGCCATTTAAAATGTTATTCTTGAACCAACAAATGTATTTTTTAGCTGTAATATTGGTGTGTAGGCGCCATCTCAGTGCATTGTGCCTGAGTCTGAGCTTTCAGAAGGAGCCAACGCTACACATTAGAACTGCTTTCAGGTAACCTATTGTTTCTCCTACTCCCATGTAACTGGGGGAGTCCCAAGCCGGACTTGGATTTCTTACTATTCAGTGCTATTCTGATATCTACCACAGCTACTAACATAGACCATGCTGAAAATGTACTCATAATTGTCTCTGCATGTGTTTTAGCAGAGGCAATTCTCAGTATTGTCTATGGCAGAGTATTTTCTAGAGTTTAGTAGCCATAAAAAAGTAGCTGCTACTAGTAGCTCTGTGTGTCTTCACCATTATAAATACAGGTGTCAGGGAGCTGCTCTCTTGCTACCTTCCCTTTATTCTGCTGATCGCCTACTGGTGGCAAAGAGAGCCACTCCAACTTGCAGCACAGTGACTGAAGTTTATCAGAGCACAGGTCACATGGCTGTTGCACCCTGGGAAATTAAGAATATGGCTAGCCTCAAGGCATGAGAAAGGGTTGGAGCCTCTTTTGTTGGCACAATGAACACTTTTACACATGTTTCAGTGTTCTGCAGCATGTTGGATTTTACTGTTCCAAACCATATTATTATATTAAAAATCATGAAAAGGCTGTATATTTTTAATTGATGTATATTGCAAAGTTGCTTGAAATTGTGATTACTTTTCAAAAAGCTCAAGGTGTGTTTGGGTGGAGTTCCCCTTTAAGAATTCAACTCTGATGTTGCTGGATACAGCTCCCAGCCTACCTTATTCTAGATATTATTTGACATTATTCTGGGACTTTGGGAGTCATACAACCCTTTTACTGGGGTCGCCTAAGACCATCGGACAACACATATTTCCGATGGTCTTAGGAATAATTTTATGGTTGGGGGTCACCACAGCAGGGGAACTGTATTAAAGGGTCGCAGCATTAGGAAGGTTGAGAACCACTGCTGTAGAGGAAGTACTGCGTGGGGGTGCTGGGAGTATAGGAGCCCAGTGGTGCACTGACTGATAAGCAAATTCAATATGTTTACTAAAAATATCAGTTTTGGGGGGCTCTACAATAATTTTTCCAATGGCTTAAAAAAGTGTGGCTAATGGGAACTAAAGGGTAGAAAAGATCCCCTCTACACATTATAAAAAGAGAGAGGTCCCTAAAACAGGAAAGTATTTGTATATTAACATTTGCTTCAAAATAGCTTTTCCGCCACAAAACCAAAAGCAGAGCATTAAACGTGGGTTTCTGCAGCTGGGAGTTGTGGGTAGCGGTAGGCAAATATTGGTCCTCTGGGACTAATCATGTTATTCCAAGTGAACCAGTTATTACACTATACTAGACTAATGTGCAATGAATTCAGGGAAATAAAGTATGCACCCTTTCTATTTGAAGTCGTGTTTCCCTAATGGCTGCTAATAATGCTACTAATAAAAAAAAACTACATTTATATTTGGGTATACTTTAATTTAAAAAAATAACTTCCTTCTGAAAAAAAGATAGTGTCAATTTGCAGGCCCTTGAAACACGTGCCAAGTATTAAGTTGCCATAGAAAAGACTGTTGTCCTCCTTGTTGCCCTCTAGGAGCTGGCTGCCTTCATTGTAGGTTTATTAGTAGCAGACCCAGACTGGAAATCTGTGGGTTCTGGCTGTATAGAGGCTGCTTTAAGATGCCATAGACAGTCACTATTTATTGGCCCTGTGGGGGATCTTTGGGCCTCTGTTTACTTGAAATGCCAGGACCTATTTTGAATCCCAGTCCAGATCTGATTTGTACATAGTTACATAGGGTTGAAAAAAGACCAGAGTCCATCAAGTTCAACCCTTCCAAGTAAACCCAGCACACACAACCTATACCTACCAATCTATATTATCACATACATAAACTGTATATACAAACATTAATACTAACTGTAGATATTAGTATCACAATAGCCTTGGATACTACGCTTGTTCATGAACTCATCCAGGCCCCTCTTATAGGCATTAACAGAATCTGCCATTACTACATCTAACATCACTAGGAAGGGCATTCCACAACCTCACTGCCCTCACCGTGAAAAACCCCCTACGCTGCTTCAAATGGAAGCTCTGTTCCTCTAATCTAAAGGAGTGGCCTCTGGTGCGTTAATCGCTTTTATGGGAAAAAAGAACACCACCTATCTGCCTATGATCCCCTCTAGTAGGGGACTCAGTTCTTTCCTTCAACTCTTTTGGTTTTGAGTCTTTCTAAATGCAGATCTTCATTTCAGTGCTAGTTTGGATGCAGTGGATGCCGACGTTGTTTACATACAAGACGAAATATTATTAGTGGAAAACATTTTCACTGAATGCTTTGAATTATAAGCAGGCAGACTATTAGTAATATTTTCATACAACCCTGTTTCAGCTTCAGTGCTTTTTAATATATGCTAACAAACAACTAGGCCATATGCTAGCTCAAAGCAAGGACAGGGGCTCAGGCAGCAAAATTTTAGAGGAATTTTCCAATGAGATACTATAACAAGTGAATAAAATGAATAGTGAATAAAGTACTCCCTATATAAGGGTATTACAATTTACTGAGGCGTTCCATGACCATATAAAAGCATGAGGCCGAGGGCTGAGTAATGGAACTCCAGGGTGACTGCTAATATTCTCATATTTCATAACAGGAGGTACTTTATTTATTATAATATGCAAATTTAAGTGAATCATGTGACAGAAATGACATAACTAAGCAACATTTATAAGACTATAATTTACAGGCTATTCATGTGTATTATATGCATATAAGACAAGGAAAGAACTTGCGTTAGCTGGAAATCACTGACACATCTCGGGCTGCTGCTGCCTGAGGCTGCACCCCTAAATCTCAGATTCGCTGATGTAGAGAGCAGTTAAACAATTTGGCTCTGAAGGTTTCCAGTGGCAGTTTTTTGCCACCCCCTGGAAGAGTGACAGCGGAGGCAGTGTTCTCACCTCTTCTCGTAGTTGCAAGGCAGTGTTTGGCAGTCTCTCTCACAGTTGAGTTTATTAGCAAATGGTGCGGTTACAATGCTTTTATGGTGCTGATAATTCCTGTATTATCTTTGTATGTTATTGACACTTCCTTCATTTTATGGTGAATGAGATAATGATGGTGAATCATTAAATTTCTAGAAAATCATGGCTTAATAACATTTTCCCCCATGTATTCTAGTTTGAAGGAATGATATTATCGCGTTTGTGGCATACAGTTTTTGATTCTTGCTACTTGTACCGACAATTAAAGCGCTTGCTACCCACTTTGACATTAATGGGAAACCTCATGTTTGCCCTAAACTGGTGGCTATCACCTGGAAACTGCGCACAATTCCATTTTTGATAGTCCTATATTATTCTTGGAAGTACCAAAGCACATTGAAATTGCCACATTGCATGATGTCAGTGAACATTAAATGAATATTTTATAGTTGTGTGGTTTTTTGCATCAAGTTGCCTTTGGCAGGCCCAGACTGGCAATATGTGGGTTCTGGCAAATGCCAGAGGGGCTGCTGTAAGATGTCATAGACATAGACTAGTGGGCTGGTGGGGGGCTGTTTGGGCCTCTGTGTACTTGAAATGCCAGGGCCTATTTTCAGTCCCAGGCCTGACGTTTGAAACTTCAACTGTGGCTAAACAGTGTAGGAGTTCTTCCACAATTTCATTTGAGGGGAGGCTTAGAAATCAGGTAGTAATGTGGGAAGTCATGCTATTTATACAAGATTAGAGATACTGCAGTGTGGGACTTTACTTATCTGTGAGGTCCTATTTGAAAAAAACAGCCACAGGATGGACATTACTGACCTCAAGTGTTTTGATATTGCCTAGAAAGAAGTCAAGAGCTAGAGACACCCCATCAGGGAGTGTGATCTTACCATTCCATTGCTACACGGAGTGTCATTTATCAACAATGGGCAAACTTATGGCAACCAATCAAATTTCTGCATTCATTGTTCTACCTGCAGCTGGCTGAAAAAAGCCAATCACTGATTGGTTGCTATGGGTTACTTCCTCGGGGCAAATTAATAAGCCCCTACGTACTAATGACTAATGTACTAAGACCAATTACTAGAAAAAAAATCCTCTTACAATAAATCCCGCCACAATAGAAACATTTTGAGTGGTTTTGATTATGTTGCCTGGTGTGGCCTCTCTGTGGTAGGCTGCTCTTCTGAGCTAATCTTCCTACCACTAGTGTAATTCGGAGCAAGACTGCTCACGTACGCAGTTTCGGTAAATCCGCTCAGTGTGCCTGCACCTAGGCTGTCACAATGGCTCCAGGTGCAGGCACAAGAATAAGCTTTTTTAAGCATTGGGGTGGATTCTCGGCCTGCATTTATCTGCAGGCTGAAAATCCACCCCGTATGGCAGGGGCATTAGGCTCACAGTGTAAGGCTACTGCCACACCAGGCTGATCCTTGGCCTGTGGATACATGCAGGCCGAGAATCAGCCCCAACACTTGCCTAGAGTACTGTTGTGACTGCACTTGGATGCAGAAACACTGAGCACACTGATTACTTTCCCAGGTCTGTATTCTTTACCCAACCTCCTTTCCAGTGTTGTAGAGCAATTACAGTGTAGGTGTCTGCTAATCATCACTCCAAGCACGCACTTTACATCACTGGCAGATCAACTGGAACATAAGCAACAGAGTAGCAAAACTCCTATGGCTGCCCTGAAAAGGAGATAGTACAGCAGCCCAATTCACCTGCCAAGGGTTTTTAGTAAAAAACAAGTTTCAACTTTTTGATTGCCATTCTATAATATATACATAGCTAGCCATTTAGGTAAAAACATTGTTAGTTCCTGAGGTATATATTTAGGAACAGATACAAATCTACAATAATCTGCAGTTATTGTACATGTACAGTTTCTGCAAACTGATTACTCCATTTGCATTTTACTTTTCAAACATGTCATTTTACTATTTTGTTCCTCCTCTTGTTATTATTGCACTATGAAACAAATAGATTTTTTAACTTTTAACTGATTTTGTAGTTTTAACACAGTAATCCTTAAAAAGTCTACATTACAGCTTGATAACATGGCGACAACCAGTGTGATTGTTATAAATGATGTTAGAATAATACTGTTATATTGAGATTTTGTGAAAAGAATTAGATTAAAATATAAGATGATCTGCCCTGTCTAGCACCCTAGGTTGGTGATTTGGAATCTCTATCCTATTGCTCCTTTCATTCTGTGTGAGCCATTTTATTAGCCAATGAGGAGGGCAGGATGCATTGTATTTACTGTAGACAGCAGTCACAGCCTATACTCTGTTATAAAACAAGGCAGCGTCGCCCTTGAACAGAAATGAAATCAGATATGAACAAGGAGAAAAAAAGGTGAGAGATGCCGCTGTTTGTTTCTTCTCCAGACCAGTATGATCCTGCACATTAGCAAGCCAAATCGTGCAAAACAAAAGCCTTGGCATTACATCACATTACTGGAGAGCAGGCAGGCAGCACAGAAAAAGACAGACTTGAGGAGCAGCAGCTGCTGCCTTTGTTACATATAGAAAGGCACTGGCAGCATGAAGTACTACGAGGAGGTGTTTGCAATCAAATCCCCTCTCCCTTCACATATCTGCCTGCCCAACAAAGGGCTGAAACAGTAACAAAATTAAAAAAAAAAAAACAAACGGATCCAGCTGGGAGAAGGAAAAATCACATTCATCTTTCCCAATAAGCATCCAAAGGAGGAGACAAAGGGAGGAAGAGGAGCAGCAAGGAGAATACAGTTGTCAAGTCGAAGGGATGCTGAGATCCTGGCTTTCTGGATATATTTACTCCATGTCAGACTGTCTTCTTCAAATGTGATCATCTATTTGGGTTCGGGAGATGATGAAGCTGCCAATACTTTTTCATAAATAGCACGGCCTTGTTTGCTCACTCAAGGTGAGTACATCTACTTGTCGGTGAACTTCGCTTCAGGGCATCTGCCTGTTTAATTATATGTAGGCGACCCGTCCCAGGCCAGGGATACTATATCTTACATTTTGAAAGAACACTCTACATGTCAACTGCTTTAAATTTGCATCCTTGGTTTGTTTGGATTGCTAATAAATGGCCGGTGGAATAGTGATTTGATTTGGCCTTTGTCAGATTACTAGCCAGCCATCTGGCAGGGGACTAGTATATGTATGGCTATATATCCAGAACACAAGGGCCATGGCTCTCACTGAAGGGAAGATTCTCTGCATGGAACCACCTGCTAAACAAAAGGGCTGATATCTCTTGGCTCCAGCTCACTGCCAACCTTCAGAACCGAACTACCCATGGTAACTGGGTCAGTGCCTGCTCACTCAGTGAGGTGAATGCTCTATAGCAAATCAGTGGGAGCCCTTCAGACGGAGAGACTGTTTGGCTTTAGGACTGAAATATAAAATGGCAGTGAATCAGGCCAGCGGCATGGGCTCTGACATTACTCTTTCCTATGATGAATATGAGTGCAAAATCTGCTATAACTATTTCGATTTGGACAGGAGGGCCCCCAAGCTGCTAGAGTGCCTGCACACCTTCTGCCAGGAGTGTCTGAACACTTTGCACCGCCGGGAAGACAGGCCTTGGCGCCTCTCCTGCCCTGTCTGTCGGCATCGCACCGTAGTACCAGACTCTCGGGTGGACGCTCTGCCAATCAACACCAAGGTAGCGGAGGCTTTCCCTCTGTACGTGCGGCCAGACGACCCTTTCCCCCAAGACATCCTACCTCCCATAACCTATCATCAACAGCGCGGCCTGCAGTACCACCAGAGGCCGGCAGGTGGCGCACTGTTCCACGGCTCTGCGGACTTGCGCTACAGCTTCCACCCAGGACAAGATGCAGCGGCAGCCGTCACGCAAGGCCGGGGTCCCTTTCCGGCTCTAAATGAGGCACCGGCCCCAAGCGCACCATCAGCCAGAAGAGGCTATGAACGGTGCCAGAGCTGCAAGAGGGCTGTGTTAACTGCGGGCTGTGTGTGCGTGGTGTTTTCCTTCCTGGCCATGGTAGTTCTGCTCTTTGCCGGCCTTGTTTTTGTAAACAGGTACAGTGGGGCCCCTGCCCCCTCGCCCGCAGGGCCCATCTGCCTGTCAGTAGCTAGCGTTTTAGCTCTTTTCTCGGTAGTGGTGACGTGGGTTATTTGTTGGCTGAAGTATAGGCCTGAGCCAGGAGAGGGGAGCAGGGGCCAGACGGGCCGGAGAGACACCTGATAATAGTAGGTGCCTGTCTGGCGTCATAGAAAGGAGAGTGACATCAGGGACTTAAGCCCCGCCCCCTTTCTGACAGTGACTTTATTACTGGCACTTGTGCAGCTATAACTTGCAGCATTCAATCACCTCCAGAGCAACTGCTGATAGGGAAAGTGCCAGAATGCTGGGAGCTGTAGCAGCTGGAGGGCCACCTGTTGGGTATCTTTGCCTATGGGGAGTGCCAGCTGGAAGGGGTTTGCATTGGGAGCTGAAGCTTATGATGCAAGGTGTGAGTCAGGGATGGTTTTGGGCTGAACAGAGAGGGTGTTTACCCCCGTCCAACTAATCAGAGGGGCCTGTGGGAATAACAAAGCTTCACTATAAGCTTCAAACATTCCCAACCTGCAGCTCTCCAGATATGGAGACCTTGCAACGTCCAACAACTAAGTGAGGGGCAGACAAGGGCTGATGTCCCGATGAGGCTGGGAGTTGCAGGTTAGGAATCCCTGATTTATCTAATACCCCACCACATCGAGGGCTTCAGCCATCCTGCATTGCATCTGCCCCTCTTCTCTAATGCCAGCCCTGTACCCAGTCAGATCTTTGTTTTAATAAACAATCATCTTTCTCTGTATGCTTACCTGAGAGGATTAGTCTGTCCTAAATTGTCCATACTCTCCATTCCCATACCATCACAGTTTGCCTGTCAATCTGTGAGCAGTGCCACACTCAAAATGTTTTTTCTTCATCTGCTATGGTTGTAAACTTCTTAAACTACAACTCCTATAATCCAATAGGTATCATTACACTTAATTTATGTTTTATAGTCTAATCTGCTGCCCGTTCTAATCATAACTCTAAGCAGGGAGGATGCAGGTTGGATAGTTCTTGATTAATGAGTTACAGCAAAGGCACATTCTGGGCATTTTGTTATCCTGGTAATTAATAGCTCTGTGGGCAGGTGACCAGAAGGCTGTGAATTGCACCCCGTTTATTTAATCAGTAATTGTCTGGAATAGCAGTGGGGAGCGCCTGTAATTTCTACATGTGCCATTGCTGTACAAAGTATGTGCTAACTTTGTCCGCGCTCCAAATTTTAATATGACTTTTATAAAGAAGAAAAAAAAAAAAAACACCCTGTGACACGTGATTAATGAGCAGCCTTCCTCAGCCTAATCCACTTCCCAATCAAAAATTAATTAGCAATGAGTTGCTGTACAAAGTGACATTCACAATTGTGTTCTCATCAAGGTAAATGCTTCTGTGCCATGAGTCAGTTTAATAGACATGTGACAATAGTATTTCCTTGAGACAAATATCCTAAGCATGGGGAACATTTAAAAATAGTAGTTTAGCAAAAGAACAAGAAGTGGGAAAACCCTGCCTTAAAGTGTTAACAACACCTTTAATTTAATGATAATATTCCTGTCATAAAATTCTTTTTTTTGTCTTTTTAAATTATTCAGACTGTGGTGGCTGAAAAATTGGGTTTTTGTAATAGAACACATTTTATTTTATATCATGTTTTCGCTGGCAGAAATGTATTGCTGCAACTCAAGTTACAGCAATGAAATAGACACATTCCCTAAAAGATGTAGGGTGCATATTATATATATATATATATATATATATATACACACAGTAATACAAGTGGGAGCATTACCATAGAGACTGCAGACCCAATATCTATTGTGGAGGTCCTAGGAGTATATAGACTGTAGTGGGGGACAATAACCTGTGCATTGTTAAATATATGAGTTAATAAAATCTCTTCTAAGGTTGACACCCTGGCTAGCATAGGAAATATAAATTGTTGCATGTTTATCCCTTGTGATATCCCAGTATCAGCACTGCAGTTTGTTTAGGAGGACCTCTTTGATACAGGACAACATAAATAAAAGCTACTGTTAGGGCAATAACACATGGGGATATTGGTCTCTTGTGGCAAATATGCGCTACTGTGGCCAACAAATCTTCTGAAAATGCCATACCCTTAACATTTAAATCATCGGAAGTAAATTACATAACTCATGGCTATTCAGCTTAATCACAAAGATTTTTCACAAGTGTTATGCTGGGTTTCTTTTTCTACATAAAGCACTAGATGGGCCCCATCATAGGGTATTGGCAAACTATGTCAAGCGCTTCAGCAGCCGACATTATTAATAGCTCATAAGGCGGAACTGCATGACCCCATTAAATTGTCAGCAGTGGCAGTTGCCTCAAAGCAATACTGAAATCAGGTGATTGTCTATTAGGTATGTGTCAGGCCTAACCAGTAGTGATGAGCGGGTTGAACTGAAACCTGTAAGTTGGGTGGGTTAGGGCCAAAAAGGTGAGCCCCAGGTGTATGTTTAGATGGGTGGTGGATCAAACTTCAAGCACTTTGGTGATTCTAAAAGTGCTGTCTCTTGCCCTATGGTGTCTGATCCCACTAATGTATTGGTCATCAGAGGGGAGTCAGGTCAAATGCGAGGCATAAAGTAGAAGATGACTTCGGACTAGGTTGGGAAGTAATGGGTTAGGATCAGGTTTGGGTTTTTGGCCCACTCACTACCAGCCAGATTTTGTAATGGTTTAAATGTTGTTTTGTCATTTTTTATACTTGTATTACTGTGTGTAATTCAGTATAGTGTTTTGGATTGCTTGAACTACAGGTCCTGGCACTTTCTAGTATTCATAAATACCCCGTGTATTATTCAATCAAGTTCATTATATAAAGGAATCCATACAATCTCTCTTTTTCGAACGAAAGGCGAGCAGCCATACCCCTGACTTTGATTGCGTTGCTCAGCTCCAGCTCTGATGCCAAGCACTTCTATGTGGACAAGCTGACTTTTATATGAAAGCTTGAAAAGCACAGTAGGTGCTGGACACCTAATTGCTGGAACATGTTGTTGGACCAGACATTCTGTTGCTGCTTATCCTTAGCATTCTCACACTGCCGATTGGTTTCCAATGTGCCTCATCAAAGTTAGTGATTGGACCAAAATCACATGAAATAGTTGGTTACACCTTGGATGGGGTTCTAGAGTGGTATTTTGGTGGAACTGGGCTGAAACATGGAAAATATCAATATTATATCCCCAGTGCATTGGGCTTATTTATATTAGGACTGTAAGCAAACCTCAGGTGACCTCACAATGAAAGGAGTAAAATCAGGCTCTAGTCCTGCAAGTGTTTATTACTACTACCCTGAATTTGACACTACCAGTATTTTAGTACCAGGAAAAGTTTGCCTTTGGGCATAACGTGGTCACAACTGCTAGAGATTTGGGAGTGAGTAAAAAGGAGTGGTAGCATTTAGCAATTCTTTTGCATGCTGCAAAACTACAGCTACCCACATATGGGATGAAATGATTGGCGTGTTGTTTTTTCTGTCACCCACCTTCTTTTACTATCAACCAACAGTGGGTATAACATTAATTTTTAGCCTAAACGAAAAAGGTCTTTAGAGCTGGGGTTAGAGAAGAGGGACACAAAAAAAAGCAATATGACTGGCACCTTTAAAGGGGTGGTTCATCTTTAGGTTAACGTTAACTATATGATAAAATGTCCTATTCCTAGTAATTTTGCAGCTGTTTTTCACTTTTTTTTAATAGTTTTTGAATTATTTGCCTTCCTCATATCACTTTTTCTGGCTTTCTAATACAGGTCACTGACCACGGCAGCCAAAAAACTCTTGAGGCTACAATTTTATTGCTATTGTTACATTTTATTACTTATCTTTCTGTTCAGGCTCTCTCCTATTTATATTCCCATCTCTTGTTAAAACCACAGCTTTGTTGCTACAGTAAATGACCCTAGCAATCAGATTGCTGCTACAATACAAAATTGGAAAGCTTACATAGTTACATAGTTACATAGGGTTGAAAAAAGACCAGTGTCCATCAAGTTCAAACCATCCAAGTAAACCCAGCACACTTAACCCACACCTACCAATCTATACACTCACATACATACACTATATATACAACCACTAGTACTAACTGTAGATATTAGTATCACAATAGCCTTGGATATTCTGATTGATCAAGAACTCATCCAGGCCCCTCTTAAAGGCATTAACAGAATCTGCCATTACCACATCACTAGGAAGGGCATTCCATAACCTCACTGCCCTCACCGTGAAAAACCACCTACGCTGCTTCAAATGGAAGCTCCGTTCCTCTAATCTATAGGGGTGACCTCTGGTGCGCTGATTGTTTTTATGGGAAAAAAGAACATCCCCCAACTGCCTATAATCCCCTCTAATGTACTTGTACAGAGTAATCAAGAGAAACCAGAGAAAACAACCCCAACCTCGACAGTCTCACCTCATAGTTTAAATCTTCCATCCCCTTTACCAGTTTAGTTGCACGTCTCTGCACTCTCTCCAGCTCATTAATATCCTTCTTAAGGACTGGAGCCCAAAACTGCACTGCATACTCAAGGTGAGGCCTTACCAGGGACCTATAAAGGGGCAAAATTATGTTCTCATCCCTTGAGTCAATGCCCTTTTTTATACAAGACAGCACTTTATTTGCTTTAGTAGCCACAGAATGACACTGCCTGTCATTAGACAACTTGTTATCAACAAAAACCCCTAGATCCTTCTCCATTAAGGAAACCCCCAACACACTCCCATTCAGTAGATAGTTTGCGTTTATATTATTTCTACCAAAGTGCATAACTTTTGTCAAATCGCTCTGCAAAGCGGCAGCATCCTGCATGGAACTTATAGTTTTGCACAATTTTGTGTCATCAGCAAAAATAGAAACAGTACTGTCTATGCCCACCTCCAGGTCATTAATAAACAAGTTAAAAAGCAAAGGCCCAAGGACTGACCCCTGCAGTACTCCACTAACCACACTGGTCCAATTAGAAAATGTTCCATTTACAACCACTCTTTGTACTCTATCCTTCAGCCAGTTCTCTATCCAATTACAAATATTATGTTCTAAAGCTGCTGAACAAAAAGCTATATAACTAGCAAATAAAACTTGAAGATCAATTGCAAATGATCTGATAATATAAATCTCTACATGATATGAAAAGTCACTTTAAAGGTGAACAACCCCTTTAAACTGAAAAGATTTATTTATTTATATTTTTTAATATCTCAATAGTCTATCCAAAGGGGCTCCCGTAGCCAATAAAATGCCCATTGGGCCAGCCCTGCCTTATGTGTATGAGTACAGAAGGGGATTATTTTATCATACTGCCTAGATTCTGCTTTTATACAAAAAGAGCCAGTACCACATGTTGGCTGCTATGGCCCATTAGTTATCAGGGTATCTAACAGGAGCACAATACACAAGCAATACATTGTTGCTTTATACAAAAAAAGGCACCAAGTATGCAGCAAAGCACAATAGTGTGGGTTTACGTTCAATGCACCTCTGATTATTTAGTACAGAAAATCCAAATAGGGGCATGTAACCTTGTTTTTTTTTTTTTTTTTACAGAAGGTGACAGTATGACCATAAGTAGTGTGTTACACAGAATAGGATGATAGAAGGTATGTCAGAGAGTGATGGGTAAGGTAAACTAACAGGGCTGTAAGTGGGGCTGGCTGTAATCAGGCAGCTGAACACATACAGTGTTACTCGCACAGGTACCCAAACCCTTTGTGTATGTACCCACCTATTAGCTTACAGTTACTTCTGTGTGGGGTTCCACATCTGTTCTTAATTTTAAAACAATAAATACATTCTGTGGGTTAACCTTCAAAGTCTGAGTTTCATTTTTATTGTATCCATAAACAAGATATACAAACTTTATACAATAGCGTCCAGCAATGGCATTCTCCAAAACTAACACCAAACCAATGTGGAAAAGTTGCGTGATGCCAGTTTGTAACATGACCATGCCCATTACTGAGTTCAAAGGGGATAATTAATGTAATTTATTATTATCGCATTTATTGATAACATAGAATGAAAAGAGAACTGATATTACTTTATTGCCCATAATTTGATAATACCTAGATAAAAGGGAAATAATGACTTTCTTAATACAGTGTATTAATAGTTCCCATAAACTGCTCATTAGTGTTGTCTTTTACAGTAATTTTGGCGGCGACATTTATTATAGCAGAAAATGGAGCTGACCTAAACTGGCGCCACAAAATAATTTGCAACTTGCCAAAATGAATGCTGACATTAGCTCTTATATTTACATAAGTAACGATAGCTATCGAACGCCAAATTAGGCACTTCACACTTTACTAAATCTTTATTTTGCTGATAAAAAAGATTTCAGCACTAATGGGAGATGAGTTATAGACAATTTTAATGTACGCTGACTGCCATTGATTATCTCTGCTGATGCAAATGATACTGATAAGTAAAGACTCCAGGGGGTATAAACTGGTATTTAAGGGACAGATTTTTTTAAAAAAATGTGAGATTAGGGCTTACCATGTAAAAACTTAGAATACTTATCAAATGGTGAGCTTTTAATGTTTGCTAAATACACTTCTAAATATCTCGTAGGGATAATGAGCTCTAATCTCACATTTTGATAAATTTTCCACTTAGTGTTGATTAGTTTTTAGCAATTTGGAGGAAAGTCACCCTCTCCTCAAATGGGACATGTTTGCGTTGCAAGGCCCCTGCTTCTGCAGCTAACTGCCCAAGGTAGATGTAAGTCAGATACTAGGACTAGCTGGTTGCTGACAGGCATGAGTTATATTGTGCCCTCCCAGTGTGAGAGGGTTACTGCTTATAAATGAGTGACGCTTCTGGAAATTCTGTGTGCCCTGAGCTCACCAACAAACACCAGTCTGCTCTGCTTGGACCCAGTCTTCATTTTGCAGTTTCATGTTTATCACAAATGTGAGCAAGAAATTCCGATTTTTTGTGGATGATGTGTATTTATGAATATTTGTATTCAAAACAGCATAATGAATCCATAAACCCTTAAAGGGAGTTTTGCTTGCCAGCCGTAAATAAGTCATATTTTTAAATCTTGCAGTAGTAAAACATCACATGCATGCCAGCAGGTCTGGTCTGGGATTTAAAATAGGCCCTGACATTTCAAGTACACAGAGGCCCAGACAGCCCCCCACAGGCCCAATAAATAGTGACTGACTGTGGCATCTTACAGCAGCCCCTGTGGAATTTTCCAGAATCTACAGATTGCCAGACTGGCCTTGCTTGTCAGTTGTCTATATCCCATTTGCTATATGCAGCTTTGATCTACTGGAATACAAGAAGTCTTATCTATAAAATGGAATTATATTTGATTTATTTTCCCTTCAACAGAAAGGGACACAAAGTAAAAGCAAAAGTGTGAATTTTCTAGGCCGTTTCACCTGAAGGTTATTTTAATGTTCTCCTTTAGAAACAACTGCAATACAGAAGTTTCAAAAACATTCAGGAAAATAATCTTTGTATTGCTAAAGAAGTGTTTGAATGAAAAATCAGTAATTGCTCATTTCTACCCAAACTTTGGCTCTGCTGTCCCTACATAGTTACATGGTTAAGTTGGGTTGAAGAAAGCTGTCCATCAAGTTCAACCCCTCCAAATAAACCCCAGTGCACATCCTGTATATAGATTATTCTGGCCTCTCTATATACTCACATATATAAACTATACAGTGGCTTGCAAAAGTATTCGGCCCCCTTGAACTTTTCCACATTTTGTCACATTACAGCCACAAACATGAATCAATTTTATTGGAATTCCACGTGAAAGACCAATACAAAGTGGTGTACACGTGAGAAGTGGGACGAAAATCATACATGATTCCAAACATTTTTTACAAATAAATAACTGCAAAGTGGGTTGTGCGTAATTATTCAGCCCCCTGAGTCAATACTTTGTAGAACCACCTTTTGCTGCAATTACAGCTGCCAGTCTTTTAGGGTATGTCTCTACCAGCTTTGCACATCTACAGACTGAAATCCTTGCCCATTCTTCTTTGCAAAACAGCTCCAGCTCAGTCAGATTAGATGGACAGCGTTTGTGAACAGCAGTTTTCAGATCTTGCCACAGATTCTCCATTGGATTTAGATCTGGACTTTGACTGGGCCATTCTAACACATGGATATGTTTTGTTTTAAACCATTCCATTGTTGCCCTGGCTTTATGTTTAGGGTCGTTGTCCTGCTGGAAGGTGAACCTCCGCCCCAGTCTCAAGTCTTTTGCAGACTCCAAGAGGTTTTCTTCCAAGATTGCCCTGTATTTGGCTCCATCCATCTTCCCATCAACTCTGACCAACTTCCCTGTCCCTGCTGAAGAGAAGCACCCCCAGAGCATGATGCTGCCACCACCATATTTGACAGTGGGGATGGTGTGTTCAGAGTGATGTGCAGTGTTAGTTTTCCGCCACGCATAGCGTTTTGCATTTTGGCCAAAAAGTTCCATTTTGGTCTCATCTGACCAGAGCACCTTCTTCCACATGTTTGCTGTGTCCCCCACATGGCTTGTGGCAAACTGCAAACGGGACTTCTTATGGTTTTCTGTTAACAATGGCTTTCTTCTTGCAACTCTTCCATAAAGGCCAACTTTGTGCAGTGCACGACTAATAGTTGTCCTATGGACAGATTCCCCAACCTGAGCTGTAGATCTCTGCAGCTCCCCCAGAGTCAGCATGGGCCTCTTGGCTTTATTTCTGCTCAGCGCTCTCCTTGTTCGGTCTGTGAGTTTAGGTGGACGGCCTTGTCTTGGTAGGTTTACAGTTGTGCCATACTCCTTCCATTTCTGAATGATCGCTTGAACAGTGCTCCGTGGGATGTTCAAGGCTTTGGAAATCTTTTTGTAGCCTAAGCCTTCTTTAAATTTCTCAATAACTTTATTCCTGACCTGTCTGGTGTGTTCTTTGGACTTCATGGTGTTGTTGCTCCCAATATTCTCTTAGACAACCTCTGAGGCCGTCACAGAGCAGCTGTATTTGTACTGACATTAGATTACACACAGGTGCACTCTATTTAGTCATTAGCACTCATCAGGCAATGTCTACGGGCAACTGACTGCACTCAGACCAAAGGGGGCTGAATAATTACGCCTATGCTGCTTCAAATGAAAATTCTCTTCCTCTAATCTAAAGAGGTGGCCTCTAATATAAAAGATTACCCCTTATCTATCTATAACCCCCTCTAATGTACTTGTACAGAATAATCATGTCCCCATGCAAGGGGCTTTTTTTTCAGAGAAAACAATCCCAACCTTGACGGTCTTACCTCATGGTTGAAATCTTCCATCCCCTTTACCAGTTTAGTTGCAGTCTCTGCATTTTCTCCAGCTCATTAATATCCTTTGTAAGAACTGGAGCCCAAAACTGCAATACATACTCAAGGTGATGCAGCTACTTGTTTAACACAAAAATCCTATTGTTTCCCATGAGAGCATAAAGAACTTCTCTTGGGTAATAGGAACATACTGTAGTTTGAAATAAAATCTTATTGATAACATTGGTAAATTGTAACAATTTAGGCTAAAGGAAGCATTTAGTAATGCCTGAGTTTTCATGTTTTTTGTTGCAGAAAAACTTGATTTTGTTGTGAGGAAAAAATTGCAAATTTGTTGGAGATTTAGGGGCCGATTCACTAAAGGCCGATAACGCTTATTGCATGTTTTTTTGCGTTAAAAAACATGCGATAAATAAGTACCGATTCCTCAAAGTCATTTCACATGCGTTAACACACATATCGCATGTGCTAAATACCGCATTATCGCAAATCGCAATTTTTATTGCATTGAGGTAATTATTGCATAGAAATAGTACTAACACATGATTCACAAACACATATGAAGCATTAAACGCGCAAAATATCGCTTTAATCCGTGTGAATATTAACACCTACTTGGAGTAGGCGGTACTTAAACAACATTGCGGTTCGTGAGCGTTTGGCAACACAACATGGAGTTTGCAGTCAGATTTTTTCAAGTATGTGATCATCCTAGAGTGATGCATCCTCCAGTTTTCAGGGAAATGGTAATTTTCAGAACGGTAGTTTTCAGAAAGTAATCGTTACGTGCGCAATATCGTGCGCTAATATCGCATGTGGCAAAAAATAACGCACACGGCGGAAAATAACGCTTGAAATCGGTCATTGCCAGATAAATAACGCAAACAATATTGCGTTGTGAATTGAGCGTTCAGTCACAAAAAATAAGAAGTGATAACGTTTTTAACGTATGCTATAAATAACGCTCGTTTTATCAACCTTTAGTGAATCGGCCCCTTATTATGCAACAAAACCATGACAATTCTAAGTAAAAAATACGCTAGCTGACACTTGTCGAAGTTTTGTCATGTAGAAGTCAATGGCAAATGTCCCTTTTACAGTTGGAAATCTTTCTTTGCTTTGTGGTTTCAAGGATTTTGGGTTCCCTTGATACTGGCTTTTGTGCATCAAGTCCAAAAAGTTAAGTTTTTAGTGGTTTTTCCCACTTTTTTTTTTGTTCATGCTTTTTCACTTCAAATGACTGCCATTTGTGGAAATGAGTTTAGTTTTCAAAAAGATATAAAACCATGAAAATCTGAATGTTAATAAATCCCCCCTACATTTCTAATAAATCATAATAAACTGCTTTGACATCCCTAAAAGTTTTGATGAACATATTTGTTTTCTAAGTAAAGAGAAGGGAACCATAAGGTTACTCCTCCCTATCAAGCAAAAAAAGGAAACTGTCTTTTTCAAAGAAAGTAAATATTATTTAACACTCATGTTGTTGTGCACTCCCAAAGCCAAAGAAAATCTAATAAGTAACCACAAGCCCCTGAGGACAGCAGAAGTGTTAGTATAGTGACGGTTGTTATAGAGCTGCAGCAATTGATGCTGGGTAGTAGAGTTCTGATTGCTGCAGACTGGGGACTCTGACTGGTTTGACCATTTTGGATTTTCCATCAGTATCTTTGCAAGCCCCAATCAGATATTGATCAATTAAACAATCGTTTTGGTATTATGTGCTCGCCAATGGGCAACAATGTTAAGAATGGCCAAATTGTCCTCTTTGTTGTTTTTTCACATACAATATATGGGAACAGGATATCTGATGCTCCATTGCCATTAGGTATGATGAAAACTGCAAATTCTTGTAGTAGCAACATTAGTGACATTAATTAAGATTTTTACCTGTCAGAGTGTAATAAAGCCTTATACAGGGACAACACATGGGCCCCAAAGTATTGTGCAGCTCTTGATATTTCTAGGATAGAAAGCTTTACTTCTTTCGGAATTGAGCCAGCGTATCACTGTGCCTATTAATATTAATATCCTGCAGTATATCGTTGTATGGCCACAGGTAGTATAAGGAACTTAATGTTTCACATAAGTACAAGAACAAGCAGGACAGTTATTGGCTTGCTTGTATTGCTGCTAATGAACAGCATCATGTCAATCAGGAATCAGTGCTTTCTTTTTATTGGTGTAACATTCATCATTATATAATGGGCAAGCTTTGTCAGTGTTATTTACTGATAGTTTTCTTCTAAATACTAATAGGGCTGGCTGGGAATGTAGGATGCTGGGAAGTATAGTTTGTAGCAGCTGGAGGGCAACACATAAAACCTTATGGAAATAAGCACAGGGGATGCAAGGAATTCTGGCACATTTATAACATCCAACAGCTATATACTGAGGTTGAAATGTCCAAAAATCCCTTCAGGGTCTCAATGCCCTTAACAATTTGTCCCAAAAGACAGAAATTTAAACTGTACATTGGTCAAGCTGAAAATTCACCTGAAAGAGGGAAAGCTTCAGCTCCCAGAGAATCTGCTTTGAGCCAGGGTATACTTTTGATGTAGTGAAAAGTGGACCCTGCTGTGCTTTATGTTTAGCAAAATCAGGAAAATCAGTGTTTGCAAAAGTGCAGTACATACTCTCCCCAGCAGGGGGTCAACAGTAACCCTGCAAGCACAATCCTGGAGCTCTAGACCTGCCTCTTACAAAGGAGTAACACTGACTGCCAAAAAGGAACCCGTACATGTTCATTCAGAGAGGCTGCCCACCCTTGGTTTCTCTGAGAGCTCTAGGGAAGTGCCTCGTGAAACTTAACTTTATACAAGCAATTGCAATGCTCTATATACATTTTCTATGCACACACTTTCATATGCACACATATCAAACATAGCTTTTCAATATGCAGTTGTTTCAGCACCATTTAAAACATACTCCCAGCTGAGGCACATGCTTCAAAGTAGGCCTCAGTTTATTAACCAAAGCTTTTAACACACACACATATCTATGTAGGGACCCATAGGGTTTAGGTCCCCTATGGCTTTAAACCCTACCTCTTCACATATCCACTGTTACTGGGCAAAAGCCTATGTTTGCATTATACTTTATACCCTATTGGTTTAGTTTGGTTGACCACACCCCCTGCAGCCTCATATAGTGTCTAGCAAGGAGGTGTGGCTTCCTCTTTGGCTGCCTTCTGTTTACCTAAGAACAGCTCCACTGAGCCTGGGTGCAGAAATAGGCCCCAGTATAGCCAAGCCATTACCCCAGAGCTTAATATCTACTCTGGTGAAGTCGGGGACAGGGCCCCGTGAACGAGGATTAGCAAGAATAGCAGAAACTGTTATAGCACCCTTTAGGAGAGTGAGTTAGTTAGATCTAGATAGCAAGGGCAGCTCAGGCCCCAACTAGAAGACAGCTGGAAGTATTCCTTCCATCCGGCAATGTTGCCTTAGCTTAGGGCCACGGATAAGTGACAGGATACAGGTTAGTATAAACCCTGATCCATGCTTGGCCGTAGGACCCACAAAAGTTAAAGGTTATCAACCTGAGGATTGAAGTAACTATCCAGACTGCCTTCCAAAGTGGTGCCAAGCTGACAGGTGCTTTACCCTGCCCAGACTCTAACAAGAGGTGCGATGAACCGGTGGCATCCTCCTTTGTTATCCTCAGTGAGTTCTGCTATTTCTACCTGTTTATGTCAGTATTGATTTATCCCTGTACCATTTCCATTGTGTCTTGGACAAGAAATTTGTATCATAGTTCAACTACAAGAACCTTTCTGGCGTCCATATTTACTACATCTGCACCACACAGCTACAGTGAGTTGTAGTTCAACTACACCCTCAGCTCCATCTGGTATCTTCCACCTAAGCTAAGACCCATCCTATTAAAGAGAGTCGCATGTAACCCATGCTCTCACCTAAATACTAGCCTGGTTTCACCTGAATATAGCCAAACAAGTGTTACACACACACACATATATATATATATATATATATATACCTCCATATTATACAAAAAGCTATTTACATGGATTACTGCCCAGTAAAAGTAATATTTAAGGATTAACAAACAGTCAAAAGAAATTACCGCCAAATTCATTCCATCACAGTGAGTTTCAATGATTTCCAATGGCAGCAGTGGGTAAGTTAAATTCAGGTGAAACTTCTGACAGCTGATTAATGGGCAGTTAATGCAGGTCACAGGGTAAGAGGGGGAAAATCAGGGCAATTTCCTAAAAATAAGGGTGAGTAGGCATGCTCGGCAAGGTCACATATACATGGAAACATTTTGCAAAACATTTTGCAATCATTCTAAGAATGTCTAGGGCAGAAATATGTGCTTATCCCAAATCTCACCATAACAGACCTTACCCAGTTTTCTAGGAGTAAGTAACAGAGCAAATAACAAATAGCATACCTCCCAACATTTTGAAAACGGAAAGAGGGACAAAAAGAAATGGTGCGTGCAGCACGTATCATAGTTAATAATGGGCTAGATTGTAATATGAAAGGAAACTCTCTATTGTTGTAGTCTTTAAACACACAGTAAAAAAAACCTGCTGAGGGCTTTGCAAAATAACCAAAAAACCAATAACATAAGGAAAAAACAACAATAATTAATCCTTATTGGAGGAAAAATAATTAATAATTAAAATTAATAATAAATAATCATTAATGTTTAAATTATTTTTTAGTAGACTTAAGGTATGGAGATCTAAACGGAAATATGGAAACATCACTTACTCGGAAAACCCCAGGTCCTGAGCATTATGGATAACAGGTCCCATACCTGTTATAGCTTCAGCGTTAGAACATTTAACTATAATATAATGCAATTTCATATACTGAGGGCCCAATTTTACTGACAATTAGGGAAGGGCAGAGGGTACCACAGAGTAGGGTTGCCAGTTTTGACCCTGACAGTCTGGTGTTTCAAGGGGGCTCTCTGGGTTAAAACCATCTGCCTGGTTTTCAATATTCTGAAAACTGGGCAGAAACCCCCCTGATGTTATCACACCACCAGAAAATGGCATTATGTGATGACATTGGTGCTTTGTGTGATGACAACAGAGACGCACGGCACCAATGTGCGTGGTTTAAAACCTGACAAATGTGGCAACCATACCAGGGAGGGCAGCGTGTAGTTTTATATATCTGCTGTAAAGTAAAGAAAGATGAATTACCATGTCCATATTTACATTCATACAAGTGGTTGAAACCATATTGTTACCTTTGACAGATTTATTTCACTTCCCTGCACAGCCCACCTTGTAGTTATAACAACAACATTAATCAGTAGATACAGGCACTGTGGCAGCTCACATTCCTAATTATATTTAAAAATGTTATTAAACATATGTGATAAAGCATGCAGTAACCTACCTACTTATAATTCGCATTATGTCCTTTGCCCTAACTTCAAATGGGTGTTTATGGAATTTAGATTTAATCACTATGTGGCACAGCTGTGGCCTTGGAGCTCCCCCTACTGGTTACTATATGGGCAACATGTTTTGGTACAATGAATTTGTAGACAGCAAATAACGTAAAATCAAATTTAAATCGAGTGGTGTGGAACCTTAAGAACGTGCCTTAGGTGAGTTACCCAATAACTCTGTGTATTGATCACCAACGCAAAATGTTTTAACCTCTTTTGTAATTTAGTGGCAAGGCTGAAATTGAAGTCAGACATATGTATTTGTATTCAGTGGGCAGAAGCTAATAGCAAGGTGAAAGGGGACTTTGCAGAACAGGTGCACAGCTTGGGTGTGATTTTAGATAATGATATCTCCTTCATTAGGTGTCAGCTACCATCAGATCAGCATCCTTCCATCCCTGAAACAATGCAAGAGTAAATATTTTAGCAGAGGAAATGTCAAAAGGAATTCATGATTTGTAAGCTCAAGGTAGGATTACTGCAATGTCCCTGTATCATGGCCTCCCAGAAAAAGCCTTCTGCTGATTACAGCTGGTACAAAATGTGTCAGCCAATGTACTCACTCAACAACACCACATTCTGTGATCAAAAAAATATAGTAGATTCTCTTCAAAACTGTCCCTCATGCTTTTAAATCACTAAATGATCTAAGCCCTTTGTATCTGGACACTTTCAATTTTTCAGAAAACTCAAGTTACCCTAAATCTTGTGCTTTCTTTCATGTAGCACCCACAATCTGGAACTCTCTACAATCATTAATGGAAATCTGTACCCCCAGAATGAAGACTTAAACAGAGTTTAGATCATATTAAAGGAGAAGGAAAGGCAAAGTCACTTGGGGGTGCCAAAATGTTAGGCACCCCCAAGTGACTTAAATCGCTTACCTTTTACCCCGGGCTGGTGCCCCTGTTAGGAGAGAACAGCACCAGCCCGGGGTACTTGTAGCGCTGCGCTTCCTTCTTCCGTCTTATGTCGCGCGTGCATGCGCAGTAGAGTGAATAGTGGAACTTTTAACAGAGAAGTCGGCTTTTCACTCTACTGCGCATGCACTTGTCGTTAGTCCTTCCAAAAGCGAAGTCGGAAGGAGGAAGTGCTGCGCTACAGATACCCCGGGCTGATGCGGTTTTCAGGGGCACCAGCCCGGGGTACAAGGTAGGCGATTAAAGTCACTTGGGGGTGCCTAACATTTTAGCACCCCCAAGTGACTTAGCCTTTCCTTGTTCTTTAAGGGGCAGATTTACTAAAAGTTTTTTTCAGATTTATATTTGAAACCACTAAAACTCGTTTCCACAAATGGCAGTCATTTATCAAAAGATCTAAACTGAAAAAGCATGAATAAAAAAAAGTAATGGTGCACAAAAGCTGTAAATAAACCTGAAACCTCTAAAACCACAAAGCAAAGAAAGATCTCACAGTTTTAAAGGGACATCTGCCAATGGCTTCTACATAATCTCGACAGGTTTTAGCTGGAGAATTTTCGAATTCATTATTGTTGCAGTTTTGTTGCATAATAAATCCGCTACTTTTTCAGGGTTTTTGTGACAAAAAGCCCAACATGAAAAAGGTGAGGTTTAGTAAATGCCCCCTTAAATGACCTATTAAAGTATCTTACTAAACTGGAAAATATATATATCAGTATCAGTAAATATCTTTTCCCTTTAACAGGAAGTAGTGTGGGAGTAAAAGGCAGAACTCTGTCCATTCATTAGCTGATGGGGCCTAGCATGTATGTGTGCCTTGGCTTGTTTGTGTGCACTGTGACTCCTATGATCCCAGGAGACGGTCCTTAATTCTTAAAATTTTCTATTTAGGAGAACCCACTGGTATATACTACTAAAAAGGTATATTTTTATGAAAATGTATTATTTAGATGAAGCAGGTTTTTACATATGAGCTTGTTTATGCAATATATTTTTTATAAAGACCTACATTGTTTGGGGGTATAGTTTTCCTTTAATCAGTAATGTGTTAAGCACTTTGAGTCCCACAGGAATGCTCCCAGGTAGAAATGCTAGAATTTTTTTAAAAATATCCCTATTTTCCTCTTCCCCCTTTATGCAGAGTGGGCATTGGCAAGTGCCTTACTTCAATCTCTTAAATTGTCTCCTATTTCCAGTAGGGCTGGGGCTTTTGAAAAGGTGGGAAAGGTTTCAGTTGATCAAGAGAATAACTGTTTATACCCATTTCAAAATAGCGTTTTTTTACATTTTTAATGATGGAGGTTATACACCATTCAAATACAGTACTGGACAGAGTGTACACACTTTATTATAGTAGTATAGATAGAGTGGGTGGGTTCATACTGAATGAAATCTAGTCAGTTTTCATCATTAGATTCAGTTGCTACCATTGCTATCCACCATATTGGTGAAGGCCCAAACCGAGAAGCTTTCCTGAAAAAGACCAAAAGCTGACAGCACCCTTACTCTTTTGGTAAATCTAACACAACTGATATCTGAATATTTTTGGCTTGCTGATTCCTTTTTATAGTTGACTTTTTTACTTTGAGCTTTTCAGACTGACTGCAGGTTGAATATAACCCCAGCCATTTCACAGTTGCTTACATACAGACTAACTTTGCAAAAAATCTGTTAAAAAGGTGACAGTCCAGCCTGCAACCAATTACAGAGGTGACTGTTGTGAACTGTTGGGAATAACAAAGAGTCATCACAAATCATCACAAAAATCAATTGTGAGGTAATAATTTGGGCCTAGGAATTGTAACTGCCCCTTTTAGACCTAGGGTTATGTATCATGTAGAAGTAGTTTGCATGAGATCAGACATGCCACTGTAGCTGTGTGTGGATACTGGAAGTTGTAGTTTGCAAGCTTGAAATCTCTGGCAGCAAGATGATAAAACTGTATCATTCTATTCTTCTCCTGTTTCCCCTGTAGATACTCAGTTTCCTTCAGTGTAATATATCAGATGCTGTCACAAGGCAGCCACTTGTTTATAGATGCCAGAGAAATAACCAACTTTATTCTAACAACATTAGACCATAGATAATTGGGGCTTAATGGGAGCCCTGGAGTTAGAATAGTATTAGGCAATAGCGGAAGTGCACTATTAGGATGCATACTGGACATTGTCACAGTTCTTTTAGAGAGCTGGATTGCTATAGCCTTGGAAGTCAAAGACCTATACATATCACAAAATGAATCAGTTCTTAAGGAAATCTGCTAGGTGCTGATAAGGTTTATAGGTGTTTCATGTGTATTTTAGTAAACATGAAGTATAGCATCTATCATTATATAAATATGCGCATATATATATATATATGTATGATGTGTTATGTTTTTACCATGTGCCTGGGTATATAATTAAAGAGGTGTGCCACCCCTCTGGTAATATATATATATATATATGTGTTCAATAAATGTTTTTTTTGCTTTTCACCAAAGACCTGTGAGTGCAGTGTTACATGTTGTTCTGATATAAATATATTCTACAATATGGGTGTGCTTCCTGCCCAGAGATCGGCACCCTGGAGAGAAGCCTGAACAGTTCCAAAGACCAGGCAGTCCGACTTAAGGTCCCCATAGACTCTAAGATCCGCTCGCTTGGCGAGATCGCCCGCTCGTTTCTGCCCCTACACGGGCAGATAAGCTGCCGAGTCGGTCCTAGGGACCGATACCGGCAGCTTCTGTTGGCCCGTGTATGGGGGCCTTTAGTGTCCGTGCAGGGGACACAAATGTTCTACTAAGGGTGACTGCTGTCAGCAAGAGACAACTCATCTAGGGGCAGATTTATTAAAATTTGTGTTTGTGTAATTTTTGTGTTTTTTTTCTACCACAACTAAAATCAGTTTTTTTTTTAAAAAAAAAGCATGAATATCTACTCATTTATTGAAAACCATGACAATACGCCGAAGCAAATACTACATTTGAATTTTTTATGTTTTTAAGAATTTTTGTGCACAAATGAAAAAAGAAACACGAGACCTCTAAAACAGCAAATGAAATAAAGATTGTTACAGTTTGCCTAGGATAACTTCCATTGACTTCTATATCTATAAGATGGTGTGTTTTTACTTTTTTTGGGATTTGCTGCAGTTTTGACGCATAATATGTGGTAAAACAAAATTGTGTTTTTTTAGCACAAAAAAATTAATCTTGAAAAAAAAAATGTTAATAAATGCCTCCCTATGTGTGCCTAGCTTTCAGGTGCCTCTAGGCTATAATGAAATACATTTTTATTAAAATATATTGTTAGATTTTAAAATTAATTTGCAAAAATAATATGTAAACATAATAAATATGCTAACTCCTCTTTAAAGAGAAAGTGTACCTTATTTATTTTTTTCTTCCATTTATTTTGCCAAAATGCAGCAATAACTTGTGTGCACTGAAAATTCCCTACCTGCAGATTCCAGTCCACTGAAAATCATTTGCACCTCAAGCCTTGTGCCACATTGCTCCTTAGTCCTAGGTGCATTATCAGAGGGGTTTAAAAGTAGGCTCAAAGCCCATCTGTCCAGCCATTTAACTGCAGGTAAGGTCTTGTTATATTATAAATAATGTAATATTGACAGCTTGAGCTTGTAATTGATTGAACAGTCAGTGGAGTTTGAACAGACTTCAACAGAACAGTCCTAAACAGTAATCATTAAGTGATTGGTCATTCTACAGTGGAAGCATTAGCCTATACAAGAAACATTATTGTAGCTCAAACATATATGTGTTTAAATATACAAAATTAATTAAAGGAATATTCATAAAGGTGGCCATACACATTAAGATCTGCTTGTTTGGCAAGGTTGCCAAATGAGTAGATCTTCTCCCAATATACCCAATGGGCTGTCAGACTGAGGATCACATTAACAAGCGGATTTGGTCCCGATCTAACAGGAATATCAAACCTGCTCGATCTACACTTGCCCAATTTTCGCCCAGATATCATTCAGGGAGTTCCATCGGGGGTCCCCATACACAGGCAGATAAGCTGCAGAATCAGTCTAAAGGATTTAAATCAGCAGCTTAAATCTATCCATGTATGACCCCCTTTAGCTCATTTGTCCTCAGGGTCTATCCAATCCATATGCTTTTAGGGCATGTCACCCATTGTTTTTTTTTATACTACAGCATAAAATATCAATGTTGCCAAGCAAATTTCATCTAACTTATTTTACCTTGCATTAAAACATTAGTGATAACATTATTTTTTATTGCACCATAGTGTTAAGAGGTGCACAGCCCTTTACAGGGACTGTCCATGAAAAGCACCCATTGTTATGGTGCCTTTATGTAAGTCCTGTCACCTCTATGTACACTATTTGGCACGCTGCTCTTTGTACAGAGGCACAGTTGAGAGAATGCCTAGCGGAAAATAAACATGCCAGAGGCTTGGCCTCCACATCATATAATTGTAGGATTAGATGTCTGGCCGATCTGCATTTCAGTATGAAGAAGCTTTAAAGAGCTATTTGCTGAAGCTGTAGAAGATACATCACACACATACACAACAAAGAGGGGAAGGAGCTGTCGTTACAAAGCATAATGTATGTGCTGCTACCCTGGCAATTACACACACATCACAGAAGTGGCAACAGGCAGCCAGGCACGGCAGCACGTTCCTGGGCAAACAAGTGATTACACAGGGATGGTCTCAGGGAAGAGCAAAGGCCTTTTCTAATCACTGAGGCCTCCCGTGCAAAGGATGAGATGGCTGGGAGCGGGATAAAGTCATTTGCTAGTAATTCACTGTCTTGTCTCTGAGCATCTGCTACCGATTTTCTGAGAAATCAACTTTAATAGATGAGGAACAGGTCCCAGGCAGCTGAGTTTAATGAAACCTGCTACCAGACTACTTCTGCCTCCTGTGCCATGTGCTCTGTGCCGACCACCATGAGGCTGATGCCAGACGTGGTGTTTTTACACTGCGTATTTTCTAATTCTCTCGGTGGCTGAAAAACGCACAATATCATCATCCATAGAAATAACTTAAACAGTCTCGATGGAAAACACACTATGGGGCATATTTATTATGCTGTGTAAAAAAACGGCGAGAAAATTCGCCACACATCGCCAGGCTTTGCATGTAAAAATGGCGTGAAAAATCGGCGTAATTGTTTTACGCGTTTTTTCTTACACCGGAACTTATAGGAAATAATGGCGTAATATCTGGCGTTCATATGGCGATCTTTTCCATTTATTTTACACAGCTTTTTACTCCGTTTTTTTGGCGAATTAGTTTTACACAACATAATAAATACGCCCCTATGCGTAAATACACTAGAAAACACGTTACCACGGACTTTTCATGCGTTTGCCGAAATACACCGTTATTTGCACAGCAACCTATTCCTATGTATACACAGAGGCAGCTGCCAGACCTTGCGGAAATACGCCGCGTTTTTTACTATTTCGCACTATTAGCACCATGGGAAACGGGATTTGCTACCTCACCAGTACTAGGCTGAAAAATGCCATAGTCAGGGGCTGTGTGGGTTGTGCAGCGTTTTTAGGCGGAGAAGATACGCAGCGTAAAAACACCACGTCTGGCATCAGCCTGAGACTTCAGGCTTTATCATTTTTAAAGCCTAAGTTTATAACTGTACATGCAAGTGCGATGCTCTAAAATGAATGCAGAGTTGCCCGCATATCTTAGACCAGTGGTTCTCAAACAGGAGGCCAGTACGTGGTCCCTGAGACTATTGGGGGGGGTCCTCAAACTACACCCCTCTCCCCGCTGTGTCCTCAAAGTACAGCTGGCCCCGGCTCCCTGCTGCTTATTCAAACTACGGTCCGCTCCTGCTGACTACTCCCCGCTCCCTGCTGCGTCCTCAGACTATGGCCCGATCCCGATGCGTCCTCCCGCTCCCTGCTGAGTCCTCCCGCAACCTGCTCCCCTGCTTCCCGCTGCGTCCTAGCATGACATCACTGTGATGAGGCAGACGGGTAGTAGCCATAGGCGAGGACCGATAAAGGTCAAGGGCACCTATTGATGCCTGGGGAACATGAAATTACAAATATTACACTAACCTGGGCTTGGAGGTAATTTCAGGGCTCACACAGCTGGGTGTCAATAGAATGAACAGATGTGTAGCAAATGAACCACAAGCAATCCACAGGGCATGCTGCAGTTCTCTGCGCTCTGGCATTTGCCAGAATCCAGTATAGGCCTGGTGCAAAGTACACAAGAATTATGATTGTGGCTTTTTTTGTGCACTTTTCACACTGTGCGCGTTACTGAAAATGACCCCTAATGTGTTTTTGGTTGTTGGGGTCAGTGACTTTGACAAGCAAACAGCAGTTTAAGTTATAGACTGGAAGAGGCAAGCAAAGTAAATAATTAACATTAAAATTAGTCGATATATAGTATATTAAGGGGCGGATCAGGAACTCACATAAGTAGCATTTGTTTACCTTTTATTAAAGAATGAGCAAACCATTTAAATGTTAGATATTTTTCCTAAAAGTGATGCTATTTCCAAGGTCTGGATTCCCAGTGTATCCCCATGAACTGTAAACCTAGGGCTACCCAAATCCATATTTGTGTTGAAAAAATGCTAAGTGTGAAATGAGCCATACATTACAGGTTTATTTAAACACCTGCTGATAAACACTGCAGGCTTGGTCCCTCCAGATCTGTGCCCTCATACATCACTGTTTGTTTAAGTGATTATAGTTGGGGAAATAATCTCTTCTTATAAACAGTGTATTTCCTCCAGTACAACAGCATGAGTCAAATATGGAAGTACAAGCTACTGTATACTCACCTTTTCTGCTCATGTGATCAAGCTTAAACCCTTTAAGTTCTGTTGCAGGTAAAAAGGGATTCTGTTCTTTACACCACTGCAGTGAAGAAGAATGTCTTATATAAGAGATAAGAAGAAGGGGAAAATGAGCAATTTTAAAAGTTATTCACATCAGAGAAAACAAAACCACTTGTAATATATGCACTATATGTTAGCCATTTGCAGAAGCTGGATTTGATGCAGAAAGTAGAAATGATAATCATATTACAACAATGATACTGTTTACTGGCTAAACCTAGAACATAAAAACTTAAAATGTGTTCAGTTATCCGGTAATAGTTAGCCTTTTAATTCCACTTCTTTATCATTGTAAAATATATACATTTTAGGCAACAAATTAAATTTTTGTCAATTCTGCATGAAACTGTGCAGCTCTCCATAGATCCTAGAATCCTTATTACATACAGACCTAAATATTGTGGCTACAAGGCTTACTCTAATATACTTTGCAGTCCAGACAGCATCTGTTTACAATGTATTCTTTCTCTGCAATATTGTAGTATTAATTTAAATGCTTAGAAAAGCTGGCCATGCACAGGCCAATTAAACCTCCAGACCAAGTGGACAGATTATCAGCATATGTATGGGGCTCCTGGGAGGTCCTCCCTGATTGATACCAACCATGTCTCTATTGGACAGGTTTAAAAGTCTCATTGGGTGAGGGCTGCCACAGGCCTTTGTAGGGTGCATTATGATCTCCACTGGTGACCAAATCAGGTAGCCAAATGAGCTGGAAGCCCAGCTTTAAGTCAATAAATAATTACTTAAAATGTCATGACCCTGTTTGCTTTGCAGAGTAAATCTTTCTTATCTCTACCCATTTGTTTCAGGCTCTGGATGTCAAGAACACAGCAGCTCAGGTCAAAATAAATCTTTTGCTTCCTTATGTCTGTACACATATAGGCACATACAGAACCAACGCTGACTGAGAGCTCAGTGGATGGACAACTGGCCAAAGAGCCCCCTTGCAAGGAAACCCCCGAGCCCCCTGCAAGAAAATATTTAGAAGGGCCCTGCACTCACAGGTACTTAGCCACCACCTGCTGTTATATGTGCACAGAAGGTATGTGCGCTCTGCTGTGTAAGTGCCAGGCAGAAGGGCAAAGCACAGAGCTGAGAAGGTAGCAAAGGTCTTCTGAGATGCTCTTATAATATACAAATAAAAAAAGAATACACTGAAATGTTGCCAAAAAGGGTAACCATGTGGCCACTGTTTACATTAAATGTTCACCCTAGCTCATCATTTGCAGTTTATATGTCCACATCAGTTCAGCAGTTTCTGAGGGATGTTTTTTTATGGCCCTGAGGTAAAACAGTCCATGCCCTTCCCCCCCCCCATGCCCTGAGAATAGAGGGGCGTATGTTTATTCTGCTGCATTAGATATTCCAATGCTGCCTTTTACATCAGTATTCCATATATATGTAGCCTAGTTATGATGGGGGTTTTGGAATAGTGATGGGGGACATGTATCCAAAAAGTCTGAGGGCCTCTGACATAAATCCTTAGATTTGTAGTCATTCATGGCTACCTTCCCACTCCTGAGAGGCCAAACTCAGTAAGTTGTGCATGTTTGTACAAATAATAAAGTAATCCCTGCAGGTTGTGTTTCTCTCAGGTACAGTCAATGTATCTGACATCATACAGAAAGTTTGTGCTCCTGCCCACACCTGGCGCTTCAATGGATGGTAACAAAAGGAACGGCAAATGATGCAAACACGGGGAAAGAGGGCTAATCCTATTACTGGCTGTGTGTCGCCCCAGCTCTGGCTCCACTCAGGCACTCCCTAATAGCTGTCTCACACATGTTCTCTTTATGTCTCACCGCACTCTCTTGGGAGATTTTCTTTTAAAGATGCCACTTCCTATACATATTTTGTGTTTGTGACAATAAGGCACAAGTACATGCATGCGTACGTTCCTTCAGCCCCTGAATTTTGCCTCACTTCACCTCTCCTCTCCTTGCTTTTACTTAACCAGCTGGATTCCCACTACTCAAAATGGCAGCTACTGTATGACATGTGTACTGATCTATCCTGTGTGTCTGGGCAGAATTGGCAGCTTTTATTGGCCCTGTATGGCCAGCTTTACTTCTTTTTCTGCACTTTAAATGCCCAAATGTTTTTATTGGTTGGGGTTAAAACATTGTGTAATAAATGGTGATAATATGCCTTTAAAGGGGTGGTTCACCTTTCAGTTAACTTTAAGTATGTTGTAGAATGCCCTATTCCTAGCAACTTTGAAATTGCTTTTCAGTTTTGTAAAGTTTTTGAATTATGTGTCATTCTCTTCTGCCTCTTTCCAACTCTCAAATGGGGATCACTGACCCCGTCAGCCAAAAACTATTGCTTTCTAAGGCTACAATCTTATTATTATTGTTACTTTTTATTACTTATCTTTCTATGCAGACCCTCTACTTTTCATGTTCCCATCTCTCATCCACTACCTGGTTGCTAAAATGGAGAGCTGCTGAACAAAAAAATTAAAAACCATGAAAAATAAAAAATGAAGACCAATTTGAAAATTGTCTCTGAATATCAATATTTACATCATATTAAAAGTTAATTTAAAGGTTAAACACGTGGCTGAGTTCCCTTCTAATCAATTTAATGTTGGCTGGATGTATGTGTATAGGTTACTATGTCATAAATGAGTAGAGTGCAAAGTATTAGTGGAGTATTAGAGGATTAAGTCAGTTTCAGGTCATCTTAAAGCTGGAGTGTCAGTCACAGCAACTGTGCTCCTGTGTAACTGAACAAGCAAAACTGCCACCTGAAGGATCTCCATGAAATAAAATGATTGGCCAATCAGGTCAAAAGGAAACAAATTTCCCAACCATTTCAGTCCATCTATGGTCAGCTTTAGAGCCCACGCATCATTTTTCATGAGCAAAATTGTGTGGAACAGCCCCACTTCCCCTCAATAATGTCTCCATTTTTTGTGTGTGTTCAAAAAAGCCTTTCCATTCTCAAATCAATTAGAGACTATTTACATAACAAGGTAACAACAGCAGTATCTTTGTTTTGCAGCTTTCTTGGTTTATGGACCATAGATTCCTGGAGATTTGCAGTAATTACCATGTAAAATCAAACAGCCTTCTCTTAGCGTGACTGCTTAACTCTCTCCCTGCTGCTTAGGAGGCTTCTTTTTTTGTCTCTCCCATTTCAGGGATTTTTTTTTAAAAAGTATAGTATAAGCCAGTGCCCCTTTGGCTGTTGTTGGACTACAACTCCCAGAATACGATGAAAGCCTCCCTTAGTGTACATTGTAAATAAATGATACATGCCTAAAATATATATTATTCTAGGAAAAGTTATTGATATAACTGTTAAATATTTCAAGTATAATATGGGCCCCCCAGCTGTTATCATGAATACATATATGGCCAACCTTAATGTGGCCATACACTATAAGACCAGCTTGTTTGCCGAGGTTGCCAAATGAGTTGATCTTTCTACCAATATGCCCGCCTAAGGAGGGTGATATCTGGGTAATCTGATCATTTGGCCAAACAATCGAATTACAACAACAGAAATAAGACCCTTTGGAGCGAGGACTGTATGAATGAGCTGATGTGGTTTCTAATCTGACTGGACAATCAAACCTGCCTGATCGACATCTGGCTGATTTTAGGCAAGATATTGGTCAGGTAGGCCCACTGGGGGTCCCTATACACAAGCAGATAAGCTGCCAAATTAGTCTAAAGGACCCAAATTGCAAACTGAAATCTACCTGTGTAAGGCCCCCTTGGGAAATTATTGAACTAAATCAACATGTTAGAGATCAGCAACATAGGTACTAGTTCCATAATACAGTTGCCAATAGCAACTAATTAGGGGCCTCATTTACAAAGTGCAGGGTAGAGTGCAAAAGTGCAATAATTATGTGAAAATCGCCATGTTATTTGTATGTTTGTATCTTGCCCAAACAGGAAATGGTTCTGATTAATAGTGGGTAACCTGTTAGCTAACATATCCAAGGCCTTTATCTGCCTTGCTCCATGGCGTAGGGAAATAGTTAAAAAGGCCTGTCTGCGTTCTGCTGCTGGCTCTTGCATCTGCACATAAAGAAAACATCTTTGCTTTCTTTGTCTGCAAGTGGATGGAGTGCGATGGATTGTTTGAAGTATGGAGGTTGTGTAAATTCCCCTTGACCAAGGCTGTCTTCTCTAAGGAAACTGATTTTAAAGCATTGGAAGGATAAGTGGTGAAATCATGATGGCTCAGGGCGAAATACAGATTAATGAATACAACGTCTGTCTGAGTAAGAGCCAGATTATGGTTAATATTCTTGATATGCATTCCAGCTTTTATCATGTTGGATGGCGGTGAAATAGGCAAAGACACGCGTACTACTCTGCCTTTCTTTAGTGAGTTTGCAGAAGTTTCCATTACCTGGGCAAGAAAGTCTAGTGCCTGAGACGTGTACATATGGAAAAAAAAAAAGACACTGGTACCGAAATCACACCCGAAAAACCGACCGTACAAGGAAATGGTTTTTCATGTAGTGAGATGATTATTCACTATGCGTTATGTTAAGGGGCTTGGTACCAATAAAATTATAATGTCACTCAAGGAAAATAATGGAGATTTTTTTGGACTGTGGACTTTAAAATCCTTTGGAGTACCATGTGTGGCCTCTAGTTTGACAGCCCTTGAATAAAAATAAGAATTAAAGTGATAATGTGACATTAGAGCTAATAAACTTTCACGCAGTATAGGCCACCAATGGGTCAACTTACTAGAGGCTATTCAGGCATGACAGTGCCCATGCGTCTTCCTTAGGTTGAAGACACATGGAACTACTAGTAGCAGCTACTTGTCAGGGCTACAAAATAGATAATTACTGATAATTGTCTTTATGTGTGTTTTAGCATAGGTAATTCTATTGTCTATGGCAGGTTATTTTCTGGCATTAAGTATGACAAGTAGCTGTTACTAAGCTCTGTGTGTCTTCATTCTTAGGAAAGGGTCCTTCCTCTAAGGGACCCATATTATTAGGGTTTAGACCCTTCTGCAGTGAAGTTACTGGGTCCCATAGCAGAACCATTTTAGTCCTCGCTTAAATTTAGGAATAAGTTATTTTTCATAAACTTGTTGAAACTGCCTATTACTCAATAAGCAACATTACAGCCCCTCCCCCTAGCAGTTGCAGGGTCATATAAATTCCTGGCACTGAGAGGCAATTGACAAAAAGTAACAACATGGCTGCACACATTGAAATGAAACTTCAGAATTCCCAAATGTCAGCACTTTGCATCGAATAAAAGGAGAAAAAGTAATTATTAAAGCGGCAATATGCACCCATTTGCAACATGAGCTCAATAAATAGGACATGTGCTAAACATACTTTTAACTGAGAAATGTCTATGGTTTCTGTTGTTTCTATGACTAAACAAGAATATGAAGCCAGTTTCATTTGGTCCTTCCTGTCACTTCCTGATCCCTCAGAACTTCCAAGGAGCTGATAAAATGAATTACCAGTGCAGATCTATATTGCTATCTGCCATAAGAAAATGCAGAATACATTCATATAGTAATAGAAACACAGATAGATTAATCCATAGACAGAGTAACATATAAAGCAATCAATAACTGATACAAGAAGTGAAGAGAGCCCTGCCCAAAAGAGCTTACAATCTACAAGATTAATCCATAGACAGACAGATACATTGGCAGACAGATTGATAGTCATTACTTATGAAATGAATTAATGACACAATAGTCCCTGGAACCAGTGGTTCTCTGGACAAGAAATAAGGAAGCTGGGACCTCTGAAACAACAGCGATAATGCTAAAAAATCAAAACAAAGCAGATTTTGGCATCATGTTAAGAGGCCATTAGTGGGCTGCCCCATATTTAATACAGATGCTAGATGCCCACATTCACTCCTAGTATGTCAGTGTTAATGGTCTCTCCAGATGTAGAATTGGACACAGTCCCTTATAAAATGTGATTTGTTTATCTCCCCAGTCCCACTTTACAGTCACTTCTGTCAGCTCGACACAATTAGGGATTTACGGATGTACAGAGCTTTGTAGAACATTCAGTCCTTAACAAAACATAAAGCTAAATCCCTTAAAATGTAGACTTTAACTCTGAATTCTACCGCTCTCTCCTTGGAAACAGAAAAGGCAGATCCAGCGTCTGCCGTATTTACTGCATCATATTAAAAAAAACATAAGCTCTTGGTAGTAAAATATTTCTGACTGAGCCACAAACGGATTAAGTTCAGCATCTTTAAGGCCTGCGCTCTGTTCCCATAAACATGTCTGACAGAAATATACTGCGGTAAATCCCAGCAGATTCTGTGCATGTATTGCCTAATGGCTTATAGGACAAGAGATTCTTGTACTGGGAAATGGGGAAAAAAAGTGATTTTTCAGAAACATTATGTTCTTGATTCATGTTGATGTCTTAGGAAGCACAAATCAAAGGCACATTTTCCATTACATATTACAAAACCCTTAAAGATAAAGCAACAATAAATACATAAAATAATTATAACTATGAATCCATTGTAACTGGGGCACCTGCTCATACTGAGACTATGCCCCTGAACATTGCAGGTCTCTATAAAAATATACAAATATATCACATACAACATCCCACACATAACAAATAAACTAAATATCATATAAAATAAAGAATTTCCATGAAAAATATATTATTCTAGTAATATGTGTCATTGGATAATCGTAGATTGAAACACTGCCATTTTAAGTGCTAGAAAATGCTCACATACAAACCAAGGACACACATACATTCTAGATTAATTCAGACAATTATTAGACAGCGTAAATACAGTGTAAGCAGACCCTGCACTGGAAGGGGGGGGGGGGGCAGGAGAGTCAGCCCTAATAAATGAGCACTTTGAATATATTGTAGTAGAAAAAGTCAACTTATCAATATTTTGGGACCCTCAGTTGAATCTGATGTAGGGCCCAGAACAGGGGCACGTCTAGACCTAATGCTGCCCCTCTTCAGCCCCCCACACTTACCTTTACAGCACCAGAGGGAGTCCACCCCAGTCATGAGCTCCTCTGAGCACCCCTGCATTTGCTGTGTACCTGTAACTTTCTCCTTACGGCCACCATTGGGGGGTAGGGGAAGCAGCCACATGGCACTGGAACTTTCTATACAAAAGAAAGGTGCTCAAATGCAGCTGAAGTTTATATGGGCAACCCATGTGACCAGAACCATTCACATGGTTTTAATGTCTAGTAATACAGAAGGGAATCATAACTGGCCAGCAGTCCCATTGGAAGGGGTATTTATTTGTTTTTTTTCTTTCAAGGAACAGCAAAAGTTTTAAAATGTCTAAGGTGCGATTCCTAGGAATATATATTCTGTAAATGGCATTTACATCCCCAAATCTTTTTTTTCAGGGGCTATAGCAGCTTTAACATCCTAAATCATTTCATTAAAACTAGGGGAAAATTGGTAAAATACATGAATCACCTATTACATAGAACAAAAAATTCACATATTACACATTCACATATTACATGAAACAAAAAATAAAAGACCTTGGAAGGTGTGTGATCATATCTGCTTACTGCCATACACAACTCCTTTTTATTTCCTTTGCTTTGCAAGGAAACTTTGGGCAATTTAAGAAAAACAAAGCAATGCATGTGTTTTCCCACTGGCAATTTATATACATGGCCAAGCATGAGTCCAGCCAATCTGCCCATGGGCTAAATCCACAGGTACTGTACCGGAATATGTTGTTTATAAATAAATGTTAATAATAAAAATAATAATATATGGAATATATGGAACTGTGTTTCATCTTTACCTTTTTTTTGGTGGAACAAAGTAAATTTTTCCATCAGGACAAATAATCCTAAATCCAACAGGACCACACATTTAGTGTTAAAAAAAAACACAATATTACCCATTTTTAGGTTCTGCTCACTGTGAGTGGATCCTGTGCTGGTATATTGGCTGGTCCTGGGTCCGGAATATTCCATTTGTCGAAGTTGCTGATAAGTTCCTGAGCGAATCACAAGTGATTGCTCTGGGTGGGAGACAGTAATTATCAGTTCAGGTACAGCACCATGTTTAACAATTGTATGGCCTATTGTGTCATACCCACAATGCATTGCATAACCACAGGAAATATGGGCTGAGAAAATTTGACAATTTTTCTAAGCATTATAAATAGATATTTTGCAAGAAATGAGGCCTTAAATATTAGAAAATAAAACTCCTTTAATAAATTCAACTGGTGTCTTTTGCTGCTGTTTAGCAAATCAGGGCCTTAGTGTTTAAGCAAAATTTTACAGCAGATCAGAACAGGTGTTATACACAAGAAATGAGATGAAGTTTTCAATGCATATGTGAGTGCATGGTTAGGCTTTTACACATACAGCTGCTTGGCCCAAAGGAGGGTGACTAGTATCAGTCTTTTATAAATAAAACTAATTTCCCCCATTTCAAAGTTTATTTTGATGTATGGGCTGCAATTGTATCACATGCAACTTCCCCTAGGGTTTCCAATAATGCTGGAATTATGGGGGAAAATCTTACATTCTGAGTAAAAATCATGATGATTTGTATCTGAATTTGCACTTTGCCCATTGTAATTGTGTGAGTAAATGACCCTTATGTTCTCCTGTTTATTTTCTTTTTTTGGCTTAAATTTTAGACCTGCCTTTTATATGGGGCAGAGAAAGTGAGGGGGTGTAAAATATTATTATTATTATGAACATTTATTTATAAAGCGCCAACATATTCCGCAGCGCTGTACAATAAGTGGGTTACATACATTGGACATACAGAGTAACATATAAAGCAATCAATAACCGATACAAGAGATGAAGAGAGCCCTGCCCAAAAGAGCTTACAATCTACAAGGAGAAAGGGTTGAGACACAAGGCGTGGATATGCCATATAATTGATACCACTACTATTTAACCCTGAATTAATCACTTGCTTTAATTTAAGAAGAATTAGAAAGAAGAAAAGCAATAGTACCCCAGTTTCTGCATGCTAGAATTCTGCACATCCCTTAGTATCAGAGCTGCAGTTCTGCAGCAGCTGTGGCAGCAGTAGGGCACTGTTTCTGGGATTATTTGTTACAATAAATCCTATAGAGTAATTGTGGCTCCATGCCCCCAGGCAAGAAATACAGCGGTAACCCTGTGCTTTACCTTTTGCTCTCCCTGTAACCATTTGTGCCCCAGGCCCCCTGTACATGGGTGCATTGCTCAGCATATGGGGGAGGCCCCCCTGTGACCCACGGACCTGAGTGGGTGCCAATCCATCGCACAGATACGCATCTTCTGCTTTTAAACTGATATACTGGGAATCAATTAGATATGCAGATTCCATTTCATGAGTTTCCAAATGCTAAAGCTACTGGCTCCCTTGCAGTCACTTGCAGTCGAGCAACGGTATTGTGTTTCTTTTGGGGTGGGGGTAAAACATTTCGATATAATTCGTCCCCAGACCATTGAAACATTCGGTACCAGGTGAATTCTGCAGATAAGGTCTCGATTAATGGATGGCGGCGACCCCCTGACAGACTGCTATTCCCAGGTAATGTCGGTGACTAGCACCCCCAACCCCATTAAACCTGGGGGGGGGGGCAATGGGTTTACTTATCATTTTGCACCAGGTTTCTTTATGTGTATAACGGGGAACACAGTAGTAAGGGAGGGTTTACAAGAATATGTGAAAGTAAAGTAAGAAAGTGTATGAGTATACTACAGTTCTACAGTATTGCAGTCTGTGTGTGTGTGTGTGTTCACATATATATTTAGTTTTTTTGCGCTTAGCGCTATATATCTATGATAAGGACCAGCGCTCTTTTATATATTTAAAACGACAAAAGTTTCTTTATTTTACATACCACTTACCACTAAATTAAAGAAACGTTTATTGTTTAAATGTAATATAACATTATATGGTCATTATCAAAGAGCAATTAGAGTGCGGTTACCTCTACATATACATAATGTATATCTATCTATCTTTTATCTATCATCTATCTATCTATCTATCTATCTATCATCTATCTATCTATCTATTATCTATCTATCTATCTATCTATCTATCATCTATCTATCTATCTATCAATCATCTATCATCTATCATCTATCTATCATTTATCTATCTATCTATCTATCTATCTATCTATCTATCTATATCTGTCATCAATATATACAATTATATACTATTATATAGATATTCCAGCGCTTATTAATTCCTTTTTTATACTTATTCGTTTTTAATTTGTAGTAAACGAATTTCGTTCGTAACGGATAAGTAATAATAGGAATTTATGTACCAGTTTAATGAATAATTAGGACTAACGTTGATATCGTTAAACATCAAGGTAGATTGGTAACATTCAGTTATTGGAAGCGTTTCTGCTGCAAAGGGATAACATTTCAGGCATTTAAATGCAAATGTTCTTTACATGAATATTTCTTTTGGACAGACTGTAGAAAGCGCTATGGTTTTAAGAACAGACAATACAAATACAACCACATGCACCCTAAGAATAATAATTGTAATGCTGACAGAGCACATGAATGCATTAGACGCATCTTTTGAGACTTTCCTCCACACCTGGAAAACCAAATCTGGCGCAAATTATTGTTGCCTCTTATCACAATATGGATATATCAATGATCTATCTTTCACTTTATTTTTACGTCAATTTACCTACCAATTTCCTTTTACATCTATTGATATCCTCAACTCTAGACACTATATATTGATGATTTACTATATATTTACATGATTTACAGAGGCATCGCTTACTGCTGGGAGCAATACATTTGTTGTTATGATGGTAAAAAATGATAAGTAAATCCGTTGGATAGAAACAGGCAGATAATCGATGGCAGACTGTAGGGGAACTTACTATACAGCCCAACATTGCCGGTTTGTTATTTATTTACAGTTGTTTTGGGGTTTCGGTATGTAAACACGGGGCCTCTGGGGGTAAACGTGTAGGTCCCAGGTCTCTTTGCAACTACAGGCGCTGTTGTTTCCTGTTTATAACGATAAAAAGAGAATATATATATATAAATCCATGATCTGTCTAAACTAAATGTTAGTGTAGTTTAAAAAAAAAAAAGAAAAAAACCGTCCTACATACATTCATTCGTTGGGTATTTTATTTATGAAAAAACACAGTATATAACCTATAAACATCCCCAACAAAAAACAGTATTGTTACATCCTTATACAACAAAATGAATACAATAACAGTTCATGTGCATATATCTACATATTTGTTAAGTTTACCGATTGACTGAGGTTATTGAAATCCACAGCACTTATGTGTTTAATCACTGTAATATACTATTAAAATTATATATGCTGGAAAAGCATTGTGTATACTTTTGGTTCTATTTAAACAAATGAAAATTATACAATATAATAGACAGAGCTATAAGTAAAAAAAATATATGGAGAGAGAGACAACGTTGCATTATAGACGTGTTCAGCACCCAGGTCACACACATATATGTGTATGTGTGTGTGTGTATATATATATAGATATATATATATATAGGTTTTAATTAATTTGTGTACATTACCATCTTTAGTATAGTGTTTTAACAGTGAGGTAGGGTGCTTGCTTCACTTTGTTTTCAGTGTGGGCTCTGAATGTCTAAAAGTGAATAAATTCTCCCAGTATTACCTGTAGAGCAATGACTATGTGGAAGTGGCAGATAGAGAAGGAAGAATAATCCAACCCCCATCTCCAGACATTAGTGTCCATATTATGTGTCATTTCCACAGCCCTTTGTTTGTCTGATAGAACAAATACAAATGTTGCCAGAATCGCTGCGATCTGTGTTTGTGCTGCTGCCGGAGTGTTTTATACACAAACTTAATTTGTCAGGACATTGATAGCAGCCTGTATCAGATCGCACCTCTCCTGCTAATTGTAATGGGTAAATAATCAGGGTGATAGCCCGTGGCATTTGCTTATCGGCCCGTTTAGTAACTAATAGCCGACATGAAAGTGGCTTTTTAGTATGGCAGAATTATCATATGCATTGAGGGTGTAAGCAATAGCCTAAACCAATAAATAGGTGCTTGTGGTCCCTCGCAATCAGTCTGATAAAGGGCAGAGCACACTTCATTATCACTCAGGCTTATCACAATAGGTCCCCTGCCAGGCAACTAGATCCTCCTTCAGATCTCTGCTGTTTGATGGCAGAGACCCGCAGAGAGGGGCCACAGGTAATCAGCCTTCCCAACATCAAAGCGACCCTTTCCCAGGGACACTGTGCGCAAAAACCTGTCCTGCTTTCCCATCACAATAGAAGGGGGATTGGATCTAACCAAGCTTGCCCAAACACAATTACAGGTGTAGGCTGAAATATCAGGTTATTAAATGTAAAATCAAGTTAAATGCTCTAAAGTCAGTTTTGTTCTTCCTTGTTTTGTAAACTGGTATAGTTGCCCTTTTTTATTCCTTTTCTATAAGCTGCAGTAACGCACACACTGTCCGTGATGGAATTTTACATCCTTCTCACTAAATACATAATATATACTAATTTATATAATAATACGGAACAGCCAATAAATGTACCGATCGACCTGTGTGCGACTGTATAGAAAAATAATGATATAATTGTTTCTACATCTGTGACATAATCCTGTTACTGTCTATCAGTCTGTATGTGAGCCCTAAGCAATATAAACCTGTGAGAACAGAATCAGGACAAACTGTAAAATCAGAAATAGTTATTTATCATTATATAATTATCTGTAGATGAGAACTGTGTGCCTTATTAACCTGTGCGAATAGAAGCAGTGCTTATATAATGTAGGTTATGGTCATTAACCCTTTATGCAATAGCCTGGGTGTGAGATCAGTACCTTCTAAACCTCTGTGGATAGAAATAATAGGATACAATGCGATGCAATAATGGGGAAACCGTACAAGTCACAGTATATTATCCTCCTGATAACCTATAGTGTAATGGAATAATAGATAATAAATACTGTATATTACATGTATGATCTATACTTGGGCCACAATACAATATCCAAGTGCGTGTATAGATTTGGGTACTTGTAAAATGCACACAATAACACAATAACACTGAGTCCATAAATATAACTGTGAACTATTAACGCTTTTATAATACACTCTCAGTACACTTATAAATCCATTTGGTATATTTATAAATCACCGACATATTCTGCAGTTCTGTGCAATAGTTTGGAGTAAACATTGGACAGATTACAAATAAAAATACAGCCGTTATCTAGAGGCAAATGGGCCCCGCATAATAAATCGTATCCTTTTTGTATATCTAGTATATCTGTCATACCCGGTTTGTATAACAAAATGTTTTAATCCAACACTATGGGATTGCTCTGCCTCCTGTTTCTGTACGGTACTGTAGGGTTTAATAACAGTAATTATCTGTTGTAATATCTCTGTTGATCAGACTCCATCCGTTACAGACCACAAATAGAAGAATATGGGAATCTGTACACAATGTCAGGGCCGTCCCATCCATATCTATGCATTATACATATCTGACATTTGCATGATATATCTGTCTTTAACATATCTCAGTTTATCTGTCAGTTCTGCTTGTGCATATCTATCTATCTATCATATATCTATCTATCTATCTATCTATCTATCTATCATCTATCTATCTATCTATCTATCTATCTATCTATTTATCTATCTATCATATATCTATCTATCATCTATCTATCTATCTATCTATCTATCATATATCTATCATCTATCTATCTATCTATCTATTTATCTATCTATCTATCTATCTATCTGTCTACAGCAGGACCTCCAGCCCAGAATAAGTACCGCAGAAGAAGGCTGAGTGGCTATAGATTGCATACAGCCCCCCTCTAATCCAATTAGAAATGCACCTGGCTTGGGGAGAGTCTGTAATTAGCAGGAGCACTCTCAGCCAGTTCTGCTGGGAAGCGTGAAATCCCCTGTGCTGGTGTGATTGGCAGGGTATAGGGGCTTCCATTCCTACTCCATCATTTGGGTGGGATCTCAACTGTCCTTCTGTGGGAAAATACAGCAAATCATTATCATTTAATGTGTGAAAATATTAAGGGAGGAGACTATCTCAATTACACACTGAGATAATGGGAAAAGCATCCAGGTCAGGGACACGTTGCCCTGATAGTTAATAACTCAAAGAGCCGGGTGCTGGAGTCACTTGGCCCGGGATATATTATATTACTGCTGCAAATATACTGCTGCCCTGGGCCTAATTACACAAGCCTGCTCTGTGGCACTGCGCAACCCATACACCGACACACTGCGGCACAGACCTGCGGCAAATTCTACTCGCACTCACACATGCACAAATGCACCCACTCATACTCAAGCACACACTCACCCATGCACAAATGCACCCACTCATACTCAAGGACACACTCATACATGCACACACCTATGCACAAATACACTCACAGAACACCCTCACACATGCTCAAGCACACACTCACTCATACTCAAGCACACACTCACTCATACTCAAGCACACACTCACTCATACTCAAGCACACACTCACTCATACTCAAGCACACACTCACTCATACTCAAGCACACACTCACTCATACTCAAGCACACACTCACACATGCTCAAGCACACACTCACACATGCTCAAGCACACACTCACATTTTCCACAGAGAGATATTTATCTTTCACTCTGAACAGTACCCAGATATACAGATGTTATTGATCATTGATGTACTGCTAACAGGTTACACAACAAAAGACAAAATATATACTTGTTATTGGGCTAATATTAGCCTTAGCGTTATGTAATTTGGAATAATGTACAATATTTGTCCGTAACTTGTTAATGGAGACTAAATAACCAGTTGGTGGGTCCCCCCCCATGCAAACATATGTTTGCCGATCTGTGCCAATACCAAGCGTTACAATCCCATCACACTGAGTTGAAATAAAACCCAGTCCCCTGAGCGAGTGCCCGGGGCTGATATCTGACTCCTCCCAGTCCCTTTATTCCTAATCACGTTAAGCCTCATACTACAATCTTATTTGTGAGGGGTATGTTGCCCAGGGCCCATGTACCACTGCCCTGCCTACTCTCTGCTTGTGTGCCTCCTGCCACCTCTCTGCCTTCATACTTGCTGGGTTTCTGGGCTAGAGTTAAAGTTAGAGTTACAAGTGAAGCTGGGGGTCTTCAGGTCTGACACCCTGTGCTGTATGTAATGAATGTATCGTTTGCCTATTTGCCTATTCCCCCATAGGATTCCTGTGCTAGGGGGCCAAGATAAATGCTCTCTATGCCTTTAAACTGATCATATGTTGGTTTCATTGCATAAGAAAATCGCACTGTCTCTGGCTCTGGCACCCAACCTGCTGACTTCTATTTCTTCCAATCCTGAGTTATAGATAAGAGCTGCTGAGATCTGTAGTTGGAGAATAGTTGTTGGGCTGCAGGCCCTGTATTCCTGCTAGGGGGACACAAATCTTGTGACCAGTATGGCAAAGATTTGTTGTGCTTCACTACCTAGCATTAAGTGACAAGTATGTTATCATTCATGGTAATATACTTCTTAAAATTCTTTTTAAATACGTGTTTTTTTGAGCAGAAACGTGTGATGCCCTGATGATGTATATGATATGATGTATTTGATATGATGTATATGATATGATGTATGCAGGAAAGCTTCTCTAATGAGCAATACTTGGGCACAGGCAGGCATATTACTTGTAATACCATGGCGCTGTGTAGCAACGAGGACAGAAATGGAGAATCCAGGAATCCAGATAAAGTGATGAAGTCCTGCAGGTTCAATGTGGGGCTTCTGCTGGGAAGTCAGGCTCGGATGACATGTCAGGGCTACAAGCCCCTGATGGGCTGATAAGACGAGGCCTGTTGAGGGGCACAGAGGAGTTAAGTTACCATGTAAGGTTTGTGAGAGGGGCAGCAGTAATTTGCTCATCCCCCAGCAATCTTCTCTGCACTCACAATGTGACACGGTGAGGGGACTGATACATTTTCATTTCATGGCAATTTGTAAGGGGACGTTTGCTGGTTGCTGATCATTTGTCTCCCACCTCTCCCACAGACTGCCTGTGCTCCCCAGCTGCTTTATGGGTAGGCTAGACTTGCTCTGAGTTTTCCTATTCAAACCATTGCATTTAATTAGTCATGTACTCAAATCCCACTAAGAAAGGCATTACAAGTCTGCCTTGGCCTTAAAAATCTGGGCTTTGCGTATCCAGTGTCGAATTTACTAAAGACACTTTGTAAATCTCGCACAGTTCTCGCTCTCGCACATTGTTATCAGCAATGGTTCTACGAATGGCTGGTATAAACCCAAGACCTGGTATAATGTACACCAATGTAACACCAGCTATAGTATTGCCAGTGCTGGAATCCACCCTCCCGCTAGCCCACACTACATATGTATCAAAATCCAAAATTCCAAAATAACCGACACATTGTTGTATCCGACACTGGGCACTTCCAAACTGCAAGATATAAATTACACTGCTCTCCGTGTAAGGTGCTGGGAATGAATTGACTGAAGGAATGTTTAGTTAGTACATAGCTACGCACGACTTACAGACTGCTGCCTAAAGTCAAGAGGCAAATTTAGGGATCATTTGGCAGCAGTGAAAGTTTATAATAAATAATAATTTAGCTGTTTCCAGGCTGTGATTGCTTTTTTTCGTGACTTGTAGGGGTAATTTCAAATGCCCTGTAGTCCTTGCTCTGTACTTACAGCAGGGCTGATTGATCTTGGTCGCAGGGCTGATTGATCTTGGTCGATAATACAAAGTGGATAAGACTGATGGTTGTTGGTGCTGGGGAGTGTAAAGGCCTGTTGGAGGGATTGCTGGATGGGTAGGGCTGGCTGATGGTAAGGCTTTGGGGTTGGGTTTTTTAGGTGATGATGAGTACGACTGGATTCTCAGCATTAGATTGTAGGCTCTGCCGGGAAGAGACAGTCAGTTCAAAGCTTCCATTACGGGTTCTCGCCATTTTAGTGGAGAGCATCTATGTAAGCAAAGTCACAGTGCTGGTATCACTGGGGAGAAAGAGCAGGGGGGCTGCCTGTATACTCCTGGTGCCCCCATGTGCCCCCCAGCCCCGGCATTCCTTGTCCCCTTAGCCCTTCTCGGGTTACCTGCTGCTGTAATGAGATAAAGGCAGGGGAAATGGGGCAATAAAGGCACTTAGGTTGGGAAACATTCCTCACAGCGCTGGGCTCATCACGTTACTTCCAAATTTCTCCTATTAAGAACACAAATACAAGGTAATGGGATTCAGGCTTGGGCTGTGCTCATTGAACGTGAGCGCCATACTAAGTCATTCAAAAGAAATCCTGAATAATAGGCATACTGTGCCCCCATATTTCTCATCATTATTAGTATTAACCTACTGTGACAGTGGCAAATTAAATGGAACGAAAATGCTTACATATTATCTGGTGGTTTAATATATATGTACTAGATGCACAGACTTCACCAGATGATAACAGATGAGCGTTTTAGTCCTCTTTAATTTGCCAGTAACATGCCACTGTAGCTTCATACTAACAATAATGAGAAATATAAGGGCACCTAATGCATATTAGTCAGACTGGACACCCCTTAGTTGTAGTAGTTTTCAGAGTTTTCAATAAAAAGAAATTTTCAGCACAACAGGAACTTAACCCTACTCTCCCTTTGCACTGTTATGCAATCATTTATTACATATTTAGGATAAATAATATTAATTTAGTTTATACTAAATGTAAATTGTGCAAGTGGAAAAGTGGGGGTTGCTGTAGGTTGTATTTTAGCACAGCCATTGGATAAGAAGGGTACATTGGTTTATACCCCCCTTTGGGAGAACTGCCAGCTTGCTGGGGACTCACAACAGGAGATAGGAAATATTGAGTCAGAGTCGGGTCCATGACTAAACTGATCTCATGGTTTATCTCATGAAAATCCAGTTGTGCTAAAAAAAAAATGGAGTTTGGCTGGAGATTTGTATCCCTTTCGCTCTGTCACTGGAAGGAGAGTTAAACCCCACCGGGCACCCACAGACTTACACACAAGTTCCTAGAATACACTGCACCCATAGTGCATTGCGCCCAGTTTCCATAAAAATAATTAAGTACCTTAGTGGTTTAACTTGTGGCACAAGGAGATTTCGTTGAAATCTTGAGATTTATGAGAGGAGGGAGAGATTGACGATTGGGCGACACGGCCCCATTCTGTAGGAAGCAGTTTTTAGCTTAGTCCCCAATTCTCCATGCCCTGTCACCACCATCACGCATCTATCATTTCCAGCTACTATTTGCTTTTCCATAGCTTTTAAACGAAGCTTTCACATGAGGGGGCCACTTGGCGCTGGATACACTTACATGGGTGTGAATTATTTTCTGTTATGGAACAAATTATCGCTGAAAAGTCACAATAATATTAGTATTAAAAACAACAATACTAATATTTAATGAACAGAAAAATATATATATAATTAACAAGAAAAAGAGTATTCGAGGGAGTAATATATTTAAGGATCATGGCTATTCTGTATTATTTTGGTTATTACAGTACTACTGAGACAGACAGGAATATAAATGAGTATAGGGGAAGGCAGTGCAAACTAAATGACACCTATGAATTAGCAGGAAAGTAACTCTAATCTTCTCACCCGTGCAAAACAAGAGCAAATGCGGCGCAGAACTGTGCCCAAAATAAACAGCGCAATCCTGTGCAACACAGCTGGGGAGAGCCTGGGCCCTGCCTCATACCAATATTTTATTTAATATCTCATTGAGCCCAGCAGTAACACAGGTTTCCCAAACTACTGATCTTTACAGTATGAAAACCGAGGGGGAATCCCTGGCCCTAGCCGCATTGTATATGTGACAAGGGGAGGATAAAGTTGCGATTGAAATGGGAAGGGGGGGAGATTTGTTTGTGTTTTTCCCCTCTCTTTATATTATTTTGCAGAGGGAACAGCGGGGATGTGACCCATTAAGTGCCGGACAGGGCGCAGCTCTGCGAGTAGTGGGAATTTCCATGTCCTGCCCAAAGGGTTAAAGACAGAAGTCATTGTTTCTTTTATTTCAAAGGCCAAAGCTGCCTGTGTCCCATCCCTTTGATTGATGAAGGCAGAGAATGAGTTCAGTGGCAGGAGTGACAGTCTACTGAATGGCCCATTGCAAATAAAGGGATCTGCTCCAGTGTATCTGCTGCCTGGCACTAACCACGTTATAAATAAATGGGGCCTGACAATGGCACCTTATGGAAGGGAGAGACAGCCTTTATAGCCTTCCTGGCGTCATCTCCTGCTGGGGATCCTCCATCCACTGCTTCAGCTCCTCTCCCTCTATTTATCCAGCTCTCTGGCCACTACTATAAATTCCTTTCAACAAATGCTGCCCCCAGTCCGCCCACTCTAAGCTGGGAATCACACAAGTGCGCCTGGCTGGTAGCTGCTACATAACTGTGTATGTGTGTGTGTGTCTGTGTGTGTCTGTGTGTGTCTGTCTGTGTGTGAGTGTGCTTGTGTGTGTGTCTGTGTCTGTCTGTGTGTGTGTGTGAGTGTGCTTGTGTGTGTGTCTGTGTGTGTCTGTCTGTGTGTGTGTGTGAGTGTGCTTGTGTGTGTGTCTGTGTGTGTCTGTCTGTGTGTGTGTGTGAGTGTGCTTGTGTGTGTGTCTGTGTGTGTCTGTCTGTGTGTGTGTGTGAGTGTGCTTGTGTGTGTGTCTGTGTGTGTCTGTGTGTGTGTGTGTCTGTGTGTGACTGTGAGTGTGCTTGTGTGTGTGTGTCTGTCTGTGTGTGTGAGTGTGCTTGTGTGTGTGTCTGTGTGTGTGTGTGCTTGTGTGTGTGTGTGTGTCTGTGTGTGTGTGTCTGTGTGTGACTGTGAGTGTGCTTGTGTGTGTGTCTGTGTGTGTCTGTCTGTGTGTGTGTGTGAGTGTGCTTGTGTGTGTGTCTGTGTGTGTGTCTGTGTGTGTGAGTGTGCTTGTGTGTGTGTGTGTGTGTTTGTGCCTGTGTGTGTCTGTGTGTGTGTCTGTGTGTGTTTGTGCCTGTGTGTCTGTCTGTGTGTGTGTTTGTGTAGGGAGAGAACTGGGGGTGGGGACAAATAAAATATGGCAGTGTATTTACAAAGTTGTTTCATGCTCTGTAGGAGCCCTACACTATCGAGGGCTTGTGCAGACTTGGCTGAGTTTCCAGCTGTAGAGGGACCCCAACAGGGAATGGAATTAATGGGTTAAAATGTGGTATCTGCAGAGTAAAACTGCACTTAGAAGCGATGCCCTGTACTGCTATGCAGAGTGGAGACACTTGATGATGATGAAGGGGCGGAGTTAGCAATTCCCCTCACCGGGATGGCAGGGGTTCTCGCCAATGAGAATTGACTTCCCTAGACGGGACAGGGCTGGGATTGGCCAATAGCAGAGCGGAGCTCCTTGTGCAGCCTCAGCTGAAAGAACTAATAAATACTTCTATGCAGACTCGCACCTCACTCTCAGCAAACAGTCAGGAACTCTCTGGGTCCCAACGGGCCCCCGGCAATTGCCCTACACTAGTTACCTCCGAGGCAGGACAGGACTCGCAGGACTTGCTCTCTCCTCTGGCATCTGCTGCACACAGTGGCACCTCTCACTCTCTCTCTACAGGGGACTTGGATATAATATCTGGCGAGGGACCTGATGATGACCAGCTTGGCTGGAGCTGTGCCAAGAATGATGAGACCAGGCCCAGGGCAGAACTATCCCCGGACTGGCTTCCCTCTGGAAGGTGGGTCACTGCCTGTATAACCTGCACTAGCCACTTGCTTACCTTTCCCGTGTCTATCTGTCTGGCATTTATGTAATCTATTTAACTAGCCATCTGTTGGTACGTCTATCTATCATCTATCTATCATCTATCTATCTATCTATCTATTTATATATCCATCTATCTATATCTATCTATCTATCTATCTATCTATCTATCTATATATCATCTATCTATCTATTTATATATCCATCTATCTATCTATCATCTATCTATCTATCTATCTATCTATCAATCTATCTATCATCTATTTGGCTATCTATCTACCCATCTATCTATATCTATCATCCATCTATAATTCCAACTAATTTAATCTGTTAGTGTGAACAGTCTACTTCCGTATGTGTCAAATCAGGCTGTCTATATATAAGTACATATTTAAGTCTGTTTTTATATCTGTCTGTTATTCTTGTCTGATTAGCGATCTTTACCTGCTTCTGTATCTATCGATCCGTCTCTCTGCTCTTATCACGTAACAATTCTCTGTCTGTGTATAGATTCTGTATTTTTGTCTGCATGTCATGTGAAATGTTTTCCCCACTTATCGATCTTAATGTAGATCTCTCTACTGCCTCTGTCTCAACTATCTTTAATCTATGTTCAATATGTACACATATTCCCAAGATGTATAAATATAATACCTTGTCAGTCTGTGTCTCTAGCTGTCATGTATGGGTGATAGAATATACACCTGTCATCAGTCTAATAATGTATCTAATTATTCGTATATCTATCTATCTATCTATATCTATCTATCTATCTATCTATATCTATCATCTATCTATCTATCTATATCTATTTATCTATCTATCTATCTATATCTATCATCTGTCTATATCTCGCTCCTTTATCATCTTGAACTTTTTATCTGTTGGCGCATCTGACCAATAAATCAGTTGTTTCTATGTACACTTTGAGATAATAATGATAAATACACTAAGTATATATATTGCTGGGGTGGCAATTAAATAGTTTGTTTTAAACCCTCTCTCAACGAGAGTTTAGTTACATATGTTAATATTGAACCTTAAAATATATAATAACATAATAATAGAAATAATCCTAACAATGATTAGAGTTTTATTTACTTATTAACTGTACTGTTCAACTCTATTAGCAACAACATACATGTTTGATGTGTAATTACAAATATATATATGTATGTTTATTTACACATATGTATATTCAGATGTGTGTATTACATCATTGTTGTTTATATTTATTAGTATATTTTGCTTATGTAAGTATGTATGTATGTATGTATGTGCATCACATGTCGGCAGTATCTGTGTGTATATGAGATGCCCGGGCAGATGGCTCTCAGTTCTAGTGAGTAACGGAGGGAAAGGAAAGTCTGTACACACTTAACTGGCAGACACGGTGCAGAAGGGCCTTTTAATAAATCCCTGGGGCTGTCCTATCCCTGTCCATTTTGGATGAGGTTATGATTATTTTATGAAATAGAAAAGACAGCGGCGGAACTCTGTCTCCTCCAACCAACCCAAACTTTCTCCATCTATCAGCAACTTCTGCTACAAGGTCCTCACCCCCCACCCACACCCACACATAAAGCTTAATTACCAACATGTCGGGCAAACAGGCTGATTACATATATATCATAGACACGCAGCAAAAAGGGAAAGTCACTGAGAATAAAATATGTATGGGAATAGGTTAAGACGGAAAATAATAGTTGATAATGTTCCTGATAAAGTGCAATAGCTGACAGGACCCAGGACTAATGAAATGCTAGGGATTAAAAGCAATTTCTGTGTTTTTGTAAAGCTTAATGTGCTTTTGGTTGGCATTGCAAAAAAGTCTGTGATAATGTTTTCTGTGTATCAGTTGAGTGCACTTCTTGTGACTTAATCCTCTATAAAATATATGAGATTAACTGTTCATTTGGTGTCTTTTTAACATGCAGTGTCCACTCCTTTAGGCCAAGGCAGGGTGAACCAGCTGGGTGGAGTGTTTATCAATGGCAGACCCCTGCCCAACCACATCAGGCACAAGATAGTGGAGATGGCCCACCATGGCATCAGGCCCTGCGTTATCTCCCGGCAGCTCAGGGTTTCCCATGGCTGCGTCTCCAAGATCCTTTGCCGCTACCAGGAGACCGGATCCATCAGACCCGGAGCCATCGGGGGCAGCAAACCCAAGGTGAGCAAGTGCAATGCCTGCAGGGGGCGACACTCTCACCTGAAGCTCTCACACTCTCCTGCGTGTCGCTCACATTCTCATAGTTGTTGCAAGTCGCACAGACTCATCTGAATGCCACACTTACCCTCGCAGTCACCTGCAGGTTAGACACACAAAGTCTCTCATTCACCTGTATTTAGTACTAACAACTCACACTTATCTGCCAGCTGATACCTTACATTAAACGACAAACAAACATGACACTTTGGTGGGAAGTGGAAGAACAGCAAACAAAGTGAAAGTGGAAGTGCAGAAACAAGGTGATTGTGTCGTTTATTTGGACTATCCCAGATGCCCCTTGTATGCCAGACTATACAATATAATTATTGCATTATAAATAATGTAATTCTAAGCAACTTTCCCGTTTACAGAAATGTAATTGGTTTTAAACTTAAACTTAATTGCTGTTGAAAGCAGTATCCTATTATTTATATTTTCTGCACTGCTGCTTCTACCTCCTGGAATAATGTAGCAGAAGCCAGCTGATTTTCATCTAGAAAAGAACTGAAGTCTGACACATTATTTCAAGATTCACAAAAGGAGAATACTGCTTAAAGATTGAGTTATATTTACAAACAAATGTAAAACTTTGAAAATTATGATTTAATGTATATTGCTTAGAAAAAAAAAACAATTTCGGGTGGAGATGCCCTTTAAAGTGAGTTTCTTTGCTTATCTTGAAGTGGAGTATTCTCAGTACAAAAACAGAATTAGACTTCTGATTATGGCATTTCTAGTAACCCGATCTCTGGATTTTCTAAGCCTGAAAAGTCGTAGAGAAATACTGAACCAATGAAAGATGATATTTCCACCAGCCTAAGGACTTGAAGTTCACTCTAAAACAAAAACTAAAAATCCAAGCTGACATCTGCAGGTTAAAGTCGCACGGACTTGAGTCGTTGCTGCGAATTTTCTTTGTGATCTCCAAGTGGGCTCAAAACTAACTTTCCTTTCATTCTAAAGCAGGTGACTACTCCAGAAGTGGAGAAAAAGATCGAAGAATTTAAAAGAGACAACCCGGGTATGTTCAGCTGGGAAATTCGCGATAAATTACTTAAAGACGGAGTATGTGATCGCAATACTGTGCCTTCAGGTACTTTAAGATTAATATTAATACTGCAGATCATCCATCTCTATTAGAGCAGGCAGATCACTTAGGCAATAAAATCTATCGATCGCTTCTCTGCTGAGAGAGGCTTTTCCTATGGAGCCATCACGCTCCATTAAATATTAATTACTGGCTGCATTATTACATGGATCATTTCTAACGTTGGTTATTAACCTCATATTTCAATGTAGAAATGACAAAAAGTAACGAATGGGCTTTTATACCAATGGAGCCGTTTCCAAACCAATTAATAAAAAGTAAATAGACCATGCACATTGCGATCAAAAAAAATATATATTTATATTTGCAGTTTATAACTGCATTTCTGTAATTTTTACTTTGATCGAATGTTCTTTTCAAAGTCTTTGATTTAAATTTAAATTTAGTTTTACATTTTACAATCTTACAATTTAAATTGTCAAAAAAATAAAATAGGCATAAAAGGGAAACGATTTTTTTCTGAATTTAATCTAATGTTATAACCAGCGGTAACAATAGAAAAACCGATTTAATTAGATATAAATAAATGTATCCTTACCTTTCCTCTCAGCTCGGTTAATAACTGTAGAAAAAAGTGCAGCGCCACGTTTTGTAAACTAAAATATTAGATCGAAAACTGATTGTGATTAAATTAGGGAGTATTGAAATACAATAATTAATTATACTGTAGATTAAAGTTATAAAATGATAAGAAAATTAAATGTTTTAAAATAGTAATATAGCAAAAATAAAATAGATTTGTATGTCGGCTAAAATAAGGAATCCGTTTGATTAATATGATTGATATTAATGTGTAATTCAGAATTGTGACGGCGTTTAACCCCTCCATGTCAACTCTTAATTGCAGTGAGCTCCATCAGCCGAATTCTGAGGAGCAAATTTGGGAAAGGGGATGAGGAGGACATAGAGTTGGATCGGAAGGAGCAGGAGGAGAGTGAGAAGAGGGCAAAGCACAGCATTGATGGGATCCTTAGGGAAAGAGGTAGGGCACTGCACCTTTATTTGCCCATACTTAGATGTTTGCCGATTTTTCACTTACTTCATGTTATTACTTTTAATTTTACCTTTAACATCAGGCTTATTAATTTGTTGTTTTATAATTCTGTTTGCTTTGTTAGCTTCGATGTTTGCCCCTCGGGTGTAGTAATTAGTGTTGATTAGAGTGCGGATATTTTGGAATTGTTTGAATACAAGTAAATACATGGATCATTGGGGCTATTAGTGATCGCCTGTAGTAGCCCGAATGTAGCGCTGTAAATCACTCTTTCCTGAGCTGTTTATTGATATAACTGCTGGTAAATGAGTAACCGAGGTGTCAGAGCAATTGAACCATTTACACATATTAGCAGAGATCAAAGCAATTGGAATTCTCAGTTTAGCTCTTCAGAGACCTGGGCATTGTCTTGCAGCCTCCTACCTGATGGCAGGGGAGATAGTGCCTGGGGAAGGAGGGGGCCACATCGCACTCTCACAGATTCCTTGGAGACATCAATAAGAAATCGTAGGAGTTTGTAATTCAATTCTAGCCGAGCTGGGGGGAACCATTTCCTTATAATAAGTGATATTCAGCCTATCTGAAACTAGCATCTCCCCCCTCCTGCACTAACCCAGTCCATTCCCTGGCTATTTCCTTCAATAAAAACGCACACATGTTATGATTTTAATTTAACCCCTTCGAGGCCAGGGAGGCTGGCAAGGCACCCCCAAACTGAAATGACATACTTCCTTCAAAACAATACAAACTTATTTCAGCTGTTTTAGGGCTTTGATAATAATTCGATTCCAACAGAAACATTTGTCCTGAGATAAATTGGAAACAGGACTTCCCCCATTTAAATGTGTTTTTGTAATTCACGATTTGCACAGTGAAATGAGCAATCGGCAGCAATTAGAAATATTTGGGAAAAGGGGATAGAATTGCTCACTTATTCACCTGATTGAGAGCCGGCTCGTTTATGCCTTAACCGTTGTGTATATAGATGCCCCTAAAATAATCTCATAAATATGTTTGTGCTGGTTTCTTTTAGTCTATATAAACGTTGCATTCTTATTATTATGTAATATAATAATATATAATTATTATTCAACTAGTGAATGCTATTTTTATATACATTATTATAAATTCGGCTTTTTTTTCTTTACTCCTACTGAAAATTCGTTAATAATTATTTTACTTATGATTATGATATGGAGTATGTTTAATGACTGGGTGCTTGGGAAACTCGTTCAAAATGTTCATTTTTTTTTTAACATGATAGAGGAATTGTACATTGATTTGAGTATGTTTGTGTCCGTACCCATTTATGTAAAGGAAGACTAAATAGATATATATGTGCACAAGTACGCTTATATTTAGTAAATAACGAAGGCACATAGTGCTGCCAACATGCTGAAAGCGGATAAGCAGTATAAGCTGGTGTAGCTGCAGGAGATCTGGCTGCAGGTTATTCGTATCAGGCAAGCAGACAAAAAAAGCTTAATAGGAAAAAATCAATTTGCAACCAACAATTTATTGAGTAGCCTCTGTAAGGTGCCCCCAGGGGGTACTGTGTTGATGTCCCCAGTAGGTTGTTTATGACGTCAATAGATCCCCCCAACATATTACTGGGACACGTCACCAGACTAATGGGAAGGGGGTTAATGTAATGGGTGGGGGCTTGGTGCTGCTGTCCTGCCATTGCCTGTCTTTACGTCCCAGAAAGGACAAAACGCATGAGATGAGCTGCTCAAACATTTGTACAACTTTTCCATGTGAGACAATGGGGCCCCGCCATATCCAATCTACACTTGGAGATGAACTTGGGGACAAAAGCAGGAGAGTCCATTGAAAGTGGCCCTTTGGCTCAGACAAAGCTTCAGCTCGGAGCAGCTTGGAGGGGACTGGGGACGGGGGGGCTGCTTTTCTTCTAATTCCAGGAGAAAGGAGTGAGAAAGCAGCAGTACAAAAGGCCCAGAAAGGACATTATGGCCTTGCAATGAGGGATGAATAATTCAATAGGCGCTGCTACTGAGAGTTTTATGGACTCTTCACTGGGGAGAATAATAGAAGGGGCCAATTCACCTACAAACTGTTCCTGGGTTCATTTGCCTGGATGGATGGAAGGGGAGGGAGACGGTGGGTCCATTTAACTCCTCTGGTGCTGAGTGTAGCAGTTTAGGTGCAAGGTGCTTTTTATTTAAGCCCCCCATAACACTTTCCCTGTTAGTTCGCCGGGTACAGCTCTGCCTCCTCTACATGATCACTGGCCGGCGATATCATATTAGTAGTTGGAGCTTGCTGGGAGAGGAATCGCAGTTCTGACCCCTGGCGCAGTCAGTTGGAGCTGAATTATATCATTCAGGCGAAGGTTTGGTGCTATTAACCCGCTGGAGTCGGAAGCAGAGGCCAAATGGGGCAGCCTGTGGAAAATGAATTCCTTTGTACTGCTCATATGATTCTCCATAGAGATCGGAGTGGGGGCCAGTGGCACAAGCTGCTGTACAAATGGATATCATTAGGCCCAATCCTGTGCAGGGAATTTTCTAGGTTCTGTTTTTGATTTCAGTCTCAAATACAGAGAAGTCTCTCTAAAGTCTGAGAAAAAAATGCCACCAGCTTTGCTGCACATCTGTGAATATGTATATGAATCTGTATGGCAACATGCCGCTATTAACCCCATCAGGGCTCTATCCACCACCCTCTTACAAGGTGACTGGCCCTGGTCCTGCCCAGCGCAGTGGGTTGTACTCCCTGTAGAACAGGTCACTAAGCATAGGGCAAAATGGTTTGATTTGTCTGGTGTTCTGTATGAAAAAAACAACTTGGAAAGTATAAGTACATTTGCGGTAGGGGCTGTAAACAGTGTTATTATTTGAGTGAACATGCAGTAAAATGACCTATACCAAAATATCAAATAGAAGTAGCTCTAGCCATTAACTGTACTGTATTACTGTATTACTGTAGTACCTCCGCTAACCTAGGCCCAGTGACTAGATTTGGACTCTCCTGCTCTTTTTGAAGGCGAATCGTGGGAGTTATCCTAAATAGCCCCCCTGGCCCTGTCTTTCTTCCCTGTGGGGAAATAAAACATCTTTACAGAATAGAAAGCGATTTATGTATTTTATGTTTGCGGCACATGATATATGCCCGCTGCTTTCCTCTAGCCCTTCAAGGAGTTGGAATTAAAACGATATTATAAATCACCGTGATGTCATATAGTCATGGAACTCAAAGGTGACTTAAACATCCCAATATTTTACTACTTGGTGATTTTTATTATAATACACAGGTTCCAGTGAGTCATGTGACAGAAAAAGTAAATCACTAAGCACCAACTATAACTAAGCGCTGTTTATATGGATATAAGTTATATGATTTTCATAGTTCTAGTGTATTATAAAGAGAAAATGTTTATTATTATTAAGAGAAGTATTGAAGTGCTGGAAGTATTGTTATTATTACTACAGATAAAAGCTTTGCAGTAGAATCCAAGTGAAGTGAATGTATAATTGACTGATTTCATGATATAATAACCCAACCCCATGTCTGAAGTCTCTAGGCCCTTATTAGCATTGGGCACACATTTCAGATGACATATCGTGATAGCATTTCTCAGAGGAGGACTGTAGGGCCCCATTCTGTAAGTGTCCCCATGTAGCTCGTCCTCTTTGAACATGAATTGGGTCCTGTAAATATTTCTGTAGCTGTTTAGAGTGACTTTTGCGGCCCCTAGGAGCTCATGAAAGGGCTCCAGCTGAATGGCGTTTCTGTACTCCCCCATGCAGAGTGGAAGTGGCCCCCAGGCGGCGTCACAATGCCCATGTCCCTGGTCAGGCGCTTTGCCCAATGGGCTCAGTGCGAAGCCTTCCCGACCCCAAAGCTCTGCGGGCGGATTCAACTGGCTCCTTTATTCCTTCCTCACTTTCATCTCCCGCAGCCCCGCCCCCTCTGTGGCCTCGGGCGAGCATTCGTGACATTTCTGCAACCTCCCCGAATTGCTGTTATTTCATTTAACCCACTGTGGCTCACACTGGGGCGGCCCCTGCTTGTGGTAGCTTGGGATTAGGGTATGTTACAGCAGGGTGGGAATGGTGGGAAGCAGATGGAATGTGCTCCAGATACGGAGAATGGGCTTGTTAGGCTGGCTGGCACATAGATGGCAGTTAGTGGCAGAGCAACTGGCAGTTGGGAATGAAGGGCCTCAGTATACGGCGAGGGCACTACATAAATAAGGGATCAAGTCTGCAGCATTTCCAGCTGTCCTGTAGCATCTCTACTGATGCAGATCCAGGAAAAAATATATAAAAATATATTTGTCCTATTTAAACCTGTCTACCTTACCGCCTACAGGTCTCAGCGATGCTGGGCCCAATAATCAATAATCAATTTGTAACGTTATAAACCCTTTCCCCTGCAATGCCCCCTCTGCCCATCATTAAAGCCACTGGATGTGTCTGGGCAGATGTGCGAGTGATGTAGGAACTGCGATCTGACAGACAGACAAGTAGAAGCAGTAGAAATAAAGAGCTGCCATACAGACAGGCACTGGGTTCTGCTAGAGAAAGCGAGAAGGAGCGACAGAGTGAAAGGGTGGCTGTCTGGGAACGGAGCCCAGAGGGACACACAAAGCACAGGGGCAATCAGTACTAAATGGGGCGTTGTTCTGCCCATTTCCTGGGACATTTTTAGTCGCTGCGGTCACGGAATGAGGACACGCGACTCGCGGCCCATCGCTTAAATATTTACTGCAACCTGACAATCAGCGACTTGTTCCCCGGCTTTGAAGTGATGTGCTTGGTCTTGTGTAGCCTGACTGTCACCCAGATATCCCGCCCTGTGCCACACATGCCCCTGCCCATCTCCTGCAAAGGGGCCTTTATACTGGCAGTTACTGCTCCCAGGGCGGAGTAATGTACAAAACCTACTGGGAAACCTACGCAGCGCAATCTGTAAACACCCCCCTTTTATTTATTTAATTATCATTCTAGTATTTAGAGCACACTGTGCACATATGTTACTGTAACTATAGTATACAAATAAATGATGCCATAGCAATGCCCTACCAGCACCAGCTTTATGACTCACATACGTTTAGTTATTAAATAGTAGCAGCAGTTGTATCAATAATTTAAAGATAACACAATCATTTTAGTATTTTATTAAGTCTATGAATGTCATAAAGATATGTAAAAACAGATTGAACAAAGTACAGTTCCCAGCATGCAACAGTTAGAATAGTTTCTGCAGGGAAAACAGGGGCTCCAGCCCTGGGTACATTGGTGGGTTCCCACAGAACACTGAACTACTAGTAGCAGCTACTTTTTAACTGCTACAAAACTCCAGAAAATACCCTGCCATAGACAGTACTGAGAATTGCGTCTGCTAAAACACACATAGAGAGAGTTGTCAGTAAATGATCAGCATTGTCTGTTTTAGTAGCCAGGACAAGTAGCTGCTACATGTAGCTCTGTGTGTCTTCACCCTAAAGTTACCACCTTTTCTAGAACAATTGGCAGCCATGCTACATTTTTGTCTGCCAATAGCATTGGCATTAAGCATCATTTTCAGCAGCCAGGCGTGTACAATACCAGCCAGGAGGCAGCCCTATAAGGGGAAACAACTGGTACAAAGAGTAAAATAGTGACCATTTAAACCATCATATCCAACCTGTGGCCCATAAGTTGTTGTTTATGATCAATTCCTCAGAACCACCAAGAGCAACTGAAGGGCTGCTGGCTAGACAGTCTTTACATAAAGTATTTTTGTTTAGCCTGGAGTCCCGGCAGTTTCCCTACACACTCCTTTGAGCTAAGCAATAACCCAGCCCTGATAAATGGAGCAGAACTGCAAGCTGAGCTTTGCTTCATTGAAGAAGAAATGGAGCGAGTCGCAGAGCAGTAAATCTTGGCCGAAGCGCACTTCCTCCTGTAACTGTCACTTGTAGCTCTGCTGCTGCTGCGGCTAAATGGGCAGATAAGGAAGCAGGTGGGGAAGGAATATTACTGGTCACTTGGGAACTGTACTCCAGGCACCATGTCTGCAAGGCTCCTGGGCCCATCATGTCGCAGTCTTATCCCCAAACCCCTGTGCACTTTCAGCCCTTCACTTAAAACCCTGATCGCTTCCCCAGTTCCCTGCCTGTAACATATTGCCTGAGCAGCAGAACTATTTATTGTGCCTCTGTGTTAGAGGAAATAACTTTAACTTGCTTTATGGCCACATCAGCTGACATGCTACAAAGACTGCTGCAGACAGAGCACTTAGGATTCCTGAATGAGGGTGCCACAAGCACTCTTGGTTCTCACCATTTGTGATTGCGGGGGGAGTAGTTAGAATCTTTGCCAAAGGATAACCCCCCCAACCCCCACCCCTATCCTCATTGGTGAGAATCCAGGCCAAACGCACATCCCCTCTCAGAATCTCTGTGGTGTTTCTTGCTGTACTACAGTGTTTTTAGATCAGATATATCAAGAGAACACTCTTCCAACCGTTTTTTTTAGTTATAACTCCCAGTATTTTTGGCAAAAAATTATTATACATAGAAGGGTATGACACATGCAAGGACAGGGAATTAATTTGTTTAAAGACAGAATTATAGATGCAGAGGTACATTTATTAAATGGAAGGAACATTTGCAGAAATATTAGCAGCAAAATTGGGGTAATTTAATAATAGGCGCAATGTTTGCCCTTGGTCTTGGAGTACAGAGCAACCAAAATTAATCACGCCATCATATTGTTAAAATATTACCTTCTGCTCTTTATACTTAAAAACGGAAATAAACCTAATATATTCGATTTTATATACCCAAATATAAAACCGAATATTTTCTTTTTGGTTTATAAAGGTAGCAACACATGACCAAGGTATGACCAAATGGCCCATCACTATTGCTTTGTCCCAAGCAGAATCGGATGTTCCTACACCCACTAGCTTCCCATGCAGGGTACTTGGTATTGTAGTTTGAAGTCAGAAACTGATCAGTGCATTAACCTGCACTTGGGATTGGTGCCTTCGGGTCTAAGGAAAAACTCAATGATTAGGTTTTCTTTCTCATGCTCCATTCAGCAGGCAAGAGGTTAATTCAGGGCATGGACAGCTTACAAGACAGTAAAGCAATTACGTTGGTTTAATACCTCATCTTAGGGGTTGCTTTACAGTTGTTTTACAGCCTGGCATTAAAATGTGAAAAGGAAGGTTTAAATGTCCCTGGATAAATATTGATTAAGCAGTTGTTTGTGGTTGCTTTTGTCACCTCTCAAAAGGCCAATAGTGTCTTTGCCTCCTCTGTTTCACTGCCATTGTTATTGTTCTTAATGAGATCAAAGGCAGATTATTCCAGGATATCTGTCTTGGAAAATCCCTGTTTGGCTACTGAATCCTTTTTTTAAATATTTCTGAGATTAAATATGACCAAATCTAATATTTGCTCTCAGCTTTAATAACCAAGAATGGTAAAATGAGGAGATTACAAGGGAACTGCCTTTGCCCTTTCCTCTCATATTCAAACTCACGTTTACCTTTAAATGCTCATGTGCAAATAGTGGGGTAGGATTTGCATTCTAAAAGCCCCCTTTTCTGCTTTGCTTTTCCTGTTGCTCCCATTTTGCTGTTTAAGTATACATGGGCTTTGCTTTACAATAGTCCTGAACAATAGGATCGCTGGGTCTGCCCGCAGAGAAGTGCAAGTATAGTTGCACCGCCACAGGGCAAACACAAAAACTCTTGGGGCAATCGGAAAAAAGATTATTAGTAAAGAAAAAAGAACATTCATTTCACGATTTTTTTTTTTGGCTAAAAAACGTTAATTTCATTTTTTTTCGTCAATGCATTATCCAAATGTCCCAAATGAAAAATAATTCTACAGTATAATGAATTTAATCCAAATATGCGACTTTTCCTATTTCCGCATAAGAACCAGTTATATAATGTACAAAGTAACTAAAGCTACTGGAGCAATGATCCTGAATGTGTAAAGACCTGAAATTAGATGAATTATTCTAGCAATCTCTTAGGAGCCCTGATGTCACTTTCAATTAGCGCTAATCAGCTGTTATTGGGTTCCCTCTGATTTCCCTAATAGAAGCCCACAAGCATGTTAAACGTGGATAAAGATTGTTTTAGGCTACTGGAAGTGACATAGATTATACCAGAATTAATTATTAGTTCATCCTTAGCAGAAAGCTACTCCCAGGCAAACAGGATCTTTACAGGAATATAAAAGCGGCTGTGTGGGGTATATATAAGTGGTACAGAGTGATAAAAGGGGCAATTCACCCTCCAAACACCAGTTGTTTTCAGAAATAATAGTTTTTTTTAAGTTAATTTTTTTTTCTTTTCCATTTTTGACATTTTTTTCTAGAATTGAAGTTTAAACATTTAATGTTCCTGAGTCAGGTAGCTCAGTATTCCAGGGGCAGACTCTGAACTTATACAATTTGCTACATGAGTTGATACATTTCTCAGCAGCGTCTGTGGAACGTTAGTAACTATTGTATTAATTATAACTTGACAAATAAAACTCAGGGATTATACTCAGTAGGGCTGAAGGAAATGCATCAACTAATGTGTCAAATCAGAATAGTTTACAGAGTCTGCAGATAAAATTGTAGTTATTTCTAGTACACTATTAGAAAACAATGGAAGTGAAAACATATTTGGAAGTTGAACTACTTCTTTCTGGTCGTTTTTGTGCCTATATATAAAAGAAAGTGCACCTTGAAAAAATGCACGTTTGGTAAGGACCAGCACTCTTGTATTAGACTTAAGACAATAAAATATGTCTTTATTTCAACATTTCGGTCCACAATGAGACCTTTATCCTTGATAATACAAGAGAGTGCTGGTCCTTACCAAACATATATAGAGATTGCAATATGGCTCATGTCTAACTACTGTTGTACTGACAGTCTATTTGGGACAGACTATTTGCATTTTACTCCAAGAAACTGTTGGGGGCACATTCATTGTTCTACCTGCAGGTGGCTGGAAAATGCTATTCACTGATTGGTTGCCAAGGGTTACAGCCCAGGTGCAAATGTAACCAGTTCTGGCAAATAAGTGAAATGATGCATAATGGCTCAAATCACTCATTTATTATTACACTTATCACACTTAATGTTCAATGTTATAACAGTTTATTAACCATTGTATGTTTTAGAATGTGCGGGAACTTACAAACCCCTTGTGGTTAGTTACTTTCTATAAATTGCACATAGGGACCCCCAGCACCACAAAGGGCAGCAGTGCTAACTACCCAGCAACTGTAATGTCCACGTATATATAGTATATATATATATATATATATATATATATACAGTTTTGCAAACATTTGCACCCAGAAAGGATAAATATATAGTGGTATGCGAGAAACAGGAAAAAAAATCTAGATATATTTCATATGCTAATATGACTGCAATACAGAGAATCTGCCTGTGTTTCAAAGTCCCAGGCTTCGAGCTAAGAAGCAGTTACAGAGCAAAAATGTGCTGAATCCAGGAATACCATCTCCACAATTAAATCCCTGCACCCTGATTAAAAGAAAGATGTTGCTATTAACTTGCTGCATTTGTACTGTATAAAGGAAATGCAGGGAAATCAGTCCTGACATAAACCATTCATAGCAGCTCAGCAGGGAAAAAAATCATGTAATTGGTTATTATGATATATTTAAGTGGGTTTCCTTAAGGACAGGCATTATGAAGCGGGTCTGCTCTGGGGAAGGCAAAGCACAGAAACTCAGACAAATATCTAGACAATGGGAGTTTGGAGACCATGGAGTTAGGGTACAGACTAAAAATTTAGAACTTTTGCATGGTTAATAGTGCTGCTGAGAAATTGTTCTTTGTCCGTGAAGATATTTAGTTTATATCAGGAGGGACACAGGCTGAATATCACTGATATATCATGTAATGTAGGCCGAGTGGGCAGTAATAGGGTTGCAGTGGGCAGGGTGGAGGGAAGGAAAGGGTCCTAGATATTTTGCACAACCTGACTACTCAGAGAAAGAGTCTTTTGACCTTGAGCCCTATTCTTTGTTTCTGAAATCCGGAGCTTCTAGTCCTTATTTCTGCATCTTTGCCTATAAAGTGGGTATTTTCTCATATGGGTACAGTGTTGGCAGTGGGACACATCAGACGCAGGGCAGCTGAGATTCTGAATGGATTTTCTGGATTTTTCCTATCCTCTTTTTTACTTGTCTGCTCGCCTTTCCTTATGTAGCCCAACATGCAGTGTGTCCTTACCAATATGGTGTGTCCAATATGGACCTTAAGGGGGGATCAGGTTTTTGTTCTTGTATAAATGTTAATAATAATTAACGGGCAGCTCCAGTTACAAACATGCTAAATTCTGCAATCATTTGTTTTGTAGTTCATTTTGGGCCGTAAAACCTGAGCCTATAAAAGCTGGAGGGTTTTTTTTATAGGAGCATAAGTTCTTCATAGTTTCTTCATAGGATTCTTTGCGTTTGTAGCTGTCAATCACAAAGGAGTCCCACCCGCTCATTACGACTTATCATAAATAAATCTTCCAAATGCATTTGTCTGCACTAAAATAGTAAAATAGTTTTACTCAGTAGATCGTTCAATTTTAAGCTTATCCTATATGTATTCTTGTAGTTGCCTGATCATCAGGATGTGCTCATGATTCGGGGGGTAGTTCAGCAACATTTCTGCTGCAGGTTGCAGATCTCTGAACTACATAATGTTACAACATACTGAAAACATGTTATGTTCTTTAAAGGAGCATGAGGCTGACATTATATGAAGGGCCAAGATAAACGAGTTTCATGTGATCAGTTACAATCAAAGTACATACATGTGCTGCTGTAGTAATAGATAAAGACACTCTGGCCACTATGAACCCCACAGACTGAAAATACTGAACCAGAACAGATATGACAAAGTGACAAATTGTAATTGTTTTACCCCATACTTGTATAGATTTGTATCTTTTTGTTGATGCTTAAATGAAATTAGGACACCAGGAGCAACATCCATAAAAAAAACAAAAAACTCCAAAACAAACAAAAAGAAAGAAAAAGAAAAAAAGAACAAGGATAATAATAATAACAATGAATAAGATAGTGAAAATGAATGTGTAAGCCTTTCGAATACACAGTTTTGATAGCAATATGAAATCAGTGAGATGAAGAATATAAAATAGAGAAGGGATAGCAGGAGGGGGAGCAGAGGGAGAGATGGCGAGGTGAGCATATGCTCGCTCATTTGTACATATTAAACAACAAAACTCTGTTTCTTTATCATAGTTAATAAAAATTAGCTAGAATAACAACCTTAGCTTGAAAACCTCTCAGAGTCTTGAGGATTTGCTTTCACAATGGACATGAATACTGTTCAGAAATACAAACAGTCAAAGGATAACTTTAAGTCTGAAAGGGAAACCTGGAGTGGCTAATTGAATAAGCCTGGGTCCCTTTAATATGTCATGGTGAGTGCAGTCAACGTATCATAATTAGGCTTACAGAGAGCCATTCCAACAATCTGCTTCCATTCTCCTGAGCCATTGTCCGCAACTCGGCAAATAGCCAGAGGACAAAGGGGATTCAAGTGCTGACAAAACATGAAAGAGGGGAAAGATTTAACTGCTTTTATCAAAGAAACTGAGAAGGACTTTGTTTGTGTAAATAACGCAGAGTAACTGGACGGCCTTGCATTTAAGCAATGCTGTTTTCATTACAATTAATTCTTGACATGCTGGAAGCGGTCCAAAGGATGGAGTTCTACCACAACTTTCATTTGCAAATTAAAAACAGTTGGCCAAACCAAAACCCCTATCAAGAGGGCTTAACCCCTTCATCAGTGGGTTTCAGAATGCTGGCATAGAGCTGATGGGAGCAGCCACCACAGCATATGCTGCTTGTAAGATTAGAGGAGCTGCCAGTCAAAAGACCATCTTCTACAGGGCATCCTATTCACCCCGAGCAAATACAGCTTTATTGATGGCATTTATAGAGCTGATGACACAGTCACAGACTGCAACAGAATGCATATGGTTACAGGTTTGCTCTGCACATCATTGGGAAGTCGCAATAAATATTCTGTTGTCACCGATAATCCTTTATTAGAATAGAGTTCTGGCTCAAGTGGAAAACCTAGTGAAACCCAACAGGTAGACTGTATATCACAAATGGAGAAATGAGCTGACTTCAAACTGAATTATACTGAAGCCTGGGGGGAAATATTTATTGCCATGGAAAGAATTAACTGCCCTCTTGTGTAAAATTGAAAAATCTATGGAAATCATTTACTGCAAGGCTCAAGTGCTTCAATGCTTAAGAGACAGCCAAGGATTGTGTTATAGCTGAAATATTTATATTCAAGTCGGTGCATAGATTAATCCAATGTGTCAAAATAAACCGGAGTTAACATTGTTGGCTCTTCTGCTCCTGTGTGTAAAATATTTTACAGAGTCAAATGATTGATTTTTAAGGGACATACAAATCTACCAAAATCTAGCAGATGGCTACTAAATATGTTTCTCGTTAATAATTATTATGCAAGAGTTTTATTTTTATGAAGTAAGCAGTTTCTTTAGGAGCACTATGAGGCATTCACTATACTCACTGCTTTAGCCTGATTTGCTGATTGGTTGCTATGGGTAACTAGAATGGGGCAGATCTGCCTTAGGTTAAGTTCTCTGCTCCCTCAAACTAAGATATTTGCACAGGTGCACCCCGATAATCTATACTCCCTCAGCTGAACCCCTTCCTCTGCCGCAGCCAACTGGTTTATGGGATTAAATAGGCTAAACTGGGCAAGTACAGTAAGGCAACATCAATGAGCAAACGGAGTATGAAAGAAAAATGTAATGACTTCCGAAGAGTTTTCTTAAATTGCTACAATTATGGAACCAATCGCTGCATCCCCGTTGGGTGTTTAACCTGCAACTGTGAAAAATTAAAGACAAAATGTCTATACAGCGCACAACCCACAATAAAACCCCGTTTAAGAATCAGATGTTGGACTTCAAATTCACCAAGAGATTTAGCACAAAGGAGTGTTTTACAGAAGGAATATGAAGCGCTAATTTATGAGAAAGGGATGAATAGAAACTGGAAAGGGTTAATAGAGAGAGGGGAGTTTAGCTAAAGATAGACATAAGGGTATTCTGAGAATGACAAGGGGTCAAACATTAATGAACTTTTCCCTGTGGCGCACAGTAGCCAATTGTGAGGTGACAAGGCCCAATGGGTTGTCATTGTCTTTCCATTTAAAAATGGCAGGCATGGCAAATGGTTTTCCTCTGCTTCTTAATTTTTAAAAAGTGTTCATTTTAGTTTTATATATATAAAGGGCAGGTATAGCGCTATTCACATTCACTGGAGAAAGGGGCGGGATAAGAGGCCATAGACCAATCAGAACGCAGCGATAGTATCTGAGACGCAAACTCCTTGTAGCTGGCAGCTCTCACTATGCAGATAGCGAGTTTGATAAACTTTTGTTGATGAATGTGTGTTATTAATTTGCGGTAACTTTGCGACTCACTGTGGCTGAATTAGCGAGACTATAATAACAGGGCAGTCCAGGGGCTGCTGGGAACCCTTCCATCTTGCAAACATTAAGCCTTTTTTCCTCTTCAGTTACTTTTCCTTCCTAGTCTTATTACCCCACTCGGCTAAATGTCTTTTGCTTTCTCTGATGTAGCCAATAAAATGCCTGGGCTGTCCGGGGAGATTTATTAAGAGTGACAGAGTGAAGGCGCTAAGGGCAAAGCTTTCTATAAGGGAGAGAATGTTGCAGATGCGTGTCACATGATTCTGTTCAATAACAGTATATTAAGAAAGGCTTCCCTTTAAACAATCATATGGAATTAGCGTGAGGATGAGGAAGGTGCTGGCACGGATGGCTTTATGCGCTAAGAACAAGTCGGGCTGGATTGGCCTTTCGGTAACTCAATCTGCTTTCTGTCAGTGCTGGGAGGTTTGATATTGTTAGCTCTCAGGAGCTCTGGCCTCCGACTGTTTGCTCTGCTTTGTTTCTGCTTGCTCTATTGTCTTGCTGAATTGTACACTAATAATTCAATAGTGTGAATGAAAATTATGTTCTTTATATTTCAGCTATAAAAACACCTGTAGGTGAGGGCTCTCCCACCTCATAGCATTGTGCAACTCTAGCTTAGCTGTCATAACTGCAGTGAACTTGTTGGAAAGTGAAGAACAGTAGGGGCCCTGCACAACACAGAAAGTCCATGGAAAATAAATAATGTAAATGTTTATGATTAGAAAGCAATTGTATTGTGCAGGGCCACCATGGGGAGGGGGTATTGCAGTCAGGGGCCCCATGGCATGGGGGGGGGGGGGTATTGAGATGAAAAAGAGTCATTCACAAGTCTCTTATAGGGAATGTGGTTGGCTTGGGACTGGGTTGGGATTAGTAGCATAATCTGGGGGTGGCCAGGATGGTTCAGGGGTGTGGCCATGTATGCAAGCATTTTTTTTTCCATTGAGGCCCCCACTTTACTTGTTGGGGGGATCACCAACCAGGAAGTCTATCTTACTGGTGTGCTAAAAACTGGGGCCTCTGGGGTGGGGGCCCATGTTTACTGATGTACTGCAACCAAGCTTTCCCTTTCCTTCCCCATTAGATCACAGTATATTATAATATTACAATTTTTTTCATTACCCATTAGATCATTGTAATTGGATATATTGCATGTTTGGGGTCCATATTAGACCCAAGTGATCATGTATATGGGGCACATAATAGGCTGGGAGCCATAAATGCCTATATATGAAGCCAGGGACTCTAGCTGATTTGTACCAGCACTGACCAGTTAACACCCCCTTGGGCTACTGGTTACATTTCTTTCTATGGAGAAAAATTAGCCAGGGCAAGCAACATATGCCTTCACATATACAAATATCAAGGGTAAGAATGAATAAACCATGTCTTATATTTTACTGTGGACATAATGGAAAGTAAAGGCAATATCAAATTTCCAAAGATTTTTGGAAAATAAATTACAATCAGTTTGCATCAAGGGTAACATAATTAGAAACAAGTTAAATAAATGTCCTTTATATATATACCATGCTATTGTACCATTGCTATTAAGAGTATTCTGATATACAGCAAAATGCATGTATATTTGTTTGTATTTTTGTGTTTTGTGAATACTTCCAAATACCAGTAAAAAGTGAGTTAAAAAAAAACCCATCATGGCTCCATCCACAATCACACTAAACAAAACCCTTCAAGTGACAAAGGGACATTTTCAGGCTGAGCGGCCATTCATTGTATTTTAAATAAACCATTGAGACTAGAACATTGTGCATTTTTATGACTGTTTAATGTAGTTCCCAAGTCAAATACGTATTATTGTGCAGAATAAAACATGTCTGTGTTTTTATAGCAGCATCTAAGGGGAACTTCAGGTTTGTGCGATGCAGCTTTTGCCTCTTGCATCTCATTTTTAGCCAGATTCTGCTTTGGCCTGCACTAAAACTGACAGTCTTTGAATGATTCCAGAGAAAACATTTATTTACTAGACTCTTAGAACAGTTCAAAAAGACACAATGAGAAAGCACAACGTTTTAGTGTGAATAGAGCCTTTTGCATCTGATAAAGACCTTTTCAGACTGAAACGTTGTCTGTATTGTTCATTTCTGTTTTGAAGTTAAATGAGTCAATAGTTTCTGTGGCATTCTTTCAGTTGAGAACCTCTGTAGAGATGTACTTGTATATATATTTTTTTAAGAATATACCTTAATTGTTGCTAGGAAAATCACATACAGTTAGCTTGAGTTACCTTTAATTATTATTATCATACAAAAATATTAGTTAGTTTCATTTACTTACAGTCTGGCACTGTCCTAAATCTGTGAGTGTTCTCTCTGTGTGAGTAAAATCTAATGTTTTGGGGTCTCCTTTACATATTGCCATTTGCCAACATTTTGAAAAGATAATATAAACTCACTTTGTCTTTTATGTGTAGGAAATACTAAATGCACGGGCTCTTTATTTTGCAGAAAATAGTTTGATTGCATGTGGGGGAGGCATGTGTCCCATACAAAACCTTATTCCCAAAGAGTTATTTAATGTCCATCTTTGAGTTGATAAAGCGATATGATAAGTATTGCATTTTCTAGTGGGGCACACAATGGGGTACAGACACAGGGAGACCCCCAGTGGGACATACTGTAGTCAAATCAATGTGTCATTCTCCAAATCCTGGTTGACGGAACCTTTGCCATGGAAGGATTTTGCAGACTGTTTTTAGTGCAGGGCTGTGTCTGGGGATACGATTGGGTGAGCACTGGATTCCTTGGTGATTCCCTGCTGAGTGTCTGCCTGCAGCAAATGTTGGTGCTTTTGCATTTGTTTGTCTCATGCATAATTTCCCACTGGCAAGTTCTTTTAGTGAGGGCATAGGAAGAAAACATGGCAGGATTTTGTCTATCATCTGTCATGATTTATTTTGTTAGTCTAACGCATGCCTTTCATAGACTATTATATACAGAGCTTTGTTCAACTTCATTTTCATATGTACAGAACGGTGGCATACTGACAGACACACAGAATAGACCTGCAGCCCACGGTGACTCCCCGCAGCTAAAGGGGCATTGATTTTATTTACTTCCAGGGTGCCATGCAAACTACAGGTTCATTATTCACAAAAGGAGCCTCATTGATGTAGTGATTTTGCATTTGCCCCATAAGCCTTTAACAAAATGAATAGTTACATTTTCAAGAACTGAGAGGAGTTTTTAAAAACACTGAATCGGGATACATTATTTTGTTCCAGTCCATGTTGTGTTTAACAGATATGTAAAAATGGCCTTTGAGAATGCCGGAGTCCTGTGAATTTCATGCCTTGGAACACACTGCTCATATGTTGTTCATATGTGTACATCCAGTAATTCCCATTAAGTATTATTAAGAGCAATAGTCGCCATCCTTTTCCCTAAAAGAAAAGAGGAGGCTTAATAGCATGTCTACCATTGCCCTAAAGTCAAGTGAAAGAACTTCATTTAGGCATCTCCTTCTTTAATGGCAGCCTGATGATATTCCTGGGACAATACACAACACACACACATAATTCTACACTATTGATATTTACCAACTCAATTCCAGCCACAGAGACAGAAGTGTTTCAGATGCTCCTTTTGTCATGGCCTTACTAAAATGTCTTTCGATCGTTCTATAAAAATGACTTTATTAGGTCTTTACATACCCTCAACACATGGCCATAAGATCAGGCCTGTTTGGAGTTCCACAGAATTAAAAAGACTAGAAAGAAAAAAAGATTTTTTGTGGAAACATGTATGAAAACCAGTATTTTATTTGTTTATCTCAGAATACAAGATGATGTAAGGAATCCTATATCTCCTGAGATCATTCCCAATCCTCTCTTCCCCTTGCCAATCTACTGTATTCAATATTATTGGAAAGGCCTGCGCTGTTTTCTCAGTTATTTCCTTGTTTACCCTTGTTTGTTTGAACTAATCATCTTTAAAGTAAAAGTTCTCTTTGGTTTGAGCAGGCCCAGCCTTCAATAAAGCCTTTAACTGTGGTGGCTGGTGAAGCATTAAAACGTGCTTATCTGCAAGTGAATGGGGCGTCTTTGTTTCAGTAAGGCCTCTCTCTCTTTTGCCACTCGCATTGTGACCCTTTGGTATCAATTCAAAAGCCAATTAAAGAATGCACCCATCTTTGAAGTGAAGCATTGAGGGCGCAGAGAGGGATGAACCTGACTCTCTGATGGACTGTGCTCATTCAACGTGCCTTTTCAAGGCAGTTTTGAGAGGCTCAAAGAGAATGAGGCAGGGGAAGGTCAAGTAGAATAAAGGGCCACAGAAACAGCCCCTATTTGTTCACAGTATTAGCCAAGCAAACTGCAAATAGCAACAAAATGAAACTGTTAATGGAGTAGCCAGACACAGACTTGTCAATCATGTAATGTGAACAACATTAGACGCACCAAGTCTCTGGACTACACAGTTACCTAATTATCTTGGGAAAGCCACAAGCTGGAATTAATTGTATTGTATGTTCTTCGTTCTCTTGCTAGAGAAGGCGATAAATACTCATTGCATTATTATTATGCTTGGCATTGTGCAAGCGGCACACAGGAGGAAAAGCAAAAAGTACATAGACTGTATAAATGCCATTTTATAGACAAAACACCTTTTATATATATATATATATATATATGCATATTTCTAGTGTTTGAGCCACAAACAGACATTGGCTAGAATGCAAACTGATAATGATTCATAAGCACTGTAAAGGTAGGGATAGTTCTTGTACTGAGCAGGTTAGCTAAGGATTTTTAGTGCCTATTTTTAACATAACTAGATTTGTTATGGTGCAACTAATGTGTTCCGTTGGGAGAGGTCGGTTTGAAAAGGAGTTTTACATCAAGGGGCAGGTTGCAAGTTGTATGTTTTGTCATGTTCTGAAGCTGCTTCACCCCCCAATACTACCTCTGTTTGCAGCCCCCCAGTGTCACTTACTGCCTCTGTTTTCCATTGATGCATGTATGCTGGATACCGACATAAAAACCAGACTTCTTAGCAGATGTGGTTAGCACCAGCAACACCTAGGGGACACAGAAGGGATCAGGCTACATAAAGGGAAACAAACATTAAGGCCAGACCTGCTTAAACATGACATATCTCAAGTCCAGCACCTGAAAACGATGAAATATTGACATAATTGTTCCAGCATGCATTTATTAAATACACATTTTAAATGGCCAATAATTTGTGCAACTTATCTGGATTGATATCCAATTTGGAGGCATGGGTTTTGCTATTAAATTATTAGGGCTATTTTGCAGGGATATAAAGTTTTTATATAGATTCCACATCATAGAAGTAAGAGTTATTTTGACAAGATGTGTGCATGCCTCCTGTGTATTAATACGCATACCATTCAGCATACTCTAAATACATCCTCTCTTTGTATAAGATGAGGGAAGAGGAGGAGACCAGCATTCCTTGCATGCCTCAAACATATCATAGTAAAGTACAGTGATTACATGGATGATCTGCCATATACTAAAGAAGGCTTGGCTGGCAATGGCAAATATATAATGCTGGATGTTCACAGGAAAATAAAAATGGGAAAAATTGGGTTTATTTGTATTTGTGAACCTGATTAAACTTGTTGAGAAGTCATACAATATTATGTTGACTATGAGGTTCGTTCAATTTTTTCTGTTTAGTTAGATTACCACTCCATCTCATCTACAGCTGTGATAGAGAATAGTTACAGCTGGTCATTTAGTGAGCTGGACATTTATACTAATGATTTAAGATGCTTGCTAATGATGACTGGTACACTAGAGATGGCTGATACGGAGACCAAGACAATATTGTCAGCTGGTTTACCTTTCTCTGCTTTGTACAGCAGCAACGTATTCATTACACCCTATATACAACATAGTAAAATCCCTTGCATTGTTATTAGCCATATTTTACAATACTGCTCTAGTTAACTCATTGCTTTTATTGTTCTTTTCCGCCAGTTTGTGATTTTTTAAAATTTTAGAGAGCTTTGCAAACTTTGCAATTTTAATTATGTTAGAAACAAGATTAATGACAGATCAAACTGAGGGTCTCATATCGCAGAAACCCCAAATCCAACCTTTTTTGACTGTTAGGAAATATTGTACACAATACATTTAGGAAGTTGATAACTGTATCTGTTCATCATAAGGTCTTCCTCCTTCCACTGGTTGGCGCAATCAAGCACATTCATTTTTATTGGGTATTAGCACTCGGCATGGCTCAGCAGCAGTGCAACTAATACCCATCCAAATCGTTCATCCCCGAGACAAATCGCACGCGAATCGTTCCAGAGCAGAAAATAAATTGTTAAATAGAAAAGCATTAGTATCTTTTGTACTAGCTTTATGCAACGGTATGTAATGGTAAACGATGACTAGTGGGAAATTGGCTTCTAACCTGCTATAAAATTTTCATATGGCAGACCTTTGTAATTGTATAAGAAACGAGTAGATACTAGTAAATATTCTGGAGTTAAATGAGAGCTACAGGTTGCAAATGCTCCAGAAATGAAGATTGGGGCATCTTACATGACTGACTGCAATAAACCTTATTCTACTGAATTGCTCTGTTGTGCCAGTGGGACTATATATTTCTATTGGGTTTCTAGGATATAACCATTGATTCAGACAAAAATTACAATATCTGGGTTAAAATTATTTTTTAATTGATCTTCAGAGTTTCATTGGATTTTGATTTGTCAGGAGAGGGATTTCTGTACCAGGGGAGGGTGGATTCAGATCCAATGGCTACATATTTTTTTATTTTCATATTTTTACATGCTATGTTTTAAGTAAATCTCAGCTTTGGAGTAAGCTTTAACATATGTCTCATAGAGATTCAGCCTGTTGTAGCCGCAAAGAATTCACGCATTATACGGTATGCTACGGAGGAACAGAAAGGGTTAATGGGCTATTCAATAAAGGCAAAAGATTCTTGCCAAGGAGAGGTCAGAGGTTCTTATAGCCAAGCCAAAGGGCACCGAGAGATGTATATTAAATACATGTCAGCTTCTGGATTGAGAAAGTAAAGCAGAAGTCTATTAAAAGGGACAAGGCACCTTAAGATGCCCGATCACTGAGCTAAGGGTCAAAGTTTATTTTTGGGTCAGCAGCAAATCCATGGTTCAATTGTTGTGTCGCTTAAGATCTCTGAAAATAGACTCCTAGTGAATGGTTTTCAAAACTAAATACTCCATTCGAGTTATAATGGGAAGAAAAGATGATTCAAAAAAAAGAAAAGGAAGGGAAGACACTCTATAGGCAAAGAAATGGCCTCTGCAAGGAGGGGAGGCGATAGACTTTATTTAGAATGTTCTGTGGCAGCACGAGATCACTAACACTGTGCCATTATTACTAGGGGTTATGTACATTCATACCCATAATTCAGTTATTATCTTGTGCCTAGGGATGTTACAATTGCAGCCACTGTTCCTGCCATGGGGAGTAGTGAAGAGTTAATAGATGATATCAGTAAGCAAAATCCACGCTGCAGACTGCACTCCTATTATGGCACCAAGCAGAATGGATTTTTCATGGTGAATTCTCTTAACCCCGTCACTGTTTTTGGTTACCTTAAAGGGAATGCTGCATCCTCCAAATGTTTGGCAATTCCAGATCCAAACCTCCTCGGTCAGTCGAAAGTTAATGCCCATGAATGGGGCTTCATTCATATAAGACTTTACATCTCTTCCAACTTAGTAGATATATAAAAATATAAACCTAAGCATTCCAGAAAGAGCAATCAATATTTAGGTGCTGGCGTTCTACCCATTGCGCAAAAACAGCAAAGGGTCTTTCTGGAATGCTGTGCATTACTCCCTTAACACACACTAGGTACTTTTTCCAATTATATGGGTGCAGATACAGTAACTTAATATAATGGTAAAAATAAAATAATAACAGAAGAAGTTAGTTTGCAGGCAGTATTGGTGTTGAGTTCATTAAATAGTTTGGTGGGTGGAACCTGATCTTGTAAGACAGTGTTTGGGGGCAGCTGTATTATTTGCCTTTTTTTCTTCGAGTAATTTCTTTTAACAAAATGTTAAGCACAGATGGGACTTGGGCTGTCACATCCCCATTATTGTCTGTGCAGCTGTTGGCCCTCAATGCACTGTTTTATGTATTCAGACAGTTACTTAGCAGAGGCTCTCTGAAAGGCTTGGCCAGCCTCTAATCGCCAAATAAAATGCCCATTTGTCTCTTCTTCCTATTGTTTTGTTTTGGTAACACATGTCACAGGCTCAATTACCCAGTTCATTAACAGCTCCCACTGGACACGATGCTGGGGGAGTTCTGATAAGGCTGCTAGTTGTACCATACAGTGAATGATGATATGTACTCTCGCTTCAACTGTAAACAAAGGTTAGGGCTGGACCTGACATTTAATGAGCTCAAAGTCTTACTTCATTGCTGCATTTTATCAGCCGGCCCTATGAACACTCTACAACCTGTTTAACCTCTTCAGCGCCCCGAGGCAACAGTATAGCAACAGTACTTATGGACATGTAAATAGATTTGACAATTAATTAGAATATCAGCCATTACTAGAGTACAATTTCCCCTAAAGCTTTCATTTGGATACTGTGTTTTTTTGGTAGGATACATTAAAAAAGGAAACTCTATTAACATAACAAATACATTTGGCACAATTCACATTTTACATTCAGATCTACATAATTATTTATAATTATAGTAGAAAAATACATTATACTGTTACCACGTGTAGTATTAAATGTGGCTGTTGTTTTTTAGTTTGTGTTATTTGACTGATTGGTTGCTTATTGGCACTGTACCTGTGAGCACTAATTGTATAGGAAAGTGATTGACTTATTGCACTTGGGGGTACATTTTATTAAATGTTTTTAAGACAGAAGCAAATAGGAAATCTAATTATTAGATAAATATATCATTAAGCCAGACTAGATTGGACTAGATCTAAATAATGGAATGCAACAATTCAAACAGTGGATCGTATTTCAGTTATTTTATTAGTGAAGGGCATGCTTTTGTATTTTAATGTTGTTGATAGTGAATAAGTTAAGGAATATTACAAAGCACTGTGTGGAAAGTGGTAACTGTAAATACGTATTAACAGTGTAATAAATAAGATTTATTTAGAACTTTAGAAATAAGTAAGAAGCATCAGTCAAATCTTGTTTAGCCAAAAGAATAACTAATCCTCACAAATTTCTTACTAAGGGCTTATTATACTGAAAAATTCAAACTATGTGCATGAAATGGGCAAGAGAAAGGAATAAACGTTAATATTGGGAGATATGGGTCACAGAAAGAGACAGATAAAGCCGGATGTTATTCTTATTCATCACTTTTGTGATATTCCAAATATTCCATTTAAATGTATGTGCTATAGATAAATATAAAGAGCAGGTTCTTCTATAAAGTCAAAAGTTGCTGTTACGACCACAAATAAATAAACACAATTTTGTGAAAATCAGTGAAGCCTTTGCCATTGTGCTTTTCTGGCTGTTGACTCCTCACTCAGCGACATTGACCCCCAACTCACACAGCAACACCACAAAGAAGCAATGATCTTCTACCAAAAATTCAAAATATTTATGTACACACATTTTTTTAATTATTATTTTTTATTACAAATTCATTTTGCAGTTAATTATAAAAAAGAGAAGAATCTGAAATCGAATTGACTAAATACCATAATCATGGGAAGAGTGTGCCTAGATCCAATTTCAGATTTTATTGAAGCAAAATAAATGTATTTGAATACAACCAACCCCCTGTATTCTCTTCTAAACCAAACTGTTATGTTTTCCTAACAAACACCTTGCTTACCTTACTGGTTTATATTAAAGGTATGGGTGTTATTTGTCTAGTATAACATTTGTATTTACAAAGGCTAACCTTTTGCACCTTTGGGAGCAGATGAAACTGTAGCCTGAGATATAATAATGGGAGCTCTGCATGCAGAAATATTTCCCTTTTTGTTCTTTCTTATGCATTTAGTTAATTAGGAATTAGCATGGAGAGTAAACTGGTGGGGAAGAAAACGACACTCGCTAGGGAGCCTGGTTAGATTCCCCGTGTCAGTTCCTTTTGACCTTAGGCAAGTTTCTTTATCTCTCTGTTCCTCAGGCATCCAAGGTAGATTGTAAGCTTTATGAGGCAGTGATTCATTGTGCCTGAAAAAAAGGTGGTGTTTTTATTTATATTAACCAGTCTTAGAAGGCTAGGCCATGATTACCATTTCAAATGTGTGAGGGTAATGTTTATTTGTGTGCCTGAAGTTAGAATAAAGATTGTGGGAGGATTACTAGATTAGCACTGGGTCTTGTGTCCTGTGAAGTTTTGCTTTTAGTGGGAACAAGCAATAACATGCCTATGTATAACCCCATCGTTTACAGGGTTTATGCATGACAGTTAATCTGTTACAGAATTCTAAACTGTCTATAATAATACAGTACAGTAGCTTCCAGTGGTTCACAAATGACGATAACCTTTTAAATAAGATTTTTTTTTCTGTGGAATTATGGCTTTCCAGAACCATTATTGTTATTACTTTGTGTTTTCTATGAAGGTGTAAATAGTTGTTCTTTGCTTCCGACCGGCTGCGCTATATAGGGTATATCGCTTGATGCATTACAAAGGGGCAAGAGGGCACTTGTAACAGTGAAGCATTGGGGTTAAATCTCCAGGTGCTAAATGCTGTGGAGTTGAGGGTCTTGGATTAACCCCTACTGTGAGCTCATTTCACACCCTCCTCCTCAACTTCTTCCCCAAAAAGAAACCTTCAGTTTCACCCCCCTTCTTTTTCCACTTTAGCTTTCTTTGTGTATCCTACTCCCTGCCAGGCAGGTGTCAGAGGCCTGAATGCTGGTATAGACTCTGTTAATGGATACCACAGATGGAGCGTGGAAATTGGTAGAAAATGCCCCAGCCACAGGCCATTTCTCGAGGGCCCCAACAAAGACAACCAAATAAGTCAGCAAAATATCCCAAAGGACCACAAAGCCAGGGTGTCATTTACTCAATGCCAGCGAGGAGAGCAGTGTCCTATGAAATGCAAGTTGTATCAGTTTGGGATATTTTGTTGTTGTTGCTGAGGATGCTTCACAAAAATGGGATTATTTTATTTTTTTATTCTTGTTTCTATGTATTGCACAGTGTATGAAGTACAGAGTCTGATGCGTATCATTCATGTATCCTATTTTAACCACTTTAAGCATGGCAATAATAAAAAAGCATCATGAATTATATTTAAATATCGATAACATTCATTTAAGTGTGAATTTAGCTTTTAAGAACCTGGTGTGGCATCTGACACATTCGCCAAATAACTGCCCGTCCTTCATTTAACACCTGGTACAGTGGTGGCACGATAACTTTATTTATAACTTGGTGAAGTGGTAGGATGATACCATTTGTCCTTGAAGCTATAACACTTTAATTAGCTAAAAGTACAGCTTGTTACACCCAGTGCACAAATAATCTGCATGGTGCCTTAGATCTCTGCCCATTGCTCCTTGCTGCCCAGGCAATTAAATCATAAATAGCTGATTATATGAATACTCTAGTGGCACTTTACCAAGCAAGCCGCAAATGCAAAATGCATTTGAATAGAAATAGAGAATATATTCAATATTTTGAAGCTAGAGTTAAAAACAGAAAATAAAACTAGAGCTGCCTCTCAGGGTTGGATGGGGGGACAAGAAACCATAGTGTAATGCCATAGAACAGAGTTTGCAGATGATCAGTAATGTGTCTCATATTCACCTCCTGCTTGTGTAGCAAACAGGATACTAGTCTTATGCTAAGGGCAGATATAAAAGCACAATGTTGTGACAATAACAATTTATATGACTGCTGCTCAGCTTGTAGCTCTTCAATTGATGCTTAGCTCCCTGTATCTACTGACAATCAGGGAGTACTTTTGAGGGCATATGTTTAGATCAGTCCATGAAAGCTGCTTTCTATACTTTGTTCCTGATGCATCTACATAGGCACAGCAAGCATATCATTGGCATAGCTGGCATGGTTCAGAGCACCAGAGTACAAGGAGGCCTAAGTGGCTCAGTGGATGCAGCAATAATGAGCTCAGATCTGCCCTGTCCTACAATAGAGCATTACACGGGGAAAATGTCAGTGAAAATAATTATCAATAAATAGTGTCTGTTCTTTGCTACAAATCATATATAAAGGCAGAAAAAAATAGTTTTTCTTGTTTTAGTTGGACAGGGGGACGTTTGTAATTCAAGGACCTTACCATATTGTCCACACAGAGGAAAGGTCGCTTTAGGAAAATAAAGATGGAATATTCTCATTAACTGATGAGTGCACTTACCAATTCAGCTGACCAAGACCTGCACCATATCAGACCAGCAAAAGGGTTAAACTGTGGTCACAAAAATGTTTCAGAATGGGATTTTGTTAACAATGAGATCAAGAGCAGTGAAGCTATCTGAAGTTGGCCCTGCCGGATTACAAATTCCTCCCTTTAAAGAATAAATGGCCGCACCAGGCTGGCTGTGAAGTTTAATTAAAAGAAGTTCCCGAATTAGAGGCCTCTTCCATGTCTTATAACCCCTTGTGACCTGGGCTGTTGCCTCAGGATATATTTCTTTTTAGAAACTGCTTTCCACAGGATCCCAGCTCAGTGTCATCAAGAATTGGTCACATGGAGTTCTGTAATTGAATGCATCCCCAGCGGTAAAAATAGATCTGGCTGGTGTTTAAAACAAGCCAACAACAACAAACAGTCGATACCGAAATGATACATGAAATGCATTTGTTAAAAAGATATATTTTTTAAACATTTTTTTATCGTTTAAATAAGTAAAACGAATCACTAACACAACACTTTTGTAGTCCCCTAGAGTACCATTGGATGCACTACATTAATAATAATATAGTACATCATGCCAGTTATTGAATCAGTTACAATAAAAGTACATTCTTGAAATAGAATGTACTTTGTAATAGAGGTGATTTAGAATTCTAAATGATAAAAAGGCATACTCCAAGCTAAACATAAACCTAATGCAAACTAAAAGACATTTTCCTATTTTTTTTTTTGCCCAAGTATGGCCTCATAGACCCTTAGGCAACAATAGGCCTGATAATAAAGAGCTTTAAATAGGCACAAACATTAGGGGTTATTTATGCACAGGATTAATAAGCAGCCACAATGCAGATTTCAATGGGATTCATTGTGCCAGAAAATCTGAGGGCTACACTTTGTTACAGTTTTTGTCATCTTTCCCAGTGTGGAGAGTTTTCATTCATCACCTCCCCCCCACCAAAGCAAATGGAACTGAGACTTGTGAGATCCTGGCCAGCGTCATAATCATTTTGTAGTGATAGCTTTCCAGATAAAAACAATAGTCCTCATATTGAGAAGAGAGCAAATAACTGGTCTTCATTGTTATTATTACTATTATTATTAGCATACATCAAACATACAGATTATAAGACAACTATTGACTAAAACAGAAGGTAAAGAGTTCACTTGGTATTAGGGCTTGCAATCTAATCCTGTGTGCATGTCCCAATATTCTCTGCCTTAATGCTGAAACATTATAATATAATTAGGATAATTAATTACTTCTGCTAATTCTTAGAAATGCTAAAGGGACTGGCTAAGAAATAGAAGGCAAAGGCCCAGTGTAAATTGCCTTTTGCTGTTCAGCAAGGTTCATGTGAAGGTTGCAATAAGGCCCAGACCTTTAAAATTAGCATTCATGGTTCCACATGATTTCTGCTTTTCCATAAGGATACTGGCAGGGATGTATCTGGTCAGGCTTTATGTATCTATGTATTGTGCACTGTACAGCCCATCATTCACCTGAATATTTGAATTTAAATATTAAAAGCCAATTTTTGTGTTTTTTTCATGAATCTCTTTGATGTCTATTAAAACCCTTATAAAAAAACAAAAATAGAAAACAAGGGAGGAAAAAACGCAATGCACCCCCACACTGTATCCCCTTGCCACAAGCAGGCTGACGTAATGCACACTAGAAGGATTTGGGATATTAAAGTGATAAATAGTATCTCTGTGACTCTGGGAGGCAAACACCACTTGGCCAGATCTGTCCCCAGTGCCTACTTTAGAGCACAAAGATGTGCGGCTGTTTTTTCTGTGTCCGCTGGGCTTAACTACAAAGTTTCTGTTTGTTTTGAGAAGCTGTGCATATGGACATCCAAGTGCAAAATAAAAGTTGGTCTGTTTTCCCATGGTCTGGAATGAACAGACTTGCTAGACTATAATCCAGTATCCTTTTAACACTTTCCTCTCTGCCTCAAGAGCAGAGCCAACATTTGCCATGGTGGAGACTTGGTGAAAAGTGTGCATCAATGCAGAAATAAGGGCATTTATAATATGCAGAATGTTGGTGGCTATTTAAAATTTTCTGTAATGGCCATACAGTATTTGGTTACTTGAACCTTCTTTGTTTTATTCTTTTAGCTCCAGCGTCCCCTGAGTCTGAAGAAGGCTCTGACATTGACTCAGAACCAGACCTTCCCCTGAAGAGGAAGCAGCGCCGCAGCAGAACCACATTCACTGCAGAGCAGTTGGAAGAGTTGGAGAGGGCATTCGAGAGAACCCACTACCCAGATATTTACACTCGAGAAGAACTGGCTCAGAGAGCCAAGCTCACAGAGGCGCGAGTTCAGGTAGCTGCTCTCCCACTTCACATGGCTGCACGTACATTGTGCACTTTGTTTTCTTGACACATATATAACTTTTGTACAGATTATGATGTGTTTCTGCAGCAATGCAGTCATAAAAATCCATATGTATGCACAAGAATGTACAGTTGTATCACATGTGTACAATATTCCTTTGTCTTGTCTCGCTTGATCATCCTGTAGCTGATCCAACTTCCATTAATTATAAGTACCAGGGTTCACTCGGAGAGCCACAAAGTGCACGTAGCACATATCAATATCAGACTTTAAAATTGTTGCCAAAAAAAGTAGTTTGCCCTTTCCTCTAACAACTCAAATTCCAACCTTGTTAGCTCTTCTGCTGTAATTTATTTCAGAGAGATGCCACTACGAAGGGGGTTAAACAAAGTATAACATGCTGTAATGTGGATAGAGCCTAATAGATGTTGTGTTTCCGAGCACATATATATATTTTTATAAGGCAACGACCCATACCAGGCAAACTCAGGAGCCTTTCTCCAGCTGTTGTAATGTGTCTTTAACCCTCTGACTTCACAACATTCCTTATGGCTTCTTCAGATCCCCAGGGACTCATAACCTGTCACACTATTACGATGATCTACAGCCTAACAAATTCCCCTGAACATCTAACATATGGGTCTTTTACTGAGCACAGCATGGAGCGGCATATCACTGTCAGTCATGGCTGAACCCCCTTTGCTGCTGGAGGGGTGAGCTGTGTGTGCCTCATGCTGTAATGTACCAAGGGCTAGAGGCCACCCTCTCAGGTCTGAAATGCAAAAGTCTGCTATTGTACCATTAATTAAGGCACAAACATTGTAAGTACCACTGTACCATGTTATCACAGCAATTAAGAGTCACTAAATATGGGAGGCAAGAGACTTTTTAAGTTGCCACTTCTTATTAAAGAAGATGTGGCTCTCATGAGGATTGTCTCTCCTGCAGCTTGAAAATAGTCAGCCCCAGCCAAAACATTTAGCATTGTGGAAGCAAAACTACCACACTTATGTCTACAGAAGAAATGGGCAACCAAGTCTCCTACAGTGTATGATTATAGACAGTTATCCTCTCCAACATTATGGCCTTCCAACTGCTGGGAGGAACTATGTGCAAAGTAGACATGTGGCTTTCTGCCTAGTAATATTAATACCAATCACAAGGTTTTCCTACAAAAACACCACTGACCTTACAGTCATACTGCCTGATGCTACATTGTTGTTCCCGTAGCTGACCCACTCCATCCCAATCCATCCCACCACCTGTATAAAGCTATGTGAAATAGTATTCCTTACACTGATGCCCTCGTTGGACTGGTAAACAAACTCGTCTACCACTTGCTGTGTAAAATAACAAATTTGCTCTGCATTTTTTCACCCTTGATTTTCCCAGCATGTCCTGTTGTTTTTGTTGTGCATTTACACACATTCACACTCACTAGAAAACAAACATATACACCCATACTGACTCTTTCTTTCACAAATGACTAAATGACGTACAGTGCCACTTCTGCCATAAGGCAAGGTGAGAACTTAGCATCAGGCGGCACTTTTGAAAGGGGTGGCAAAAAGCCAACTCTGGTAATTTTAACACCAAAATTTGTCTCTTTTTGTGTATAAGTACAGTGCTACATGTCATTAAACAGAATAAATGGTGGCTTTTGTTTTTCAAGCTATTTCACTTTAGTTCACAAAGCCATTGTAATTCATTGTTTTTCACATCTTCAATATTTACCCATAGGTGTGGTTTAGCAACCGACGCGCTAGATGGAGAAAGCAAGCAGGAGCCAACCAACTCATGGCATTCAACCACCTGATCCCAGGGGCATTTCCTCCTGCAGCTATGCCAGCTCTGCCAACCTACCAATTATCAGAAACCTCTTACCAGCCCACATCTATACCACAAGGTAATTCAATAAAGCTTATAGCGATTCACCTGTACTGAAACATTAGGATGTACTGTCTATAGTGGCAGAGTTTAGGAAAATGGATATTTCATTTCACTGAAAACAAGCAACCATCTGTCTGTCTGTAACGGCAAAGTTACTTTCCTGTCCCATTGGGCGCTGCCAACCCAGGCAACTGGGAATGCTGGGAGCTGTAGTTTTCATAAACTATATCCAGCTAAATGTGGCTTCCCTATTCTATCAGTTTTTAAATAAGTTCTAGCATGTTGTAGCACAAAAATATTTTCATATTAATACAACATTCCTCCAAGTTGGGAGATACTGAAATAGTTAAAACCATTCCTTGTTTGCTTTCTTTTTAGCTGTGTCTGATCCAAGCAACACAGTTCACAGGCCCCAGCCGCTCCCTCCAAGCAGTGTGCACCAAAGCAGTCTTCCTTCCAACCCAGAGAGCAGTTCGGCCTACTGCTTGCCCAGCGGCCGGCATGGATTTTCCAGCTACACAGACAGCTTTGTGCCCCCATCTGGGCCTTCCAACCCTATGAACCCAGCCATTGGCAACGGCCTTTCACCTCAGGTCAGTAAAGTATTTTCATTTCTTTAGCAGAGAGCCAGAACCGAAAAGGCTGAGCACCTGAGGCAAGAAGGGAAGAAATTGCCAAATTCGAACCATAAAGCGTTCTTTATATGAGCCACATGATTTCATTTTGCAAATTTCCTTCCCTTCTCTCCTCTTTCACCCCCGCACTGGTTACTTCAAAAGCCAGAGCTTTTACGCCCTTTCAGAATATTCCCCTGAAATGTGCAGTTTAACTCTAAATGACAGTGGCCACAAGGCACAAAACCTGTAGTGTAAAGATCACATATTGTATATCTCTGCCTTTTCTTTATGCTCTTTATTTACCCTTAAGTGATTCTATATAGCCAACCTGTATTACTATTATTGCTATGTCTTAAAAAAAACAGTAATCTCAGCATGTGATTGGCTCTGTTCAGCCTTCTGTAGCTCTGGGATATCCAACCTGTGTCCTTCATTGTGACATTGAACTACATATCCAATCATGAAGGCCACAAGTTACTGCTGTAGTAGTTGCCAAACTACAGTCCTTAGAATCCTCACCTATCCAAAATCTGTCTGATACAGTCTAAGCTTTCTTTGTATTGTTGCTTTTAGTGTTCCATATTTGCTGAAAGTAATGATAATCCCACTAATATAAAAATGTTGCCTATGTTATATGATATTTGGGCCATTTTCTGTTTAAAGATCTGTCTGTGTGGCCAGTAACTTCTTTTTATACTTTGGCCTTGTAGGGCTCTGCTTTCTCTTGCGCAGCCCAGCTGTATATGAAATCACCTAGCTCCCAAAGCTTTATGTAAATGAACAAAGTTAATAGGCCTCATAATTATTTATAAGAATATTGGCGTAAAAAAGTGGCACCAATAAATTAAGACAACTCTGACGCCTTGGGAACATAGGACTTCTTGAAGCCATAATTACACTGTTAATTTCCATTAAATGAACGGGGGTTGAATTTGGGAGTTCCGGTAAAATAAATTGACTTGGTAATTGAGTGTCAAAAGGGTGGCTAAATTTTCCACGGTGCATATGCGCCCGAGGTTGACTTGACATTGTTAATGGGCACCTAAACAGCAGCTTGTTATTGTATCAGAGGGGCCAATTTCCAGGTGCCTAATAGTTTCACAGGACTGCGTGCAATCTATAATTAAAATCAGATTTCTTTGTAGGGCTAAGTGGGGGCATCTTCATAACGATGCATCCTCCACAAACGCATCTTCCTCTTGGCAGTGAGAGGAAACAGAAGGATATTGAGAATGACATAAATGAAAAGTGAAAAGACAATTATTCCCAATTACACAGTCATCAGCCCAGCTCTAGCAGTGTGAGGGCATCTTAACAGGCAGAAAATGAGATTTTAATGGCACAAAGGGGAGCAAAAAATAACGGCTTGCATCTCCTGCCTTGCCTCTCTGTTAGGTTTGCATCATGGGATGGCTGCAGCCTCTCTGCTAGACAGTGATAAATCTGTGAAAATATAAAGTTCAAAGGCTCGCAAGTTAAAAAGGGCGCATAGTAAAATGCAGGGAAATAAACATAACTGCCTATGGGCAAAAAAAAAAAAAACCTCATAAAAACCTTCTATTTCTTACAGAAAGTGTAATTAAGTTTCATTGCTCTCTACAGTATATTAGCAGGAAGCCAAGACTCTTCAGCTTTTAATCCACAGTGGTCTAAGTAGCTTTAAAATGGAACAACTGTGTTTTAATGTCACGGCTCCACATAAAACTCTCCTTTGGAAACCCTTGTTGTTCCATTTGTCATTCGGACATATCTTTCTAACTAATCTATTCCTGCATGTATTATATAAAGAAACAATTTATCACACATAGATAAATACACAATCAAAAGGGTTGGGGAATGTTTACCAAGCTTCAGTCTTTACCATCAGCTTTCATACTTAGTTTCTATAAATGGATTTCTAATATCAAATACATAGGGAAAATATGGGAGGCCTTTCCATTGGCATACACCTCCATCTATCCTTGCAGCTTTGAGGTGACATTCATTATGCTTTCAGATTTTGGGTCATTGCATGGATGATGGATTCTGAGAACAGAAATGATTCAGATCTTTTCTTGTTTAGTAAATATAGCATAATAAAACCATGCAAGCAACAAACAGGGGCAATGTTCCTGACTATTTGATTGTGTTCCCAGCCCTGAAATGCAGTTTCTATATTTGCCTCTTAATATTTAACACTGAAATGGAGCAAGAACAAGAAGTATGTGAAACATATGCACCTGCAGAGGTCAGCAATGCGGCTGAAAGCTCTCTGTTTTTGTCATCAGCATCTGGGGACGCTTAAAAACAACTCACAGGTCTGAGACATGAGAGGGATGTCCTGGCCAAAGCTTTAGTTTCCCATAGTGTTCAGAACAATAAAAATCTGCCCGTGAAATATGATCTGAATAAATCTGACATGGGAGACCTTTGATATTATTCATTGCGTGCCTACAAAGACACTGTGGGATGTGTTGGAACAGTCTGAAAAGTCACTTGTGCTAAGTCAGCCTACCTATGTATATTTACTATAACGCTTAATAATGTTCATAGTTTGTAGCTTAAATGTAAATGAGCAAAATGGTCTAATTTCATACATTTAAAGATGCAGTGAGTGGCGTTGCTTTGTTAGTTGAACAAGTTAACAAGGCAAATCTGGTCACTAAAGTGAACAAATCATGTTTCAATACTGGTGAAGAATTAAAATTCAAACCCCCCCAATTCAGAATAAAGAATAATATATAACTAGCTCTAGCAACTGTAAATTGATTAATATGCTAATAAACTATGTATCGGTTCCTATCCATCCTCATCCTTATTCTCCAGCGGTTACTCCAGATACTGTTTAGCTTGCCTGTAACAGGCCAAATTAGTCCCTGGCATTTTAAGTACACAGAGGCCCAAACAGCCCCCAATCATCCCAATAAATAGGGACTGGCTGTGGCACCTTACAGCAACCCCTCTGGCATTTGCCAGAATCCACAGATTGCCAGTCAGGGTTGGCCTGAGACACAGCTATGCAGGCCTCGCATGGCTCTAAACATGCCCCTTGCCCAGATCCTCTCCAGAGGCTGCCATGCATGCTGTATGCTTCTTTTGGAAGGATAATCCAAATGCGTTGCAGGTACAGATCTAAAGATAAGTGAGAAATAAATTCCTGCATGTCCAAACATGGTGCTTACTTCTTTATTCTATCACTTGCCTTGTGGAGTATAAGGGGTTCGTTGTACCTTTTCGTTTATAGAAGTAAGGATGTTATTTCAGAATGTCATGTTGCCATAATTTAAGCGCAGGGCACATAGATGCCAAATTTGTTTGTGTAGAAGCTTTTTTGTAGTTATCCTGTGCCTTAAGTTTACACATCTTTTGTCATTGCTTAGTGGGGCTTTGGAGTCTATATATAAAGGTAACAAGGCCCTGGATTAGCCTTCCAGGAAGGCGCCATGTGGAAACGCTTAAGTATAAGAGGCAGCTCATACACCCACCCTGTCCAATTTTTATCCGCTGGTGATTCAGTGTGTCTTTAACAACCTTCTGCTTCTTGGGGTGCGGAAGTGACTTGTGTGCATGTCATACAGAATATGTGCATCTGCCAAATAAGCAAAAACGAATTCCTAATATAAATGTTCATGTAGTTTGTAGTTTCCTTAATGTATTGGAAACATCCAGATGTAACTGTCTTTTTGTCTGCAAGTCTGGAATTCCCCTTTATACGTACAGTCCCCACAGACTGATTTACAAAATACGATTATTAGTACAAAATCCCACTGAGGTGTAAGTCAGATTAAATACACATGATGGAGATATTCAGCTACAGGTATGAGGGATAGAAACTGCCATCAGTTGATTCATGCTTGTGTGAACATGGCTAAGGAATTTGAAAGGCATTGTGCTCAGCGGGGATAGTAAAGGGCAGGTGGCACAATTTTTCTTAGAACTGAGAATCTGCGCTGCATCTGGTTCCCATCACCATTGAGTAAAGCTCTGGACATCTTCAGGACAACGTGTCCAGCTTCCTGTGGAGAGAGCTTCCGTAAATTACACGCTGCACATGTGTCAGGGTCAAATATGAACAGAAAACATTAACGGCTAACAGTCATTGGATATTAACCCTTCTGTCCATGACACAAAATGAAAACAGACCAAATGCAACACTTTATTTCTGTGCTGTACAACCAAGCTGCCTACACATTATGAGTAGATGGTGGAAAGAGCTTACAGTGAGAAAGGGACACATTTCTGCAAACTGATCTTCTATTGCAGTGATCATGTTGCTCACCACCCTATTTGATGTTATTCCCAGGGGTTTTAATGTTTGTGTGGCTCACCAACTCTTTTTACTTCTGAGTATGGCTCATGAATAAATAAAGTTGGGGATCCCTGGTGTACAAAAATGAAAACAGAGCTTAGTTTAACCAGGAAACAGTTAAACAGAGAGAAGTGATTAGGGCAAGGTGACTGTGCCCTTTGGTCAACTCTCCATGTAGGCAAATAGGTCAAGGCTCAAAAAAACAAAACAAAACAGGGCCCTGAAGCCTGAGGCGGCTTCTCTTTTTAGCTTTTCAAATAGACCCAAGCATGAAAATCAAATTATGGAAGATGTTAATTAAGTGCAGGTAGATTCCCATAGCACTGGAATCTCAATATCAGATTGAGAGAGACAGACTCTGTGGGGCTGGTTGCATGCACAACTTATCAACAACACGAAATGCCTTTCCGCCGGCAACAAAGAGAATCGCCAGTGGAAAGGCCTATGTGTTGATTCGTTTTTCTGAAGTTGCACACAGTTTCCTCCTGCCGGCAACTTTGTACGACCTCCACTGCCAATTCCCTTTATTGCTGGTGGAAAGACTTTTTGTGGAGATCAGTCGCCCACAGTAGCAGAGATTTATTGTAGTTAATTAACCTCCCTATGGGACATCAGCCTTATACTGTAATTCTGGTTTGCTCATTTATTAGAAGTCCCTTGTTTCTTTTCTATATTTTTAAGTGCTGAGTAACTTGCTGCTACATAAATAAATGAGGATATAAGTTAGATATTCATTAACTGTATATGTTTACCTGTACTTTTAAATACAAAAAAATATAAGATGTGTCATTTCGTAACAACAGTCACGAAGTAAAATTTAAAATGCAATCTGTTTATTTCCTGCAGGTTATGGGTCTCCTGACTAACCATGGTGGAGTTCCACATCAGCCTCAGACGGATTATGCCTTATCTCCTTTAACTGGAGGCCTGGAGCCTCCCACAGCTGTATCAGCAAGTTGTAGCCAGAGACTGGAACATATGAAGAGCTTGGATAGTCTGTCAACATCACAGTCTTACTGCCCACCAACATACAGCACCTCAGGTTACAGCATGGAGCCTGTCACAGGATACCAATATCCCCAGTATGGACAGAGTAAGTAGTGCCTTTATGCTTTAACATTTTACGCAGTGACACATCCCCAGTTAATCCTTCTATAATAAATTGAATGTGGACTAAACGTGTCCTTCTCCTGAAGCAGCAGTGTGCTTGCTCAGGAGTCTGGACTTAGCAGTTCACAAGAGCCGTGTTTCCGACATTCCTATTACACAGTACTGGAAACTGAAAGTTCACCGGGATGTTTGGAGTTTGTTTCTGTATGCATATGAGGATTAATATTTCCTTCTCAATTTGAAGGACAGTTAAACCATTTCCACTGAAGTATCCCTCTCTTTTCACGGGTAATGAGTTCAATTTTTATCTGATGAAACGGAAAACAAGAAACAATGTGGCTTCCAACAGAAGACTGATGACTCTCTCTCATTCTCACTGAGTCTCTTTTGTCTCCGGTGCTCGTTGATTGTTCTCTAGAAAACATCTGTTGCATAATTATTTTCTTAAGTGATGTCAAGTACATCTTGAGGTGATTATGTGCCGAGACATGAGACCTGACCGCCATTAGGTAAAACAGAAGGGTTTACCCGACATGCAATAACCACGGGCATGCCCTGTATTAAAAGCACATGTCTTCAATCAAGTCAACTCAAGAGTCATTAAAGTATATTATCCCAGATTCTGAGTGGTTTGTCAAACTTGTCCCAGGAATAAAAATATTAGAGCTTTTCTTTGATATCCCAATATTACATTTGACAGTGTAAACCTATGGTTCTGCTTGGCCTTTGCATTGTCTTTACTGCTCTAATAATCTTTTTTTCTTGCTTGCAGGTGCCTTTCATTATCTGAAGCCAGATATTGCATAAAGGAGATGTCCCTCTTGTGCTCTAACACTCAGAATGGATACCCATCATTGTACAAGTGGCTCAAACTGCAAGACAGAAACACAGCGAACATTTATCCGTTACTCATGGATAGTGCGGGATTCCATGCTGATTGATGGTTAGATTCTGCAATGGACCTGGTGTTTTGGCTAAAGACAATGTGATTCCACATATGGCATTCCAAGGGCTGACGCCACAAACTGTTTACAAATGAACTTGAAGCCTAAATAAGTCTTACAAACTGTATTTGCCATGTCCCAAGAACCAACTTCCTTTTTGGAGAATTATTTGACAGAAAATCTTATTACAGAGTTCAAAGTAAACTATGTTTTGCAGAGCGGATTATAAGATGCCCCTTGATATTTTACATTATCATCGACTCAAGAAATTTTGGGAATGACTCAAAACAACAAAAGACGAGGAACTTTTCACATGTTCACAAAAAAGGACTAATTTTGGGAAGATAAAAGTTTAAATGACCAGGAGCAGTTATTTCAGTTTTGTTGCTGAGTAAAGGCTTGTTTGATCTGAACACAAGTTCTGACCTCTACACATAACAACAAAGTACTTTCCTTCATTATTTAGGATCCACTTAAGGAAACTGAATTACAGAATGCAGAGTAATCTGCCAAAAGAAACAGTGAGGAACACACAACACCACATTTTGACTCCAAAATATTGATTCTTTGGCTGTCAATTAACGTGCAATACCATACCTCACTTCTACTTTGTAAGAAACCTCTGTATCATGCTTTGCAAATATAGTGGTTTTATATTTTATTGGTTCAAAAAATGTTTGAGTTTGGATAGACACTTTTTTACATTTTAAAAACTTTCTACTCTCTAAGGGAAGACACATTCCACAGTGTTGTTTGTTGAAGGATCTCCTCCAGACTTTCAGGGGTGGATTTGACTATGGCTTGATTCAGGTATTTAAAAGGAATAGTTCAGATCACTGTAGCAGGAAGTGGGTTAGGGATCTAAATGTTGAGTACTTAAGTTATATAACAAAATGGTAAATTTTCCTAATGGGCTAATTCAGGGCCAGACTGGGATTCAAAATAGGCCCTAGTACACAGAGGCCCAAACAGCCCCCCACAGGCCCAATAAATAGTGACTGTCTATGGCATCTTACAGCAGCCCCTCTGGCATTTGCCAGAGTAAACAGATTGCTAGTCTGGGCCCAGGCTAGTTGGAGTCAAACCTACATTCATGTTATGTTCCATTGCTGTCGGTAAAATATTTACAAAATGTGGCCCAGTTATTTGCATTGATAAGTGGGGTTTAACTTTCAACAGTTATAGCAAAGTAATAATGAAGTCACTGCCATGAAAGTACTGAAATGGAGATTTGGATTAGGTAAAGGGGTGGGAATTACAGGTGGTTTTATTTATTTGTCTGTTTTACCCAATCAAGAAAACGAGGTAGAAAGCATACATTCCTTCAAGAATTATGGGTAATAAATTAGGGGGTTTAGATAGGAAAAAGGTAGTGTTGAAATCAGGCTTTCGTCTTAGAGGTGATGGAAGAAGTTACATTTTATCTGTGCTTTGCCGGATTTACTGGCAACAAATGCTGCAATATGTTTCATGTACAAAAAAAATGCAGTATATATTTACTATTTATAATAAATAAACAAGTATAAAGACTTGCAATGCAATATTTCCTTCTTTTCCTTTATTTTATTATTTAAAGATTACTTCTAATAGTTTTGCTTGTTTCTATGACGATTAAATATGGTACCAACCTGTCATCAGAACATTGTTGTGTGGAGATGGGGTCACAATGAGATACTGTACATCTGTTAGATGAGAGAAATCATTTTTTTTATACTTTAACTTATTGGAACTGACAATTCAAACCTAAAATAGAAATTATAAAGAAGTTGTTGGTGGGGGAAATACTTTTAGTTTTTTTTCTTTAGAAACCCTAAATTACACATGTACTTCTGCACAGATACATTTTTTTTTTGCATCTTTACAATAAAATTCAGACATTCAGTTCTACACATTTTTTAAAGAATGACATCTTATTTCAGGGCTTAGCTGGGCTTTTAAAGGTCTCACATTGTTATCCTTCATTTGTATAGTACCAAAACGTTTCGAAATAGGTTATATATTATAAATGCCCCAGTGTAGTTTACAGTCCAACGTCAAGAAGCTAACTAACCTTTTTATATGACTTTAGATTGTGGAAGGAAACCCAAGCAAGCACGGGGATAACCTAGCCCCCCAGCAATGCAAGGCAGTAATGCTTACCTGGAGCCTCTGCGGTGCCTCACTTTGCAGCCATTCGAAATTTGAGTCATAGATACAGGTGTCTGACCACAATACAGTTTTATAATAATATTAATAAAAATAATAAATATGTTACATTACCTATACAAACAATGTTATAACTAGAACAACTCTACTTAAATACAAAAAAGTATGTTTTACCCCACATTCTAGTGAATTAGACAGAATCCATTCAGTGCAGGAGAGAACAAAAGTGGCATTTTGGGAAGAAGTAAGACAACATGGCCTCTTGGCCCTCATAAGAACTGCAAATGGGTCTAACTAATGAGGGGTAACCTAAAACTGGCCATACACTGCCCAATCAAGCCTGAGAATTGGATCATACGCAGGGGACCACAGAGGCCTGTTGGCTATGGACTGCCTCAGTGTATCATTGTTTTTCTTGTCTGACGAGATTTTTAAACCTTCTCAACTGATATTTGGTCAAATTTGGTTCAGATATTGGTCAGAAGGGCTTGGGACCTCTATATCTGCACAGAGCAGGTGTCTGAGTCAGCTCAGAGCAGAGAGTCATTCCCATGCCGGCCTGTTGGCTGATCTCCCAGCGATTCTCATTATAACCCAGAGAGGAATTTAGAAGTAGGTTTAAAATGACTAAAAGAACAATACTAGACTGGAGGGAATTAAGAGAGGTGGAAAACATCAAGTAGAACAGAGTGAGGACTTTCTAGCATGCATTCCCATGCCAGCAAAGACATTTTTGCTTCCATTTTATTCATTTGCATGTGAGCCAATGCCTTAATCAAAAACATTACAAAGACTTTAACTCATTTTTTGTATAATGAAGAAAGCTGTTTCAAAGTCAATTCTAGAAACAAGCCAAAAGCTACAATTAATTTGCCAGACTGTTCTATGAAAAAAGTTTTTTTCCAGTGTTATTCATTTTAAAGGGAGCTACACCTGTAACTAATTTTTAATTTCAATTGCTCTTTATATTTCTTATGTTTTTTTAGTTATTCTCTCCTTTGTTCTACTTCTTTCAGGTATTTAAAATGTTATCTGTTTGCCTGACACCTCAGAAACTGGAACAATTTTTTTTTTTAATTTTCTAGTCTGTGTTTTTAACCATTGCTTTGGTTGCTAGGCTCTAAAACTAGAAACCCAAGAGCCTCACTGCACAGGAGCTGAGCTAAAAGGTTAATCAAACTATAAGCATATAAGACAAACTGCAATGTGTTATGTGTAAAAAAAGTACTCCTTGGAATATCTTCAAAAAATATCTTCAACAAAAACCAATGACATGTAGGATGCTTTGATCTCTGTTACCCATTCAGGAAAATACCAGTGTTGGACTGGGGTGCCAGGGGCCCACCAGCGCTGCAGTCTGGAGCCCCCACCCCAGTTGTGAGGTCCTGGTTTGACATCCCCCCTCCCCTGCGCACTGCTTGCACACTTGTGGCCACGGTGGGCGGAAGAAGTGCCGGCGGGGGGTGTGGGCCTGGATTGGTGGGGGCCATGGCCCTCTGAGTTTTTTCCCGATGACCCATCGGCCCAGTCTGCCCCTGAATAATACTGAAAGGTATTATAACAGAACATTAATATTTGTTGAAATAGTGGACCTCATTTACAGACAGAGTTGTAGGTGCAAAGTGGGAAACACAAGTTAGCAAGACTTTTGCACTTTACACCCTTTACAATGCCAATATGAACACAGGGTTGTCATAGAGTTTGACAGCCATGTATTTAAGAGGGATAGGCCAAGTGAGGCATGTCTGTATCTCTCTACCCAACCCCTAACTTATGGAATATCCAGACATGCAAGTTAAGGCATGCTAGTAGATGTAGGGTGCAATGGTGCCCTGGCGCCAGTGCTGTAACATACCAGGCAAATAGCAAGTAGCTCAAATGGCTTAATTCAACTGCAATTGTTAAAATCAGCACTAATGTCATGAAATGAGGGCCACTATACCTTGGGCTTGGTGTTAATTCCTCATGACATTACTACTTAAAGGAATTCTGTCAAAACACATAAGTGTTCATAAACACCAACAGATTTTTTTATATTTAATTTTGACATTTCACATGGGGCCATATTCTTCATTTCCCAGGGTGCCACAGTCATGTGACTTATGCTCAATAAACTTCAGTCACACTTTACTGCTGAGCGGCAAACTGGAGTGACCCTTTCCCCCCCCAGCAGCCGATCAGCAGAACAATGGGAAGGGAGCAAGATAGCAGCTCCCAGTAGGTATCAGAATACCTGGATAAGAAATCCATGTCCGTCTTGGGACTCCTCCAGTTACATGGGAGTAGGAGAAACAATAGGTTACCTGAAAGCAGTTCTAATGTGTAGCGCTGGCTCCTTCTGAAAGCTCAGACTCAGGCACAATGCACTGAGATGGCCCCTACACACCAATTACAGCTAAAAATGTACATTGATTGCTTCAATAATAACATTTTAAATAGTAGAGTGAATTATTTGCTTTGTAAACAGTGTAATTTAGAAGTAAAAATACACCATAAAAATCACGACAGAATCCCTTTAATATCTCCTTCTCATGGCTTTAAGAGGACTTTCTTGCATTCTAAGTAACTGCAGTTAGGGCCAGAAAGTATTCATAGTAACTGACCATATACAGGCAAGGCAAGGGTTTGCACAAAACGCAGATATTTTATTTGCTGCATTGCATTTTTCACAGCAGACACATATTATTATTAATAATCCTTTGTTTATATAACACAATAATTCTCACAGCAAACAAACAATGCATATATATAGGATAAGGTTACCATTTTAAAAACTGGGACCCATCTAAAATGATGCAATCAGTGTTCAGGTATAGGATCCCTTATCCGGAAACCCATTATCCAGAAAGCTCAGAATTACGGAAAGCCTGTCTCCCATAGACTCCATTATAATCAAATAATTGAGAATTTTAAAACTGATTTCCTTTTTCTCTGTAATAATAAAACACTACCTGTACTTGATCCCAACTAAGAAATAAATAATCCTTATTGGATGCAAAATAATCCTATTGGGTTTAAATAATGTTTAATTGATTTTTTAGTAGACTTAAGGTATGGAGATCCAAATTACGGAAAGACCCCTTATCCGGAATACCCTTGGTCCCGAGCATTCTGGATAACAGATCCTATACCTGTATATGGTTGCTCTGTCTGTAGGCCAATAGCATCAATGAATCTAGATATTACAAGTAGCTGTACATTTGCACTGAGTTATGTAACCAGTGCATATGTCTATCATGCCCTGATCTTAATGTTTCCTACATGTTACGCTGTTTTCGTGGTCCCACCAATGTATAATGCATAATGCATTTCCCGGATTTTTAATTTTGTTTGATTTTACACCATTTATTCTGGTCCCCTGAAAAACATAAAATGGGGGTTCTACTGCATTTACATTATATTTATAGTAGAAAGCATTTTATTTAAGCAGGTTGCACACACAGGGAAACATTGATCACCTTCGCCCTAGTACAGAAACCCATAGCAACCCACAACCACAGTAATCAGCCATTTATTATAGGTATGCAATAAAGATGAGAAAGACATAGGGGCAGATTTATCAAAATGTGAGTTTAGAGCTTAATACATAAAAACTCACCCTCATTCTATTCATTCCTATGGGATTTATAGAGGTGTATTTATCAATGGGTGAAAGTTAGAGCTCACTATTTGATAAATACACATCTAAAAAAATACCATGAATGAATAGAATGTGGGTTTTTATGTATTAAGCTCTGAACTTACATTTTGATAAATCTGCCCCATAGTGTTTCACCCATCCACTTAAATGATTTTGAGATTCAGTGGGGCCGAATTGCTTGTAAATTAACCCATAGTCTATTTAAAAATCATATGATTGATAAGAAGGGGTTTAAGTGCTCATTTACTATGAGTGTGTGCAATCCCTATAGCGATTGTGTCCTTCACATATCTGTGCTGCTGTGCAAATTGTATTGATTTTACCCTTAAAAGCACATTTAGTGGAAGACATGGAGTGCAGATTTTGAACCACATTGCCCAAGGCAGACTAAATACAGATGTGACTTGTGACTAAGGGAACTCCAATGGAGCACCTTGTGACTGCGGCATTCACAGTTGGATGCATCACTTTGCATTAACAAAGACTTCTAACTCACAGCACTACAAAAGGGACAGTTGCTTTGCATCTTTATGTTGCACTTTGCACCCTTTTCATATTAATTTTGCAATCCTCTATATATTTGTAAAATCCTATTAATACCAAATTAGGTTAAACACTCTGCATTGTAACTACCATTACATATAAATTCTACAGTAAAATCCCAGGCTACTGTAAGGGAACTATGCACTTCTGAAGGTACATGGAGTACTAATGATAGTGCTTCTAAAGCAGAAGGCAGCCAAAAAGCCAACTAGAGTTTTGTGATTATTGCATCTTACAATTGAGGGGTAATATGGATGTCAGCAAAATGTAATCCACAGTAAACAAATACGCTTGTCACAACACAGTACTGCATACAAAATAAAAGCACTTTTTTTGTTAGTATATATACTTTATAATATAGTGTATAGTGTATATTATAGTATATAATATATATACATATATATATATATATACACTTTATAATAGTATATATACTTTCTATTGGTCTTTGCCTCTCAAACATGAAAACATGCTTTTCCTTTCAAAGAGCTCCTTCCTATTATTTTTGTCATTACCATCTTCTTTGCTTCTAAAAGGTTCCAGCATTATACACTGCCATCTTTGTAAAGAGGTCCAGGAAGTACATACAGTAGAATTTTACTGAAAGCTTGAGGTTCTAAAACCAGAATCTCAAGAAAAAAAACAAATATTCTGGTATCTCAGTCAGAAGTCAGTTACTGGGCCCTTTGCCGGTCGTCATCACAGGCTTTGGGGAAAATATGCTTCTGCAAACATGTGTTAAAACTGGGCATCACCCAAGCACTTGCAGGGTCTATGATACTGGACCTTCAGCAGCCTATAGGATGGGTAATGCTAATTTATGATTGCCAGTAGTAATCCAGTTTGCTTTGAAAAGTACCTGTTTGTTTGGCAAATGGATAAATATATTTGTCTGAACAAACAAGCCATCTTCCTGCTCATTTTTCCACATTAATAATCCAAAACTAAGACCTCTTCTTCTAAATAAGATATTTTCCAGTGATCTTATCTTGAAGGGGCTACAGATGTGTAAATTCGCATTTTGCCAGTGCTGATGGAGCTGTTTTTATCCCTAAGATGGAGGGGGCAAAATAACATATTCAAGGGATGCTTTCCTCTTCAAAGTCAAATTTTTCAGCTGGCCTTGAGGGTCTCCAGTTTTTGGCCTGATTTTTTCCTTCCATGAATTCCTCATACGGATCTTTCTTTTGAACTTCCTTCTTAGAGCGCATGTAGCCAAAGAAGACAGTGAGAGCCAGGAATGAGTAGAAGAGCATGACAAAGAGAATGAAAAAGTAAGCGTTGTCATAGGGCTGGGGCTCCTCTTCTGTAGCATTTTCCGCTTTCTCGGGAGGTTTTTCCAGCGTTTGCAGGATACATTTGGATACAATGGAAGCGAGCACGCTTGCATTCATGTTGATGCCTGTCTGAAGAGCTTCTAGATAACCAAGCTAAATGAAGGACAAGGAATGAGCATTGCCTGTTTTGGAAAGGAATTCTGCCCAGTGGCTGGGTTACTTATCCATCAAATGATAAGAAAATATTTCTCACAGACAGAAGATCACTTGCAATTAACCACTTTAGCACCAGGCACATTTGTTTAGCCATAATATGCAAAATATTATTGGTTATTATTTTACACAAAAGGATTTTTCCAGAATTAACATCAACTCTGGTGTAACCCATTGAAGCAAAGGGAAATAATTCAGTTCTGCAACGAGATTCAAACTAGGCTTTGGCATTTCAGGTACATAGAGACCCAAGCTGCCCCCCACCAGCCCAATAAACAGTGACTGTCTAATACATCTTACAGTAGCCCCTCTGGCATTTGTCAGAATCCACAGATCTGGCTTACAAAATGCTATAAAATGCTGTGTAAAAATAAGTTTTTCTTAATATGGGTAATGCCTGGTGTGTTTCAATACAGTTTTTTGTTATTATATAGCTTGTAAATGCGCAAAGCAAATAAATATACACATTCTTTACATTTATTTTTGCTGACAGCCTTATATTTTATTATTCTATATGGGAAAAGTAGTAACCTGATTACAAATACATCACCGGAAGTGGTTAACAGTGTGGGTAACAGAGCAGTGATGGGTAACTTGGGGCATTTGCAAGAATACGTTTAATTAATTGGGACCCTTAAGGGTGAAGACACACTGAGCAACAGTTAGCAGCTACTTTTTATGGCTACTAAACTCCAGAAAACACCTTGCTATAGACCAGTGTTCCCCAACCAGTGGCTCGAGAGCTACATGTTGCTCACCACCCCCTTGGAAGTTGCTCCCAGTGGCATAAAGACAATTGGTACTACCAAACAGATCCTCCTGTAGTCTGCCTTTCAACATAAGGGCTACAAATTAACCATTTACAGCCACCCCAGGAACTTTTTTCATGCTTGTGTTGCTCCCCAACTTTTTATTTTATTTAAATGTTGCTCACGGGTTAAAAAGGTTGGGGTCCCCTGCTATCTACAATACTGAGAATTGCCTCTGCTAAAACACACGTAGAGATAATTATCAGTAAATGATAAGCATTGTCTGTTTTAGTAGCCACAAGTAGCTGCTACTAGTAGCTACATGTGTCTTCACCCTAAATGAGAGCTAAAGCTTAACTAAAGATGTTGGCTGAAAATGTTGTACGTTATGCTTTGTGCTTCTGTACCAGCCCAAGGCAACCCCAGCCCTTTAGCAGGGAAGATCTGTGCCCCAAAGATGCCCCAGTAGCCCCCCATCTTCTTTTCTGCTGATTCCCTGCACATGCTCTGTGCTACTGTCACTTACCTGAGCTTAGGGACCCACTCACAATATACTGTATATATAGAATAGAATATATCTTTATTGTCATTGTCACATAGTAAACAACGAAATTTTCTATTCTATTCTTAGCTTCTCAGCAGCTACCCAGAGCCCACTGAGCATGTGAGAGTCACTGACACGTCAGATTCCAGTATGGTGACTCCCTGTGAAGTACTGGATCATTATTACTGTAAAGATGCTGAACCTTTATTGCTGGTGCAGTATATTAAAACCATCAAGAATCTTCTAAAGTCTTCAGCTGGAGGCAAGAGAATGTGTGTTTCCAATTTTAGGAAGATATGGATAACCTCTAACTGTGATGATGGAAACTTGCTGATCCTTTGGGTTCTTTGGCAAGTTACATTATGAAAGCCCCAAAAGGGCAGTGAAAATATGTAAAGCACTTGTGAACAAAGAGATAAGATGGCCATGCACATGCAGATATTTTTTCCAGATACAAGGTTTTTATGCCACTTGATTGTCTAGATTGATCTGGACAGATATTATCATTTCATGGAGGCTGTCCATTTCTATGACTGGACAAGCTTAAAAATTTCAGTTGTAAAAATGTCAGTCTCCTAACCAAAAATCTTTTGCGTGTTTAGCCCATCTGACAACCAATCTTTCTACAAATGATCATAATTATAATATAGAGGTCCTCACATCAACAAATTCTACACTTCTATAACTATAATTAGTATTTTGGCTAGGGTTGCAACCTTTTTTTGCTATTAAAACCAGCCTTTAGGTTGGGGGCGGGTGGTGATCTCACTTGGGGGTGTGCTAGACAGGGGAATGGGTGGGTGGATGGCTATAATGGGTAGGGCAGTGGCTGGCCTCTATATAAAAGGGGGTGTCAAGGAAGAGAAGAATTATAGGTAGGGTTATAGGTAGGGTTATCTCAAGAGTTTCCTTAATCGATTGTCAAAATATTGTTACTAAACTTCAGAGCTCTCCAAAGTATTGTTCCTTTATACTCTTCTGCTCTTGGATTACCCCAAAATGCGCTGTGTTTAGTTTACAATTTGCTTATAACTTCCAATATAACCTTGTATCACATATAACTCCTACATTATTCCCAGAACAACTTTCTCTTCAATGTTGGTCAGCTGATATTTCTTTAAATAGTAATAGCTATTTGCCTATCTCATCCTAGAATATTCTCTCTCTCATAATATTGACATACCTAACTGATTTGACACCTTTCAACAGAAATAGTCATTACAGATAGGATGCAGCACTTTTATATACCCACTGTAAGGATGGGGTGAGGGTTAAATTGCTTTTCATTCACACAGACAGTATCCATATGAAATTCTGATCCAGCCCAATACTACTGTCAATGCAGAAACATGGACTGCTGCCACCCTCACCAGGCGCCACCCTTTTCCTGCCAGACAACTGTAATGTTCTGGTTTACCTCATTCTGTCATCTTCAGTTTTCTCATTTGATATAGGAGCCTTATTTAATGGGGAGCGAACATTCACAGGCCATGTCTGGAAAGCCTAAACAAAACAAGAATAATTCAGAGATAAATGCTATTTTAGAAAACTTGTGAACCCCAGTTACTAATTATTTTATATAACAAAGACAAATGTAGCATCTGTCAAGGTTTAGGCTTTAATGTGACCAAAATAGTGTATTAATGAATTTGTTTTACTTTTTTCTGTAAATCCCATTCCACAGGGTGCTTGCAAAAAGCAATTGATGCAAATCTTTTGCAAGATATGAGTTGTTTGCTCATTATCCCATAGGTAGATTATACAAGCTCCAATTCAACCTGGTCACTTCACTCCAATTGGTCTCATGTTTGTGTCCATTTTGTAAACTCCCCTGAGAAACAGTAGGCTGGACTAATGCACTCGGATGGCAGTTTTAGAGATAGAAGGACAGGCGGCAGTAGTTATATTGGAGAAGAAGTGTATAAAAAGACAAAAATCTTGGCACATTTGCACTCTTTTTGAAGTATGTTTGAAATTGACAAAACCAGGTTTTCACAATTGCTTGTTTCTCTATTAAAGGAGAACTATACCCCCAAACAATGTAGGTCTCTATAATAATAGAGGAAGACTATAGTACCATGGGCACTGATGGTGATGGTATTTTGAGATTATCAATGATTTCTTGTAACATTTTATCTCATCTCAGATATTTTTTTCTTTACTTTCTTTTCTCCATATTCAGTTTGGTGCTTGCAGGCATTTTACACCAGTTCAATATGTGCTTCTTAAAGAGATACTGACATCAGAAGTTACATTTTTTTCTTTACTTCTCTGGTAAAATGCTGGTGGAGAGATGGGGCCACTGTGAGCTTGGCTTTGGTGCTCTCACTTACAATTCTTGATGTACTTGCATCCAAAACCACTTCCTGCAATTGCATGTTTTTGCAGCAAGCCTCATTGCACCCCACTGGGTGCCCCACTTTTTATTCACCTTAGATTACTAAAAATATCACCTAGGGGTAAAACATTCAAGTGAGTAACAAAAAACAGATGTATCTGGATTTATCTTCATTGTTGCTCTGATGCACTGTAATTGCAGTCCTCGTACAGAGTCCACTCTGTAAGTATTCAATATGGGCTTCTGCTATCAGCTGTAGTGATCACTTAAAGAATCCAGAAGCAACTATTTGATGGGCTCTGAGAGACTGTATAAAGAAACCAAAGAAAGTTGCTTTTTCACAGAAGAGCATGACAGACCTCCATTGTTTCATTTTCTAAAAGATATTAAAGTCACTTTAATATAAGATAACTGTTCTTGATTAGATGCATCTGAAAAAAGTAGTGCTATGTTACAGGTGTTACAGTTAATTATAGTTCCAAAACAGATGAACACACTGCGAAGCACCCTGATCCCCCCTGCTACAAGCCATTGATTCTACAAGCTTTAGTTTGGATTTAGCAATAGGATGCTTTGTCCTGAAGTCTGAGCCTACCAGTTTCATTCCGAGTCCAATCCGTCAGCACGTCCTTCTAACCCCCCAATTAATATGATACGCTTTCATTATTAATATGGTCTATGTACTGCCCAGTAAATGCCAGCAGTCTTGCAACAACAAACATGTACAATCACCTGTTGAATCCCCTTCTCTGGTTCCTATCACTACAAACATTTCTCTTGCTGAAGCAGTCCTGATACTTCTGAGGTCTTCCCCCATGGAATGGCCCCTTTGCCCTTGCATGAAGGCATAAGAAACGTTACTGACATGCCAAAGGTGACAAGTAACGGAGCACAAGGAGATACAGACGGAGGTTTCTCACATAAAGGTTGATATGGCTGTTTTCTGAGGCTGCTGTATCTGCAGGGCATAACTGATAAGTTATGTGGGGCCATCTACATACCTAGGTGCTGTGTACTATGGAGTACTATGAACAAATCACTGGAACATAGCCCTGAAGGTGCTGGCATCTGCCCTCTGTCCTTGCTCAAAATTAAAATGAATGTGGAACGAGGTGCAGCTCGTGAAACTGAATGGTGCAAGGGAGATCTGCAGGTAATTCCTGCCATGAGCACTTCTGAATAGAGTGAAACATAGGTGTGTGCCAGGAGATGCCCATCTGATGTCTATTTCCTTCGGCTCCTATAAGCAGTGATGCTAAATGCAGACAGCATACAAAGAGAGGAACAATTATTTTTGCGCTCTATTCTGGAAGCTGAAGAGCAAATTAGTTAAACTTTAGGGGCTCATTTATAAACTCTGGGCAAATTTGCACCATGGCAACGAATCAGATGATTGCTTTCAGTGTTCAACCTGCAGCTGGCTGTAAAAATCTAACCACTGAGTGGGTGCTATGGGTTACTGCCCCAGGTGCAAATTTACCCAGTGTTTATAAATAAGTGTGTCTGTTTTTGTACTTTGTTTCTTTGCCCATTTGAAAAAGTGAGGTTTTTGGCATATACATAGCATAACTGATATCTTATCGGGCTGAGGCAGTATTGTTGCCTTTTAGATGGTAAAATGTAAATTTAAATAATGTAATTGACAAATTATGGTTAAGCTTTAAGAAATGAGGTTGTCTGGCTATTAACAATATTTGGGGCCTATGAGCTTTGTCTATTCAGCAGATTTTTATCCGTTTAATTTTTTTTAAGGGTTACTTCCTCTGCGCTTGTAATGCTGGATTGTTGTTTGACAAATCCTCTCTTTAATTCAGTTTGAATATATATCTGATAAGAGTAAATTCCACAGTTCCGGACCGTAGAAAGCTATCCCCAAAGAGTCATGTTTAAGCTAGGTAGAAATACAAGCCACTCAGATCCTGTTGGAATGAGAGCAGAATAATGTCAATAAACTTTGGGTCCCCCGGGACAGGTAATTTTCCAGAAACTTACATTTCGGATTGATAAGGGGATCCTCTGAGTGTCAGTAACAAGTGGGAATTTGCCTCCACCCTATGGAACAATGACCAGGGGTCAAGTTGTGCTAAGTCATGACCAGTCAATGATCACAGCAGAGATCAGGAAAATCCCAAACTTGCTTATTGTCATACAAAGGCTTGAAACCTTATCCCCCTCCTGGATAGAGTGGGGACCAAAGGCCTGGACAAATGAGAGAAACAGCTGCTTCTAGCTCTGATTCCAGTTTCGGACCGAAGACTTTGATGTAGAAGGCTCATCAGCCAATCAGGCTTTTACTTACTTATCAATCCTATTGCTTTAAACGTGACCTCTGAACCAGAATAGATGATGACTCTTTCATATGTGCTGTATCCATATCAGTGAGCTGTCTCGTGCGATTACAGTTTCGAAGCAAAACAAAGATGAAAAAGGGACTGTGAAATGTTATCCGTGGGGCCAAGCACAGAATATGGAAGAAAAACTTTAAGAGCTTATAAAATAACTATTGCGGTTTTAACCTCTCCGATGCTGCTAAGTAAGGAGGTTGTTGGAAAAAGTGCCACATGGCCGAGGGCTGTATGCAAATGTGCACCTGAATGTGTAAAATCAGCTTGCCCAGTGGGGATGTATTATACACACATGGCCCTATCTAAAATAAATAAATAAAAATATGCACATTTGACATGGACCCTAGTGGCTGACTGCCTACATAACAACCTAACAACACGTTAACCTCCTGTTGAAAATCTGCAAACATTTTTCTGACCCAAACCCACCAATGAGATCATAGACATTAGGGCTGGGGCAGGCAGTGTAACAGGGGTAAGGGCTTAGAGAAAAGGATTGCTTTCCAAAATAGATAGATATTTTGACTTAGTAAATCTTGGCCCACCACCCAACCTATTCTGCATGATTGATTTATTTGAATTTGGAACACTAGAAACTGTCCCAAATTCAAAGTGAATGAAAATCAATGGTATGTTCCAGGTCTTGACAGGGCCCATGCATAGAGCAGATTCCCATTTACTTTTAATGGGGGATTGATTTCTAGCTGTATCCCTCCAGAGTGGTGAAACGCTAGAAATTGCCCTGTGTATCATTATGTTTAGGGTTTTAGATATGCTCGCTCATCACTTTAGAATATAGATACTGAAGCCCTAGCCTTCCTGCAGTAACACGGGACCCCATTCTCTGAACCCACGCACAGTAAGAATGTAAAATACATCTAAAGAAAAACAGAAATGGCTTATTATGATTAAAAATAAAACATGTATGGCGAATTCTGCACTAAACAAGCTGCCAATGGCAATTCTGTGCCACAGACTAGAGAAAAATCAGAAGTCAGATTGCGGTAGGAAAATGCATCATTTTAGCCGCAGATTACAGCAGGATTTTCAGAGCTATTTTCATCTCCTTTCATAGGACTTAAATCCTGTAACCACGAAATCACTGCATTGGACTGAGGTTCACTTAAGTTAATGCTTTTGCTGAGCAGTAACACAGCGCATGGATTTCCTGCAAAGAATTCTTTATAGACGGTTGTGGAAAGTTCTGTGCATGTTATCATTTCCTAGCAGCCATTAAACGAAGCCCAGAATGCTGATAATTAGCTGCTACTCTATGCTTAATACTAACCCTATCCCTCCACAGTTCTATTATTAATTATATAGAGATTTCCATTATTTTGAAAGAAGCATCTTTCAGCAGTAAATGCTGGCGACTGCCATTGAATACTGAATTAAATTCTCAGGTATTGGCAGGAGTTGGAGTTATTAGTGTTCTGCAGACACCTGTAACTCTCCAGTGTTATATGTGGCTGTTCTTGATGGCATGTTCATCCAACGGTGTGTGCCTAGCATCTACAGGAATATGACCTCTTTAGCAGCTGTTATTTTTTATCATACAGGCAAAAAAAAAGATAATATTTGAACATTTATATTTATTTATAATATGTAAACATGTTTGCCCAATAACTGGACACACCACACGGCGCACTTTCTTACGAGGTGGTAGGAGCTAGAGGGCAAGATTAGGGGAGTTTCATTTTAGGTAGGAAGGACAGATTTGTTTAAATTCTCACCACCAGATCAGGGTTGGTTGGTTGTCTGTGGCATGGATCTATCACATATTTAATTGTGACACTCTACATCAACCAACTTACAGAAAGGCAGGTGAGGGCCTGATCCCCTGGGGATCCATTCATGTTTGTTTCGTAAGCCCCACCGAATTTGGTAGACAGTATATTAAATGCTGTATTTCTAGCTATATTCCTTTTTAGGCTTTAGTTCTCCTTTACATGCAGTATGGAACTCTTGTGTTTAAGTTGCAACACCTGAATGAGGTTGTAAATGCTGCCTGTAGATTATGGGGCCTATTTACTAATGTTTGTATTGTTTTTCACAATCCATTTTTTTTTTTTGCTTTAAAACTTGATTTGTTTGTGTAAAACAATGGAAAATTTTCACCATTTATTATGTATCAAAACCACGAAAAACACTAATACAAAACTTAGTCATCTAAAAGCTGTAGGGATCATGTGAAAAAATTTACCCCCAGAATGAATACTTAACCAACAGACAGTTTATATTATGTTAAGTGACCTGTTAAATAACCTTGCCAAACTGGAATATATATATATACATCCTTTCCCACGATCCACCATTTAGTGATGGGCTGTGGCTCCCTCAGAGATCACATGACCAGAAATAATGCAGCTCTAACTGTAACAGGAAGTAGTGTGGGAGTAAAAGGCAGAACTCTGTCCATTAATTGGCTGATGGGGCCTAGCATGTATGTGTGCCTTGGCTTGTTTGTGTGCACTGTGACTCCTATGATCCCAGGGGCGGCCTTAAATTCTTAAAATGGCAATTTTCTATTTAGGAGTACCCAATGGCACATGTATGCATTAGCATGAAACTAATAGACAATTTACTTATGAAACAGGGGACCAGGGAATGTGCATTGATCAATCCCTTTTGTCTTTCTGTATGTTTGTAGTTAATTTGGCCAGATCAGTTGCACTTCCATTGTATTTGTATACTTTATTTAGCCTTGGAGTGCTCCCACAACCTCTTTTTGTGTATTTATGTATTTTAGCAGATTTAATTCTGCAGGAAGAATGGCCAAACTTCCATGTGGGTTCAGCACCCCCACACCCATCCCTTTAATGGTGGTCTTATGCCTTTAAAAAGAATGGGTGATGGTTAATGGGCAGTCTTCTCCTCTACAAGCCGCAAGCGGGGGAGGATTTGGTCTGGGGAACCAGGCAATCTTTCTCAATATAAGCAAAAGGCATGGGAGTGACTAAGCCCTCTGATTCAAACCAGCCCCCAGGTCAAGAATGGCAATAGTGCACGGGAGTGCCAGCCTTTGAAAAATATGACCAGAGGTAAATAGATAGGACCACCATACGGGGTTTACCTTGACGTGGTATGGTGGCTTACTGATCTTATGATCATAATTTTGTAACTAAAAACCCCTGTTTCTTGTCAATATACTGTATGCATTAGCATGAAACTAATAGACAATTTACTTATGAAACAGGGGACCAGGGAATGTGCATTGATCAATCCCTTTTGTCTTTCTGTATGTTTGTAGTTAATTTGGCCAGATCAGTTGCACTTCCATTGTATTTGTATACTTTATTTAGCCTTGGAGTGCTCCCACAACCTCTTTTTGTGTACTACTAAAAGTATATTTTTATGAAAATGGTTTATTTAGATAAAGCAGGGTTTTACATATGAGCTTGTTTATGCAATATATGTTAATAAAGACCTACATTGTTTGGGGGTATAGTTTTCCTTTAATGGGAGTTATCCTAGGCAAATTTTAACAGTCTTTATTTAATCTGTGGTTTTAGAGGTTTTCGGAGGAAAAAAAAAAGCATTAGTGGTTTTCATGTTCTTTTTTGTTTTAGTTCTGCATTTTAATTGGTTTGAGTTTTCAGTTCTGAACTTTTAATAAATAATTAGACATTCATGGTTTTTCTGGAAATCAGTTTATTCTTGGTTTCAAAACCTCTACAAAAATCAAAATGATGATAAATGTGTCTCTATGTGTTGCCAAAGCTTTGGAGATGTTTCTATCAAAGGCAAAAATGAAAGTGTTGCTTATGTGTGGCTTGTCCCATAGGAGACACTGTTAAACTAGCATTGCCATCTAAATAAATATATTGGCAGAATGGGGGTGTGAGAGCTTGTATGGTTCATACCATGAGAGAGAAAGGTGTAGGGAAATAATGTCTAGGTATGAAAGATCTGGGGTATTATACCATAAGGGATATATATTGCGGAGGCTGCATAGGGCAGGGGAAGCTGGAGGAGAAAAAAATTGTGTGAGGGAAATAGGCGGTTATGGCAGAATCTACTAAGTGAGGGAAATATGTCTGTAAGTGGGGGATACATTGTCAAGGGATACATGTGGTACATGCGGTGTATAAAACAGACTGTGGAGTATGGGAGGTAATTACACAGACAGGGAATAATGAGGAGGAAAAAGTGGGAATTTAACTGGATATAGTGCAAGGTTTCATTGAAGGTCTGTCATCTGAAGAACAAGTAGTAATTTGGTAGCAGGGTGTTCAGTCTGTTTAGCCACCCTGTGCCACCCACTCTTGGTTTGTGCCAGTACTTTCTTTACTTACCATAAAAGCAACTTGTACTGCAGCCCCTATTTACTGTCCTTGCAGGGGATACCCGTCTCCCCTTGTAGCTGAAACACCATTGACTTATTAGGAAAAACACAAAGTTATAGGAAATGACACTGAGATGGCAAAGCAAGATGGGGGTGGGGGGGGGGGTTACACAGATTAGGCAGAGTGGGAAAGTGAGAGAGGAATTAAATGAGGTTTAACAGTAGGAAGTGAGGGGGGAATGGGGCTGAAGGGAGGAAAAGAATCTATAGAGAGAGCAAGGTCCTTCATTGAAAATCATCCACATAAAGAAGTAATTCTGTGCCAAAAATAAAAACCTTTTATCAACATACGTTTGGGATTAGTAACTTTTAAACCTCACAGGGTGGTTCTTTAGGTAGGAATGGCCTTACCTGCAGAAGAACCCTGGGAAGAGTGAAATAATTCCACTCATATGTTGATCCAATAAACTTTACCATAAAGCATTCCATCTCTGCCTGTGCCTCATTTTCCTCAGATGGAGAGAGCACACTGATGAGGCTCAGAGATAGGAAACGTTAGCAATACAAGAAGCTTATTTTGTTAAGTGAAAGCAATCCCTCTTTTTAAAGGGGAACACATGGTAAAGATGATAATAATATTCACCCTTCAAGCCCTTTAACATTAGATATAGACGTATCCATTTCCCGTTTTATATATGGTGCATGCCATTAAACATAAACATAAATAACTAATAATATTAACAATACAGTGGGGAGGTTGCTTAGAGAATGCTGATTGGACCAACAGGAAAAAGGCGATACCCCTTCCACTGGGTTCTTTTAAACACTTTACCACAGTCCTGTATCACCCATTTGTCATACCAACTCCCACCATGTACCTTCCATTTGCATGGCTCCTCATTCTAGCAACCAATTACCAAAGCTGACTCCAACATGAATTGTGAAGCTCTAAATAAACTCCACTCCACAGGGTGTCTAGTCCCTTGCCCTTTACCAAATCATCTCTTGGGGGCAGATTTATCATAATGTGAGTTTACAGCTTGATACATAAAAACCTACCCATGTTTTATCTATTCCTATGGGACTTTCAGAAGTGTATTTATTAGTGGGTGAAAGTTTTATTGATAAATACGCAAAGTCATTTGATAAATATGCTTCTAAAAATTCCATATGAATAAATAGAATGTGGGTGAGTTTTTATGTATTAAGTTATAAACTCCCATTTTGCTAAATTGTCCCCTTGGTGTGAGAGAGACAGTGTAATGGGAGCTTTTGTTCTTGAAACGACATGTGAAACCCGATTTGCAAATACCTCTATGTATATCTAGAAGATGGCCTGGTGGTGTCAGTTGTGCCTGAAAAGGGCACTTTCTTGTCTGACATAAAGCACAACATATAAAAACACTGCAATAAAGAATAGTTTCAATTCTAAAGAAAATAAAAACACTTAACAAGGGTATATGGGCTCCTTCCTTAGGTGGGTTTTTGCTGTGCCGGGAATTTTGGTATAAATAAGGGATTGTACTACAGCATGAGCTTTGGGGACAGTGTGCGCTTTCACAGTAAATGAGTTCCAGAACAAGGGACAGCCAAGTACAGTAGGTTGGTAGACCTCAAAGTGGGGATGCAAAAAATAACCTTCTGTAATTGTTCTCTAAGCCCATCGTGTAGTTATGGGGTCCTAACTGGCAGCTCACTCAGTGATTATAATGTTTACAGTTCAAAAATCACAAGCACTTGTGCATCATTGGTCCAATTGTAATAGCATCTGCCCAAGTGTGACTATTGATGTAAGGGAAACCTTGAACCAGAGTGGCGCTAATTCCAGGGTTACCACTTAGGGTTGCAAGGATACATGCAGCACACTCGCATGTAAAGAATAACGCAGAAACATCATCCTGACCATTTTGAGTGCAGCCGTTCAGTTTGTAAAAATGTGCAACTGTGGGTTGTGAACACTTTTTTCCAGCTCGGTTGTTTTTAGAAATAAAGACTTTTTTCAGTTGCTTTCAATTTTTTATTTGTGAGCGTTTCTCTAAATTTCCAGGGGCAAACTCTGAACTGATACACAAGTTACTACATTTCTCAGCAGCATCTGTAGGATGCTAGTATCTATTGTATCAACTCAGGGATTATGTGCAGCAGGGCCAAGGATAATACATTTATTTACTAATGTATCAAATTAGAACAGTTTACAGAGTCTGTGACCCCACCCCTCCCATCCTACAACTGCTCCAGGGAAAAATGAGGTGAAATATTAATCAATTCAAAATTAGAAAAAAAGTAAAGGATAAAAAAAATATAAAGCAATTAAACAAGTCTTTATTTCTAAAGGCACAAGTGCAATTTGAAGCACAATCACCATAATTTTTCCCTCAAAACAGTGTTTTTCCTCAAAATTTCAGCAATGTTCTTGGCAATTGTGCTGCACCAACCACAACTGCATCTGATTTGCCAAAATTAAAGCAACTGCATATACGCTACAGGTGAAATTGGGCCAACATTTTAAAATTTGTCTATTGTCTTTTCCAATGGTCACTGGCATAATTTCCAGTGTTTGGGGTGTGAGAGAGGTGCACCATATTCATTCTGCACAGTTATCGTAAGCTCTTTTGGGCAGGGCTCCCTTCCCCTCTTGTATCGGTTACTGATTGCTTTATATGTTACTCTGTATGTCCAATGTATGTAACCCACTTATTGTACAGCGCTGCGGAATATGTTGGCGCTTTATAAATAAATGTTAATGTAATGTAATGTAATGTATCTCAGTAGTACTTTGTTCCAAATAGAAAGCAGGTAGGAGTGAGCGGCACCAAGTGCAAATATACAGGAGTGCAAGTAGCGCAATTGGACACAAGTACCTTTAATGAAATAGGTTTTATGGAGAAAATGTGGGGCCACAATTGCATTAATGGATGTAAATGAGCCCTCTGAAAACAACCGCACTGAAAAAAAGTGTTTGATGGTTTGAAGGTGAACATCAAATTCAGTTTTGGCCAGTATAAATCCACGTGCAGTCACAATGCATTATAGGTTAAAAACATGGTGAATTATGTCCAAAATTGCACTTGCACAGTCATAAATGGGCCTTATTGTGTTTTGTTTCTGCATCTTTTCTTAGATGACTTGTGGAGATAAATCACGGGTGAATGTTGTGAATCACCTGGAGAGTTGGGGGTGGCGCGTTCCTTGTGCAGGGTACTACATAAGGGTTGACTGGTGAACGGAGCACAAAGTGACAAAGTTCTCCATGTTTTTTACCCATTTCCCTCACTATTCCAGCACAACTACAGCTGTGTGCAGATTTGTGTCCAAAGCGCAAATATGCTTTATGCGTGTCGATGCATTGCATGCAGGGGATTGTTCTGAATATGTGACTTTGGATGAAAATATGTCCCTCCTTACTGGGTCTTCCAAGTAAGGTTTTAAAGAAGCTATTGTACTTGATTTAATGGACATCATCTATAAACCATGAATGAACGCTGTCAGCCTGTCACCCTATAGATAATTACAGTATGTCACAATGCAGTTATCATGGGATCCTCCTCAGGCATTTCTTTAAATTATGAGATTATTAAATAGACTGTAAGCTTCTTGGGGGAGCTATATATATATAATTTGTTCTTGTTGTACTAGAAGACAGCCAATCCTTGTGTTTGGCTTTACCGCCAGCTAGAAGTCTATGTATATCTAGCACAATGTTGGTCGCGTGAATGACAGAGCTGCCTTTTGTTTTATGGCTTTATTTAACAAAATATACCAGCCACAGATATATGCACCCCTCCCTAGCAGGGGTTTTCATGTGACTCCAGTGACACATGACAATATTAAAAAGGGAGAGGAGGTTAAAAAATTTGACTTTTCTGGCAAAAGGAGCTGCCCAAGGACTTGTTTTAGCTTTTTATCCTATTTATTACTTTTGGGTCCAAAGTGCACAATCGATTAATTGTTCACTCCCTGTTTGAAAGTAAATGGTGCTCTCAGCCTTTGCTCATCTTCGGTTTATCTGATACAAAATTAGTCCTCTGGCTTATTTGAAAAAAGAGCTACTGCAAGTCTAGAAGATAATGTAAACTTGGTATCTATGTCCCATCCTATAAAGGAACACTAAGCTAAAAATACACATGGTCCCTACCCCACAAGCAGGCGGGAAACTTAGAGAGACACAAATATGATGGTACCAGTAGTGTCACCTGTTGATAGCCCCTGTGATAAACCCAATATAACAAAAAAACATGAGTTAGTATTTATTTGTCATATATGGTCACCTATGTTTAAATAAATTTCACATACATGTTTGTTTTATCGGAGCTTCTTTCTAAGATTTCTTTCTAAGATTTTTAAAAACTTTTGTAGGGGATTAGTGTATAGGGACCCCTACATCTTTTTTTTAATAGCCCTTAGTAAATACACAGCTTCAGCAGGTGATTTCCTGATCTGTAGTTGGGTTAAAGCTGCGTCAAAACAGGAGCATCTGGTGGTTTCCCCTAGTGTTTAAAAAAGGGAGGGAGTAGCCATGTTCCTTCTCCTAGGATGAGGGTGGATGTGTGTTCACATCTTTGGGTAGCAGTAGGCATGAGTAAAGATGAGTACCACGAAACAGGAGGCTTTTGTTAGGGAGCCCAGGTCAGGGAAAAAGACCCTATAAATGAAGAATAGCCAGATGGTGGTTAGATCCTACACTGAATCATTCTAGAAGTGTAGGATAAAGATTTACTATAAGGTTCAATGAAGAATGTAGTGGATTAGTAGTTTTGGTGAGTGTTTCAACAGTGGAGGAACTGAAGTGCGCAGATTAAATACCCTTCATTGGATCCACCTTTGGAGGGACCTTATGGTGCTATGGTTAAAAATCAAGTGTAAGTGCTACAATTTATTGTACGGTAACTGTAAACTTGCTGCGTAACTGTATGTAAATTATGTTTCTATAGCACCTGTTCTTGCTTTGTTCTGTTGTTTAAGAACCAGTTGAACCCATCTAAATTATTTCACATTGAGTATATTGGCCATTCTTTGAATTTCAGCAGAGGCTCATTCGGTTTGAGGTCAAGATGTAACTCAAGTGATGGGCTTTTTAGCTCTAAAACAGCTTTACACCTAATATAAAGAAGCACTAGTAACTGACACAGACAATGAAAGTAAATCCCTGCTCCTGCACTTCAGATTCTATGTTCCAACCATCTGTAGGGTACAGCAGATCTATCCACTTTCATACACGTAGCCCTGTTTTTAAATACATAAAATGACATACTTAGGTCCTGGAGCTTCTTTTCATGACCATGATCCTTCAGCACACCCTTCAGCCTGCCTCCTGAGCATCCAGTGATTATGTTTAGAGGATTATAAGAATGCACCGAGTTTACATCCTGATTACGATTAACAGCAAATCTGTTGGTAGAACGGTATGGCCCTTGATCTCTATGTACACCTACTGCATTTTGTTAAATACTGGGCTGCTACTCTACTGGTGTTGGCAGCTCATGATGAATGAGCAGTGATCCCTCTTCTGTATTGGAGAGGAGTTATGCCTCTGCGGGAGAAGAGCAAGGAGATTAGGGTCCTATTATTCATATTAAAAGTGTCTTTAAACAAAAGTAAAGTGTTTAAGAGCACTCTTTTCAGGCTAATAACGCTTTAAAACATGTAAATAACAGTAAACCTACACACTATACTTATATAAATAAAAACAAGAGACATATATATATTAAAAACTATATTTTGCCAAATATAAGGTAGTCTACTCCCATACTGGCACACTTCAGCGGAAGTCAAGCCCCTTGCCTGGGGCCACATAGAATGTTATAGCAGACTTTCACTGTGCCTTTACGTGTTAAGATGTAATCTAATTTTATCTTAAGCTAGGATATCCTGCTTCACTGGCAGTTGTCTGACCTGCACTTCTCCAACATATAATTTGTTGCTGAATTTCCCTTTAGGGGCACTGCATATCCAGTCTGTCTTTCAACCTGAGATGCAGGGGCAAATTAAAGACACAAATGTTTGGGATTAAGGGTGTAAAGTATATCAATTTTAGGTTTTAGCTAACTTGTTAGCTGGAATGGTATTTAGCTGAAGGTCTTTCTCAGTAATAAGAAGTGTATGGCCTGTGAAGTGGTTTCAATCTATATGTCAGCACGTCTTATCTCTTACTGTGCCGTAGGAACTGAATTTAGATTGTAAGCTCCCCAGGGCATGGAATCTGCATTTTCCATTATAGAATGAGATGCAGTTAACAAAGTAAAACAATAGACTCAATTTAATACAAAGAAAACAATCTGGAATCATTCACTGCATGATTTTAATTCCACATATATCTATATAGCTCTGATATAAAGGACTGGTTCTAGGGTAGGGCAGGGAGAGATTTTGCCAACTAAAAAAGTAGAGACAGTGGAATATGTTGCAACACAGAGAGAGAGATGCCCTGGCTGACTTTCATTGCCTGCTGCCTCTGCAACCCCTGCAAGGACAAGTGGTATGGTAACGATGATGGGGAATTTCCATAGCAACCTGCCTAAGATTTTACTGTCATAGTTACTATCTAAATAGTTCAATAAGTGGTTCCTCTAGTGCAACTAATGTATTTGCCCCATATGCTTGTTTCAGCCCATAAGGCTAACGTCCCACACAGAGATAGATCTCTGCTACTGCAGGCGATATGTATTTCCTTAGGCAACAAAGGGAATCACTTTGGAAAGGCATACTAATCTCTTTGGTTTTTTGAAGTCGCACAAAGTTGCCTGCAGGAGGAAAGTTTGTGCGACTTCGGAAAACAGAAGCAATGCAGAGGCCTTTTCAGCAATGATTTACTTTGTTGCCAGTGGAAAGGCATTTCAGAGAGATTAGTTGCCTGCGGTAGCAGACATCTATCGCAGACAACTTTTTCTCCATGTACAACATGCCTAGGCAACTAAGATAGAACTCTCCAACCTTACTTTACTTCTTTCCGGTGCATACTTTGTACAAAATACATCTATCTATCTCATGGGAATGAATGAACTCATGCCTATCTATATCCCTTGTTTGTGATCTGAGGCAAGTCATGCATCAATCTAGGGGGTTAAAATGTAGGGGAGGGGATACTCTGGCCACTGGGTCTCATTAGACCTCTTTCTTTCCCCTTACAATAAGAGCAGTGCCCAATATACTTTTACCTAATCATTTTGTGGAAAAGGCATTACCTAGCAGTTACCCTGCCAAATTCCATGGCTCTTATAGGATTATATAAATGTCTTTGGATGCTACAAACTGCAGTATTATCTGTTTGTGACTGCACAGACATGTTTACTAAGAAACACAAAACCTAGACTAAAGTAAACCCTTTACTAACCCTGCATATACTACCTTGGGTGCCATGAATAAACACTGCAACTGGAATAAGCTAAATGTCATGTTTGCCTTCTTTAACTTTACAGGGGTGAATTCTGGCAAAATGCCAGAGGGGCTACTATAACATGCCACAGACAGGCACTATTTATTGTGGTGGTGGGGGGCTGTTTGGCTCTTGAAATGCCAGGACAAAACTTTAATTCCAGTCCAGACCTGGGGGTGGTTATGATAAAACTCATCCAATATATGAACCAGATAGTTATAACTATCCAGCAAGTACTTTGCAGGCAAAACCAATACAATTACTGATGGTTCATAACAAAGTAGACCTTTACAATGCACAGTAGAGGACACTTTTTACTTGCACAGATCTATATGTATATTTGTATTTTCTTCTTAAATTGTATGGTTATGTATAATATCAGGCAGTTTATAAATACTAGAATAATGCTAAATGTGATGGATTTGTCAGAAAAGCCATTTTATAATGAGTTTTATTTTTCTCTACCCTGGCTTAACACCACAGGCAGTGGAACAGGTTTTCCATGCTGACAGCTTTGACATACTGAAACTTGCCTGAATTTTGAACTGCAGCAATTTGGCCTGATCACTGGGTGCCTCCCTTGGGGTAGCCAGAAGTCATCCAGCTCCAGCTTCCTCCACCCAGATGCAAGACTCATTAAAGTTGTCCCAGACTTCACCTTTCAGAGCTGTTGGTTCTGTTTATTTTCCTTTTGTTTTTCTTCCATGCTAATCCTACTTAGAGATAAATTGTTCCGCACACCTTCCTGAACTTTGCAGATCATTTTGAACTAAATGTAAGATAAAGGGAAGAACATAGAGCTTAATGATCAGGACAAGAACAGAGTTGCACAGAAAATTTGGTCTAGGATCATTCTGGCAATATATGTGAAACATAGCTGGAGGAATGGGAGCAAAGGGCAAAAAAAAAAATGTTTGATTTTGGCTGTTTTTTTTTTAACTTTGCCCATTGCCTTCTCTTAAATTAATGCCTTCTCTTAAATGAACGAGGCACCATCTCATTGTATTGTGCCTGAGTCTGAGCCTTTAGAACAGTGATCCCCAACCAGTGGTTCATGAGCAACATGTTGCTCCTCAACCCCTTGGATGTTGCTCTCAGTGCCCCCAAAGCAAGTGTTTATTTTTTTATTCCTGGCTTGGTGGCAAGTTTTAGTTGAATAGAAACAAGATTTACTTCCAAATAAAGTCCCTTGTAAGCCGATCATGTCCATAGAGGCTGCCTAATAGCCAATCACATCCCTTATTTGGCACCTCCATGAACTTTTCTGATGCTTGTTGCTCTTCAAGTCTTTTTACATTTGACTGTGACTCACGAGTAAAGAAAGGTTGGGGACCCCTGCTTTAGAAGGAACCAGCGCTACACATTAGCACTGCTCTCAGGTAACCTATTGTTTCTCCTGCTCTCAAGTAACTGGAGGAGTCCCAAACTGGACTTGGATTTCTTACTTTTGAGTGCTATTCTGATACCTACTGAGAGCTGCTATCTTGCTCCCTTTCCATTGTTCTGCTGATTGGAAACTGGGAGGAAAGGGAGGGGGATGATATCACTCCAACTTGCAGCTCAGCAGTAAAGTGTGACTGAAGTTTATCAGAGCACAGGTCGCCATGGGAAATAAAGAATAAGGCTAGCCCCATGTGAAAATAAAAAAAATCTGTTTGCATTTTTGAAAAATGGATTTCGATGCAGGATTCTGCTGGAGAAGCTCTATTAACTGATGTGTTTTGAGAAAGACATGTTTTCCCGTGGCAGTATTCCTTTAAATAAAAGTGAGTTACCTTCTCATATTTAGCAGACAGTATATTATTGTATCTTTGGCCTCAATTCAGTCATCAAAACACATGCCTGTTGCCTAGTCTTTTTATGGAGAATGTTGTCATAGGTGTGCAAAATTGCAATTATCCTTACACCTTAGGTGGAATGTTGTGTGCTGCATAAATAAGCTACATACACACTATTTGTGTCTACCTGATGTTTTATTGTTGTTATGACATTTCCCTGGGAAATTTAATCAAAAGCATGGCACCAGGCCTGCACTGGCAACCCATGGGTTCCGGCAAATGCCAGAGGGGCTGCTGTAAGATGCCATTGACAGTTACTATTTATTGGGCCTGTGAGGGGCTGTTTGAATCCCAGTCTGGACCTACCTGGCACATTCCTATTGAAGGTAAATGGAGCCATGGGAGGTAGTATTGGTGGTAGTGATGGGAAATTTTCACAGGCATCTAAAAAAAGCACTGCAAATGACATTGGTCTCAAGTTATCTATAGCCATACCAATAAAACTATATGAAATTAAATCTGTAAGACACAATGCCAACTGATAAACCAGTGCCATTGATTGGTTGGTCAACAGTTAACCTGGTTTGAACATCTGGTGATGCAAGCTGTCATCCATTGTGTGATACATTAGCAGACAGGGGAGTGAAGGGTTTGGATTTGGAGGATTTGGGTTGTCACTCAGAACAACAGAAAGAAGATGCCACTCATATAATAGTCACCCATTAGACCAAATTAACCCGATTGGTTGGATGTGATGAATATGGTCCATTTTATGGCTGCCTTTAGCCTCCAAAGCTTAAGTAATGCAGACCCACGTTGGGAACTATTCTATTCTATAGCTTACCTTTCAAGTAATTAAAAAAAAAACTAAACAACCCATAATTTTTTACATTAAAAAAAAAAAAAACAACCCATAATTTTTTACATTTCTAAAATAACAAATTTTTATCTGTCACTTTTATGCAAAATAAGAGCAACACCATGAAAGCATCCTAAAAGCAGAAAGCACTTAATAGACTGATAGTTCAGTAACCCTAAAATCTTAACTGTACTCTTTTAAATAGTCTGGGTGCGGAGATGGGACTATCAGTGTGACATTTCACACCTTGTTGTACTTATCAGATTTACACTATTTATTCTCTCTATGGTAAATAGATTGCAATGTTTGTAGAGAGCATTATGAAGTGGCATATCAGGTGGTATGATGAAAATGAAATATACATACAATAATAACTTTCAGATGTCCTGATCCGAAATTCATCCTCTGGAGCTTTTGGAAGGCTTTGAACTTGTTTACAGTATAGTTAAATACTACTGCTTCTTTGGTAACAGGAGAAATTGCAATCAGCCTACTTTGCCGTGACAGTTTGCCCACAAGTCTTCTCTCAGGTTACAGAAGAAGTCAGTTTCTGGTTCCTGGTTGCTGTGAGCAGATGTTAAATAAAACAGACTAAATAAATAGAAATTGATAGAAAAAAACAACATATATTTGATGTCACTGTTGTTCAAATGTAAGGAGTTTGGAGTTGTAATACAACATTGCTGAAGTCCTATAGGTTTGATAATCCTACTTTATATAAATAATGGAGTCCCATTAAGTCTATTTTTCCCAGGCCTTGTCACAACAAAAGATAGCCCTGACAGGAGTTAAAACAGGCAGAAAGGGGGTAAAAAGAGAGGTTTGCTTGAACACAGGACAGAAAGAGGATATCATTAGGACAAACAGACAAGGGGATTAAAAAGAGATTTAGGTCCTAATAAAGAAAGAAAGAGAAGAGATTTAGGAGTATTAAACAGATAAAATAATATGGCAATAAAGGGCAAACACAGCAGAGGGCAAAACGACAAGGTGAAAGGAGGCATATATAGAAAGGCAGGGAAATGGGGTAAGAAAAGTGGAAGGTATAATAAAGAAACTGGGTTGTTAAAGTCTAACACGGAGAACCAAGGGCATAAAAGGCAGGTCTAAAAAGCAGAGACAGTGGAGAGAAAAGAGAGAGACGTTTAAAAGGGAACAGAAAAAGATGAGAAAAGACTCAAGGGGAAAAATTAGAAAATAATTAGGTTAAGTAATAATCGAGAGGCGGTTGTTCAGTATGATTCAAGGTCAACAGCAGAAGTACACAGCACACATGAATAGCTCTTATTGGTTGTCCCCTAAATGCGCTAAACAGTGTTTAGGCTGGATAAATGTGGCCACAGAATAAGTACAGATGAGAATGTTTCATATGGAAGAATGTTCACCCTTTGATAAATATTCCCCTAAAAATCCAATACAAGTAAACAGAGGACCACAGAGCTTCCTTCTCATGAACTGTGTTGAGCTTTATTTTCACTCTTTGATAAAAGTACCCCCAAAGGTGGGAAAAGGATACCAGCAATGTTTTTCCTTACCAATAATACCAATGTCTCACATGCTGTAATATCAGTGCTTAGGAATACAGACACCTAATATTATGTTTATCTAGTGGTTTTGTCTTCCAGGGGGTTTTGCAGCAGCCAATGCCACCATCATGGGATCCACGGGAAGATTAAGTCATTTGCCCAAGGTCAGAAGGAGCTGGAGCGCTGCACTCCCAACTTGAAATTCAATATTCCATATAAGCTTTTCATTTCTAAATGGTCTCTCTTGTGCTATATATTTATTAGTGGGTACACTGGTAATGTGTCCTTTATTTCACTGAAAGAAAAAAACAAACTCCTCTATGAAAAAAATTGTGTATTTTCTTATAAAAAACTCCACCTGATTCCCCTTATATAACAAGGTCAGTGGCCACATCATGACCCCCACCACAAACGTAACGGGCTTGTGAGTCATAGATAAAGGACAAGTGTTGGATCTTCAATTTACTGATAAGAAGACATGGTGGAGGCCCTTGATAGAAGTCATGGAGCCAGTGTTTTCAACTGATACCTCAATCTTTCAACCAAAGGCTAATAAATACATCCCTGTGCCTATGCTTTAGGGCTCTGGTACACGGGGAGATTAGTCTCCCCGTGTACCAGAGCCCTTAGGTTTGGGCCAAAGGTGAATTCAAATTGTAATTTGTGTTCATCCACTCTACTGATAATAGGCAGTGTAGAGAGTTGGTGGGGATTAGAGATCTTATTGAACCCCCAGTGATTATTTTAATTCCTCCTCAGTCCATCAACAGCCCATATGCCATATGGAAGTGAAGGAAGTGTACACACATGTGACTGTGTATATTTGCATAACAGACAATGCTAATGGCATATTTCTGGGGGAGCACATAACAATATAATCATATTAACTCATTTCCCTCATGTAAATAGTGGAGGCAGTATTTTATTGCTTTAATTACGATAAGTGACAAGTATACTAAGTGGCACGGATGTAATGAAACATTTGGAAAAAGTTATTAATCATGTTCCCCAGGGGTAAAAATGAAATAAAAAAAATATATTAGAAGAACACTTGGAAACATTTTCAGTGAATAGTCAAATGAAGAATTTCATAGTAATCAAATGAGCAAAGAAATGTTACAAGTAACAAGCAGGAAAGCTCAGAAGGGCCCATCTGGGATTCCAGATGAGGGTACAAGAAAGCAGTTTGGTTGGGGGCATTCTCCAAACATGCCACATGCAATAATGGTTGAAACCGCAAAAATGTTATGTGGACCTGTGCGTTAAAATGTTACATGGAACTGCTTACTTGCAAACGGGGCTCATACATTTAGAAAGGGGAGTGGATTCTAATAAGAATTGGCTAAAGCAGTTACTGCATCTGACAAGATTAGGATAGCATGTTGGAAAATCTGCCACAATTTGGCCATAGAATATTGTGGTTCCTATCACCTCAGAGCACACAAAAACTTTACTGTAAAAAACCCAACAAGAAAAGTGAACAATTCCAGTTTGGTGGAGAGGGTTATACCTCAGGCCGTGCTTCTTCTTAGTGAGCACTTTCCCTCAGGATCTGCCACTTGTCATCCTTAAGTGAAAAAGGTCTTCCACTTTTCAAAATTACAATTAGGAGGGTGGTAAGGATGGTAAGAACTGTAGCTAGTAACTGTCACATTAGTGGCACCACTACATTAAACAGGCCCCCATGGGATCAATTAAAATGTTAGCCAAATGCAAAGTTCCCTCTAATTGAAGCTGATGGAGCAGTGCTGATTCACATCTTTCATGCTAATATACAGTGGTCCCTAGGACTGGTACAGAAGCCCGAAACGCAAGGTGCAGCACTACTAGCATAATTATTTGCTGAATTTTATTTCTCCTTTAAACTTTGACCTTTACTGAATAGAGTTACCTACCGCTGCAGTAGTTTTATGATCAACATTTAAATCCAGGAGCTCTTTGAAATTTCACTTTGTATTTACTTGTACCTTGCCATGTTTATATAGCAGTATATTACACAGAAGTATATACACACTAGGGCACAACCTCATTGACCCACAAGTGCATCTATCACCAGTCAGGATTATAAGGCTTTGCCCTCTGGATTCCTTGCTACTAGTGAGCTCCTGGGTGCACCAAAGGGATTTCATATAATCCAACGAACATATAAATAACAACTTTAACAGTTGAACATACAATCCAAAGCAAATGTGTTTAGGCAAAGTGCAGAAGGAAAAGAAAAATAAGAGTGAAATTCTAGAAGCTAACAATCTTGCATAATATTCTGGGTTGTATTTATAGTATGTACAGTGCATTAGGAAACTGACACTATCTCACTTAAGAAGTAGATAATTACAATGCAACAGATACAGTTATCCATAATAATGCCAAAGTAAACCATTTTGGTGGATTTGCAAAATAGGTCGGGTTTCATTAAGGTGATCCTGTAATCCCTTCGGTGAAACCCTCTCCGCGTTTGGGCTCAAAGAGAATGTGGGCCTCCAGCTGCTGCAAATCTCAGTAACCCCAGGGGAATGCTGGGAGTTGTAGTTCTGCAACAGCTGCAGGGTAAGTCATTAGAGATACCATTTCTAAACCCTAAGACTCTTATGTTACGTTACATTTTACTGTATAGTAAGTATAATATAATGTGCATATGGCTAAATATACGTATATTCTCTCCCCCAAGACATCTCAGTTTGTTTTCATTTTCTGTGTTAGCAGCCACATGTCCCTGACCCAGTGTTCCAGCCATCTTGTCGCCTGTTCCTATAAGTTTCTGAGCAGACATCTTCTTGCGTGATAGTGTGAACAATCCCGTGATACCAGAAATTAAAGTACTAGTCTTTATTGGAATATTCTGAGCATCAAATGTGGGGGAAGCTGGGGACAAGAAGTCTATAGGGGTCATTTTTTTGACCCTAGACACAGGTGCAAGAGCACCAAGGGGCACAAAAGCATGCTTCTCTGTGCTGGGGTGCAGTGCTCAATGGCAGCAGGCACAAACTCACAGGGCAGGAGAGGGGATATCTAAGTGGCAGAGACCTGACTCAGTAGTTCTAAGTGCTGACAAAGTCCAAGAAATATTGCAGACTGCACCTATTTTTTTTGCACCTTTTTAACACCTATATTTTTTAAACTTTGCACCCTATCCTGCACTTATTAAATGACCCCCTTTATTTTAAATATTTTAAAAAAAGTTAAAAATGTTTTGTTGTACAAAGAACAAAAAAAGTATAAAGAGAATTTGGGTGGGTTATTAGTACCCTTTGTAAAGCATACCTAAGGCTAAGGGCTGTTACACATGGGGAGATTAGTCACCGCGCGACAAATCTCCCTTGTTGCGGGCAACCAATCTCCCTGAAATGCCATCCCGCCGGCTAGAATGTAAATCGCCGGTGGGATGGCATATGCGGCGCCGCGATTTGTTGAAGTCACAGAAGTTTCCTCTCAATGCAACTTCCGCACCAATGCGTATGCCATACCTTCGGCGATTTACATTGTAGCCGGTGGGATGGCATTTCGGGGAGATTAGTCGCCTATGACAAGGGAGATTCCCCGTGTGTCACAGCCCTAATGCATACGAAAAGATTAGTCTGCTACTGCAGGTGATCTTAAAGTGAATTGCCAGCGGTAAGGCATAAGTGGTGCTTTGTTTTTCAGAAGTTGCGCAGAGTTTCCTCCTGCAGGTAACTTTGTGCGGTAGCAGAGATTTATCGTGGGCGACTAATCTCTCTATGGGGCATTAGCCTTAAGGTGGCTAATAACTCTAAGATTTGTTTAAAGGGGATATATACCATAATTTTTTACAATGCACTAAATCATGTAAAATAATGTAAAATAGAAGGAATGCTTTTATTTTAATACCTTTGGGTTCAGACATGTCCATAACTGCTTGAAAACTGTGCTCTACCCAGGGCCGGCCTTACCAACTGCGGGGCCCAATTGGAACCATTTTTGCGGGGCCCCCTTAGTACATTGGAAAGAATGCAATTTGCCCTGCAGTGTACTCCCATTTCCTGACTCACCCAACGCTAGCAGAACAGAGCAGCACTGACCAGCCATCATATGTAGCCATCATATGGAGCAAACTTAGGGGACTGTTCCTGCTGAATTGTGCTTAGTACAGGGGAATCCCTATGTTGCCATAGTTTAGTTTTATCTCTCTGTACAGGCTATGAGCAAACTTAGCAAACAACATTTTCTGGGCCCCCAGCATCCTCCAGCTCCCCCAACTCTCCCCCCAGCATCCTCCAGCTCCCCCCCAGCATCCTCCAGCTCCTGCAACTCTCCACCCAGCATCCTCCAGCTCTCCCCCAGGCATCCTCCAACTCTCCCCCCCAGGCGTCCTCCAGCTCCCCCAACTCTCCCCCTAGGTGTCCTCCAGCTCCCCCAACTCTCCCCCCCAGCATCCTCCAAATCTCCCTCAGGCGTCCTCCAGCTCCCTCAACTCTCCCCCCCAGGCATCCTCCAGCTCCCCCAACTCTGCCCCCCCAGCACCCTCCAGCTCCAACAACTCTCCCTACAGCATCCTCCAGCTCCATCAGCTCTCCCCCAGGCCTCCTCCAGCTCCCCCCAGGGCATCCTCCCCAGCATCCACCTGCTTCATCCTGCTCCCTGCTGCGTCCACTAGTTCATCCTGCTCCCCGGTGCTTCTGCTGCTTGCATCCTCCGGCTCGCGTCCTCACTTTTAAAGGTTGCGCCCTGTGTGTACTGACGTTACATGCACGCACGGGGCGTGATCAATCAAATTACCGGCTGACCACCAATGAAAGGGCCCGTCATTTTTAAAGGGGGCACGGGCTTAAAAACTTAAAAGAAGTGTCACGGCGGGGCCCCCATTGGCGCGGGGCCCGATTGGGCGCAATAGATCCAATCGGCCTAAGGCCGGCCCTAGCTCTACCCAGACCTTATGCCAGCTTCTGGTTTAGACTCCTCAATATATGGTTCAGGGCCTCAGGCCCTCACAGACTTCTATGACACCACCTCAGCTACTTAAAGCGAAGTGGATATTCATAGAGAGGGTGGGGCTTAGCCCCTAGACACAGCACTCCTTCCTGCTCTGCTCTCCCCACCCCGCCCCCAGCAGCACAAGCAGAGAGAGGCTTCAGATGGGGTTTTTTGCCTTCCTCTGGATCAACTAGTAGTTAGGCAGGTTATATATAGGCATTATGGTTGAACTTGATGGACGTATGTCTTTTTTCAACCCAACTTACTATGTTACTATGTTACTATGACACAGAGGGAGGAAACTGGGAGGGGCTGAGTAAAGCCTGTCAGTCAGTGCTGTGACCACTTCCTGTGGGAGACTGAAGTGACACTCCCATTTCCCATTTGGCTCTAGCTTGTGTATGCTGCTCTCATATAATGGCAGTTTAACGAGGTAAAATGCTTTCAAAACATCTTTCTGCATCATTTCCCATTTTATGGGAGTATGAATATTATAACTGAATATGAACTTTATATAAAATGTCTCCTTTAACTGGCTCCTGGTAAAACTCACCCAAGGGTGGCAGGCTGGCTCCGTGGTTAGCACTGAGAATGATTCTGTAAGGATGCAGTTATATACATATAGGCAGGATAATCAGCTCCTGATGGAATTGAGCATAGTGTATAGGCAATAGGGGCCTTGTTAGCTGGACTGGGGCAGGGACTAAGGTGAATGGTAAACAATAGCTGTATACACTGTGTCAGTGTGTCAGTACTATATACATAAAGCATTATAATAAGTCTTGGTAGGGGATTCAAAATGTAAACTCATTTGAACAGTCTATGCTGCGGCATGTGTTGCTGCTTTGTAAATAAATCATAAAATAAATGGACACTCGGCATGTCTGCAGACACTCTGGTACTGGGTAGCATTAATTATTTGTCCTTGGCTCAATGAGTGAACTGTGCGAGCAGCAGACAGTGCTTAGCCAGTTATAGTGTTATGCCATTTCCCATCCTGACTGATAACAACAGCTGAACCAGCATAATACAGTATGTACCTGCTACATATTTCATAATCTTAAAAATCCCAAGTTTTCCATTATGGAGCTGCCATGTTATACTGAATAGTACTAAATATTGATATTCAAGGGCCCAGCCACTTCCCTACAGTTACATCCCATGTCCCTGCTGTGCCTGCCCTGTTGAACCCCTCAAGGTTTTCTTTTTGAAAGGGTTTTGCAGCAAAAAAATTAAATTACAGAAATAAAATCTTCTCTTGTCCTCTGAGTTACATGGTTACAGCATCAGCTGAAGGAGAAGTATGCATAAATAAATGGATTATCAGAATTGGTGCTTAATATGAATAATACTCAAAAAAGTGCTTCTTCATTTGAACTGTAACATTCTCTGGAGACCTTACTTTCCATGAAAGAGAATATTTACTTGGTGTTATTTTTGGAGTTTGGCACGTCACATGTGCACCCTATTCTTTTGGCGCACGTGTGCTGCACCTACTGTGGCAGGCTGCTGAGGGAACCCTAGTAAGGAGGCAGAGGTACCTCTAGGGTTTCCATGCGTCAGTAGGTGCAGCACACTTGCACAGAAAGAATATTTAGAATGGAAGAAAGGAATAAGTGGCTTTAATGAAAGTTATTTTATGTTTAACTGACTGTGGGGAAAGCTCGTTTCGTACGATATTCGGTGTGTGTATGGTATGTCGGCGAGTCGACCGATATTGCAGGAAGCTGCTGATATCGGCCGACTCGCCGATCGGACCAGTTTGAAAATTTTGATCGGGCGCCATAGAAGGCGCCTGACCAAAATCTCCCTTTAGCGCTGAATCGGCAGAAGGAGGTAGAAATCCTATTGTTTCTACCTCCTTACCTGCCGATTCAGCCCTGAATGGTGTGTGGCGGATCTGACGATGTTTCGTGCGACCGATGGTCGCACGAAACATCGTCAGATCGCCACGCGTATGGCCAGCTTAAGGATAACCCCATTCATTATTTTAGTATATGTTTTAACAGGGCAAGATAATGAAGCTTCTGTTTGCAAACCGCTAGAGTTCCAGGGTAGACAGAAATTGGGGTTAGTGTGATCCACATTGACTGTGAGTGTCCAGCATCAAACACAATGAAGACTCCCTGCCCTTCTCCCACCTGTGTGCTGCTCAGGTTGTTTCATTTCAGACTGGTTCTTTAGATTCTGGTATCATGGGTTTGTCAGCAGTCAGAATGGCAAATGGTTAAGCACTTGTGCATTGCAAGATGGTTAGTGGTAGGGAATTCTGCACCACAGAACAGGGGGCAGGAAGACAATTACTACCGGTAGTCATAAGCTCCTTTTAAACCAGTGACATCAGGCATTATGTCTATAAAAGAGCACAAGTCACTAATGAATCATAGTACCAACATCAAAGAATCAGAATTCCCTTTCTTTTATATATCCTAGACAGTTGCACTGTGTGAAACCAATGTCTGTGGAATAAATCAAATATACCTTAAGCAAAGTACACAGATCCTGGCTACTAATTTACTAAAAATATTTACAATAAAATTGTTAAAGTGTCAGGGGCCCCAGCTGGTATGCCTGTGTCTGGCATTTACATACTCAGTACTGGTACCGGCCCACAGATCTGTAATTGATTAGCACAGTGCTAGAGGGACTGTGAGCTCGGATCCAGTAAGGCTGTCAGACACACTGACATGGCACGCATGCTTTGCCCTTTCATGTTTTGTCAGATTTCTCTTTCGGAGGTAATTGTTGTATTTACCGTGACTATTCACACTGACTTCAACTTTGTGTAATTATACCCTGTAACGGCAAAACGTAATTGTTTTAGCAATTAATAACTTATCCTTTAGAAGCACCTTAGGCATTCACACTGAGCTATGACAATTAATATGGTTTAACAGTCACATGGACAGACTTGTGTGGTGGGAACCCAGGGAAGGACACCTTCGTCACCCTCTTGTGATATAATAGGGTGCCTTTACCAACTCACAATGCAGCGTTTTATCCCAGAATATCATTTGGGCACCTGCATGGGATGCACCTTACTTAGTGCTAAACCTATGTTTACAAATGTGTCCACTTTGGTAAATTGTGTTCAAGTTGTGTTGGCATTGTTTTCAATTTTGATAAATGTTGCATTATGTGCAAGTGATGCATTTGCAGTGGTATTTCTAGTGCGCTGATCCATATGTTACCATAAGACTTCTGTGGTGAAAATCAGTAAAGGTTTTAAGGTGCAAAATCCTAAGGGAAGCACCAACTCCTATGGCAGAGGTGAAACTATCGATTAAGCAGACCCTGCACCTGTGGGTCTGTGTTGGGGATCAGGCATAACCCATGGCAGGAGCAAAACAGGGGGTCACCCACAACCCACCCCTCCACAAAATTGCAGGGGGGCAGAGGGGGACAGATTTATTTTTATTAGGGGGGGGGGGTGGCTGAAGTGCCACGTCCTCAGGGCAAGTGGTAATTCAGGGCTTGCTTGTATTGTTGAGCAATGTGTTTTGCACCTTGCATGAAAAGGCTGTGTGAATTCAGGGAAATAACCTTTGTGAATAACCTTTAGACATCTGCAATTTTTCACACATTTTAGTGCTTTTACACTTATGTTTGTGCTCATAAATGAGCAATGATTTGTGTGACTACGTATTGTGCGCTGCTGTTGCACTTGTAACTAGATGCCTATTATTAGGGCCACTTTAAGGTACGAGTGGGCCTAAGGCAAGGATCTCATTGGTGGGCTCCCACAACTATTAAACATTCCTAATAGGACTACCCTCAAGCAGAGGAACTTGAATAAAATAAGGCAGAAAATACAGAATAAAGTCTGTGCTTACTGAAATAGAAATGAAATAGACAGGCTTGCCAGCCTGTACAAACACTGTTGAGAAAAGATAAACTGTGATCACAATTTACAGCTATATCCTTTAGGAAAGCAAGTCCAGTTGCTTTAGATTTATTTATACTAGATATACCATGACCTAGATGAATGAATATCTTCATAGACATCCTTTAGGAACATTTCTTCTAACTGAAAGCAAACAAATGGTTATGCTCTTCCAACTGATTAAAATGAGAAGTCTGCCATTTCTGGGCATGCTTCAGTCAAAAGCTCTATCAGAAGAAAGGTCTGATTTTGGGCCCCCAGTCCTGGAAGCCCTGGGCAATTGCCTTTTTTGCCCATTTATTAAAACGACCCTGTCTGTTATGCAATCATTGCCCAAATAGGTGTCATACTGTTATACTCACTCCTTCTAATAACTAATGGGTTCATGGGCAGGCACCATAATTCGGCTGCTACTTTGGATGGGATACTAACACTGTTGGCTGGACTATATGGTTTTGATGTCAGACCATGGGCAGAGGAAGGCCTTTAGCATTCTGAATGTAACAGTGTTAATCTGAGACATATGAATAAGGGGACGCAGAATAATACACTGTTCTTAACTGTTACTGCATGTATTGTGTATCTGACGATACCCTTGGGGGACCTACAATGCATTTCCGGGACGTCACTTTAATATGATTGGTGTCTGCCAACTATTTCATTTTCAGAACAGCTTCCGATTTGTTATTTTTAGGGCTTTATCCTACAATTTCAGTGTGAATGTTAGTTTTAGATTGTTGCATTTAAACGTAGAATCGGAAGAAGACTAATATCTGAATGTCTATGGCCACATTTAAGGAGATGGCCACAGGGTATATCTAGGAAAGCTGATGTATCAAAGAAATCATAAGTAATATAAGCCACATCTCATACAGGGGAGCACTTAGTATGGTCCTGCCAACTGGCCACTAACCTCCTATACTCACTGTAAACCCGCAAGCCCTCATTAATTCATGTCACTGTATTCCATATGCAGACAAGGCAAATGAAATAATTGCAGTTGGTCTCTCTCTTGCTGAAAGTTGCTCAAAGCCGAGTATGATGGTGGCAACATCAGATGATATTATATGATATATTATTATAATTATGGGTTGTTCCTTCTGGATCTCACTGCTCAAAATATGTTGGTGCTTTATAGATATGTGAATAATAATAATAATAATAATAACAATAGTTACATTTGTAACTATGATGTGCATGATTGCACTTGCATGAAGAATCAAATAAAATAAACCAATTGCCTAACCTGCCTTAATTTTTTTTATGGCACTATAGGGGGCATACTACAGTTATGAGACCTGTTATCCAGAATGCTCAGGACCTGGGGTTTACAGATAAGGGGATCTTTCTGTAATTTGAATCACCATAATAAGTATGGTAAAAAATCATTTTAACATTAATTATTTCACAATTATACCTTAGTTGGGATCAAGTAAGAACTGTTTTATTATTACAGAAAAAAAGAAAATCATTCCAGTAAGTCCGGGCTTCCTGGATAACGGGTTTCCAGATAATGGATCACAAACCTATATATTTTTTTTTGTCTAGTGTCTAGTGACACTGAAAGGTATATATGTATGTATATCTTTATTTATAATGTGCTACTTATGTATGCAGCGCTGTACAGTAGAATACATTAATACAAACAGGGAGTTATTAAGATAATAATAGATAAATACAAAGTATAACAATAAATACAAATAAATACAGTTGCAGAGTCAAAGACACAAGAAGATGGAGGTCCCTGCCCCGTAGAGCTTACAATCTATAAAGGTCTAGATATATATCTAAAACTCATATAAAAAAGATAATCCAAATGTGGTATATATATATATATATATATATCTTGAAAAAAGACCAGCAACACAGTCTTTTACAAAAAAATAAATTATGTATTAAAAACGCATGAACAGCCAACGTTTTATAAATATATATAAATATATATATATATATATATATATATATATCTGCCTACATTTGCCTAGACCGGCTTAGACTCCATTGTCCAATTGCTATTTACAATGATCCTCTTTTTCTCTTGCCATAGCTCTATAGAGTATGCAGCAAATACAGAGTCTGTGACCCACTGGAAGCCACACACATGCCCCTTTCTATAAGGCCAGTGGTTTGGGGCATTGAAGAGCCTTCTTTTGACCAATGAGTGGGCCCTTGCACTGAGAGCGCTACTTGCTCCGTCCAGCCAGCGAATCTTTCCCAGAAGTGAGCCCTTCCCGCAGGAGGCAGGCTAGACAGACCTGCAGTTCATTACCAAATTCGGTCAGTCTCTTTGCTTTGTTTTAAGACAAATATGTCAGACTAAGTTATTTCAGGCTGCCCCATTCCCAGTGTTGTGGATTCCTTGCCGAGATTTGGATCAACTTGAAAAATCATTCTTGGATGTTGTTATACAAGAGCTTTCAGTATCACACATGGGCCTAGTTACAATGATATTGTTTCCTTTTGTATAGAGGTGACCTTATAGGCATCAGTATAGAGCTTCTCTCTCTCTCTCTCTCTCTCCCCCCCCCTCCTTTCTATTATGGAGACATCAGTCTGTCCTGTTTGCTTGCTTTTTATTTGTTTGGACCCACAGCCCTTAGAATTGGCTTTATATTTTCAGTAGAATTATATGTGCTGCAGTGGTGCTAGCTTTCCATCTAAACTGGCAAATGGCGATGCTGCAGTGCAACCAAAGGTACCATCACTAGTGGCAAGTGCGCAGAGCCCCCCAGGGTGGAGTGTAGAGAACAGAACCATTAACCCATTGATGGACAAAGAACCATCTCAAACAGTAACGGCGGCTTTCAATCACACAGAATGTATTATTCCTTATTCCTGAGAGACATAATTATAGGGGGACTGCTGTTGGGTCCCCTTTGTAATCGGCTAATTATCTGCGCCCACAGAATCAGTGCCATCCTTTTGGCATGACTGGTAAGTGCAGATAAAGTGCAATAAATATATGTAATGCAAGTGATCAGATGCTGCTTATCAGTTGTTATTATTACCTACGGCTAATGGCTCACTAAGATTAGAGATTAGATGTGAGTGTTAGTTTATGCCACTGAATATCCCGGCAATATATATATCAGCCAGTCGATAGGGTGGCACTGACAGAGAAGGGCAATATTGCCACCTGCAGGTAAAAGTGCAGATTACAGAAAATAATTACTGGATGTAGATGCATGTACAGGTATGGGACCCGTTATCCAGAATGCTCGGGACCTGGGATTTTCTGGATAATTAATTGGATCTCCTTACTTAAGTCTGCTAAAAAAAATTATTTAAACAGTAATTAAACAGTAATTAAACCAAATATGATTATTTTGGCTACAATAAGGATTAATTATATCTTAGTTTGGATCAAGTACAAGGTACTGTTTTATTACTACAGAGAAAAAGGAAAAAAATTTTAAAAATGTGAATTATTTGACTAAAATGAAGTCTATGGGAAATAACCTTTCCATAATTCAGAATTTCTGGATAATGGGTTTCCGGATAAGGGGTCCGATACCTGTACTTGCTCATGCACTGCTTCCCATTCTAACAATAGGTTTATTGCAAAGAAAGGGGAATCAAAGCAATAAAATGACTAGTATAAACAATATATTTGTGGGCAGGATACAGGTATAGTGTGTAGGCAGGGAAGACTGACTGAGTGACTGCTATGAAGAAAAGGATGGCTCCTGGGGACAAATAATTGATATTTTAATTCCAAAGTGCTCTGTAGACAAAGAGGAAAAGACTTATGCTGACATTTTACATAGGGGATCAGAATCAAAGTAATAGTGACACAAAATAAATGGCAAAATTCCATTATCTGTATGACCCAGGAGTGTATTATTTTGGATGCTTATAATGGCCCAAAGGCACCTTAGAGCAGCCCCTTTGGCATATTCACTATAGTTTCCAGATTGCCAGCCGAGAGACCCCTACACCCTACACAGAGCAATGGTTGGCCAGTTAGAATACTTCATCCAATTTCAGTCTATCATTATATTTCTGTGTATGAGCACAGTGACTCCATGTTTGATCATTGCTAGCTAGATAATTAGATTACCAGTATATAACACCCATTATCCTTCAGGATTATCTGTGAATTTGTAATCTATTTGTATCTAATGATCTACCACCTCATAAGGACCGAATGTGAAAGGAGCTTCACTATTTAAAATTCTAGAGAATGATACTGGGGATGATGGAGGAACAAAGTTGTCTCAGTTAAATAGTTTTATATTCAAGTGAAAATCATCACAGGATACGCCTATACACTGGTTTTCAAATGACTTTAACCCCTTAGGGTGGAGTGTTGCAGCAATGCTTGTATGATATATTGGATGCTGTGCTGGGGCTTGGGTTCAGTAGTTGGTCTAATAGGGAAATGTGTAGCATTACCACACAATAGCACACCTTTTATTTGTACATCAACAGCACCATCTACAGGTCATATATAGTAATGCAGATTTCAATTTGGATTTTTTTTGTGTTACACCTGTTAAAGCAAAGGGGCTGCTATTAGAACGTAAAGGCTAACTAAACATAATGGACATGTGGATGATTTGGCCAGAATTGCTTAATAAACAAAGGGGAATGGGCTGCACTATGCCTCTGTGTAATTTTTTATTTGCAAGCAACTATACTTGAAATATCAGGGTTACATTCATGTCATTAAAACTATGGGTAGGCAGAAAATTATCATAAGGGCAAACCGGGGTTAATCATTCCAGAGGGCAGGGTGCAGGAGGGCTGGGGTGGGATAAGGGTGGAGTGGGGGGAGGAGGCAAAGAACCATCCAAGGTCTTCCCCTGCCCCATGCAGTAGTGCACAACAGCCAATCAGCAATAAGCTTTGATCTGTCTGATGCACATAGAATAATGAAAACAAATCACTAATTAGTTACTTTGGGCTACTGTACCTGGACAATCCCCTAGGTTAGAAAATATGTTCCTGAACTGTCTTCTCACATACAGAAGGCAACATGGGCACTAGAACCTTTTCTCTGGAATACGGCTTTGCTCTGTCTCTTGTGGATAATCTCACATCTACAAATTGTCTCCTACTGTGTCAGAGCAGCAGCTCACTGGCCAAGTTCTTGTGCAGTCATGCTTACTAGTTTTAGATGAATTCATAAAAACTGCCTTCCAAATATTTGGAAGGACCAACTTCAATTTTAAGAAGAGTTGCCTAACATATGTACTGTATATATATATATATATATATATATATATATATATATATATATATATATATATATATATATATATATATATATAAATATATATATAAATATTTCCCAGTATGGGTATTCCCCTTCACAAAGCACAGTTCTATAGGTAATTTGAGGTTATAGTGGTGCTTAAAGTTCTTATTGCATTTAACATGGAGTAAGGTCTTGAAGAACTTGGTTATGATAGCAATGGCCATTCCTTAGGCAATGCACACACAGGCCATTGTAACATGGAACCTTTTAAATGTCCCTATTGAGATTGTTTTGTTCTGTACCAGAGAACACTCAGGTCACAGTGAAAGGGATCTGGGAGGACAGAAAATAAACAAACAGGTATAGAACAAAGCAGTTAAAACCAGGGTAAAACACAGCTAACTGAAGTTATGTATTCCTCAGTGTCTGCAGCAGACTGAGGAGTAGGTGTGTTTCACTTCCATATCTGTGCCTGACTCTTTTCAGCAACTGACCAATGACAATCCAATAACCACAAAGCCCAGTGTTTTTTTTCAAGTCTGGTATAGGACAGTCCCTGCTTTTGTTTTTTTTCAAGTCTGGTCCCTGCTTTTGTGTTTTTTCAAGTCTGGTATAGGACAGACCCTGCTTTTGTTTTTTTTCAAGTCTGGTATAGGACAGACCCCTGCTTTTTTCACATCAGGGCAGCTACTAGCTGTGCAGGTTTCCAGGAGCTGTGATCAGAGCTAGTTTCAGGGGAATGGCATACGATGCAAAATACAAAGGCTTCTAATTAAAAAATGGTAGAGAATTTTAATGGGTTTATATTGCAAATGTATTTCATTTGGTTTAAATAACACACACACAAGGATTATGATTTTTGGCTTTACATCCCCTTTAAATAGGATGGAAACAAGTTTGTTTGGATGGGGAAGAAGGAACTTTTTCTTTGGTAGCCTTACTACTACCGTCTTTCCACCTCATCTCGCAGACAAGATGAGGTGGTTCAACATCATTTGCAGAAGTGCCTAGGAAATCAGTGCCAGGAATGTAACTCTCCAGGGATAGTTCTGTAGGTTCTTTCTTTACTGTACTGACCATAAAACTATTCAGGCTCAGATATTTCCCAGTACTGAGCAATGTTCTTCTGCATACAGCAGATATATATATATATATTTTTTTCCCCCCATCTAGTGATAGAAACAGTGGCATCCTATGTTTGAAAAACTGCATTTCATGCCTGGCCTTTAGCACCCCAACTTTGTTTTATATTCTCCCTCATGGGATACCCATCCATGTCTGCTCCCAACTGTCACCAGCACATGGTCCTCTCGCTCTATTGATGACAAATGAAACCTAATTTCGGTCTGGTTAACATCAGCCTTAGCTCCTTTGATTGTACACTACTACAAAAACATCCTTGTTGTAATCAAGAATAAAGAGAGCATCTTCTGTTCTTAATGAAATGTAACCAGCCGTCTGTGGCATCACAACAAGCACTTGATTGTTCTTTGTTTATTAAAAACCGATCCTTAAATGAACCATGCGCCCAGCACGAGAACTGGATCTGCACTGGAGGGAAGGAGATGGCTTGAAAGCAAATGTACTTTTTATTTTGCTGGGGAAGTTGGATTCTTACATTAACCAGTAACAATAATACCCAATTTGCTCTATGTGTTGGGGGGGGGGGGGGCAGTATGCACCAGGGTGTTACGGTTGGTACAGTTGACAGCGATAAGATTATCAGTCATTTCAGGCAGAAAATGTAATCTAATAGTATTTTTACTTGTTGTGTGCATGAGGCATTAGTGATGTAACCATTCTCCCCTCCTCATCCGTACTTATTAGTTCATTTCTCTCCGACCTAAACTCTATTTCATATGGCTTTCTATTGGAATTATTAGAAGGAGAATCAACATAATGTCCAATAGTGTTCATATCAGTGTATTATATCATCCCTTGGTACAGGTGTAAGATTGAAATAAGTATTTCCCAAAGCACTTCAGGCCTCAAGATGGGAGAAGGAAAGACTAAATCACTAGGGGGTGCCAAATGTGATTGTAACCACTTACCTAATACCCCCGGCCGGTGCTTCTGTTAGGAAAAAACTGCACTGGCCTGGGGTAAATGCAGATGAGCGATCCTCTTCCTTCTCCTTGTGCGGCGATCCCAGGGACCCCACACGCGCAGCTGAGCGAAAAGCCGACTTTGAAATGCTGAACTTTAAAAAACACTCTGTTCATGTGCGAAGGCCTAAGGAGGAAGAGAAATACTCATTTGTGTACACCCCGGCGGGTGCAATTTTCCCCCAACAGTTTTCAGGGAAGCGATTACAAGCACTCACTGGAGGGTACCTAACATTTTGGCAGCCCCCAGTGATTGTAACTGGTAACTTTCCTTCTCCTTCTGCAGATGGACCACAAGGGGCTTTTGCAGTAACATGAAATTCCTGTCCTTCCCAGTTCCCATCCAGTTGGTCAGAATCAGGATAAAAACCCTTATCCAGCAATCCTTAAGGCCCGAGACTTCCAAATAAAGGGACCTACACATTAGAGATCTCAAAACTTTTAAACTGTGAGCCACAATGAAATGTTGGAAAGCTGGTACATTAAAACATTCTGTGCATTAAGCTACTTAGATATGCCCTCCCCTTTAAGCAACAGAGATTGTTTGTCCATATTTAACAATATACTTTAAGTTGGCCAATAGTAATGTGTGGGTCGAGTAAATCTCAACCCACACCCGACCCTAACCTGCCCTCTCCCAATCTGAACCCTACCCGACTCGGCTCCCTCCATTTATAGACCCGTGACCACCCCGCAATGATGTCACAAACGAGGCCTATAAATAGAGAAGCCAGAAGAGAGCTGGCGGCAGTGTAAGGTTGCAGGTGGGGGTGCCCTCAACCTGAAAGTTATGTTCTAAGGGCGCGTCCCGCGGGTATTGGGCCTGCCCGCACATCACTATTGGCCAACTATGTCATTCCCGGTGTGGCCAGTCCTACACTCACCTTCATCTGATTCATTTAGAGGGAGATTTATCTACATTAGTCTCCAAGCTCTAAATAGCAAACAATTAGTCAACTTACAGCTCTTCATCTTTCAAGTGTTTATAAATTACACCAAGGGCAACAGAACTCACTTTTTTTCCTACCATTGCTGACTTTTTAGCTTCCCTTCAGTTTAGATTAGATAAGGGCTTTTATTTCGCCAGTTTTAAAACAGTGGCTTGCGTGTTTCTACCCACATATTTTCAATGATGTTGAAGCCAGCAGACTGTTAGATCCATTCCTAAACCTAGCTTCTTGTGGCTTTTAAGGCATGTTAGGGTCAATGTCTTGTTGCAGGAGGGGTCCCCTTTTCTAATGAAATATATCATTTGGCAAGAGGTGCCCAAACTTTTGTATTCAACTGTGCACTATTGCTAGCCCTGTGATAAACCTCTACCCAATTAAACATCCCAAAATTGTGTATTGGACTATTACACAGCACTTTCCACCATCTGATAGAATTTTAGCTAACACTATGGCTCTGGCATTTCAGTAAACCAAGACCCAAATCAGGTCTGGACTGGGGTTCAACAAAGGCCATTTCAAGTACACAGAGGCCCAAACAGCCCCCTCCTCAGGCCCAATAAATTTACCCCCACATTTACCAGAATCCACAGATTGCCAGTCTGGGCCTGAGGAATCGTGTAGCTGCCCGAAGGCAACACTGCACCAGAAAATACCTTTGTCTCCTGATCCATTAGAAAAAGCAAAGGTGTTTTTCTGGGTCATTTTTGTGCTATTACCAGGGATCACTGCATGTAAAGTGTTCTACATGTGGTCAGGATCAGGAGTAGAAATCAACGAAACTACTCTATTTGGCATTTTGCAAAATGCTGATATTTAACCAAAATCCCCAGATACATTGGAGTCAATGGGCATTTTTTTCTCGTGCCATATGCATAGAGTGAGTTGGTGTTTTTTCCTGCATTTTCCTTCGCCAAAAACATTGGAATCATTGGGTGCTTTTTTAAATTTTTTTTATCCCATGTGAAAAAATAGGATTTTTTTTGCTTACAAAACAAAACACATGGCACCAGCACTTGCCAAAACGTGAATATTGGCACAAATCTGTGTAAGGTTTGCTCACCCTAATCAAGTGAGGAAGGTGTTTCTTAATATGCATCTCCATCTGTCTTTGCCCTTAAGCAGTGGTGTGTTTACCATATACCGTAATGTTTAATCTCCTTGGAATAAAAATTGGGATCACCCCATTGTACTGCAATTATGGGTATTTATCCTTATTTTTCCTCAAAGTACTTACCATATAGGCACCTGACGGCCCATGCCTAGGGCAGCAGCTTTAGGGCAACAGCCCTCAGAGGTCTGGTGCCTTGTGCAGCTCAGGACTAAAATACAGCACTTACAGTTGTGCTGCTACAGACACGGGTGCTAATTTACCAAAACGGAGTCATTTCTACTCTGGCGTAGTGAAGTCAGAATGCAGACCTACTGCAGTGTTAGTCAGTACTCGAAAATATAAAGTGATACTTTTTATTAAAGGAGAAGGAAAGGTAAAAATTAAGTAAGGTCTATGTAAATACAGCCATAAGCACTCACAGAAACGCTGCACTGACTTCTCTTGTGTCTGTAATTCCTGTGCCACAGACACGCAGCTCTCTGCTCTCTCCTGCTCCCCCCTCCCTCAAGAATGCTAAGAACTTCCTTCCCCCCCTTAGGAATGTGGATCTGAGCCAATCAGCAGGAAGCTGACTCATAATGGGGCTGATTTACTTACCCACAAACGGGTCGAATGGAGTCCGATTGCGTTTTTTTCGTAATGATCGGTATTTTGCGATTTTTTCGTATGTTTTGTGATTTTTTCGGATTCTTTACGAATTTTTCGTTACCAATACGATTTTTGCGTAAAAACGCGAGTTTTCCTATCCATTACGAAAGTTGCGTAAAAAGTTGCGCATTTTTCGTAGCGTTAAAACTTACGCGAAAAGTTGCGCAACTTTTCGCGTAAGTTTTAACGCTACGAAAAATGCGCAACTTTTCGCGTAAGTTTTAACGCTACGAAAAATGCGCAACTTTTTACGCAACTTTCGTAATGGATACGAAAAACTCGCGTTTTTACGCAAAAATCGTATTGGTAACGAAAAATTCGTACAGAATCCGAAAAAATCGCAAAACATACGAAAAAGTCGCAAAATGTTAGTTTTCAAGTCGGAACTTTTCCAATTCGGGTCGGATTCGTGGGTTAGTAAATCAGCCCCTTAGTCTAACTAACTGAGCATGTTCACTTGGTCTGCGTGTCTGTGCAGGAGTGAGGCATTATGGGAACTTTCTTTACACAGCTCAGCGTTTTTTCTTCCTGTTTGGCTTCTGATCATCTGAACAGGTGAAATATGGGGAGACGTAAGGGCACTATTGAGACAACTGAAGGTATGTCTGCAGCTTCAGATTAACTCTTTATTAGCCTTTCCTTCTCCTTTAACTACTTTAGTAGATTAGAAAATGTGAGGACTATATCATACTTGGAACAGTCACCTAAGTTATCCCAAAAGCTCACATTTTATAGGCCAAATGAAAGGTATCACTTACTGCATATTTTCCTGCAGTGGGCCCATCAGAGCTACACTTATCCCTAGCTAGTTGTTATAGGTAACAGATCAATTCCATTTTTTTCAACTTTGGAAATTACCTGCAAATACAAAGCCAATTTAAGCAAAACTTCTACTCTTCCAGTTGAACACACACCCTATCATTTCCTCTCCTTGGGATTTCTATTCCTTTAGCTACGCTGCTGAATGTGAGATAGGAAAGTACTGTTCATTTGCCCAAAATAGTGGGTTTGGGAAAAGAAACATTACAGTTTCCCTGAATTCCCTAATAAGACAATTGAAGTGCCTATGTGTGCCGTAATTTCAGAGGAATCTTTTAAAATGCAATTTTAGCTGTTTTACTTTCAAGTGCACCATTAGAAACAGCAGAGATACAGAGAGACAGGGAATCAATGTGCCGCTCCGGAATCTCTCTCTCTCTCTCTATATATATATACTATAGCGAATGCTCTAGAGAAAAACATGGTACCGATGATAGATAATAATATCACTAATAAGAACTACATTATCACCTCTCTGATGTGGTGCCGTCTCACTGTCTGAGCTTGGCCTTGTCTGCGTTATATAAAAGTAACGCTGACCTTTAAATGCAAGTTGAAGAGGGAAAATTATTTTTGCCAGTAGATATAAGGCAACTATCAGTAAATAGCGCAGCGATCTAGTGGCACCGATTCCTTATACTGTGGGGGAAGTTAAAGCAGTGCAGATGGAGCACATTTCTCTGCTCTCTTTCCCTTAACCCCACATTCCCTAGGCCCAGGTTCACTAAAGAGCACTGAGAAATATCACTTTTTTAGCATGATTTCACTGAACACTTTGGGGCAGATTTATCAAAGTGTGAAATTAGAGCTCACCACAGTAAACTTCCCCCACTCTCTATTTAATGCTATTGGATTTTTAGAGGTGTATTTATCGTAACCCATTAATAAATACACCTCTAAATCTGGCACTTTGGGTCTATTAATACCATAGTGACACTATACATAAAAAATGGGGTTTAAAGGACAAGGAAAGGTTAATATAAATTAAAAGTAAGTCTTTCTTTTTAGGTACTTACTGCATATCTAAATTCCCAGATCCCTGTTTGCTTCTCTGAGATATGGTGCTGGCAGCCTACAGCAGTGTGAAGCCTACAGTGACATCACTGAAATCTCTCTCCCCTTCCTGTAGGTGCCAGTGGCAGCCTTCCTATTCTCTGAGCATGTGTGTAACTTGATCCTGTCTCCTGTTCTGAGCTACACATGCCCACCAGCCAATCAGAAGCGGATCTGGCAGAGGGGAGGGGGGGAGGGAATGAAACACATGTGCAGTATGAAGCAAGGAGGGAAAGGAAGGGAGAATACCTTTTTAGCGATGGCTGCCTGTTCTAGAAAATGTGAAGTAAGTGTGAGTGAGTAAATATTTGATTGGGTGAGCCAAAAGTGTGGCGTTTTTACTAAACAATAGGAGGACTATTGGGCAGTATGCTTTTTACATTTTGACTTGCATTCTCCTTTAAAGGAAAGGAAAGGTAAAATCAAGTGGGGTGCCAAGCTGTTAGGTGCCGGCCAGTGATTCTAGTTGTTTACCTGATACCCTCCTCTTCTTAAAAAAAAAATGCACCAGCTGCGGTTTCTGGTGTTGCAAGCGCCCCCGTCAATGTGATATTGCATGCGAGGTACAGAGATTTCTACTGAGATTTATAAAGTTGCCACTGGGAATGAAAGAAGATGGCGCAGAACTGAGCACTTAAAAATCTATTAAAACATAACTTTTATTGAATTAAATAAAAAGGGGAATAAAATCACCTTTAACCCATTATATCCTAGTCATTATCTTAACTTATTTTAAGTTATTCTCTATATAGATATTACTGAGGGTTTGGTAGTAACACTGTATAAAGGTTTGAATGAACCCCTAGGTGATTCTTAGTTGATGCAGAACAGAACCCAGTAGCTATTGTGACTATGGTAGAATTACAGAGCAGCCATTACGCCTTTACTTTAATACCAAAACTGGCTTAATGTTACCTCTTATTTGTATCTCTTACTTGTGTCTCTTCCACAAATGCAGACTTTCATGTTGCATTTTCTTAAGTTGGGAACTTCATATAAGCTGCAGAACAAATTATCTGCAAGGGAGTCTATTTTTATTGGTAGTGACTGACCCACTAAACCAACAGATTCTAAACATTGGGAGCACAACAAATACTACACAGAAGCCCAAACAGCCCCCACCAGCCCAATAAATAGTGACTGTCTATGGCATCTTACAGCAGCCTCTCTGGCAGAAATCTGAAATGTAATGAGCCCTGCTCCTCCAGCTGAGTGATATAGCAGCACGTGAAAGAACTCGATATTAAACAATTTGTTATAAAACCTGCCAGTTGGTCACACTGCCATCAGACATGGGACTAAATAACTAGTAGATTTAAGTGCTTGAAACCAGAAGCTGGGATAACTGCTTTTCGCCCTAAGGAATGTACAAATGTTGGTAGTGGCATTGGTGTTTAGAAATGGTATTAACCCCCTCCAAAACTATTTGTAGTAATACAAAGGCGGCAGTTGGTTACCAATACTTACAAATTGATGCTACCATTAATAAAGAGTAACCAGTTGCCGTTAATAATGCCAATCACCTGGCAGATTATTCACTCTGTAAATGAGCTGAGCGCTGTGATTGCCAAGCCTCTTCACATAATTTTTCAGGATTTGTTGAGGTCTGGCATGGTGCCGAGAGACTGGCGGATTGCTAATGTGGTGCCGTTATTTAAAAAGGGATCCCGTTCTCAGCCTGAAAACTATAGGCCTGTAGGCCTGAAAACTATAGGCCTCTGACATCAGTAGTAGGAAAACTTTTGGAAGGGGTAATAAGGGATAGGGTACTTGAATACATTGCAGTTCACAATACTATTAGTTTGTGCCAGCATGGTTTTATGTGTAACAGATCTTGCCAGACTAATTTAGTCGCCTTTTATGAGGAGGTGAGTAGGAACCTCGATGCTGGAATGGCAGTTGATGTCATCTACTTGGACTTTGCTAAAGCGTTTGATACAGTACCTCACAGAAGGTTGATGATCAAATTAAGGAATATTGGCCTAGAACATAATATCTGTAATTGGATAGAGAACTGGCTGAAGGATAGATTACAAAGAGTGGTGGTAAATCGAACATTTTCTAATTGGACCAGTGTTGTTAGTGGAGTACCGCAGGGGTCAGTCCTTGGTCCTTTGCTTTTTAACTTGTTTATTAATGACCTGGAGGTGGGCATAGACAGTACTGTTTCTATTTTTGCTGGCGATACTAAATTGTGCAAAACTATAAGTTCCATGCAGGATGCTGCCGCTTTGCAGAGCGATTTGAAAAAATTGGGAAACTGGGCAGCAAACTGGAAAATGAGGTTCAGTGTTGATAAGTGCAAAGTTATGCATTTTGGTAGAAATAATATAAACGCGAACTATCTACTGAATGGTAGTGTGTTGGGGGTTTCCTTAATGGAGAAGGATCTAGGGGTTTTTGTAGATGACAAGTTGTCTAATTCCAGGCAGAGTCCATTCTGTGGCTACTAAAGCAAATAAAGTGCTGTCTTGTATAAAAAAGGGCATTGACTCAAGGGATGAGAACATATTTTTGCCCCTTTATAGGTCCCTGGTAAGGCCTCACCTTGAGTATGCAGTGCAGTTTTGGGCTCCAGTCCTTAAGAAGGATATTAATGAGCTGGAGAGAGTGCAGAGACGTGCAACTAAACTGGTAAAGGGGATGGAAGATTTAAACTATGAGGTGAGACTGTTGAGGTTGGGGTTGTTTTCTCTGGAAAAGAGGCGCTTGCGAGGGGACATGATTACTCTGTACAAGTACATTAGAGGGGATTATAGGCAGATGGGGGTGTTCTTTTTTCCCATAAAAACAATCAACGCACTAGAGGCCCCCCCTTTAGATTAGAGGAACGGAGCTTCCATTTGAAGCAGCATAGGGGGTTTTTCACGGTGAGGGCAGTGAGGTTGTGGAATGCCCTTCCTAGTGATGTGGTAATGGCAGATTCTGTTAATGCCTTTCAGAGGGGCCTGGATGAGTTCTTGAACAATCAGAATATCCAAGGCTATTGTGATACTAATATCTACAGTTAGTATTAGTGGTTGTATATATAGTTTATGTATGTGAGTGTATAGATTGGTAGGTGTGGGTTATGTGTGCTGGGTTTACTTGGATGGGTTGAACTTGATGGACTCTGGTCTTTTTTCAACCCTATGTAACTATATTTCTAAAGTTGAATACACAGGATAATAAATGGGCTCCAATATGTAGGTCCCCAATTGTTGTAAAGATACAAACAAGTCATTTTTGTGACAGAATAACCACTAATGTGTATCTGTGTTGTTACCATAGAAACAGATTAAGAATTGGAAAAAAGTGACTGGGAATCAATTTGTAGCACAAACCTAAATACAATGTTAAAGCCAGATTCTCCACAATATGTAGAGCCATTCAGTTTTAATTCTCCTTTGTAAAGAATTTAGTCATTTAATAAGTTTATTGTAATAGATTTAGATGTGGGAATTGTATCAGTGTGAACTCACCTGTAATATATAGCACTGATAGTATATAGTATTGATAAAATAATCAGGGGCACTAACGCGCATGCACATGGGGGGGGGGGGGGGTAGGTGTGCGAATGGGGGCGGCCTTGTATAATAACTACAAGAACTAGATAATGAGCATATTAACCCCAGCCATGCCAAATATAGTCCCTAAACAAAATGGATAAGGGGCATATTTACCCTAGATGTAATGGTATAATTATTATGGAAAATCAATAATAAACATATTAACCCCAGGTGTGCTACATAAAATAAATAATCAGTATATTACCGCAGACGTGTCAGTAATTACTACAGAAAATAGATCAGCATATTATCCCCAGCTCTTCCAGTATAATCACTGAAATATTTCCAATAAGTACTCCATTAACTCCATACATGCCAGTAAGATCCCTGAACAATAACCAATAGGCACTCTATTTAACAGGCAAATTGAAAGCATTACCTACTCTTGTAGAAGCAGAAAGCCAGTAGCCAATTTTCCATCTTTCTCTTCTTTCCTGTTTGGCGCTCTCTGCCTGGTTAAATGCCTATGAACAAAATCCAAATTCATGTACCCTATACACTACTGCTGTTAATAACAGGGCTGCAGCTGAACCATAATGCACCTTGTGTTGTGATTGGGGCAGAAATGAGCTGGAGGAGGCCAGGAATGTGGATAAATGGAAATCAGTGGAATGCAAGCAGTTAGCACACACCAGCATGTATGATAAATATGCAATAGGACATTTGTAATATCATACAATAGTAAATACCTGCATGGGATAAATATCACTGTAATCACTATAAAGGAGAGCCCTCCCATAAACATATTGTGCCCCAATAAATTACGCTGCTTCATTTACACAAATGTCCTGCTGTGCCCAATGAGTTACGCAGCACTAAGATAAATCTCACAGAAAGGCAGACATATTGCCCCACGCAAGCGCAGAGTAAGGGAACAGAATGGATGAGCAGAGCCCATGGGCAGATCAATATCTTGGCTCCCGGCACAAAGATCTGTAAGTAATTTGTCAGTATGAGCGCAGTGTCTCTGCCTCCCCATAAAGAATAATAATGGAGCTGTTATTTATGTCGCTCTACGCATGGAATGCTATCAGTGCAAGGCTGGTACAACTACATAAGTCTAGTTTGAACATACAAAAGGGATCCATAGGAATGCAAATATTATGACAAAAATAAATAAGTTACACCATAAGATTTTGAAAAAAGAAAAAACATTTTTTTTTAATATTTCTAACAGGAACACCTAACCATAGCCAGCAAGGTATTGCTGATCTCTCAGTATCCTCCTGATCCTAGAACTGAAGGCCGCAGGTTACATATTGTTCATTTATGTAGTATCTTCCTATTTTTTCTCACTCTGGTCACTGGCGTAGGGCCATGGACTGTTAGGGGCCCAGTTCCTGGTTCAGTACTGCTGCTCTGCAAGTTGGCAACAATGCAACTATATATAGCAACTGGACAAGGGATGTCACTGTTCTGTTCTATTAAGGGGGAAGGCAACATGTGCTCTGCCTCTTTCCTTGGGTTATACCTTCCTGGCCAATGACCAGGCCAGGGTTAGGGTACAGGTAAGGGCCTGGGTGGAGGTACAGTAGGTGAAGATCACTATGTAATAGCTTACTCCAGGAAAGAGAGATAGGATAAGGGTGGCTAGTAAGCAGCCTGAAGCTCCATCAAGAACAATGGAGTCCTTAGTGTACCACCCTCAGGATAGGAACACAAATGTATAGAACTACTGTAGCTTGCCTAGGTTCCCCTTGGGGGATCTGATACTGAGGTCTAGACACTTCTGAGTTGACTAAATCCACTGTTCAATTATTTACCTCTGATGGATCTGCCCACTAATGGCTTCTTAGAACTGTACTGGATCTATCTGTGCCCTCCAAGAGATTGTTCTATGTTCCTGTGACTTATCATTTGTTTAAAGAACCACTAGCGCCCAATTGATTTAATCAACCTAAGGGTTGTAGTTCAGCAACACCCTTCCTCCACTAAGTCCACGGAAGCCCATTCCCAAAGATTAAGAGAGGGCACTTGCCACAGCAGTGATTTGGAAGCATTTAAGGCTGGCATCACAACTGTCGCTTTCTCCACTGGAAAAGGCAAAACCTTCCCTGTCAATGTGTTCAATGGAACTGCCAGTGTAGCACAGAAGAGTAATATCTATATAGGCATCCAAAGCACTTGCCTAAAGCAGCAGCTTTGGCAGCTGAGGGTGGGGGGGGGGGGGGAATTATAATAAAAGGGGGAAATGTAATGATACTATAGGGCTTGTACTCAAAGGGAGTAACGATGAGTGAATCTGTAGGCAAAATGGCAAGAATTTACTAAACACATTGAAGTCTATGGGTGTTTTTTGTGGCAAAATTTGGCAAAAAATTTTGCTCTTCACTAAAAGGGAGTGGTGCTCAGACAGACGCATGTGAGCTTTACACTTACCATGAGCTGGGCTTTAAGCACAGGGTTTCTATGTGCCTTATTACTTCAATTTCTCCCCAAATTGTACATTCAAAATGATGTACAAGCTAGAGGGAGGTTTCAGGGCATGTACCTGTAGCACCTACCTCCCCTCCTTCTTTATGTAGCATTGCATACATGGTAAGGCACAGCCCAGTGCATAAAGACTGAGGCAGAACTGCTTCAGCTCCATTCTAGAATTGTCATTTATTTCTAGAAGTGTCATTTACTTGACAAAGTGCATAAATTGAATGGTTACCCTTTGTTTTTTGCCATTTTTTAAGTCCCTGTACCTTTAAGGGTGATGGCAAACAAGGAAGGTTCATTTTTATGAAGATTTGTCACTGAGGTAGCAAAGATTTAACTGTGATTCAACTAAACCTGCTGTTTTGGATAGAAAAACCAACAGGTGGCACTGATACCATGGGAAATACTGATTTATACAGGGTGACCAGATCACTTGAAAATTCAGGGACACATCTGAGAAATACTGCAGGGCAGCAGTAATTGCATTTTAAATAAAGCACAATCAGTTCAGCCCTGCTAGCTGGATTTTTTTTAGATATGTTCCTGAATTTTCAAGTGATCACACTAGATTTATAGCTTTTACTTTAAACAAACAAAATGACCTCTTGTAGTGGCTCTATGTCCTGCCTTAGCCCAGTAGGTGGCAGTGTTGCACAAAGAATATCATTCATAGAAGAGAATGTGTGGGAACAAGCAGATCTAACTTATATTTAAATGAAACATATAATCTAATAAATCCATGTTTTACAAGGAGAGTAATGAAAGCCTAGAGTCTAATGGTGGCAATACATGTTACAATTACAAACTTTCCGATAGATTGTTCATTTACTCCACTAAGGTTCAGAGCTGAATTATCAGATATGCAGGTTAAAACAAATATATTCTTCTTACCCCTATCTGATGATCCAGCATTAATGTTTGGCAATACTTTGATACCTTCAAAGGCACCTGATACAAATTTTCTGTCCTGCCCGATCGACAAGATGGCCGATATCCAAGGCTTTTACTGATATCTGTCTCCTTGCCTCCCACCATACACTCACTTCGTTTCATACTATAATATTGGTGTGTGTATGGCTACCTTTACAGACCTGAAGGGACATTTACAAAATCATAGCAGGGTGCAAACTGCAACAAAAATCTGCACAAACCACCATACTTTCTGCACATTCAGACCCTGCTCTGCACTTTGCAGCATGGGAGCAAGTCTTTGTGCTACTCAATTGATTGTGCCCCAATAAATACAGAGACCCTGGCATTAAGCAGTGCTGTATTTTTGGGTGGCACAATGGGTATAGCACGTAGGTATCCCCCATTCTGCCCCCTAATTTGCATTTCATTCAGTCACATAGGTTATAGAGCACTGATGGGCACAGAGTCCAAAGGATTCATTTTGAGCCCTTTAAGGCTTATGCCACACGAGGTGTAGGGCGGATATTTTCGGCAAGCGGAAAAGCGCTTGCTGAAAATTCCGCCCTATGCCTCCTACATGTGCCTGCACCCGAATGAAAGAGATACGCTTGGGTGCAGCACATGTAGCCAATTTATGCATGAAAACACGAGATAATGCAAAGTCTTGCGTTTTCATGCGTATATCGGCTACTTGTGCCTGCACCCGAGCGTATTTCATTTTCGGATGCAGGCACATGTGGAGGTGTAGAGCGGTATTTTCAGCAAGCGAAAATATCCGCCCTACGCCTCGTCTGGCATTAGCCTAATGGTCTAATACTTGCATCCAGGATATTGTGAAATGACTCCCCTGGTATCATACATAAATATATAAAGAGAACAAATCCTCCAATAAAAAGTGCCAGCCTTAAATTTGGCCAGTGACTAGAACATGACTGACTGCAATTCCTCTTGGCACCAGTCCCTTAGCTTCCAGCTACGCCATGCTCAGTGCCCACTGTGTGCCTATTCTCTTCTGGGGGTCATGTAATAAAAGTTTGGAATAAAGGTTTGCACCAGTTCTAGTAACCTATAGTAACCAGGCAGATGCTTTTAGATGACCAGCAAATGCTACCTGCTGACTGGTTACTGAACACTAGACCTTATACAAAGGTTAATGCATTTATTACATTACCCCAATATTACAAAGAGGAATGTTGCACAATTTATTTTTGCCTGGCTAGCAAGGATAAAATGCGCAACCCACAATGAAGTGTTGACCAGCTGCTATATTTTCATTGCTCGGACTTACACTCTGGAGTTGGCCAACTGCTACAAACCATATACAGCCATTATTTGCACTCAGGAGCTATAGGAGCCTTTTTAATCATTGGGCCCATTAGGAGCATTAGGGGCACAGGAATTAAAAATTCTCCCATAACATCCAAACCAAACATACCACATGTCACCAGGCATTGCTGTGCAAAAAACAGCGTAATTATCAAGTGGTATATTAATTTTCAGCTGCCACTAACCTGTTGTTAAAATATGGTTAGAAAGCAGCTGCTTGAAAATGCTCTGGGGAAATACAGCGCTCATTTATTAATGTTTTTGCACAATTGTTTTTCCAGAGCAACTTCAGCCGGAACATACTTGACACTTGAATTTTTTTCATTGAGTTTAATGTATTATGCAAGGTCTGAAGCGGTGTAAAGTCATTACTTTACCCTGCTTCAGACCTTGCATAATTAGTGGTTGAAGCATTGGGTGGCTTGAATTAAAACACCATTTACTTTATACAGCTTGTTACACTGTTATTTTTGTGTATCATACACTGTATGATACACAATATTAGTGTTTTCACTACCACTGCTATCCGATGCAATACAAAGGCATTCAAAATGTCCAATTATCATGGTTTGTAATGTTACTGAATAAAAATCAAGCAGAAAATCAGGCACAAATATCTACCAATGTGCCTTAGCCTTATGGAACGCATTATATTTTCATTTAAACAGACAGATACTTTTTTATTATAGATAATTTACATTTTTGGTGCTACTGGTCCTTTAACAGAAAGAACATTTCACATTCATGCTCCATATTTTTGCTCCACTAGGTGGCACTAAAGGGCTTTCGCTTTCTCGCTAACTAGGTGAGCTTTCATGCAGCAAACAATGGATCATTCAGCAGCATTTCACAGGGGCGCACAGATAATATCGAAATAAATCTAACAAATGTGTAAAATCAGAATTGCCTTCTTGTTATGAGAAAGTGAAAGCAATTCTTTTAAACAGATAAAATGCTAAACAGAAAAGGAATGTGATGGGAAGTCCTGATGTACTCAATGCAGCACAGCCTGCGGCGGGTTGCTCAGTTCCACTTACTTAGGATCCCTGTACATTGGATGCATCTGGTGTAACTGCACACCACCATAGTCTTTGGGGTAGAAACTAGCATTCCTAGGCACATTTTTAATATAGATTTTGTGAAGCTGCAGTGCCCCATCCTTATATAGATAAAAGACTGTGCATGTTGTAGTTGCGCCAGTGCCAGCTCTATGGAATAATAACATTCCTACTGAAAAGGCTGTTTGCATCAAAAAGATGTAACTGTACAGCCCCATGGAGCAACTCAGGTGGTGCAGTCATGGACAGTTTGCAGTGTAATAACTGAACAATAATACATTATAAACCATTATAAACCTGGGTTGATGTGAATCTGAAACACCAGCGCCACCTGCTGTTCACTTAGGCCAACTGGACGCAGTTGATAGAAAATTAAGTTAGTGAGAAAATGTGATGTTGCTCTGCTTATAAATAATGATGTTAGCGAGCAGAGTCATCTGATGTTTGTCATCTAATGTCTCTGGTCAGTTCTAAGCGGAGTAACATCACAAGACTTTCCTTTTCTCAGGAATTATTTTTCCCCCAAGTGTGCCGAATTGCACCCAATTGCCCAGATGAACAGGTGGAGCTGCAATGGCGGTGCTTAGAAGAGCATATTAAGCAATTTTACATTTCCTTAAATAAGGGAAAGCATGGTTGTGAGCTGCTATTGACTCATGTTTTGCTATGAGAAATGACTATATCACTATGGCTGTTGAAAGCGATGGTGTAGTTCCCCCTCTGGTTGGAACATGTGACTGTGGCCCCTACCCAGCATGAAATGTCACAGCCCATTGGCCTTTCCTGCAGAACATTTCCCAGCATCACTGGTTGTTTTTATTGCGGTGCTTTGGTACAATACTGCTAAGGTAAATATTTGCACAGAGCGGTGACTGTTTTCTGGTTTCTTGAAGTATGAGATGTCCCAGCAGGTAAATAATTTAGCGCTTGCTCTCCCGGCGGCGGCACAGAGCAGTGCTTGATACAGGCTTTATCATTTCTCAGGCCTCGTTGATAATCCATAACTGTCTAGTGCAATTATTTTCATTGCCCGGCCAGGCAAGGATAAAATGCGCAACATGCCTCTCTCGCCTTCTCCCAGGGAAACTCCATTATCTTTGAAGGGTCATATGACCACTCAGGGGCCAATGGGGCTGCAGCAAGGCAGTCCACAGGGCAATCTCCGTAAGAGCAGAAAATGAAGCTGTTACCAGACAGAAAACTGCAGTACGGCTTTCTTATGAATATTTGAGTGAGGAACTAAAAACAGCTTGGTGAACTCTAAGCAGCTGTGACAGCCGAAACTGCCTCGGAAAGCAGCCACCCTTGTGGAGCAGAGGAATCTTCCTGCGCCATCACTCACCGAGTAGGGAGAAAATAGTTCCATCATAGCCGGAAATACTGCGAGTGTCAGAAGCAAGGACACAGTTCCATCATCATGTGTAACGCTGGGTTTGGGATTGGACAGAGAATAAAACTTCCTCATGGAATACCCAGTATAAGAAAAAGACAATATATTCCATATATTGTGGAACATTTAAAGTGCACTGTATATATTCTGTGTTTAACCTGGGCCCCTGCAGTCATTGAGCTACAGCTTCCAACTCCTCCATACAGCCTGGGCCTTAGGCACATGAAGCAGCCAAGGACCCCTTGTCTAGGGGTGATGCCAATACTTACAAAAGAAAATCACCCCATCCTGCTGTCAGATATGCCCCAATAAATTTGGCGGTGGAGCAACAGACATATCTTATCATATAAGTGACCTATTAAAGAATCTTACTAAAATGGAATATATAAATCCGTAAATATTGCCTGTTTACATCTTCTATCTTGAGCCACCATTTTGTGATGAGCTGTGTGCTCCCCTGTCTCTGTATAGCATTACCCAATGGCACATACTCCTAAAAAAAGTATATGTTTATTAAAATGGTTTATTTAAATTAATTCGGATTGTTACATATGAACTGTCTTATGCAATATATTTTTATAGAGACCTACATTGTTCAGGGTTATAGTTTGCAGACAGAACAATGACTGTGCCAGGCAACTATGAGCTGCAGCCCTATCTATATATACATATACTGTTTATATATATATATACACTCAGAATAGGGTGGCAATGTTGGTGCAATAAATTGACAACTGTCCTGAATGTGTTAATATCGTCAAATACTCAATATACAGGCGTTTTGTCTTTAGGGTTTTGCCAGTAAAGGCTTCTATGACGCACGTGTGTGTCCCTGTGTGAGCGCTGGAGCGTGCAGGTGTTTAGTCCAAGGCACAGGATTCCATTTCCTTTTCTCTAAATTATAGATATAATCAGCACAATATTCTAGTGCAGTGCTGTCCAACTGGCGGCCCGCGGGCCGCATGCGGCCCTCGACCCCCCTCTGTGTGGCCCCCAACCTGTCTGGCTGCTTTGATGGCTTAACTTTGTGTAAACTTTAAATGGTATCAGTACTGAGATTAACTGCCCCCCCCTGCATGGTTCTCACCTCAGATTTAGGCTGTAATCCCCCTGTATTGTTTAAAAATGTAATCCCCTGTGTTGTTCACACCTTTTAATGTCTGCAGTGTTCACACCTCAGGCTCAGGCTATAATCACCCACCTTGTTCACCTCTTCACACCTCAGACATTGTATGTACTGCCTGGCCTATGCTGCCTGTGTATAGGCAGCATAGGGTAGGCAGAGTATGGCACATAGGCAGCATAGGGCAGGGAGGGTATGGCACACACAGGCAGCATAGGACAGGCAGAGCTCCTGTGTGTGCCACACTCTGCCTACCCTATGCTGCCTGTGGGAGGTTGACCTGGCAGGGGTTTGTTCTGGGAGTTTGTTAGCAGTTGGAAATAGCCATTAAATGGTCCCTAAGGTGTATAATTATATGCTGGGGGTTGCTGTGCTATCCACAGGGGAGGAGGAGGCATATGGATTCAAGGGTGTGTCTTAAAATGACATAATATAATTCTTTAACATATGAATGATGGTTGATATCCCTGCAGCGACCATTGAGATAAAATGGGTGTGGTTTGATGCGGGTGTGGTTTAAAATGGGGGAGTGGACAAAACTGGCTTCCATTAGCGGCCCTCCACCGTGTATGCGAGAGAAATTCCGGCCCTCGGCACCGCAGAAGTTGGACAGCACTGTTCTAGTGTATGTAATGTTGTTGAATGCCCCATGACATAGTATAGTAAAAGGAGCCAACAATATATAGAAACATCAGATGCCTAATAAGTAAAGGTTATTGGAAGTGGTGTGCATTTTGCCTGCCCGCACTTTCAGCTCAGCCTTTGTTTGTCTGAATTGGCTGTAAACAAGATAAATAGTAAGAGAATTAGGTCCAAAGCTGGCACTTACAGCAGCCCAGTGCATACCGAGAATGTGCCACAGACACCAGCACCACGTGTCTCCAGTGAGACGGAGCAGAAAGATCTAATCATGGCAACTACCAAGAATACCAAGAAAAAAAGAGAATTGTGTAATATATTGGTTTAATACATGAGTTCAATGTCATTGTATTGTTAAACTGTTATTCTAACCATGTTTATTGTTCCTTTAACATTTCCCCATGATTGGGTCTGCGTGGGGCAATAAAGGCAAGGAACTGGATGGGTGATTCAGCTTTGGTACTGCCAAGCCTCAGCCTAAGCCTCCCAAATTCCCAGGTATTCTGACATGCAGCAACTTGCGGATCTTGTGTCTGAGCTGTGAGTGAGTCTCAAAACAACAAGGGCTCTTGGTAAAGACTCAGACTTTTAGCGACTAAAAAGAGACATCAAAGCCTTATTTGTTTCGAGCGATTTTCTTTTCATATTCTGTTGGAGGTTATTAAAAAAGCAGAAGAATAAAAGAGTTATCAGTGCATGCAGCTGACAAATTATCAAGGCTTTATTTGCAGAGATAATGCACTCTCTCCAGCCCCAATTGTTACACATCAGAGTTCCATTTGCTTGTACAATGGAGTCAGGTGCTTACTTTAATGCAAATACGAGATCCAACTTTGTTAAATGTGCCATTGTTAGCAAAGACAAAGACGCTGCTATACATTTATTTATTAGCTTCATTATGCATGATATTCTGTAATCATTATTTAAATACAGGGTCAACCAAATACCAGGGTGGAACCCAGTACATAGATAGGTAATATTGTCATTGCTCTGCCTTGGCATCTTTTCAGCCTGACTCACTCTTTGCTCAGTGCATCGCAATAATGATTGTATTGTCCCTCTTTTAATTATGCATTTGCCAGTGTAATCAATGCATCACAAAAATAGATATTGAAGTTATGATTATTATTATTATTGGACATAACAAAGCCATAGAAGCCTTTAAAGCTCTAACATATTGTCATATCTATGACTTGGCAACAATTGGGACAGCAGACCCAGCAGCTGGGGGGGGGGGGTTGGGTATACAGAGGCCCTGCACAAATTGAGGGGCCCTAAAAACATTATGCCGGATGGCTCAGTAGCTACTACAGGAATGGAATCCATTATCCTGAAACCCTTTATCTAGAAAGCAAAACATAAAGGGAAGACCATCTCTGATAGACTCCATTTTAAGCAAATAATTTTTAAAAATGATCCTTTTTTCTCTGTAATAATAAAAAAGAGCCATGTACTTGATCCTGACTAAGCTTCATGAATCCATATTGGAGGCAAAATGATCCAATTGGGTTTATTTAATGTTTAAATTATTTTTTAGCAGACTTAGCCTTGGAGATCCAAATTACCCTAAGGGCTCTGGCACACGGAGAGATTAGTCGCCCGCGACAAATCTCCCTTGTTGCAGGCGACTAATCTCCCCGATATGACATGCCACCGCTGGTGGGATGGCATACGTGGTGGCGCGATCGAGAGGCGATTTCCGCAAATCGCTGCGCCGCGTATGCCAACCCACTGGTGATTTACATTTTCGGGGTTTACATTTTTGGGGTGTAAATTCTTTGTATTACAATGTCCCAAGAAGAGATGGGGGGGTCATAACTGCATGCTATTAAGAACTGAGACAAAATGGATCTATGAATTAGACACTGTATCTCGTAGGGGCTTAAATGAAAAAGTGCAGTTTGGAGCTATTTGTCTATGATTTGCTGCTATTATGTTAAGTGGTGATTAATTTGGGATTAACCCAGTTTAGTGCCATAACCACAAAATGGTTATTGATTTCTTGTACTTTTTATGTTCAATTGAATATTGGCAGATACAGCAATAAAAATAATATTTTGTTTCCATGGATTATATGAATATTGAACAATGTATATAATTATATAACATAAAATATATGGGGTTGTGATATTTGATTGGTCACTTTATTACCATTGCAATATTAGAGTTGTCACAGTTTATACTCATATATATAGTTTTCCAACCTTTCTCTTCTTTATATTGTTCAGTATTTATTGAGCATAAAAAGTATAGAAAACTATTGTATGACAATCAGTAATATAGCTATATATGCAAATGATATAACATTTTATCATATAACATAACTATCCTATATTTTATTGTTATAGCCTATAAGACTAAAAGGCTTATTTGACATATTCATTATAACATCACTGATCTGGAGCCACAAAGCAACATAGTGACATCACAGATCTAGATCCTGATAAGACCATTATGACATCATCATCATCCCTGCAACTAAAACAGTGCAGCTCACAACAAGCTTCATTTGTGTGTAGAGCTTGAAGTGAACACTACTTGTTAGTGGACACATCATGTTTCTGTGCATCTTGAAAAGAACTGTGAGTAGAAAAAATCTATATTTGACTGTTTGTGGCTTTATGTGTTTATGTTCTACTGTATTATCTAAAATGACAGACTTTGAATTATTTAAACTCCCCAGAATTATAGTTTAAAATATGATCATTATGACCTGATTTATCAGTTCTAAAACAATAAGGTATCATTTTACAAATTCACCAGGTCTAATCAGCCTGGAAGTTCTAGAACTTTACAGCTCACAGTGAGCTCATTGTTTGTTTAGCGCTTGATGTGGACACTACTTAGCTGCTAGTGCACACATCATGCATCTTTACTTATCAAAAACAACTGTAAGTACAAATTAATAGATTACCATGTCATATATAATATATAAATATGGTACAACATTCCCTGGGGGCTTATTTATTAATATTTGATACTGATTATTTTTTACAATTCAAGAAAATTGATGCAAAAATCTTTTTCCAATCTATCAAGTGGAAATCATGGCAAAAGTCATGATTCAACCTGTTGAGATACAATGGGATGGGTATTTTCACCATTCCATTAAGTTTATTTGATTTTGTTTTGGATTACATTTTCTTGCTGATTGAGAAAGGCACTTTTATTTTTAGTCAGAAATAGTAATTGTAATTAATATGCCCCTAAGTGTATACTATATTGTATTGTTATTAATTCTTTGCTTATTGTTTCTCACCTTTAAAGCTTAAAGTGCTTTGTCCAAAGCACTGGATGTGATATGAATTAATGGCATTGCTAGTTTCTGTGTTAATAGATGAGATTCTCATATACATTCTTCTTTTTGTTTCTTTTCTAGAAGATCTCTGAAGGCCGTGGGAGACCCTCCTGCCCAGCAGTGATGGGTCCTGCGCGCCTTTATTCTTTTATCATCTTTCTTGAAATATTTCTTCTGTTTTTTGGTACCACATCAGGTAATAAGATAATTCTCTTGCTTTTACCCCTTAAAACAGCAATATGAAATTCTCTTTGAGTCCCTGCTTGTTAACTACACAACAAGTTTAATTTAAGCAAATGCTACACTATTTGTCTCTTTAAGATCACATAACATAACTCCAATGTGCTTTAAGATATGTGAGATTCAGAGGGATAACCCCACAGCAGCCCTTCTAGCTGAATTTTCTAAATGTCCCTGTGTCTTCACATGGTGACTTTACGCAGTAGTTTGCCATAGATATGGATTAAACTTCTGTGCAATGCATGTAGTTTGCATTTAGTTAAGTGGCAAATAACCCATGCAATCCTACCCATAGACCTTAATAGTATTTAGAGACTGCACTGTAGCTTTCAAATAGTAATGTTATTTTTTTTTCCTCTTTCAGCTGTGAATGTTGAAAATTTTTCTTTATTCAAACCAAAGCTGATACTGAAGGCACATACTACGAATATTATCCCATGTGCATTTCATACTCGGCGTCCCCTTAATCCATTAAAAGTGCAATTGGAATGGGGTGTAATCCCAACAGGGGAACGCGATTACAAACCTTTGGTGCATCTTTTTGGAGACCATGTCAATACGGCATCACCTGAGCTCAATGAAAAGTACAAGCTTTTTATACCCCTGGTGGCAAAAGGAAACTGTTCTCTGGTGATCAATCCCACGAACATCGAAGACAGTGGGACTTATCAGGTTAAACTGATAATTAAAGAAAAGGTGTATGAGCCACTATCATCTATAAAAATAAAAGTTGTGGATCATCCCAAAGGTAAGTAAAGGGAGAGACAGCATTGCAAACCCAATAAGTATGAGCATTAACCTAGTCAATATAATGCTAATGCATGCTACATATATGTTCTGAATCAACAGTATACAACTCAAATCCTGATTTAAATTAGCTTTGCACACAATAACATTATATTATTATGAGTTTTGTATCTGCGGAAGGTGGTATGGTATAGAATCATTTGAAAAACTGCAGTCAAAATATGTTTAAATTGCATTTAAAACAGATCTTGCTTCAATAGATTCAAAGCGATCATTATAAAAGAGACAGTAAGGTTAACGGCACATTTCTATACACTGCTGGCTACCAGCATGCACTAATGCAAATATGTGTGTCCTAGAAATCTTATTTTACTAAATACTTCATTTAATATCAATGGGGATTCATTTAGTTGTTTTGCATTTCAGCCAAGTCCCGGGCTGCTAAGCCTATGAAAGAAGCTACAGCTATTATACCAGCGGAGACTACTAAAGCGCCAAACACAAATGCACCAAAAGAAAATGATGATGATGTCATTAGCGATGTCATCCTGCCACTACTGAAAGGACATGAGATGGCATTTGGTATAGCAGTGATATCTATTATAATAGGCCTTGCTGCTTGGTCATTGATAGGACTCATTATATGGTAAGTAACATTTTCCTTATCCTGATCTAGAATATAGAACAGAGGACATAAAAAGTATCTAGACAATAAATAGCTGAGCAAGAGCAACTTTGGTTATGTTCTAGTCTGCTCAGCTTTATTAACGCTCGCCCCAGTATGACCAACTTCCTGACACATCCTTTCCAAAACATAACGTGTCAGATTTGTATGGCTAATCTAAACTTGTTCCTTTTGCTAATTTGTCTTTAGGAATTTACATGCAGTATGTATATATATGTGTATGTATTTATATATATATATATATTTTACAAAAGAGTCATAAAAAGCCTACATAATATACCATTATAAGTGGTGGGTAGTGATAGTAATGGAACTCCAGGGAGACTTCCTCACATAATAAGAGACTTTTTGTCTGCATCTGCGACTTTTTTGACGAAACTGCAACTTTTTTTACGCAACCGTGCCTTTTAAAAAAAAAAAAAAAAAAAATAGCAAAATACAGAATTTCACAGCAAATTCATGCCTGGTGAAAAAATTCATCACTATGCATAATTATATTTTAAAACAGAGAGTACATTTTCTCATATATACATACACATGAGTTGTAACAAAACTTGCATATAATAGAACTGTTATATCGGTTAATTATAAGTGTTGGTCACAATTAATTAATTAAAGGGATAGACAACCTAAAGCTTTCCAGCAAATCATTCTCCCCTAACTAGCAGCTATAGCTGTTGGCAGTGGAAGATAATACAGATATGGGACCTGTTATCCACAATGTTTGGGACCTAGGGATAAATAATTAAGTTATTTCAATAAATTGGAAATAACTATCTATAGGATAATTATTTTCTGGATAACGGATCCCATACCGGTATAACGTCAGTTTAACAGCCAATGGCTGTATTGTACACTCAGAGTAAATAAGGCAAATCAGACCCTTACAAAAACTTTAAATACAATGTAACTATACTACATTTATATAATAACAAATGTTTGCCATTCACGCCTGCATTGCTGGGCACGTGGGATCTGGTGCCATTCATTTCAGTAAATAGTTCAGCAATGCTTGGATATAGGCGCAGAAACCCAGAGCTGTAAGATACATCTGTATATGTAAAAGTAGTTGGTGTTTAGGAACATTTTACAGCCATAATAAAATTCTTTTCTTATTTTTCCAGTATTAGGTATTGCCAAAGGAATAAGAAAGGCCACACTGGTGATGTAGAAAATCCATCATAAGATACGGAGTAAGAATTTATAACATTATCTATTTCTTCTAAATTTTTTGAACCCAGGGTGTTGCATCCATTTTCATCTAACAGGGATACATATCAGTAAGGCAGTTTTTGACACATATAGGCCACCAACAGCCACCACCAACAGGTGATACATTCACACTTAGGGGCAGATTTATCAAAATGTGAGTTTAGAGCTTAATACATAAAAACCCACCCACACTGTATTCATTCCTATGGGATTTTAGAAGCATATTTATCAATAGGTAAAAGTTAGAATTTACCTTTTGATAAAAACACACCTAAAAATTCCATAGGAATGAATAGAACGTTGGTGAGTTTTTACGCATTAAGCTCTAAACTCACATTTTGATAAATCTGACCCTTAGACTACCAGGCAAGTTACTGTTATTTGATTATGCAGTTTATAAATAACTCCAGGATTCTGGTGAAAATTAGTGCTTATTTATTATTGTTCCAATTTTGCGCGAAATCACGCCGCCGCGTCTGCCATCCCGCCGGCGACTTACATGTTTGCCGGTGGGATGGCAGGGGGAAGGCAACTCGGGGAGATTAGTCGCCCGCGAGCAGGGAGTTTTGCCGCAGGCGACTAATCTCCCCGTGTACCAGAGCCCTTAGGGGTTCCCCATCTGGGCCAATGCCTACAATTTGCATCATGTGTTGGATTAAAAATTAAGGACCAGTAACAATCCAACACTGATGAGTGCAAGGGAGCCGTGTACTCAATACAAAGTGTTGTGCATTTGGCCACAACATGAGAATTCCATGGAGGCCAAGGTGCAAAGTACAAGAAGCAATGCTTCTTTTTTCTTTGCCCCATAATAATAAATGAGCACCGTGTTGTGTTAGATACTTCATAAAAACAGCACAGCTTGTGACATTTTAGGTTTATATATCCTGTAACTTTATCAGGTTTGTGGGGAAATGAGTTCTTTTAGCATGCATTAACATTCTATCCATTTATTTTGTATGTGCAGGGAAAGTGAAGAGAGTTAATTTAGTCAAAGTCAATCATCTTCTGGTAGAAAAGAGTGGCTAGGCATCATTAAATTTAGCTTCACTAAAGAGAAGAATTAGACCCACTACGTTACAAATGAACTCTATTTTGGAGAGCAAAATCGATTTTGATTTTTGTAACTTCTGATCTGAAGGAAGAAATTCTCCACCTTGTGATTTCTCTGATAAAAAGTCATGTGATAAGGAGAAAAAGATAGAACAGCAAATTAAATCAGAGAATAAGATCCTACAAGGTTAAGAATAAATGTTCTGGTGAGGAATCGTCCAATAAGGAGGAAAAGTTGGATCATAAGATCAGATGAAAGAGTAATCATCTAATGAGTTGGAGGAGAATGAAGAGGCATCATTAGATGATGAGGGAGGGAAGGAGGGCATGTATATTATAGGAAAAGAAAACTGCAGAAGAGAAATTAGTGGTTCTTTCTGTATCTTCTCCTAATCTGTATGAAATATTTTTTCAATAAATCTTTTATATATAGTAATAATAATAACATTTCTTACCGCTATTTGCTGGATTTTAATATTACTTTTTTGTTTTATAAGAAATGAGACCGTGATATGTCAGTACAGGTATGGGATCCATTATCTGGAATCCCATTATCCAGAAAGATGGGAAGGCCATCTCCCGTAGACTCCATTTTAATCAGATAATTCAATTTTTTTTTAAATTATTCCCTTTTTCTCTGTAATAATAAAACAGTGCCTTGTACTTAATGCCAACTAAATTAATCCTTATTGGGGGCAAAACAAGCCTATTGGGTTCATTTAACGTTTAAATTTATTTATTAGGAGTCTTTTGGGGGAAAGGAAAAACGCAGTAATGGGAAAATTATTCACAATGTAAACATGTATGCTTCTATGTGAACAAATTTGCCTTTGTGCGAATTTAATATGGAGGAAAGTTTGCAAATTCTATTGTTTGTGACATTGGGCAGTGTATGTAATAAAACTTCTTAATCCAAAAGATTACGCCACCTTCCAGCATGCCTTAAACGTTTGCAATGCGCAATTAGAAGTTGCAATGCAATAGCAATCTAATGAACAATGCAAATTTTTATTATTTGTGCACTTTTTTTTTTATTTACGACTTATTACATTACAACAGGTCCCACATCTGTATAAGTATTATTATATCTATACTAATATATCAAAGGTTGGACTGGGCCTCTGGGGCTCCCCTGAGATGCTGGTCTTCCTCCCCCAGTGTGCTGATGGTACGTTTCATTTGTGCACGCTTGGGGGAGGTGGTCAGACAGGTGGTGAGGGCCCCTGGGGTTGTGTGTGTGAGGGCTGTGGTGGGGGCCCATTGGGTGGGTGCAGGGGTCCCTGCGGCAATAGTCCTGCTGGGCCCTGTACCCCCCCCAGTCCGACCCTGAATATATCTATACTGGCAGAGCTTGGGTATTGTAACAAATTTCTACATACATTCCTTATAGTTTTTGGGCACAGCCATTAAATAGAATTCCAGCATAATCACTGGTGCCACAAAATAGCAGACAAAGCAACTTGCATTGAGTTTAGCTAAGCAGACGCAAGTTAGGCATGCATTCATAAATGCTGTCCCTTTTCCATTAGGCTATCAGTGTGGTGGGAATGGGCTTATTTGCAACCAAAAGCATAATTGCAGATGGCTGAAATCAACACAGATGTGTGAAAGTATCAACACCATTCATAAAAGGTTGTCATATCCATACAGGCTCCTTGCACTTCTCTATAGTTATGCCATGTGCAATGTGTTTGTTGTGTCTCCTCTGCTGACTTGTGTGCAAGTGCATCTATCAACACTGGGGAACCCTAGAGCTACTGCTCAATTTACACCCAATTTGTGAACACGTGCATGCACAATTGTATCCATATTGACACATTAACTACAAATGCAATGGTCGAAACTCCCAGTGAGACTGTAACATTCTGAAATGCTGTAAAAAAATCACGCATTGTGGTTAACAAACATGGCAACATGGTCACTTTGCGCATTGCACTGAGTTCCTTATTACCCTTATGCTCTTTTTATCAATGGCCTTATGCCCAATTTTCAGGAGTCAGAACCAAAAGAGCAGAGAAACTGCCAGATGCAGACATTGCTTTCAATAGCTATTACAATCTCTAATTGTTAAAAATGTTACATTTTTGTTAATTGCAAAGTAGAGGTGGCCACAATGAAGCCCATATTCATACTAAAACTATCAAAGACCCCACTTTTGCAGTTCTGAAAGTCACTTTCCTACCTAAGGGTAACGGCACGTGTGTATGTATCGTCAGCCTGTGGATAAGCGCAGGTAGACAATATGCCCCTACACATCTTCTCGTTGTGCCTGTGCATGGAAGCACTGAATCTGCCTGGGTGCAGTCACATGCAGCCGATATCTGCCAACACACATGAGACTTGGCGTCTGTTGGCGGATGTCGGCTGCGTGTGTCTGCACCTGGACAGATTCAGTGCTTCTGGGTGAGGCACAACATTTTGTCAACCTGCACTTATCCACAGGCTGGCAATCCACACCATGTGACCTTGCCCTGAATCTTAACAAAATGTTTCAGGCTTCAATGGTCCTTTATTGCACTTAAAAAAGGGCCTGTGAAGTCTGAAACAGATGTTTAGTTTGATTTAATTGCACTTGCAGGAATATATTTCCCTGTGCCCACATCTCATTCTCTCTTATTTTGGTTACTGGCTTCATTATCACATGTAGATGGAACACAAGGCAAGTAAAAAGGCACTGGCACATTGGGAGATTAGTCGCCCATGATAAATTGTGCCTACAGCAGGTGACTGATCTCCCCAAAATGCCCTCCCAACAATGTGAATCGCCAGGGGGATGGCCTATGTGTTGCTTCGTTTTTTCCAAAGTCGCACGTTTCCTCTTGAGACAAGGTCGGGCGACTTTGGAAAAGTGTCACGTATGCCATTCCACTGGCGATTCACATTCTTGCTGGTGAGAAGGCATTTCGGAAAGATTAGACACCCACGGCACCGTCGCGGGCAACTAATCACCCCATGTGCCAGTGCCCTAAAGGACTGCATTGTCTAAAGCAACTGGCAGAGCAAGTCCTGTTGCTTTAGCCTTATCACTAGACACCTGGATATAAGACAATTCAGTTACCAGTACTATCATTGGCCTATCACATTCAATTACCAAAAGCCACTGCAATAGCCAAGACTGCACTGTGAATGTAGACAGCTCCTTAATGTTCTTGCTAATAAATGAAGAGGTCTCAAGGCAAATAAGAAAAATGATGGCTGCTCATAACACAGGGCTGGTAAACTTTTAAACATTTTTATTGATCTAGTGCAGGCATTTGAACATGGGGCTGATTCGCGTTAATATTCTGTGTTAGAGTTTGTATAAATCTGATCAAATTAGCAGCCATCCCAATAAACAAGCATCATAATCTGCACAAGTATCCTGAAAGTATTCAAAATGTAATTTTAGTTTTGCTTTGGGAAACTGGGTTCCCTTTATATCAGCCTAGTTCTTCTCAACCTCTCAGGAGGAAATAAAATCACTAACAAAGAGGGCATTCATGATGTTAAAAGTCCCTTGACTGATCTATGACTTATGTCCACTTCACAAGCAATAAAGTTGTATAACGTTCAGCCAGCTTGTTGAATCCTTATTAACTATCTCTAAAGTGGAACTTCCTCTGGAAATAACTGTAATCAATAGGCCGTTTCACACCCATGTCTCAAGTGGGCCTCAGCAAAGCTTCATTCCACTAATAGATCTTTATTTCTGAAATGCAGCCTCTTCAAACAGGATTGTCAAAAGACTTGTCATCCAGGCTGAAACTTGGCCAAGAGGAACCCATAAATACCTTTATGGGACATATTAGCTGACCCTTACAGTCCTTAACACCATCTGTTCACAACACACCCAAAGAATCATGGCAATAAGTTAATTATGCCTCTAGGGAAACTACATATATCTTAGGAGACTTCATTTTGCTGTCTGTAGTAGAGAGAAATAAAAGTGAATTACTTGTGAATTGATGCTGTTGATTGCTAGAACAGTAGAACTATCACAGAAAGGAAAGTTTCACTTATACTCTGTATATATTAAATTGCCTATGTAGGTATATATTGGAAGATGCCATTTGCCTTGTGGAAATGTCTCATTAATTATCAGCGTACATAGACATTTATTTTGCTGTTGATTTCGCTATGGAAAAACTTTAGGGAAATTATTTTTACATTTTATTGTGGTTGGAGAGTCTAATAGAGGAACCATGCCTTTTTTATGACAATCTTAATTTGATAAATTCCATTGCTAAAACCCTGTATCAGTCAGGTTAATTAAAGCATCTTTTTAAGTGTCTGGAAATAACAACAAAAATTTTGATCCACCATTGCATATATAATGAGAGAGATATTGCAACTGTGTGGCTAATAAATTTAATGGAGAGTTCAAGGCTCTTGCAGCTCTCTTAATGCTAGCAAGATTTGGAGTTTTGTTATGCCTCATAAATGGCAATATACTTGGAACCAACTTAAATGGTTTCTGTCTTGATTCAGTATAAAGCAATGTAAATGGCAGTTTACATGGGCCCCCAAACAGCTGCAGTTGGCTTGCAAAGGGAACCCTTGCAATATACTTCCTGTGTGCTGTATTGTGGGGCTGCAGAGTAGATTAAGGCAGGCGTCCCCAACCTTTCTTACTTGTGAACCACAGTCACATGTAAAAAGACTTGGAGAGCAATACAAGCACCATAAAAGTTCATGGAGGAGCCAAATAAGGGCTAAGATTGGCTATTAGGTAGCCTCTATGCACCCTATCAGCTTACAGGAGGTTTTATTTGGTAGTAAATCTTGTCTTTATTCAACCAAAACTTGCCCCCAAGTCAGGAATTCAAAAATAACTACCTGGTTTAGGGGCACTGAGAGCAACATCCAAGGGGTTGGGGAGCAACATGTTGCCCCCGAGCAACTGGTTGGGGAGCACTGCTTGAAGGAGTGCTGGAGCTACAAGGTGGTTATTAAAAGGTAGTTACTATAAAGTTACATAAAGTAAGTAAAATGAATGAGAATGAAGAATATGAATGTGTGGAAAAGGAATGAAAGAAAATGGAAAGGAGGAAGGAAAAATATGAACAAAAAAGGCAAAGTGAATGGAGGATAAAAGAACACAATGATATAGATAGGATTTCAGAAGAGAAAGGGAAGAAACAAAGGAGAATAACAATGCAAAATTAAAACAGAAGAGGAGTAAATGAGAACAGAATAGAAAGGAATTGGTAGAAAATGAAAGGAGTGAATGAGAAGTGGAGAAAAAAGGGAAGACAAAAAGTATACCAAAAAAGGAAGAGAAAATGGTTAAATATCAGAGACCAGAATAAAAAATAGAAGGGAAAGGGGAAAGAGGATTGGACATAATGCTGGAGTTGCAATGGTGGTGTTAAAAGTTAAATCTCTCATGAGAATGTGGTCATTTATACTAGATATACACATACAGACATTAGCAACAATCTAAACAGGGAAAGCATTAAGGGCTCATACATGGAGAGATACTGGCTGCTGGCCTTCAGCCATTCTCTTTAGCATCAAAATGAGTCCCTTTTCTGATTGTCCCCTGCATGAGAGCATTGTTGGCCCAAGAGCTGACCTTTCAGTTTGGCCCCGTTCATAGCGAGCTTTACAGTGATACAAATACAAACACTGACACAACAGATTTTTAGAGATTATTTTATGAACTCCCACAACAAATGTGTTTACTTCACTCCAATACAAATTTTAATTAAACGGGTTGCTATTAACGAGCTGAATATGGAGATGGAATAATTTTCATCTGTTTTTAGTTAATTGAAATAACTATTACCTTGGGGAATTGAGAGCACATCTCACAGGAAAGCATCTTTAAAGGCAAAGACTTGCATTTACGCTTTATTGAAAACTTTCATTTAACCCCTTTAGTTCTGTATATTTTTTTGTTCTGTCCATACATGAATGTTTTTTTCACATTGATTAATGAGGGTTAGCGTAGAGCAAGTCCTAAGATTCATTTGTTAAGTATATAAACAGAGGCCTAATGTTGAGGAATTATTCATATATGAACTGCACATTCCTGTGATGTTTTGTAACAGAGGATGTAGTCAGCTATTGCCTAATCTGAAGCACCTCTCCCAGACTCCATTGTAGTAAGAAAGTAAATATATCAACCAAATGAGTCTAAATACACAGCAATCTTTTATGAATAGGGCTGTGTTCCTCGAATCAGAATGAAGCATCAAGACGACAGTGTAGCAATCAGCAAAGTCTGGGGAATTTTCATTTTGGGTGATGCTGTCTTCTCCTCAATTCTACTCTTCTATATAGAGGAACATTAATAGCCTCTATAATAAGTGTGCAATAATATTAAAATACAGACACATATAGATATATAAATACATTTATGCATATATGCATTTGATTATATATATAATGCACAAGAGCCACAAATAGCTTGTAAATTAGATCCTTATAAATGGTGCTTAGCGATGTCATCAAATGTAATGTAATATAATCAATGCTTAATGATGTAATTTCTATCACATGACTTACTGAAACTTGTGTATAATAATAATTAATGAACCCCCTATTGTAAAATAAAAGGATATTAGAAGTCACATGACCTTTATATGGTCACGGGCCTCCTTGGTAACATATAATATCTTTATATTTTTCAATAGGGGGTACACTATTCGACTAATTTCGACGACTAACCTCTGTGCATAAAAATACAAGTCTGTCTTTGCCGTAAAGAAATTACAGGTAGGATTAGGATAGGGTTGGAACTAGGCAGACAGTGGAGGCATCAGCCTTGGGTGAAATAGACTGTATGGAGCAAGCAGTGGAGAGCAGTTCAGACTGACTGCGGAGAAAGGGTGTAAGTGTGCATGTGTGTGGGGGGCTAATAAGGCATTATTAGAGTACTTAGTATGCCATTTACAGACTCAACCAAGGAGATAAAAATGGGTTCCTACCTAAGCATCTCCCACCAGCACATGGACTCATGGCACAGAAAGCGCCACTATGAGAGCCCTAAAGAGAGTCTAAAGACTGGAAACTTGTTGAGTCAGTATTACCACTGGCTGTAATGCCAGTAATGTCTTGTATTTGCCTATTGGGGATGATATACTATTAAGTCAATGTCCAGTACACCCATCCTGAATTAACCTCTTTGGTTCCAGCAACCAAACAGTTTAAGGGCAAGTAAAGCCTGATTCACTGGTGGGTGCTTAAGAACCACTGGCACCAAACTTATTTAAAGATGTGTGAAGTAGATGTCAGTTTGGAAATCCTTCCTCTAATCCTACAAGGAGGACCCATATGAGAGAATGAGTGGTGAGCGACACATTCTGTACTGGGGGTGCAGCTCATCAGGCCTGTGACAAGTGACAAATCAGCTAGTGTGCTGAGTGATGTGGAAGTATACCCAAGGTAAGGGCAAATCAGTGTTACATAAGAAAACAGAGGAAGTTATGTAATGAGAGCTTCCATTTAGGTATTGGATCCTGGGAGTTATCCAAGTGCCATTTAGAGGTCAGGAAGGAATTATCTCACCCCATGCCACTGCTGGGAGAGGGAAGGGGTGAACCCAATGGGCTTATATTTCACAGCCCACCTTAATTTATCAATGTTGCCCCAAAAAGAAAAATAACCATATGAACACCACACATGGTCAAATCCTGTATCTTGCTATACATAGAGCAACACATATGCATAATGTCTGATGTATAAAACCTATAAGGGCCCCTTAAAATTCTACCATAAGCAGGGGGGGCCAAGGTTGGCCACCTCGCCCCTGGGCCTCCCACTCGCGTGTGCTTCGGCACGCATGTGCAGTTCCATCAAGATCACGATGGGGGGTCATTGCCCCCACTGCATAATGACAAGTGGCGGGGGCAATGACAAGGGAGTGCTGACTAGGGGTACTCAGGAGAGGTTCATGCATGGTGCCCCCCAATCGTTGGGCCCTAGGCAGATGCCTCTTCTGCCTACCCCTTGCCACAAGAAAAAAAAAAAACACCTCAGTGGGTTGAAAACAGGCATGTTAGTCCCCAATCGTAACCCCATTGTAAACTCATTAATGCAAGTGCAAGAATTAATAAAGTTAATATATTTTTCTGAGGTTTTCTGCATGTCAGTTGAAGATGCAAATGACTGAGTCGATCCTAAGTCATCACGGGTCTGATTTGCCACCTGCTTGGATGTTCAGACTTGCATGCTTAATTAATCTAATTAGTCCACACACATATCAAGTGCAAATTCACAGCTTGTCACCCTGAACAAATTTGTTTTTGTTTGTGCTGGAGCTTGTAACCCTTTCTTTCCAATAAATGTTGTAAAATAAAATATGAAGATGCTGACTTCCCTGCAATACAGTATACAGAGGGAGGAAGGAAGGAAATAACTATGGGGGGAGGTCATATATGTTTTGCATATATTGCCATGAAATAACTTGGTATTAGCAGCCTGTGACACCTACAACAATAAAATTGTTTTGTTTCCCAACACTGCCTATGTAATTATGACTGGTGTGGTACATGCATTACATATGTAATTTACTAGGTCAAATAACGATCTTATAGTAATAGGGCAGGAAATATAAACAAGATTTAGACATTCGTTCTCAAATAAAAAATGAATTAAACATTAAGGACACTGAGTAATACTTATTAATAGAGCTTCCAGATAGGACTATATATCACACTCACATACTGAGTATGAGAACCCGACTGTTGAACATGGCAGAGATAGCAGCATATCTTCCAGTGATTGGACAAGGACAAGGGATTCCCATAGATTCATTATTCTCTGGACTCAAGCTTATCCAGAAAGGCTATGTAGTCAGGGGACTACAGTATATTGTTTAACGTACTGATTCATTTCACATTTCTGCTCTCCTACTTCATTTGGCCCTGGTTAGCACTTAAGCAGTGGCAATTCCTTCTTAGCAGCGACCACCCTTAGTTTTACAGTTTATATTTCCCCCATGCTCCTTGCTTGCTTACCTTCTGCAACTTCCCCCACTGTGCACTTCTGAAGAGTTGTAAAGCACATTGTTGTCTTACATCACCTTCATTCAATGCACACAGCAAATTTATATTGCTGGGTTATAATAGGAATATTATTACCCAGAAGGACAAGTCAGATAGTTGTCCTCCTTACATTTTAGGGCACATGTACATCCATAAGTGCAGAGAGCAAAGTGCTCTGTTTGGCTTTACACTGGGTTTTATGTAATCAACACTTGCATCCAAGCCAGAAATTCAAAAATGGGCACTGAGGCCACTGGGAGCAACATCCAAGGTGTTGGGGAGCAACATGTTGCTCACAAGCCACTGGTTGGGGATCACTGCTCTACAGCAATTGCCAAAAGTGCCAAAATTAAGACAACTGTATATCTGCTTTGTCTCAAATCAGGCACAGTTGTGCCAAAGTTTTTCAAATATTTTCAAAGTCTGCCTTACATAATTTCCAGTGTTTGGTGTACAAGAGACATGAGTGCCCAATCCTTTCTGTGCAACTGACCTGTGCTAAAGGCTACAGCCTGGGAAATCATAGGTGGTGGCAGCTTCAGGGTTCCCCTGCGTCAATAGGTGCAACAGCGCTCAACTTGGAATGGAAGGCAGAAGGACTAAGCAACAGCAAGTGCAACTATACAGAAGAGCAAGATACGCATTTTGACACAAGAACCTATAATAAAAGTGGTTTTATGTGCAACTGACTGCAGGGAGAGTGCCTAATGCACCAGTAGTACCTGCCCACCCCCCCACATGTGATGGCATGCATGTTTAAGAGTGACAAGGGGGGGAAGAGGTACCTGCCCAGCGCACCCAGTGTAGTGGATCCCTCAGGGAATTCTCTATCCTGATTCCCTATTTACTTGGGCAATATGGCCTGGGAAAGATATCTCCAGAAAAACTGCAAATCCTATGCAGGAGCTCAATGCTGCTCATTCTAGCTCAGCCCTAACTGCCTTACACTCCTAGAGTGTACTATAAAGGGAGCTACACCTGCCACTATCTAATGCCTCATTCACGGGGCCCTGTTCCCCGACTTCACTGGGCCTGGGCCCATGCCCTGGGCTCTCAGGACACACCCACCTTGTCCCTAAGGTGGAAGCAAACAAACAGGAAGGTGCCACTCCTCTCCCCACACTATACCAAAGTCAGGCAGGATGTGGTCACTATACCTTCTAACCAATAGCACACGTGTTAATGAACTCACTTAGATACATTCCCTTGTGCCCAGCAAGTAAGGGAACTGAACCTGCAGGGATTTAAAGCCATAGGGGCCTTTTAACCCTATGGGTTCCTACAGAATCTTGCAGAAAAAAAAACGGTTTGAATGCATTTTACCTCCTAAAATCGTTTTTATATCAGAGCTGCAGAGAGATCTTCACTCCTCTGAAGCTAAGCTGAAATGAGAGATGGGAGTGTCTCTTCATTCTCCCACAGGAAATGGTCACAGCACTGACTGACAGGCTGAACTCTGCTGTAGCAGGGAAGCCCCTCCCACCCCCCTGCCTGTGTATCTGTTACCAGTCTGCACATAGCTGGCCTGTGCTACTGGCTCATCTTTACTTTTGGAGTTGTTGCAGGAGAAAATACCAAAAAAACCCAGTTTAGGTGTCAAAGTACAAGTTACAATATAACTATATATAATAGGAACCCAATATGGATGCAGGGAGTTGCAAGCACAAAACACACATTATTATTATTAGGTACAGTTTATAGAAGAAACAGATTTGACTCCTTTATTATGAGTAACAGTTTTTTTTTTATTTGGTAAATTGTTATTTTTTTTATAAAAAGATTCAGAGATTCCTTACATTTCAGCATCAGTCACAGACGCAGTGAATCTGTCAGAATTCGCACTGAACCGCAAGATGGGAGGGCTGCAGGCCGGGAGCAGCACAGCAGATCAGGACCCCAGCGTGACTGACGTGGGCGCCAAAATGATGTCATCAAAATCGCCGCCCACGTCTCACGCCCAGTCTTCTCTTAGTGGCTGCAGCGTCTCTATAGAAAAGAAGCTAGGGCCGGCGACCCCAGCTTTAGACAGCGAGTTTCTTCTAGCCGGAAGCCCTGTGACTGGGAGGGGCTTCAGCGTTTGTGCAGGCATTAAACAGCGTTCTTGAACAGTAGGTAGAAAATAAACGTTATTTTATTCAATTTTACAGTATTAGCTGCATTTTAGGATAAAGTTAAAAATGATGGTATATGTTTCCTTTAACATGTGGAAAGTGTGTGTCCTGTTTTAAAGCAGTGGGATAACTGTATCACAGACTCTTTAATCTTGATTTGTGTCATTCAGAACAATACAGTACATAAATAAGCAACTGCCTTCTATAATGCTTGCATTCCATTACATCCAAGCAGGTTGTACCATGAATAATTGCACTGAGAAGGCGGAATGGGAAATCTGCTTAAGAGAATTTCTTGATTACGATTATATACAGTGCTGCTGAATGCACCTTTGTTCAGGAGGGTGAAATGGGGGAGGTAAATTATAAAGAGCGTTTCAGATCACAAATAAGGGCTGCTAATCTGCTGAACAGAGTTGCTTCCCACACACCGTCTGGGATTGGCCTTCTACTCCATTTCAGTATTAGTGTCATGTATTTAAAGCACATGGGAATGTGGGATTTTTGTTCTGACATTACAGAACTTCCCTAACACTCTCGCAGGAAACGTGCCGCCCTCACCCTGTCATCTCTGCCTCCTCTTCACAGCGAATAATGAAGGATGAAGCACAGTATTACAGGTGTGCTCACGGGGAGATGGGGGACAAATAGCTCTCTATATGGAAATGCCAATTGTACTATTTTCATCTTGTGTTTCTTCCATTCTTACCCTTTATTCTAGAGAATTCCTGTTTTCATTCTTACTGACAGGTCTGATTTTAGGGTAAGGTAGAGAGGGCTTTTGCACTTGGGTTAAATAGCAACCCCCATAGGTATGGGTAGCAATGTAGATACAAGTAGAAAGGACATTATGTTGTGTAACAATTTCAGTATATACATTAGCAATGATCCCCAACCAGTGGCTCGTAAACAACATGTTGCTCACCAACCCCTTGGATGTTGCTCTCAGAGGCCTCAAAGCTGGTGCCCATTTTTGAATTTATGGTAAGGAGGCAAGTTTTTCTTGCATAAAAACCAAGTATAATGCCAAACACAGCCTTCTGTAGGCTGCCAGTCCACATAGGGGCGATTAAGTAGCCAGTTATTGCTCTTAGTGGCACCCCAGGAACCTTTTCATACTTGTGTTGCTCCCCAACACTTTTTCCATTTAAATGTGACTCGTGGGTATAAAACGTTAGGAAACCATGCATTAGGGATTCCCGGCCTGCAGTCTTTTAGTTATTGTTCAACTTCAACTTCTAGCAACCTGCAAGCAGCAAGCAGGAATTATGTAGTGACATGGGGCATCCATAGCAACCAACTAACAACTAGGATTGACCTCTCTATTGCATTCAGAGTGATGAAAGCACTTGATTCTCATGCAGCACTAGGTTACCTTTGTCTATAGTGTTGCCACCTTTTTATAATACGCATACTGACCAGGCAGGGGGGGCAGACACAAAAGGGGTAGGGGGTCATATATCCAGCGTGCAGGTCTGGACTGAGAGTCAAATAGGCCATGTTATTTCAAGTACACAGAGACTTAAAGAGCCCTCACCAGCCCACTAAATAGTGGCTGACAGTGGTCAGTAGCTGCAGAGCCAGTCTGCGTCTGCCAGTGAGGAATCTGAGGAGGAACTGATGAGTATAAAAGCTAGATAGGAAAAAAGGGGTGAACTTGGGGGCAGATTGGAGGAAGGCTGGGGCTGGCTCACTAGTTATTGCAAATATACAGGCACATACAGGCCAGTAAATTTGTAATACAGGCAGGTATTTTACCAGCTAGGCCTGTAAAATACTGGCCAGGTGGCAACCCTAGTTGTCCATGTTACTATATAACTTCTCTTGCATTTTATATCAAGGTGCAACTAAAAATCTAAATGTGCAGATAAATATTTAATTGTTCACATAATCTGATTAGTTTACTGAACCCCTTCACTGATGGATTGATCTTGAGTATTAAGAGAGAGCCCACAAAGTCTGCTTTTCTTAACCTTTCTGTTTATGCAGTGCCTCCTGCACTTCCCTGGCTGGGGAGCCTGCTGTGTCTCTTGGATATCTTCTCTCCATGGCACATCGCCTGGGAAGTGGGAGTATTGGTAGGAGGAAGCAAGAAATCTGTGTGTCATTCCATCACTCTGAATCCTGCGAGCTGGCACAATGTTCCCGTGTGGGGTTACTGTCTCCTTATTGCAGCCATGGCAGACTGACATGTCCCAAGACGATGCGCAGAAAAGATGGATGTGACTCAGCAGTGACAGAATTCCCTTCCCACCAGTGGGTTGATACACAGAAAGCAAGAGCCGGGGAAAATGTCACTGCTGTATTCCATGTTCTTATGTAACATATTGGCAAATATATTGCATGCCAAATGCTGTGTCAGGCAGACAATTGCTCGGTTCTTTCCAATAACACAGTGAGATTTGTCCCTGGTTCTTTGTCCTGATAATTGTCATGTAATTAAGTATTGTCCTTGACCGCACAGCTTCCCAGCCTGCCCTTATGTAATAGTATGTAGGTCCTGTAACTAAGTTTATAATTAACCACATACATATGCAATACATAACAGCCCATTAGGCATACTGTTGTGATGGTATTTTAACAGTGCATCTGGTAAAATATATAATACCATTGTTAATAGGGAGCAAAGATAGTAGAGATATGAAGGCTTGTATTTTATTTCTAGAAAAGGTGTGCAACAACCTGTAGTTCCCCTACAGACATAATCTCTGTGTATGAACTACAGCAGGTAAACTGTATCATTTAGTGTCACTGTGCATGCTCAGATTGGAGATGGTTATCTATGGTGGTCATAAAGGGGCTAATCTTTTGCCAGGACACTAAATTGAAGCCCAGGGCTTGCCAAAATGAAGCTAGAAATGTCACTGCTGGCTCCTCAGGAGATCACTTTGTGGTAAGACATATATAGTTACCAATAAGTGGCACTAAAGTGGCATGGAATTTGTTGGCTCCAATATGAGAATAATCAAATTAACATAATCTGCAATGTCCCTGTGATATCAGACCATGCATAGTGCTCACTAGGTCAAACATCTTTAAACTTCTTGTTCACTTTATCACAGTATGTGGTTTATGGGAGTAATAGGAACAGGTTTAACTAGCAACCCTAAGGCTGAGGGCACACGGAGCACAGGCTCTGCTGCTTGTTTTTTTTTCAGACTGAGAGAAGCAGAGCCAGTGCTCCATGTGCCCCGTGCCCTTACACAATACATGAAGAGATCTACTAGTTTGGTGAAGCTGCCAAAAGTGTGGATCCTTGCCCAATTTAGGCACCCATGTGTTAGGCCAAATCAGGCTGATCTGATAGGCCAAAGATAGTGCAGGCCAGATACCATACAGGCATTAGGGGTCTGGCACACGGGGAGATTAGTCGCCCACGACAAAACTCCCTGTTCGCGGGCGACTAATCTCCCTGAGTTGCCTTCCCTTGCCATCCCACCGGCGAAAATGTACAGGGACAGGGAGTTTTGTCACGGGCGACTAATCTCCCCGTGTGCCAGAGCCCTTACTGTGTGTCTCATTCAAGAGCTGATAAAAGCTGCCAACTCTGTCTGGAGGGGCCATTTTATCAGGCCTTGTATGAGCAGCTTTTGGCAAAACTATATGCCACACATGGAGGTTAGTAGCTGCTACTGGTTGCTAACTAGAAGATTTCATTGTTTTCCGTGCTAGAATTAAACTTCTGGCATATGGCGTTCATACTGGCATTAGTGTCTGATTCACTAGTCAGTAGCGATGATTAATACAACCTACCAAGGCAGCTGTTGTTGGACTTCTTACTTCTACCTTGGATTTACAACCTTTAATCAGGGCCCCCTAGCTCATGACTTGATAACAGGTATAGAAAAACATTAGTGTATCAGTCATTCAGTCATAGTTCTAAGAATATTTAGGGGAGCAAATAAATTGTTGCCCCAAGTATGACTGTTATTTATCCATTTATCCTGGACCTTTGGGTGTATTTAGGAAAGTAATTAAGCATTCTCTACAAATCTCATCCTAAGTGAACTCCAAGCTGAGTCCCTCTGACATTACTTTAAAGCCCCATGGTTAGGGAACCACATTGCTAAGGAAACCCTGTAAGTACAGGTAGGTGCAGGCTGACAGTAACTCCAGGGCTCCCTTGCACATAATTCATCAGAGCAGGCTGAAGGGGTATGTTGGTGCTATCCCCAAGTTTAAAGGAGCATGTATAGATGTAACCAACATGTATAGATGTAATCAAGCCTCTGCACATATGAGTTAGGTGGATAATCATGCTTCTATATGGAAGAATTTGGGCATCATTGATCTAGGAGAACAAATATAGATTCAACAGAGACGTTACCCCATCTGGCAGCCAGGTTGCCCCAACCTTCTGTTTTGAGGGCCACTAAGGGGAACCTCTGGTGTAAAGCACCATTTTCCCTGTAAAAAACAACACAATCTGAACTATATATATAACTCCTGTCCAGAACATAAATACAAAGAAAAAAATAGAAAGGAACTATGAAGTTATATGGTTTAGTGAGTCATACACAGAATAACCTATCCCCATTACACAATTTTGTGTACAATCACTAATCAACACTCACAACTATGTTCATCTCCTTCTAATTATCTGAATGCAGTGTATTCATTTTTAAAGTAAAAAAAAAAATATATATATGTTTGTAAAATCTGGATTTAATACAGTTTGGAAATATTTCCATGGCACAGTCCTGCAGATACTCTCGGTCTCGTATGTTTGATGGTTTATAGTGAGGTTCCGGTCCCCAGGGCATGGCTCTGAGTTATGGGCTCTCTCCTTTGGTGCCGTTGACTGCAGGAAATTAGTAAGCAACATACAGTGCAACGCTACGGAACAGTGAAACAAAGATGATTGCTGCGCTTCTCAATTACACGGCAGCTTCAGAACTGAAGGATTTAGCATGCCATTATTCATTGTAAATACAGCAAGGCAATCCTTCATCATCTATCAACACAATGCATAATTACAATTCCCATCTGGGAAAACATCCTACTGAACCTCTCCTTCCTTATCTTGGCGCTTATGATCAATGTGGTAAGACAATGCTTTCAGATCAGGGATGCGCTTTTGTCTCAAGTTTGTCAGCTGTCAGTAGGTGTCACACTGAGGAGAGCATGTCACTCACTGCCCCGGACCTCAGATCACCTGTGCCAGATGCTATCCAAGGGACGTAGAAAGTGAGGTGGGACATAGGAGACAGACAGACCCTGAGGTGTCCAGATGACCCAGTGTTAACCTCATTGATACAGTAGGACCAGCCCACATGTCCACCCCATGAAAGTACAATAGTAAGTGTTTACATCAAGACAATGTTATCTCCAGGCAGAATCTTCCTTGGCATCCCTATAAGAAAAAAGAAATGTTTTTTAAGCAATTGATGTTATATTCCCTTTAAAGGTTTATTATGAGTACCCTATTCTGGTAAAGATTTAACCTTAGATTCCTTAAGTAAGAAACAGGAACCAAGCAATCGATAAAGGCATTATATGTCTGTTTATGATGGGACCAGTCTGCTCTGATAAACAATGGATTTCCATTCAGACTGCACTGATGTCAGATAAGAGTCCCTAATGGATGTTGTTGTGTATTTCAGAGCAATAAGGGAGTCAATATAGTATTGCTTGATAGCAAATGCTCACGGGCCTGATAGAACCAGAGTAAAGACATATCCTATTTAGTAGGAGACGTTCGGGCCTGAAACCTTAGTGGCAAAAATGGTTAGAGCAAAAACATCTAAAAGATTTTATATTGAGAACATTAGAATAGCTGCCACCTTACATATGTCCTAATTTCTGCTCTGCTTTATTCTTTCTGGCCAATAGGTGAGTAAATATTGAACATGTTGGTCATGGTTTGTAAATCTCATTGAGTGAGAACCATATTGGCACAAATTCACTATGGGCAGAAATCCACTTATTTTGTGACCTCACCAAATGAGCAGGTCTCCAAACAACACATTGGCTAGCCTCGAATCCATTCATTTTGGTATCATCATTCACCCAAATGATCAGGTGCGGGGGCCCTATAGTCACCCAAACCCTTGCATAACTACCAGGTGTGCAGGGAGTGTGATTTCTCCTGGGCCTATCAGAGGCATGCTGTGTGAGATTAAAAACAAGGAGGATGAAAGGTGAAAGTATACCTGCGGGTATATGTGTCCGCTGGGATGGCCTGTGCTTCTCTAGTTATTAGGGATGCACCCAATCCTGGATTCAGTTCAGGATTTGGGCCGTATCCATGCTTTTTTTGAAGGATTCATTTTCGGACGGTCTCGGCCGAACCGAATCTGAATCCAATTAGCATAAATTAGCATATTCTAATTAGCATCCGGAAAGGATTATATGGTCAGGGGAAAAAATCTTTCGCCATGCGCGCAGCATACAATGATTTTTGACTCCTTCTGATCCTAATTGGCATATGTTAATTAGGATTCAGTTCGGGATTCGGCAGAATCCGTCAGGGTGGGTTCAGGGGTTCGGCCGAACCCAAAAAAGTGGGTTTGGTGCATTCCTACTAGTTATACCACTGACATAACAAAGTCTGTCTTCACAATTCCATGCAGAATCTTGTTTTGACCTGATCTCATATGCAGTTGATTCAGTCTGTATTGACAAACCCAGGATAAGACTGTATTGGAAAATTCCCTTTGGGTCTAAATGTAAAATTTTACCTATATTGTCATATGACAATTCCCAGCTGTCTGCAGAATGCTAGGGAATTGCAGGTACACAAGCTAATATGCCTCTTGTATTTTATCCTAAACACCCAAAGTATGGACCCAGAGGAAATGTGCTTATATTGTGGATATTAGGTCTGTTGTTTGCATTAGCTGCTGTGCTCATCCCATATTGTTGTAGGGAGCCATGAAGGTCAGGGCCTCATGACTAGCAAGGAAAATGTGCAAAGTAAAATTGCTTTTCCCGACTTCCTGATAAAAAGCCCTGATTCCACGTTTGGTTATGAATCTGGATAAGTGAATGTTTCAGCAGAATCTTTAATATTGGTTTTATCCTCCCATCAGTAGAAAATGTGTTTTTGTGCTGTGCCTGCTTCCAGTGTCAGTCTCCAACCAGGAGGCTCATTGTCACTCAGAGTTGCCTGTCACATCCGTCTTGGTAGGGCAAAGCCTTCCCTTCACAACACATATGGAAAGTAAGCACAGAAGGCACTTGCTTTCCTTTCAGGACATCAATCTTTCAGCTGCTGGAGACAGCTCAGGACAGTTGTGCACAGCTATGTGACTGGGGAGAGCCTTTCGAAAATAGGACTTTTCCTTTTATCTGTTCTTTGCAATTCTCAAGTGAGGCAAAGGCATGCAAACCATCCACTGGTATAATGAAAACCTGACTCTTTTTCTGACAACTTGCCTGTAAGTATAAGCTGTTGCCAGTAAATGACAATATGGGAAATTTAGAATAACTAACTCAGTTACAGGGGTGCACAGCCTTCCTATAACTGATTTGCCTGCCTGCCCAGAATATGCACTGCAGCTGTGTGTGCATTGTTCTTCATCCCCTCTGTACAGACAAATCTTCACCACTAGACAAGTAGTGATTTCCCTGCAGATTTACAGCAGAAATTATAGCACTTAATTGTAAATCTACCAGAAAACATCACTTTCTGTGTTTTAGGGCTCCAAGAGTGCCTGCATTTCAAATGCTGTGGTTGGACGGGTGGCTGGTGCTCAGCATATCATATTCCACTGGGCCCGTAAGTCACATGGGGGCATGTGATTTTGGGGTAATCAGATAGCAGATTAAAGCTCAGTACATTGGAAACCACCAAAGTACCTTTATTGTCCTTTTCCACTATTTGCTGCTGAGTACCACAATACTATCCAATCAGATTAATCAAAACCAGTGGAGGCAGCATTATATGCTTATTTTATTGGTCAGATAGACAGGTGTTGAATTTTAAGGTAAACAGATGACAGATTGAAGCTCACCACCTTTAAAAACCCCTAGGTACATACTTTTTCCTTTTCTACATTGCTCTGCTGAGTAGTTCTGCAATACTAATTTCGTTCTCATTGGTCAAATGGAAAGAGTGTGATCAGTGGGGTAAGTACAGAGCACTGGGGACCCCCTCAAAAAAGAGGTCCTGGCACACACAAGGAGAGCAGCAAAGGAGGGGGATTCTCTACAGCTCTAGAGAAAGCAGATCCTATGCCCCCTCTGTGCTGGACCCCCCTGTGACCGTGGGGTCTGTTCCTTTACAGTTATGCCACTGAGTGTGATTTTGGGGCAAAGAAGTGACAGAATATGCAGGGCCACTGCATGCAAAGGGTTTCTGAATTTAACGTATCTGCTTTGAGTCCTCATGGAAAGTTTCACAGCTTTCAGTCACATTTAATGCTTATAAGGAACAAACAAACTCTCTTGTTTATTTGTAATATATATTTATATATACAGTATATCAAACTCAACAGTAGAAAGCACTCACAGCTACAGCATCAATCAGGTCCGTGATTTATTTCAGCATACCATCTACGCGTTTCGATCACCACATGTGATATATATACAGTATATATATATATTTGTCACTTAGTGTGTTACAGGTCAGAACGGAAACACCATGTGGCCTCCCAGACATGCAGGAATACATTACCCATGTGATTAGACTATAAACCTTAAGCCTAACAGTTAATAGATCAGAAACTTCTATACCTCCTGCCCAAAAGGTGTTAATTTATATTCCAGAACAAATTTCATCTGAAGCTGTCACTCCTCGTAGCCCTGCGGTCTGTTGGGACAAAGGCATGGTGGATATTTTTATGAGAGCGTTGGTTTCCTGTTCCCCCTCTGCGTGTCTTTAAAGGGCAGGTGCATGTGTCTAACATGTTCCTGATTCATTTGCTCACATCTAGCTGTGAAATGTGGGTCTGGCCCATCTCGAGGGAAGCGCTCTATAGGGGCCGTACCTCACACATAAGGAGTAATCGCCTCACACTCTCGCTGTTTGATGTGAGATTTCTTTCGCCTGGCGCTGTGTGACTGCTAATGATTTCACATAAATAAGACATTCTTTAAAACCGAATTAGGGCCAGATCATGCTGTGTGGGAATTAAGGGAGCCCTCGCAGGACAGGTACTGGAAAGCTGATTAACAATTACTGCTTACAATTCATTCATTCATTTAGCTACTGAACTTTAGATACAGTATATAATCCTGCCTCTGCTTTTCTACAGGTTTGATTTCTCCTTTTTTTATACCTTACAAAAGCCGAGCAACTGAAATGTTTTGGGACAAAGCATAACCCCAGCGCAATGTAACCACTTTGTAATTACTTTCATATCTTTCTCATTGTTTTCCTTGCTTCAATGTTGTAACCAACAAAGACATTGGGTTATTTCTCTGCCGACACTGGATTGTTCCCAAGGATATACAATGCACTGTGTATGTTACTGATGTGAAACTGAGGGTGATTAAATAATGTCATTTAGCAAACATTAGGGCTGACTGTTGCGTGTACGGTCAGAGCATCCCCACAGGGGCCATATAGAAAAGGTCATAAAAGTTTTTGCATAAACACTGAAAAAACACATACATCTCTTATCCAGAAAGGATAAGAGATACAGGAAGGCCATCACCCATTGAGTCTATTTTAATCAAATAATTCACATTTTAAAAAATAATTTCCTTTTTCTCTGTAATAATAAATCAGTACCTTGTACTTAAGGTATAATTCATCCATATTGGAGGCAAAATAAACCTTTTGGGTTCATTTAATGTTTACATTATTTTTAAGTAGACTTAAGGTATTGATGTAAATGAATTTTAATATTAGCTCCCCATATTAGGGGGAGATACTGTAAGCATCATAGAGAGGAGGTGATAGGTAAATGGAGCATCACATTTTGCACACAGCTTTCCAATTGTCAGGTAACAACGGCACTGTTTTGCACAGGGTGCTATTTGCCCTAAGGCCAGTCCTATATAGATGTCTGTCAGCACAATGTTGGGAATGTAGTTCAACAAAGGGCTGATGATTACTTTCTGTAAAGCCCTGAGTAGCAATTTACACAACTTTGTGCCCTGTTTTCACAAGAGGAATGGGAGCAGCAGTGGTGTAACTACAGCCGACAATGTGACTGCAGTGGGGCCCAGAAAGCACACTAGTAGGGTTGCCATGTGGCCGGTATTTGACAGGCCCAGATGGTAAATACTAGAGTTGCCACCTTTTACTTCAGCCAGGTCTGGATTGGGATCCAAAATAGGCCCTGGCATTTCATGTACACAGAGGCCCAAACAGCCCCCACCAGCCCAATAAATGGTGACGGCCTATGGCATCTTAGAGCAGCCCCTCTAGCATTTGCCAGAAACAGCAGATTGCCAGTTCAGACCTTAGCAATGGACTGGTTGAGGGCCGATGATGTCACAGGCAGAGCAGTGACATCAGGGTGACATATGGGGGCAGGGTCATTACATGTGGGGCATATTCTTTTTGTGTGTGTTTGTGGGGGTGACATCAGAGGCAGCTATTACCCAGATTCTTGTTCAAATTTTACAATGCTGACAACCAGACAGCTTTAAACTACACAGCCTTAAGGAAAACTGAACTATTTGGTACTAAACCAAACAAGTGGCAACCTAAAAGGACCTGCACCCAACTGGCATTGTTCCTCCTGCCTGCAACCATGCATGTCAAATCAAATCACTCAATAGCACAGAAGGGTGGGGAGCACTTTAATGCGATGTGGAGCATAAAAAATCTTTTGCAGGGGGGCACAGAAAAAATGAAGTTAAGCCACTGGGGAGCAGATTTAGGTAGCCTCTGCTGCAGCTGCTGCCTATTTATATGTATTTTTATATTTATATGCCTCTTGTATTTATATAACCTCAATCTTAAAATCCCTATTTGTTGAAGCTCTCCCTTTTAATGGCTCCATCAGCTGCAAATATCTTTTGGCTATCAAGCAGACCTATACAATTTGCCTATATTTACAGTATATGGGCTATATATTGTGCTGTCTTATATATCCTTTATATATATATCTCATAGATCACATTTGTCAAACACAAGGTCCCACTTGGCTGTTTTATGTGGCCCGTTGTTATTGTGCCTGACCGATCAGCTGACCAATTGCCTGTCTGCTCCAGTCCCAGTGGCGCTGTGACTGTGCCTGACCATGCAGCACGACCAATTGCCTGACTGCGCCGCTCCAGGCTCTCCAAGCGGCTGCTCTTACGTTCTACCCAGCAGGGTGTGTGGTGTATATTACATCATTCCGCGCCACGCACCCTGCAGGGCAGAATGTAAGAGTCATGCAATTGGTCACCTGCATGGTCAGGCACAGTCACCACGGGCCAAATAATGAACCGCTGCTCATCTGTGGCCTAGGTTGGCCAGGCTCTCATCCAGTCTTGTCCAGTTTGCTTTGTGCTTATTATTTTCAAAGCATGATTGATGCATAAGTACATAAAGCTGACCAGCCCACCCCCAACAATGATTGCCTGCTGCTATGTGTTCGGAGACATTAAACACAAAGTGGGCACTGCATTCATACTGCTACCCCAGGGTATGCAAGTCTTTCACTGTGTATAGTGTGTGCGAGGGGCCAATAATCACTGTTTATAGTATGCTTGGTGTGTCAGTGCCCAGTGCTTGGGGGCCATATTGTGCCATGAAATGTTGGGCACCAACGGCACAAGAGAAAGAGAGGTGAAAAGACAAGATTACACCAACAGCAGTGTTTTAGTCCCTCCTCCTATGCCAGGATTTCAAATGATGGAGAATAAGAAGAACTGTTTTGCAGCTGGATTTCAGCATATAAAAATGGTATTTATTCATTCTTTTTAAAGGAGCAGGTTACAGTAATAGGTATATTAGGGGCTTCTGTGTTGATAGGGACTCTTCAACAAATGTTGGTTTTGAAGCTGGAGTTCCCCTTTAATATTTTTGTAAATGCTTGTAGAAAATGGGCACATGTTATTTAACACGACAGCCTATTTCTACACTTACACATGAGGGTTACAATGGTTCAAGGAAAGATACTTCATAGGCAAACAATAACAGTGCCCCCAGTGGCTATTCCCTTGTATAATGGGATTGCTCCCTTGCCTTTAGCAAGCAATGAGGTTTGAAGCATCTCTCAGACATGGGAGCACTTATTCCGCTCACTAAGAAACACTTATGTTCTTTTCAAAGTGATTGACTGCTCAGTACATTGTTCCTTTAAATTAAAGGAATGTGCTTCAACATGAGAAATCCACAGAAGAAAGTAATATTTTATCCGGCAGGCACTTTTTTTTCCATTGGAGCTTTTATTAATAGCCTCATTGTATCTTTATTAATCCATTTGGAAATGTACAAATTACTAATCAGAGACAGCCGCGATCCACAAAAGAATTCTTCAGAGGGAGATGGCACGCTCTGCGCATGTTAATATAATTAGTATTTCTTTCAAGTCCAGTTTTGAGTTAATTAATCTGTGTAGAACTCAAACTCTTCATTCGCCCATGTCAAGGTTATAACTTTATTAGTAACAACTCATTTTTTTCTCCTGTTTTGAGCATGGATATCTGCCTCAGGGAAGAAGAGAAAAAGAGATGTAGCAGTGCATCAATCACAAAAACAAGATGTGTGCATTGGTTCATTTTGTGCTACATAACTAAATCCTAACATACAGGTATATGAGATAAAACAATAAGGACCCACATACGAGGCAGCATGAAGACAATAGGGGCTAAAGGCACTAAAGGTTATACACGACCTGATGCTCATGGTATCTGACCCACTGGCCATATGGACAGATACTGTATGATGGGCTATACATGTGCATGTCCACCTGTTCATTGAGGCCAACCACCCCAACGATCGGGACAGCAGGAAGTGGAGTCACTGAAATGCAAGATCTGAGGGCATGGTGACTGGCCATACATGCCCACATGATTGGCCAGTATGGTCAAAATCACTTAAACTGCCCAACCAAATCTAAGCATGCGTGGCCAGCTTGAAGGATGTAAAAGTGCATCCCTAAGTGTTCACATTAAAGGACATGAATCCTGGGTCTGGCTGAGCTCTGCACTTGGCACTGGATCTCCAATTTGGTGCATGGCTTCAGCAGCCGCAAGTAAGGTTGCCACCTTTCTGTACATGGAGCTCCAGGCAAGGGGGCCAGCAGCGATCTTAATGAGGACAGGTAACATCTGGGGTGGGACTATAATGCATTGATCAGTGATTGGCTGACTGCCGTGTCAATAAAGGAGAGTCCTGTGCAAATAACCTTATGTAGAGACCCATAGGGTTAATATGCCCCTATGGCTTTAAACCCTACCATTTTCTGTATCTTCCTGTTACCGGGCAAAGACTAATGTATCTAGTTTGATATTAGCATTTTGTGCCTTATTGGTTTATAGGTAGAACACTCCCTTTAATATAGTGCTTAGCAAAGAGGTGGATCCTCCTCTTTGACTGCATCTGTTGACTCAAGTTCCACTGAACATGGGATCAACAGGCCCCAGTAAAACCGTCTACATTAGAGTCTGCACCTAGCTCTAGTGAAGTCAGGGAACAGGGACCCCATGAACGAGGATTAGCAAGAACAGCAGAACATCTTTAAAAGCACTTTCTAGGAAAGTGAGATAGTCTAGTTAAAAAGAGCAGTTTCTGGCTCCAACCAGGAGAGATTAGCTGGAAGTACTCTACCCTACAGGCACTGTTGCCGTAGAATAGGACCACGGTTAAGACGCAGGAATCAGGTTAGTTCCTATCCCTGATCTATAGTCGGCCCTTTGGGATCCTTAACTGCTAAGGTACACTTCCTAAGGACCTGAGATACTTATCCAGACTACTCTCGACAGTGGTGCCGTGTTGTTTGGCTGTCTTTGCCCTGCCATACTCTGTAGATGTGGGATAAACCAGTGGACACCATCCCTTTCTAACCTCTGTGCCTTTGTCTGCTAACTTCTCTGAGTGAGTATTGCAATAACCCTGTGGATCATTTGTCTTGGACAATAATCAAGTTAAGTTCTGTTTTACTACAAAAGAACCTTCTGGCGTCCATTCTTTCAATTACTTAGCACAAGTGAGTTGTAGCTGCACTACACCCCTTGGATATTTCCACATAGCGAAAGCCCATCTTGTGTGTTAGAGTCCTATGTACCCTATGTACTCTGAAGCCTATCTAGTTGGTCTGGTCTGTAAATACAGCCAAATAGGGGTTACACTGATTTATAAAGCTAGGCAGGCAGTTTTGACCTGGACAGCCCTTCCGAAAACCAGAGTGTCTGGATCAAAACTGGACAGGTGGCAACCCCAGCCCCAAGGCATCCTGGTCCTTACCATATGACATGCAAGGGGCATGTACTGGGCTCTATTGTTGCCTGTGCCTTCTCCCTAACTTGTCTGAATGACACACAGTATAGGAGACAGGTACGGGGCTGCCTATATCCCTCCCCCTATAGGGTGAATGCAGGTCTCTGTGGCCTGTCTTGGAGTGCAAAAAACACCCATGATGGATTCTGTCTGTTTTTGCACTTTACACCCTGTCCTGCACTAAATGACCCCTAATGCATCTGCCTTGATAAGATTTATCATATATATCCTGGTGAAACATAAAATATTTCAGCTGGGGACCAAGGGATTTAAATGGTGTAGTAGGGATCTGATCTATGAATATCTGTGAAATAACTCATCTTCTCTGAGTTTTCTGGTGCTCTTTGCTGTGGGGCCCAGGGACATGTAAGCAGTTTATATACAGATCTGGTGTCTACAAGCCAGCTGCACAGCTGCTCTCTATATGCACAGGCTCTGCTCAGTGTAGAATAACGGTCCATATAGTTTTTACTCGCAAATTAGATTTATTGTAACTGAAATTAAAAAACTGACCAAAAGATCCCTTACATCTTTAGCAAGAAAAGTATGATAGAGGCTTTTGGACTGAAACAAAGCTTTGAACACACTGGGCCTTTAAACCCCTGCCAATAAATAAACGCCCATTGTGCTGTTATTACTGCCAAGGGAAACGCAACATGTGAACTGACTCCAATGATTCCTTGTATCTATAGTAATATGCAGCAGCTCAGCTCTTATGGACTGAATACAACTTTAGTCATTCTGGCTAGTGGCTCCTGGAGAGTGTGTCATGGGGAAATAATTTTGAATCCATATTTTACATGCAGAACACCAGTAACTAAATAAACCTGGCCCATGCACTTTGATGTGATGTGAATGATAAATCAGAATTTTAGAGTATCTCACAAGTGGCCAAATCTTTATCTATATATTACAAACCGGATTCCAAAAAAGTTGGGACACTAAACAAATTGTGAATAAAAACTGAATGCAATGATGTGGAGGTGCCAACTTCTAATATTTTATTCAGAATAGAAAATAAATCACGGAACAAAAGTTTAAACTGAGAAAATGTACCATTTTAAGGGAAAAATATGTTGATTCAGAATTTCATGGTGTCAACAAATCCCAAAAAAGTTGGGACAAGGCCATTTTCACCACTGTGTGGCATCTCCCCTTCTTCTTACAACACTCAACAGACGTCTGGGGACCGAGGAGACCAGTCTCTCAAGTTTAGAAATAGGAATGCTCTCCCATTCTTGTCTAATACAGGCCTCTAACTGTTCAATCGTCTTGGGCCTTCTTTGTCGCACCTTCCTCTTTATGATGCACCAAATGTTCTCTATAGGTGAAAGATCTGGACTGCAGACTGGCCATTTCAGTACCCGGATCCTTCTCCTACGCAGCCATGATGTTGTGATTGATGCAGAATGTGGTCTGGCATTATCTTGTTGAAAAATGCAGGGTCTTCCCTGAAAGAGATGACGTCTGGATGGGAGCATATGTTGTTCTAGAACCTGAATATATTTTTCTGCATTGATGCTGCCTTTCCAGACATGCAAGCTGCCCATGCCACACGCACTCATGCAACCCCATACCATCAGAGATGCAGGCTTCTGAACTGAGCATTGATAACAACTTGGGTTGTCCTTGTCCTCTTTGGTCCGGATGACATGGCGTCCCAGATTTCCAAAAAGAACTTCGAATCGTGACTCGTCTGACCACAGAACAGTCTTCCATTTTGCCACACTCCATTTTAAATGATCCCTGGCCCAGTGAAAATGCCTGAGCTTGTGGATCTTGCTTAGAAATGGCTTCTTCTTTGCACTGTAGAGTTTCAGCTGGCAACGACGGATGGCACGGTGGATTGTGTTCACTGACAATGGTTTCTGGAAGTATTCCTGAGCCCATTCTGTGATTTCCTCTACAGTAGCATTCCTGTTTGTGGTGTAGTGTCGTTTAAGGGCCCGGAGATCACGGGCATCCAGTATGGTTTTACGGCCTTGACCCTTACGCACAGAGATTGTTCCAGATTCTCTGAATCTTCGGATGATGTTATGCACAGTTGATGATGATAGATGCAAAATCTTTGCAATTTTTCGCTGGGAAACAACTTTCTGATATTGCTCCACTATCTTTCTGCGCAACATTGTGGGAATTGGTGATCCTCTACCCATCATGGCTTCTGAGAGACACTGCAACTCTGAGAAGCTCTTTTTATACCCAATCATGTTGCCAATTGACCTAATTAGTGTTATTTGGTCTTCCAGCTCTTCGTTATGCTCAAATTTACTTTTTCCAGCCTCTTATTGCAACTTTTTTGGGATTTGTTGACACCATGAAATTCTGAATCAACATATTTTTCCCTTAAAATGGTACATTTTCTCAGTTTAAACTTTTGTTCCGTGATTTATGTTCTATTCTGAATAAAACATTAGAAGTTGGCACCTCCACATCATTGCGTTCAGTTTTTATTCACAATTTGTTTAGTGTCCCAACTTTTTTGGAATCCGGTTTGTATATACAGACGTCCCATGGACTTTGCAAAGCACCATTCAGACTGTATGTGACTGTGTATGTGAGTCAATCTTCAGCAGTTCTCATTACACGATAAAGCAAAGATTTAGAAATTTTTGAAAATCTCTGTCTGATAACCACAGGCACTAACCGGAGTTAAGGTGTACATACAGCACAGACCTTGCTGTTGATTTGGCCTTAAACTGGCCACACACGGCAAATTTAAGCTGCCAATTTGACGACTTATCTGCCAGTGTATGGGGCCTTCTGATAGACCTACCCAACTGAAAATCAGGCAGATGTTGATCGGGCAGGTTTGTTTTTCCTGTCGGGTAGAAGACTGCACCAGCTTGTATTAACTGTCCTTGTGATCCAATTGTTTGGCTCTCCCTCAGAATCTAACATGTATTAACACATTATTTCTTGTACTAATTCACTCATTGTGCTGCCTGAGTGCCTGAATTTTGCTCAATGTTCTATAAGTGCCTATTGCCAGTACTTCATTGCCAGTGCTTCAAGCACTGCATTTCCAATAAATGACTATGGAAAGTAGTGACAGGCGCATGGGGGTGTTGCAACAACTGCTGTTTTACACCCCAAGGCGGCAGCAGCGGTCAGTGACATCAGCCTTCGTCTGTGCTTCCTCCTTCCTTGGTTTACATGAGCTGGTTTATCTAAGGAAGGAGATGAGCAAGACCACAGTGCATTTCACACATCATTATTACATATTATAATAGAAAGGCAAGCCCCAGCTCCAGTGATTTGCTTCAGTGAAGCATGCAGGCGTAGCTTTCCATATCATCCTTTGTAGAATTCCAAAAGTACACATGGACGACTAGAAAAGAAAGTCCATTCTTGCATTGTTTTCATAAAACTACCCTTTTGTTTTTTTGGGCCGTCTGTAAATATACAGATTAAAATGCTTTCCCCCATATTGAATTGTCTGTATTACATCAGGCAAATGAGGACTTTAATTTCATGCTTTGCTGCACTAAGTTGACATACCTGGCTCAACTGTACCTGTAAAAACTCCCTTTCTGTTGTTAATGCACATTTATGTCCTATTTATCATTCAGCCTACATTATATTTAGTGCCACCAACAGATGTAAAGCTCAAATAACTTCAAAAACCATACGGAGCCTGTTAGTGTTGGTTTTGTCCAGGCTATTGTTAACCTGAGTGCTTGGCAATAAGCATGTCTGGAGGCATTGCATTCAAACATGACAGGCCTAGTAGGGTTTTTTAAAGCAAGAAACAAGTAGTCTCTTGGACAAAAAACTACATTCACCTTAATCTTTGACATAAACCTGGCGAAACCTGGCAACATTTTTACTTATCACTATTATAAAGTGAACTAGGAAGCTGTGCTTGGTTTTCATTGCCTCTGCTTTCCATGAGCTCCTCAATACTCCATCAAAAAGCCTTGTGTGATACTTCTCTTAAGGAGGCCATAACCAGGAAGATTTAAGCTGCTGATTCAGCCCCTTCAGACTTGGCAGCTTATCAGCTCATGTATAGATCCTTCCGAAGGGCCTACCTGACAGATATTTTGGCAAAAATTGGGCAGGTGACGATCAGGAAGGTTTGGTTTCCTGTCAAACTAGGGGCCACTGAATCTGCACGTTGATGCAGTCTTCAATCTGACTGCCTGCATAGCTCCAGTTATGATCCAATTATTGGCCCAAGGGCCAAACAGTGGGCATATTGGTGAAGATCCACTTATTTAGCAACTTCACCAAAACTGTATGGCTAGCTTTTGAATAGGAGGATTTAAGTTAGTTCTCTTACTCTCTATCTAATGCAGCTGGGGCAAATGACTTATAGGACTAAAAAAAGCAAAGAAATCTACACTAGGAAAATATCCCATGATGATCACCCAGGACTCTTAAAATCTTAAAATCATATGCTTTGAAGGGCAAAAGGTATTAATTACATTTCGATTAGTGCTATTATGTCCTACAGTTGTTCATACAGCAAGATGGCAGCCAATTCATTGCTTTTTAATTGTTGCCCAACCATTTGAATCAGTCTTTGTGCAATCCCAACCATCTGTATTTTAGAAAATGGGATTAGCCCCCAATAAATTCTCCCAGTATTTTTTTGGTTAGTATAAGGGAATCAATTCACAACCCAACTGAATTTTCCATGGAAAAATGATTAATGATAAACCTATGTAAATTGTTATGGATCATTTCTCGGCCAAGGAATGCCAATGGGGGTGTTTAGAGTGATAGTTATGTCCCGTTCCATACTGGTGCTTCATGTTGACTGTATTAAGAAGCAGTGGCAACAACTGGGAGAGTTTTTTTTATATACCAGTTGGTCTCTATAACTCCCCAAATAATATACAAATACATTATAAAAAAATAGATCTTTTTCTCTAAATATATCTCATTTATTTTAAAGTTTATAGCAAGGGAAGGAATTGTTTTTTTTCCAAAGGTGCAGGATTTTGATAAATTTCGCATGCCTTAGCTACACTATACATTTCGCAGTATTGTAAAAGGTCAGAGTAAAAACCATAAAACATAAATATATGACAACAATTGTTTTATTCTACTGGTGAAAAAAAAAAGCGACAACAACAAAAACCCTGATCCATTATGTTCTTAAATTAAAGCAAGAAGCTAGTGTCATCCTGAGAAATTAGGCACCTACTGGGTATTTTGTTAGCAGAGAGGGAATACAAATCCATTCTACCATTAAACAATGTGCCATTCTCCACTTCATTATTCTTGCCTTCTTTAGATCAATTATACACCTCTGTAGCTAAGGAAGATGGATGTTATGTGAAAGCTGTAAAACACTGTGTATTAAATGCAGCGCTGTGTTCCAAATCTGATTTACACCTTGTTCGCTGTGGCTTTTTTTTCTTCTAGAGAATGAAACAGCCTTTGAAATGCAAGAGTGACCCAGAGACTCCTTTTCCTGTTGCTTGCATCATTTTAAGGGCCTGTAATAATAATCCTGATTAAGTGTCCCAGGGACAATACACTCTCCGCCGGCTATCTAGGGGTTTAGGAATCAGTCCAATCAGTACTTGCCTTGAATACACACAGACCTAGAACAATAGTGTTTGCCTCTGTATAAAGATAACCACTAGCTGTGTAATTATACAAGGGATCAGGCTCAACAGTTCCCCAAGGTAAAACAAACAATTAATCTTCTCTTTATAGTTCAGTATGTTAAACAGAAAACATTAATACTCACATCCCTCAAACCCCAGGTATATGAAATGTTGTGTATTTGTTATTAATTTGCCCATGTGTTCTTTTCTTTCCAACAAATTCCCAGTTGTATAAAGGGAAGCCTGCCGTTGTTTGATATAATAAATCTTTATTCATTTTTAACAGGGTTAGATTTAGGCTGAAAAGCTTACAGAAATTATCAGCCTCAGCTGGGTTAGTTATGGTGGCTGGCACACATTATTATTTGTATCTTATATACTGCTAACATATTCCACAGTGCTTTATAGAAATGATCAGTTACACGAATCTATGCCCCAGTGGAGCTTACAATCTAAGGTCCCCATCACATTCACACACATTATGGTCAGCTTTATTAGGAAACAACCTGTTTGCATGTGAGAGGAAACCAAAGGACCTGCAGGAAACCCACACAAGCATGCAGTACAAATGGCACTGGACTACTATAAGCAGATCACATAACAAACAAATAAATACGCTGTTCATAATAAACTATTTATAAATTGGGTTTATCTTTTTCTCATACTTCTATGGCAGGGATCCCCAACCTTTTTTACTTGTGTGCAACATTCAACTGTAAAAAGAATTGGGGAGCAACACAAGCATGAAAACCGTTCCTGGGGTTACAAATAGGGGCTCTGATTGGCTATTTGGTAGCACCTATATGGGCTGGCAGCCTACATGAGGCTCTGTTTGGCAGTACACCTGTTTTTTATGCAACCAAAACTATCTCAAAAGCCAGGAATTTAAAAATAAGCACCTTCTTTGAGGCCACTGAGAGCAACATCCAAGGGGCTGGTGAGTAAAATGTTGCTCACGAGCCACTGGTTGGGGATGACTGTTCTATGGCACATACAGAGATACTGCAGTGTCTATGCTGTCAAAAGAAAAAATGAAAAGGTCATCCATAGAAGTCCCTCTAAAGGAAAGATTACCAAGAAACAATGCTAGAATATAGGTTGACCAAGCAATAACATGTGAACTAAACAGCTCCTGTGCCTGGTAGTACTGTATAGTTCTTATCCGTGCAACCCTTTCTCCCTTTCCTGTAGACCTGAAACATTTGTTCAACTAATTTCACCCATGACTCAGTACTGTTTCCTTGATTCCTCCACTGATGGGTGATCTTTCTGCTCTCCATGCCCTAGCCAGTATCACCTCTACCCTGCCCGCCCTAAAAGGAAGATAATGGCTGTTTTACCAATATTGCCTCCATTGTAGATAAGGAATCCTTCTCTAGAATGTCTCCTTTTCCTACATAAAAGCCCATTGGATGTCCTTTGTGTGTGCTTTATGTGGCTCCTGTTCTTGTGCAGCTATAAGAATCAATAAATGCATTTATATTGTAAATATACTCCTATTTATGAACACAACTAAGTTTTGCAATAATATATAAAATAAAATAAAAAAAATTTATATATATATATATATATATATATATATATATATATATATATATATATATATATATTTATATATATATATATAAATATAAAAAATGCATTATACCCTTTGGGGTACAGATTGGTGAACAGTGATTTTTCTGGATGGCAACATTCTGAATTGTGGACCAACAAAGTGTATGTTAAAATCTTGCAAGCAGGTATGTGCCAGTAAATCAATGCCCAGTTCGTTCGACATTTTCTGTGTTTAAATCAATTGCCTAGGGTGACAAGAAACTATAAGATATGGACTGCTGAGGCCCAAACTCTCTCTTGATGCAATGTTAGCACAACAACTATTTATTCAGAGTATGGATTTCTATCGGCAGGCACCTGCAAAAAAGCCCATAACATCACCATAAATAATGCCAAGACTTCCACAGTGCTGGGACCCTTGGAACTATGGTCTCCCAGCACTCCCAGAACAGTGCCTAGTGGCTAGTGAATACTGTATATAAAGCATCATCACACCTATTCAGTCTAGAGGTAGTGTTTTCAGTGAATCTTCTAATGATACATATTAATACATTGATATAGTGGACTTTACAGAAGTGATGAAGAGAACTTTAAACATGCATTCTGAAAATTATGCAGAATGTTTGATGTGTCATTATCTGTCGGGAAACTTTACTGTTTTCAAACAGTTTTTGAAACTGCATTATTTAAACAGTTACTTAAAATCATAGGGGTCGTTTATAAAGGTGACGTAATGTGCAAAGTCACATGAAATCCCCTAGCACTATGCACAGGTTTTGCCATCAGCCTGTTTAGAAATACCACACTATAAAGTCCTAGCACAGGCTACAATTTAACATGGTCATGATAAGCCTGGCACTGATGAAAGAAGGTGAAAATAGACATTATGTAGGAAGATACGGGTAAGATATGTGGAAAGTGCAAGGTGCCCAGTGCTATGGACTGAGCTGCTGGTTAGTAAGAACATACTGAAAGATAGCATTCACATAGCTGGGGCACAGCTATCATCAGCTAAAATATGCATACAACACAGCTCCTTGTGCACCTGCATAACACTTACATATTTATAAATATCTATATTTATCTAAATTTAAGTTGCTCTGTGATAGCTGTACCCAGCTGTGTGAATGCCATGTTTTCCTGCGATTTGCACTAACAGCTCTGTTACCTTACTTAGCATAAGGCACCTATTAGGGACACCCTGTGCTATCCAGATGTGTAACCCCCATACAGAAAGCCCAATGCCCCCTTATTTCATTAGTGCCAGATTTTGCACAGGGCACCTTTTGAAAAAGTCAGTAGTTTATTGACCTGTGTTTTGGTAAAAAATGATGGCTTGCCCAACAGGGTTGGCTTAATATCTCTTGGGCAGCTTTAAGCTGGCTATACACATAAATCTCTGCTTGTTTTACAATGCTACCAAATAAGTGTTACTTTCTTCAGTATACCCACATTGAGCTTTGATCACAACGCTTAAAATGCTGGAGGCTGGTGAGGACCATAACCACTGGTTGATGCAGGATTTTTAATCCTGTCCAATCAATAACTGGCTTATTGTTGAAAAAAAATTTGTTGGACAGGCCCCACCCATACGTGGAGCAATAAGCTGCCAACTTGGTCCTTTTGGACTGAGTCACCATTTTAATCGGTGCATGTATAGTCACATAGCTGTGGATACAGATCTCTCCTGTCCTGACTGACCTAATTAGGCCTTTATTATGATACAACCATTGGCCCTGGCACAAAACAATGAGATCAACCCACTCTAAAGGTGGCCATACACTTAAAGATCCGCTTGCCTGGCGAGGTCGCCAAGCGAGCGGATCTTCTTCCAATATCCCCATCTATGGGTGGGCGATATCGGGGGAATTTAGGCTAATTCGGATTCGAATTATAACTAATGGAATAGGCGCAGTCGGTTCGGGGACCGCATCCAACTGAACCTTAACCCCCAACTTGGGTGGCAAGCTAGGAGAAAGCTCACCAACCAAGCAGATCTTTTCATGTACGGCCTGCTCCATTAATTACAGCAAAAATAGGGAGTGTTTAGATCACAGTAACGCCCTAAAGTTTGCTTTTTCCATAAGCCTTATATAAAGGGAAATGTTGTGAGATAACATGTACATCAAAAAACACAAAGAATAAAGACAATAAATAAAGTAAATGATTGAATCATCTGATAAACACAATGAGTCACAAAGTGCAAGGTCCCGGTCTTTTTTCCCTATCAATAATTCTCTATTGGGTGCAGAAGAATAGAAGATCAGTGTCCTCATTGTCACCACTAGGAAGGTAAACAGTGAAGTGCATTCACAGCCTCTCCTCATTTGGCAATAGCAAAATTACTTCCTAATCCCCTTCATGATAGAAAAAGTAGAAGGTGACTGCCTCTCCAGCGGTGTATGTTTAGCTTACTTTACAGATTTGCAGTTATTTGGCCAAATTTCAAATCTTTTAAAACAAGTGTTCCATTTTGCTAATGGACAATCTCAGGGGCCTAGGCACATTTTACATCTGTAATCCTGTTATCATTGTATCCTCCTGGCTGCTGTACATACACTAGGGGCCTTGTTCAGATCAGCAATACCGGTAATTTGAGAAAAAGCACTTTGCGTTGGGTTTGAAGTGAGAAAGCCTGAGAATTGTTTGCACTGCAAATGGTGTAATTCAGTCTTATAAGCACTCACTCAGGTGTGGATGCACGAATGTAGGTATCCACGCACCCAGGTCAAAAGACCAATGTGTATCTCAATAATTAAATAAAATACTATTCTACAATTTGTGCCCCTACAAGGTGTTTTTATTGCCCAGGGGATGAACAGTTTTCTCTAAATGACATTATTGCATTAATATAATTTGGCACATGCATTGCATCATATAATTAGTCCTTTGCACTGAAGAAAAAAAAGTTGGACAGTAATTTGAAAGGGCACTCTGAACCTCAGCTAGTTGTTAAGAAGGTGTATGTATAAGGCAACTACCATGCGTGGCGGATTCCCTGCCTGCTGATAAATGCAGGCCAAGGATCTACCTGGAGCCATTGTGTCGGCCCAAGTGCAGGTAAATCTGATCTGTGTTCCTGCATCCAAACTGATGCAATGACTCTGGGTGCAGGCACATCAGTAAGGTATATATCAGAAAGTACAGCTGGCCATACATGCACAGATTAGGTTGGGCAGTTTGGCCAGTTTTGACCAACTATTAGGGCATGTATCCAAGTATTGGGGTTGGGTTCAACAGATCATCCTATGAGCCTATCAGACTGCATATCAACCACCCCTTATTATTAATCCCATCTGCCGATGCACTAAACTGGCAGCTCTTCTTCTCTCCCAATAGTTTCATCCATTCTGAATGCTATCTGTCTTTTCAGATGCCATGTAGGATCAGCCAAAGCAACTAGGAACTTACGCCTTAATCTTGCAGTGAGCTGGGTAGCAGAATACCTGAAAAACTGCACACACTTTGCTTAGGGACTTGAGTGATGGTGTAGGCCCATTTTCTGGAATAAAAAAAACAAAACACAGGCCAATAAGGTGTTAGCATCTTTTATTGGGCAGCATATGCCCACCTTGATGCTACACCCCTGCCCCCACCCCCCTAGTTTTAAGTAGGGTTCCAGGTTGGCTTCTCCAGTTCTAAACTTATAAATATTCCTACTATTTTATTTATGTGAGATTAAATATATAGTGTTATTGCATTTCAGAGAAGCCCCTTGAGCACCCAGTAATTAATGAATTAAGCAATTGCCCTCCTTACCAGAGCTGTGAGAACAAGTAAAATGCTACTTGTAGAAACTGCAATGGCAATCAGATTCTGAAATTGGACTGCTGTATAGAGGAAAAGATAGCAACTTATTAGTAATGCCCAACCTGGTGTGCTTCAGTTGAAATACAAGTCCCAAGGCCAAAGGCTGCAATGTATTTAATTGATGTGAGCAATACGTATGAATTGGTATTGATTGATAATGTATTGCACTCATTAACAAAACATATATTGTCTTATATCTTCAAGGACCGTGATGTATTTTTATTCTTATCTTTAATTATAGTACAGTTTCACTGAAACCCCTTAAGTTCCTTTGAAGAGCCAAACAATTGCCCTAACTACTGAGTAATAGCAGCTACATATCAGACAAAAGCTCTCCTTAACAGATATGTTTTTAAGGGGTCAAGGGTACTAAGTTCCTGCATAACTTGCTACAGGTAGGGGCACACAGGGTGGATGATCTGCTCCTAAATACTGACATTGTCATTTGGCCTGAAAATATATACTTACATTTGTTTCCGGGTGAGATCCACTCAGTGCAGCTGCATGTGTGCCTGTCTGGGGACATTTACTGGTGAGCTGTTAAAAAGAAAACAATGAGACTATTATGGGTAACTAGACCAGGGCCAAATATATGGCGTAATTACAAATAGCAAATAAAGGGGTTCCTTGAAGTTTATTTTGCTCAGGGCTTTGCAACTACCAAAGACAGCCCTGTTCCCCATGCTGCATAAGTGGCCAGTAATCTATGTTGTGTGATATATGAGCTCTGCTCTGTAAACATTGGAGAAAAATTGCATTCTAATATGTGCAAAATGTGTGCTTTATTCAGAGTTTTGTACATTACAAACATTAGGTGTCTCGAGTTTCTTTTTTTTTTACTCTTTTTCTTATCAGTTTGCTTCATCCATCAAAAACCTACAACCTACAACCATTCTTCATCTGTTCTGTGACAGTGAACTCAAACCAATGAGAGCAGCCATTGGTCATACCCTGATTGCAATGCTTTACATTGGGTCAGCCCTGCCTGACCTTGCTATAGATGCTTTGCATGGTTAATTAGAGCATTAAAAGCAGACGAGCAGGAAAAATTTAGTTTTAACAAAGAAGGAGAACTACACTCTTGAGATTAAAAACATATTATCAAAGCCAGAATTGCACCCTTGGTCACTCTGAGAAACCAAGCATAGATGGAGGAACTGCGTAGATGCTGAGGGCATGTCAATCTAATTCCAAAATCTGCAGAATTGTGAGGAGCCAATGTGACCCAGTTGCAGTTGCCATCAAATAAATCACGTATATCATATAATTAACATGTAAGGACCCCCTAATAGACCCTTAGTGTTCACGGAAGAAGCACTTGCACCCTGTGGTTTGCCCTCAACGTGAAGAACCACTTACACTGCTACAAATGAAAGTTCTGTTCCTCTAATCTAAAGGAGGGGCCTTTGCTGCGCTCATCTTTTCTATGGAAAAAAGATACAACGCTATTAATCCCCTCTAATGTACTTGTAAAGAGAAAATCCTCCTTGTATAGAGTTTAAATCCTCCATCCCCTTTACCAGTTTAGTTTCAGTCTCTGCACTCTCTCCAGCTCATTAATATCCTTCTTAAGACTGCACTGCATACTCAAGGTGAGGCCTTACCAGGGACCTATAAAGAGGCAAAGATTAAATTCATGTGCGAATGTCATGTAGAGCAATCTATTGGCTATGCCTCAAATCATTCAGTTTTTAAAAATCTATAAATCAACAAATAAGTCTTAGAACCCCAGCCTTCCTGAGTTGTCTGGGGCCTCATTTTATTTAACTATTGCCCTTTTGACAAATACAAAATGCGATTACACTGGATGCCAGTGTAAGAGCCCGAAATTGCCACTTACGGCATATGCATATAGAGGTTGAATCTGTGCAGGCTGCAATGTGCCCCTTGTTTGAATAAAAAATCTGGAGCAAGTTGCAGAGTACAGCACTGTCAGGCCCATTGCCACATTGCTGCATGTACTGTCTTCCTTCTACACCTGCTATCCTACAGTTGTTTAACAGAGGCTGTTATCACCATCTCTAGAGGGCTTGCTATGCTGCCTGCAGCCAATAGGAGAATATAGAGCATTTTTTGAGATCATATGACCATAATCTTATAATAATCATAAAGTTATATGTCTGTAGTATGTTCAGAAGCAAGAGCAGTCACTAGATGCTTGAACTGCAAACATTTCAGGGAGCCCAAAATATCAGGATGCATGGGTAGGATGTTGGCTCAGTGGTTGGCAAACCTGTATTTCAGGGCTTCTAAGTTCAGCTCTAAATTTTGCTCTTTAGGTTCTCCTAATGTCTGCATGGATTTTCTCTCCGATATTAGATTTTAAAACCTAGATTTTAGTTTTGTAGAGCTTAGATTTTAGGCTGCACTAGAACATTTCATAAGTAACTACTAACCCATTTCTGTAAAATGTTGTACCTATATAAATAATGAATACTACAATAACCTGTTTTGCAAATATAAATTGATATTCTTTATCAGTCTGCCACCCCCCCCCCCCCCCCCCCAGTTAATGTTATTACTTGTTGGGTCTCTAAAGACAGATCTGTAAGCACAACTAGTACAAATAAATTAACATTTTCAAAATGCTTTCTTGCACTTTGTGCATATTTAAAACTTCAGCCTCTGTCTCTTACAATTATGACAGTAACCTGAATAAACTAGCAATGAATTTGTTGCCAAAATAAGCAGATTCCCGGTACCTAGGGGGGAGCCGTGAGCCTTTCAACCAATGAGGTGAAAATGTCAGGTTGATTCCACTGCTGTGTTTATTTTAGGCCTGATAAACAGTGCCTGCACCATAACCAAGTTAGCCAAGTTACTATTCATCCCTGCTATCAAAGGTAGATATGGAAGATATGGAAGGGAGTGCTGTTATTTTAGGTCATTCAATGGCAGATAGAGAAAGTGACCTAATAATATAGTAAGGCTTCTTGCTGCTGTGATTGAATACAAGGAAATTACGAGTCATGGTTAAGTGGCTCACACTCACTTCTATAAGTCCATCACCTCATTCTTCATCTTCATCGGACAGTCAATAATATAATTGGTGATGGATTTAAATGGAGAAGGTTTTGTGAATGCCCTAGGAGCCAGCAGGAATCGCTGACCCATAAATCAATGGCTCTTGTCAACCACAACAGAAACCTATTTCTCAAGTCTTTATTGCTTTCTCATTATAACACGCACACCGCAGTCCCAGTAACTGAGAACAGAACTTTGAACTGAATTTTAGCCCTTTTAAAGGTAAAATATGTCAAAATATGGTTATTTAGATCTAAACTATTACAAAGTCTTTATTTAATTCTGTACACTGACAGACCAGGAACGCACGGTGCATTTTCTGCCCTGTTTTATTAATTAAGGAAACCTCTTCATTTGTCCAAAACGAGACTTTATTTTAATTTGTATGGTTAATATTATTCTAAACGATCATAGAGAAAGAATGAGAGAAATAGGGAGAGCAATTTTTAGGCAGATATATTTATTCAATAGAGACATCAAGCTTTCTGATTAAATGGATAGACTAGTAGTAAATTCTATTAATAAGAGCTGAAATTCAATTCCCAGTGAATTGGTCACATATTTTTTTTTATATAATTTTTAAACCACAGCCTATTCCCAGGGTGAATGCCTTCAGGTTTGTAAATGAACATGTCAGCCTCCACTGGCCCCAGACCTTGGCAAGCATATAATATAAGGTAATAGTTAATATAAACCATTCTGGAGGCATCTCCAATTAGTGCACACATTCTTACTAAAATAACATTGCCCTGTAGACCTTCCCCCTGACCTATAGGATTATGTCCCAGATATAAACGTAAGGCAGAGGGAGGGACAAAGACTTTAATTCTTTTATAGAATTCATACCTAATCAATTTGAGGAGGATGGTGGGACCAAGACCTCCCTCCAGTGTAATTAACCTTTCCTCACCAGAGTGCAGGGTCTTATACAGAATATAGGACACTATCTGTGATGGGTTTGTACCAGAGGCATTGCAGGGGTCCTTGCCACCCCTGGTTTGTATGTTCTCCTAAGTTCATGAGTTTTCACTGAGTGATCTGATTTCCTCACACACATTTCCAAAAGATACAAGCAGGCGAATGTTCTTCTGATGAAATTGACCTATGTGTGTGCCTATGCTAGGAAAACAGACTGTAAGCTCCCGTGGGGCAGGGACTGATGTGAATGATTAAACATTTTCTGTAAAAAGCTGCATTATGCATTTCTTCGATTAAAAACAAAAGATAATAATGTGGGGTTTGTGATTATATAGGGATACTGTCAGCACATAATTACTCCTTGTTGTGTTATTTTTTGTTACAGAAAAAGTTCAGATTTCATTTATTTATACAGATTTTTAGTGCAATATATCTGTTTATGTGGCCCAATCTTAAACTAGCCATAGATGTAAAAAACACTAGTTTTCAGTGGTCAGCACTCGCATGCTGGACAAAATCGAAGTGATCAGATCATTTGAACCTTAGGCAGGGCTGTATTTACCATAAAGGCACTCTAGGGTCTGTGCCCTTCGAAAGCCTATATGGTAAGAAAAAACTTTCCACTGCCATGAAATGCTTTCTTATAAAATCCAGTGGCAGAGGTGGGGGGTATGGGTCACCTGTCCAGCACCGCATTGGAAGTGACATCATGCACGTGGAAGTGATGTCACATAAAGCACGTTGCATGATGATGTCCCTTTTGCCTTTGGGCACAGCAGCAGTCCGAGGCCTAGGGCAGCACAGAACTGGAATGCAACCTTGGCCTTAGGCCACTGATTGGATCTTATGCAGACCCATCAGGAGAGGATGTCAGTGTGGGCCTTTCCCCCAAGTGATTTTTTAACCTGCCTGGTAGAAATGACTAGTACACAGGCAAATAAGCTGCTGTCTCAATCTGGAGGGGCTGAATATGCAATGTATATCTTCAGTCACAGGCATTCCAAGAAGCAGTGTAATCCATGTTTCCGAGCCATTCAAATAATGGTTATTTGATCCTGCAAGTCTTTACAGCCCTAGTCAGGAGATACAAATACAAGACAAAAAGTTTACATGTACAAACATTTTACCAGAATAAATGTACAGTTACATATTTTTTAGGGGACTCTTCTCACAAGAACTTATAATCTTAAGGTGGCCATACACAGGCTGATAAAACACACTCAGTACCTCCAGACTAGTGGGCAAATAATTAGCCAGTGTATGGGGCCCACCAATGGGCCTGCTCAGTTGATATCTGGCTGAAAATAAAGGCACAGAAAGTGTATGACACGCTTCTCTCCACCTGCATTTTGTAGCCAGGCAGAAAGAAGTGGATCCGTTCCTATAAACTTCTGGGTTTAGCTGCATGGACGGGCACAGCTTTGGCCTGAGTGCAGCTACACCAAGCAGAAGAGATTGGCCCAGAAAACAAGAAAGCGTGTGTTTTTGGGCTGCAGCTGCAAGTCATTCATTAAAGATACTAGCACCCAAACACGCTCCTAAAGGTCCCCATACACTATAAGATCCGCTCGCTTGGCAATGTCGCCAAGCGAGCAGATCTTCACCCGATATCCCCACCTACGGGTGGGCGATATCAGGTAGCAAGTAGCTTAAAAAAAAAAAATTACATTTGCGGCCATGGGGCAGTCGGTTCGGGGACCGCATCAACGAGCCGATGCGGTCCCAATACGACTGGATTTTCTAACCTGGCCGATCGATATCTGGCCAATTTCAGGCCAGATATCGGTCGGCCAGGCCCCTTGTTTCTGCCCCTACACGGGCCGGTAAGCTGCCAAGTCGGTCCAAGGGACCGATATCGGCAGCTATAGTTGGCCCGTGTATGGGGGCCTTTACACTTTCATATAGTTGCCATTGTGTCTGTCTTGCCTCTTCAGCCGGATCATGTGCAAGTGCATCTGTTGATGTTGGGAAACCACACTGAAATTCTATGGTTTCCACAGTGGGTTGGGTCAACAGATGTGTCAAAAAGATCACACACTAATACATATTTAAATCCTTGTGTTGGAGTTAAAGCAGTATATTTTAAAAATATAGCATTTATATAATGTATTTATTTAACTCTGGGGTAGGGATACTATGGTACAGAACAGTAAACGATCGAGAGAGAAGCCATCTAGTGCATATACTTCGCCACTAAGATCCTGAATATTCATATATAAACTACACAAGTTAGCACTGAAATATCCAAACATTTAATGGTTATAGTTAACTACAAAAATCAGAAAATGAAACATTCTATAACAAAAAACATAAGGGTGCATCCCAGTGCCACAGGGTCCCAATACTCCACCCTCCTTACGCATTTTGCACCATTGGGTGCTTTATCAGTGCTGTATTAGTGAAAAGTGCTGTATTGGTGAAGTAAAAGTAAGTTTGGAGGAGGCACTCATGGCAGGCAGTAAGGACAGGGCTTTGCTTCCTGACACTGCACTCTACTCCTTTCGCCAGATCTTTCAATCAGGTCAATGCAGCCTTTTTTGCACACTGTGTTCTGCATAAACAATGTATTTATTATTAGATTTCAGGCGGGCAGCAAGTCTATGAATTTCATCTTTATTTCCCTCTGCATTGAATCTGGCTTCTGTTCTGCTGCCACTTTTATTTTGTCATCCATTTTATCTATTTTTTTGTCGCTTGTTTGGTGATTCATTTACATTCTAAAGCTGTGCCAGTACTTACGCGGTGAAGTTTAGGTGCTTATCATATAAAAGCTTATCGTGTTAAGCCAACACTAAACACATTTGGAGACTACATATAGTTTAAAAATTAAAACACAAATCTTCATGGGGTTACCATGGTAATGGACAGCAACACATTGCTAAAGCAGCATGTTCTTCAACCCCACGCCAAGCATCATTAAACCTCTCGGAAAACTAAAGTACAGCTTGGAGGAGGGAAGGTGGAGGGGGCGGAGGGGTATAACATAACATTTCAAATATGTTACAAAATTCAACAAAGAGAAATAGCATAATAAATATAACAGGGAGAATAGTAACAGGACAATTTTGATACGCTAGTTTGTTGAAAGTGTAGTGGATTTGGGGAGATGGCACCAGTACCAGTATTTCTGATCACCTGTGCCGACCTGTCTGAAGGCAACCCTATCCCTGCCTCCGTAATCTTTCAGCGATACCCACATGTGTCAGTACCACACATCTCAATGTTACAAAGCAACAGCTACAAAGCAGCAAGTTTATGATCCTGGGTTTACGTAGTAATTAACAATGGCCTGTTTGTTAGTCATTTGTCTTCCACTTGTTGGACTTTGGCTCTTGTCTGCCAATGATTGATTCTACATACACTAATAGGATCCCGTTAAATACACAGACTCATTCGGAATGAAGTCAAGCAAATTTCAGCTTAAGGTTTGATAAGGAGCAAGATCAATATATATTTATACTACCTCATAACAGTGGGACAACAAGCATTTCCTGTTGTTAGTGCCTAAAAATGAGATAGCAGATATCCATTGGAGTGGTGCATTGCACGTTATCTATAACATGACATCCATAATATATTTTTCAAGGCGAATTTACAGTATTAAGGACAGTGGCACACAGGGGATTCATTGCCCGCTACCACTAAAGACTAATCTCCCTAAAATGCCTTTCAACTGGCAACTCACTTTATTGCCGATGGGAAGGCATTTCAGGGAAATTAGACCCTTGCTATAGATGAGAAATAGTGCCTTGCTATAGCTAAGCTCCCTGTGTGCCCTTGCCCTTAAGAGTCACTATGCTAAAATGTTCTTTTAGGGGCAAAAGTATATTTGAAATGTGAAATAATGTCTAAAGGCTTATGATACATGTACTTAGCAAATTAGCACAATCTAACAGCTACTGCATGCCACAGGAGTCTAGGGGGGGCACATTAAAATGCCAGCACTCATGGCTTATGTTTTAATAAAAAAAAATCCAACATGATTTTAAAGGACAAGCAACAAAATAAAATATTTATATAGGGCTATTTTGGATTCACCGCAGGGAAATGCCTTCTTTTGAATTTCCCCACCATAGGCAGAATCACCACAGGCAATGCAGCCATTCAAATGGTAGCATAGGGGATGGCTTTTTTTTGTGAGATTTGTCTTTTGCGCTAGTGCATTTTAACTGTGGATGGCAAATCTTCCTGTATGCCATTGTCCTTACAGAGATGGTTCATCATTCACTGTCCTAGTGAATATGGCTAGAAATGCTATATTTTATATAGTAAAATGACTGCACTAGCCAAAAGTTTCAGAATCTCTATAGTCTCTACAGTTGTCACAGGATCTTTTTATATTGCATTCTGCTCTGAGCAGCTGCTGAGAAGATAAGCTTAGGGGTCGTCACAAATTATCAAGCTTAAAATAAGGTTGGCCTATCATATTAACTGATGCTACAGGGCTGGTTATTAAATTCTAATGCTAATTGCCCTGGTTTCAAAGCTGCCATGTAATGTGAATGCAAATGACGTATTAATCAGCCTTTTATTGTGACATTTATATTCTATGTTTTTCTGTATATTGTTAGTGGATCCCTAAGCTCAGGTAAGTGACAGCAGCACAGAGCATGTGCAGGGAATCAGCAGAAAGGAAAATGGGGGCCTACTGGGGCATCTTTGGGGGCACAGATCTTCCCTGCTAAAGGGCTGTGGTTGCCTTAAAGTCCAAAACATAATGTACAACATTTCTAACTTATTTCTTTAGTTAAGCTTTAGTTTTCCTTTTAGCTGGCCATACATGCACCAATATAATATATGATTTTCTGACCGTGTCCTGATAATTTTTGTACCATGGTGATTGGCCGTTTAGTCAATCAGACACTTTAGAAAATTTCGGTCGGATAAGCATAAAATCTGCACATGTATTGTGTACTGTGATATCCTTGGGGGACCTACAATGAAAGTTACTTTCATACGATTGGTGTCTGCCAACTATTTCATGTTCAATATATCCTCCAATTTGCTTTAGCCTACAATTTCAGTCTGAATCTTGTTTAAATGTATGATCGATATTTGAACATCAGAAAAAGACTAAAATCTGAACATGTATGGCCAGCTTTAGTGTAGAAACTGAGGTACCCAGAGAAAACCCACATAGATACAGGGAGAACTAGAAAAGTGAGAGTATGCGGAGAGCATATAGAAACCCAGAGACAACCATAAAACTATACATATTAAACCAGAAGCTCACAAAATAAATAAAGTAGCTGCAGGGTGCCCAGCCTAAATGCCAGTTTAGTTGAGATTTGGAATTGGATGTTATTGTGAGTACTCAAGCAATTAATAAGCAAAATGGCTGACCCTATTTTCATTTACCTCCAGCCTGAATTTTAATTGATTGCCCGGTGAAGGGGAGGTTAAAACAGAAAGTTTGATAACCTGTATTAAGCTGGTTAACGGCAACTAATTGCACCATGCATGCCCAACTGATATCTGTCTGTAAATTGGCTAGAAATATATCTGCATATTTTATTATCTTCTCATGCGAGGACCATCTCACCTGACGGGTCCCTGTATTTCTTACTGTTATAAATTCAAAATTTAGAAAATGTAAATTAGCAGAAGGTGGGAACAAACATAACACTGATAAGGATAACATAACACATAGTAGCAATGCAAGTTGCTTTGCACTAAAATCAGCCTGAACATTCCACACTCCCTTAATAAACAAACCCCTGGTGGTCTATCATTTAAAGCATACAAGCAGTTTTATATGCAGACAGAGCATTGCGGCACTAGGCTCTTCGGTTTAATTCCAGTGAGGGCCATATCTGCAAGAATAGTTGTCCATTGGAACAGGAATTTATGTATAATCTCTGTAAAATACTGCAGAATATGTTGGTGCTATAATAATAATAATATGCTCTTGCATTGCTAGACATGTACTGTAATTTCAATAAGCAACATCTTTTGTTTTCATCAGTTGAGAAAGTTCTATTGAGTGACAAATTTCCTGCCAATCCCTGTGCAACAGACACAGTATTCCTGGAGTCATTGCAAAGCCATGTGATGTCACTATTTGTCATTAGAAGTTTTTTTTTATCATTATGTGATAACAGTATGTACAAAGTATATATTTACTGTGTCTAAATATTTACATGGTAGAATAGAGCTGATAATAGAAAAATGACAATATATGAAGTATTTTTTTTAACCATATAACAGAACAGTGAGCCGTAGTATAAAGAGTTATAAGAACCAGCAAACATATCTAAATTAATTCCCCATTCATTAAACATATACAGTTATTCCATTCCATGACCAGTAATGTCTGATAATAGTCATTTTCTTTTAGGGCTCTGGCACACAGGGAGATTAGTCGCCCGCGACAGTTGCCTCGCGAGGCATTTTCGTCGATTTACCGAAATCGCCTGCGCAGCGTGTGCCATCCCACCAGCGACTTACATTTTCGCCAGTGGGATGGTAGTTCGGGGAGATAAGTCGCCAATGACAAGGGAGATTTGTCACGGGCGACTAATCTCCCCGTGTGCCAGAGCCCTTAGTCAGTTGAGAACGTTCTATTGAGTGACAAATTTCCTGCTAATCCCTGTGTAACAGACACAGTATTCCTGGAGTCGTTGCAAAGCCATGTGATGTCACTATTTGTCATTAGAAGTTTTTTCTTTTATCATTATGTGAAAACAGTATCTATATATTTACTGTATCTAAATATTTACATGGTAGAAGAGTGCTGATTAATAGAAAAATGACAATATATGAAGTTATATACTATAGCCCATTGTTCCATATAACAGAACAATGGGCTATAGTATAAAGCAGTGCTGTCCAACTGGCGGCCCACGGGCCGCATGCGGCCCGCGACCCCCCTCTGTGTGGCCCCCCACCTGTCTGGCTGCTTTGATGGCTTACTCTTGTGTAAGCTTTAAATGGTATCAGTACTGAGATTAACTGCCCCCCCTGCATGGTTCTCACCTCAGATTCAGGCTGCAATCAGGCTGTATTGTTTAAATATGTAATCCCCTGTGTTGTTCACACCTTTTAATCTCTGTATTGTTCACCCCCTGCAGTGTTCACACCTCAGGCTCAGGCTGTAATCACCCCCATTGTTCCCGTGTTCACACCTCAGGAGCTGTAGGAACCCACAAATAATCCCTGCATACTACAAAAAGAACATATACTGAGGTGGTACTGCAATTAAAAAGTTTTTTAATATATAGTTATTGTGCAGACTGTAGGAGCAGTGCCAGCATTGTGTCACTGTAGGCTGCCTGTGTGTGCCATACACACAGGCAGCATAGGGCAAGCAGAGTATGGCACACACAGGCAGGGTAGGGCAGGCAGAGTATGGCACACACAGGCCAAGTATGGCACAAACCAGCCAAGAATGGCACACACAGTGAAAGTATGGCACGCAGGCAGGGTAGGGCAGGCAGAGTATGGCACACACAAAGGCAGGGTAGGACAGGCAGAGTATGGCACACACAGGCAGGGTAGGGAAGGCAGAGTATGGCACACACAGGCAGGGTAGGGAAGGCAGAGTATGGCACACACAAGGGCAGGGTAGGACAGGCAGAGTATGGCACGCAGGCAGGGTAGGGCAGGCAGAGTATGGCACACACAAAGGCAGGGTAGGACAGGCAGAGTATGGCACACACAGGCAGGGTAGGGAAGGCAGAGTATGGCACACACAGGCAGGGTAGGGAAGGCAGAGTATGGCACACACAAAGGCAGGGTAGGACAGGCAGAGTATGGCACACAGGCAGGGTAGGGCAGGCAGAGTATGGCATGTTTTTGCTGTACTACAACCATTAATATGGGTATGGTCATGTGATAACATGGGTGTGGTTTCAAGTGGGTGCAGTTTCAAAAAGGGGAGTGGTCAAAACTGGCTTCCATTATCGGCCCTCCACCACGTAGGTTGGAAAAATTCCGGCCCTCGGTACAACAGAAGTTGGACAGCACTGGTATAAAGAGTTATTAGAACCAGCTAACATATTTGAATTCATTCAACATTCATTAAACATATACGATTATTCCCTTTCATGAACAGTAATGTCTGATAACAGTAATTTTGTAATCACTGGATCACTCCTGGTTGGTGTCTAGATAGGGTTCCTATTTGCTATAGTATCACCCATATGTTTGCAGACAAACAACACCTAAACTTTCAACTGCACCTAACAGGCCAGTGTCACAAATGTGTTCCTTACAGCCCTGCTGCACAACAGCTTTACAAATTAATCCTGTTTCACTTGCACCCAGCCAGTCAGGAATGTCCTGCCCCAGGTCGCACACAATGGTCCGACATTTAGGACCCATCTTCTGGTATTGAAACAGGTCAGGCAGCTGGTTGACAGCTTGTGAAAGAAAAAATTCTAAGCAGTAATAAGGAGAATATTCTCATGCTCCTTTGTTGAGTTTTGTACAAAAGCTTCATTGAAAAAACCTTGTATAGAAGTGCTGCAATTTAATGTTCATTTGTGCATGTTGTGCGAACAAAATTGTTTTATATTTAATTAATGCCCTTGTTAATAAATGTTTTATAAAAATCATTGAATGTTCGACAGGTCCAGACAGGGCCGGATTTGGATTTAAAATAGGTCCTGGCATTCCAAGTACACAGAGGCCCAAACAGCCCCCCACCAGCTTCATAAATAGTGCCTGTCTATGGCATCTTACAGCAGCCCCTCTGGCATTTGCCAGAACCCACATATTGCCAGTCTAGGCCTGATGCTTGACTACTCTGCCAGCAGCAGAACTATTTGCTTCTTGTTTTAAAACTTTGTGGTAGAAAATATTTTGGAGAGGGTAGAAAAGCATAAGACATTTAATGTGCACTACACCCTGCCAGACAAATTCAAATGCATTGGAGGACAAGGTTTACAAGCTGGGGATCACATGGAAGGCTCGGATGGGCACTTGTCTTTTTTGCAACTCAAATTAGTTATGTAACTATTTAACTATTTTATTTACATGGGATGATTAAATATTGAAATAATCCAAAGAGCACAGACAGATATTTGCATTTTGTTTGCAACTTAAGGTTAATAATTGTGAATAGACATGTTGGCTACAGGCAGTTTGTCATTTTCCTATTTACTATTGTGGGTGTTTTTGCTGTATATCACTCTCTTCCAGATATAAGGCCGGGCTGTAACCACACAGACAGCAGATCCAGTGGCAGGGGTTTTGGGGCCCTCCTGGTTGGGTTTCTAACTGACACCCAATATTGTGCTTAAAACAGAAGGTTTAGGGATGAGAGGCTTTTCTATTTTGCTGTGAGGCTCATCAAAACTAACTGAGAAGATAATTTTTCAGAATGATTGTTGTCCATAGTCAGATTGTTACACTGACAACAGAAGCAGAATCACACTCCGTAAAATGATTTTTTCTCTCTGATTTCATATCTAAAAAATGTGATTCCTCGTCTTAAATTCCAATGTTTAAACATTAACGGGACATATGATCTCCGGTAATGACTACACAGAGGAGTCCATTACAGTTGGCTGGACAGGAATGCGAACAGAATATGTGCCATCACTTGAAATAATAAAGGGATTATAAAATACAATTAATATGTCTTTCTTTTTGTTAACTATGACCCCATGCAAAACATTGTATTCTTCACGGCATGGTAATGAATAATACTGTCTTATAATTCAAGAAGAGATTAAATAAAGCATTGTTTATGTTACATTGGAATATTTGTGGACTTTGCAACCTTCCTTTTTTGAAGTCTAAAGTTTTCTTGACATGCAATACCCATTATACAAGGCTGGCATTTGGCCTTGGTTCCAGTTTTTATTGAACCGCAGCTCATAGATACCTCAGTTAAACCTTTTTCTTCAACTGCACAATTCAAGCTATGCATTGTTCTTTAAACAATATGTGCCAAGAGTAAAATAATCCAGTCTAGTAGAGTCTAACAACACAAGGCTCAGTGGTGTAACTGGACTTTTCTGGGTTGAGCAGCAACATTTTCTGGGCCCCTCAAACCTCGGGGAAGATGACCCATTTAACAGAGATATACTGAAGTTGGGCATCAATCATATTGGCCCTCTATACTCTTGGGCTCCCCAGCAGCTGTTGAACTGTAGCCTAATGCACCTGACAAGGCTGATGATTGAATTTGTGATGAGAAAACCATTCCGCTAGTTTAGAAATCCCCTATTCCCTATTTCTTTTATAAAAAAGAACTACATAATGCCAATGGGGAACATCATTATTCTGGTAAATATAGGTACTCTCCGGAGACAGAAGGAAAGGGAGGCACAAAGCTTTAGCAGAACAGGAGACTGGCAGAATAGAAACAATATTTTAAAAGACTGAGCAGCCGAGTATATTTAACATATTTGCACATTTCTGTGATTTTTGCCCCTGCCAGCTCAGCAGCTAGAGTGTGACTGCTTGTCTTTTCTTGAACAATCCAATGTATTCACTTATAAAGCAAAGCTATTACTCCTGCTTACAAATATTTAGCAAATTATACTTATAGGGAGATGAGACTAATACAAAAGAACAATCACAGACTCCAACCAAATGCTTTAGAAAGTTTTTCAATATGATTTCAGTATTGCTATAGAATATTGGGATGTTTGGTAAACAGTTTTAAAAGAAGAAATGCAAAGAACAGAAAACATGAATCCACAGATCCTACTTGAAAAAGGTTTATAAAAGACTCACAGTCGGAACATACAGTGGCAATTATAGCGTTATCTTAACTGTACTGTATGCACTGGATCAGTGCAGACAATATAATGACACTTTATAGGACACTTGGTTTGGGTTTGCATATGATCCCAAATATGAAGACACCAAGCTGCTTTATTAACCTATAGTGACCTATTTTTGGGCTCGGCACTCAAGGTAATAACAATACTTTTGGTGAAAGCTCCTGGTATATGTGATCTAACAATCAGAAGCATTACTGATCAGTTCCGCTCATTGATTCTACTAACAAGCTTGTCCACACTTCCTTCTGGTCTGCTGATTGCCAAAGAGCATTACTGTGCAACAATGTCCCCTTGGTCCTGAAAACAGACTCCTGTTCAGTTATAGATATTAGTCACAGCAGATGTTATTGTACCTTTTTCACTTTGCAGTTACTAAAAACCTAGATTTCTGACGTTTTCTGCAATTATGTATTTGTCTTTGATAAAGGTACAGTAACCTACTGTGAAAAGTCTTTATCACAGGAGGTTCGTATGTCCACTGCATGCCTTTCCAGCATCAAACTTCCCACACTTTTATAATCTAAAATGTGTTATAAATGTGCCTGTATATTTCTAGATAATTAATCATGGTCCAGAAGAAAAGAGTAAAAAGTGAGTGAGTGAGAATGTAAAAACCAAGACACTGACTGAGACATCAGAAACATGTTTGTTCCACTTAGGGGGTCAGTACAAAGACGTATTGGACCCCTGTGGCTAATCACTGTTTATTATAGCATTACTTGTCAGGCTGTGAGTAGATCCAAGTAGTTCAACGCTGCCTATACAAGACATGCATTCCATGTGTAAAAACAAAAATCAAATTCACATTAGCTTGAATCTGGGTCTAAACCCGTGCCTCTAAAAGGAAAACTATACCCCCAATATAAATACTTAACCAAGTATATATTTTATGTTACGTGATCTATCAAAGAATCTCACCAAACTGGAATTTATATATGTATGAGTAAATACTGCCATTTTACTTCCTTTCCCTTGATCCACCATTTAGTGATGGGCTGTGTGCTCCCTCAGAGATCATATGAAATAATGCAGCTCTGTAACAGGAAATAGTGTGGGAGCAAAAGGCACAACTCCATTAATTGGCTGATGGGACCTAGCATGTGTGTGTGCCTTGGCTTGTTTGTGTGCACTGTGAATCCTAATTTATATTTAGGATTACCCAATAACTAACTTGTCTACTAGTAATGGGTCAAAACTACCTTTGCACTACAGTTCAATGTGCACTACATATCTATGCAGAAATAGAAATGATACTGCAACTTGCAATGCTATCCAGAAACAGACTTTCTCTAATGTAACGGTCCCCATACACAAGCCGATCCGCTCACTTGGCGATGTCGCCAAGCGAGCGGATCTTCTCCCAATATCCCCACCTACGGGTGGGCGATATCGGGAGAATCCAGGGCCAAACAATCAAATTATAACGTAACCATATTGCTAGAGAATGTATGATCTTTATGGTACAGACTGTTCTTTATCACACATTAGAAAACTTTAGCCAAATGGAGCAGCCAAGACCACTTATCCCACTAGTATTATTAAGTGCAGCCAGTCCTAGAGTGACAGGCATTTGGAACCTTGTGTTTCACAAGGAATGTGGGAGAAACGAGCATGAATGGTTGCTTTATCTTCCTCAGCCTGAACTTATCTCCTCTTCACTTCAGAAGGTATCACTTAGTGACCCAATCAACTCATTAATATAGCAATTAGTCAACAGACTGCCTGGAACTCTTTGCTTTTATAAACCTATTATAAATCATAGCTGCACAGCTAACCAATACCAGCGCGGTATGATCCCCTAACTGAAATGCCTTATCAGTATTTACATAGCTTATCAGTATAAATGAACCCTCCTGCTATCAGCTGAATCAATCAACTATAAGAGTCAATACTCCAAAATGCCAAACTGGACTCTCCTTGCTGATTGATGGATATATATCCAGACAAATGAGGAATCTAGCCAGTCAGCTTTTGATGTCAAAGTTGTAAACTTTTATGAATATTAATTATGTCTCCATTACAAAAGAATAGAAACCGTGCCTATGGCTTATGCTACAAACATGTTATTGTTTAACAACAATGGAATTGAAAACCATATAACTTGGAGATGCTGAATATCTAACTATAAAGTAGAGTGCAGTCAGAGGGAATACATGAAGAACCCCTTATAGTGAAGCTGCTGAGAAAGGAACAGAACCAATAAGTTTGGTGTCTAGTGAATAAGATGAATAGGGACAGGGGATGGGGTGGCTCCAACGGGTTTGCAAAGAATGTTAGTGAGAGAATATAGAGGAGGAGTGAAAATGATGAAGCATGAAGAAGGAGTACAGAATAAGCTATTCCCTTTTGTTTACAAATGTAGTGGTTCCAGGAAGTATATAGGTATTTAGCAGGTAGTTTGAACCCCCAAATGAGGACCATAGCACCCCAGTGTAATTATTTCACCAGGACAGTGGGTTAGGTGCATCTGATATCAGGAAGAGTGGATAAGGTACCTTTAAATTTATCTCACATGTCTAAATAATTTCATTAAATACATTTCCTTACTTGCATGTGCCCTCTGTCTCCTCTCTGCCATTCCTGCCATGTTAGGTTCAGTATTGCCCAGTTATACCCCAAAATGCTGGTGGGAAAATATCAAGGGAAGAAAGAAATGAATGAAGAGTTTCACAAAACTGAACAAATGTCAATTTGTAGTGCAGTATATGGAAAAGGTCCCAGAGAATAAAGAAACACTTTCTGTTTTAGTTGGTGTGCAAAGCAGTAAAAACTGGAGAAAATAACTTTCACTTTTCAATGATATCTTTAGAAATATCAGGGGAATTCCCCTATGGCCGTGGCCTTATGGTGAGTGTCACTAGAGCCACTTGCTGAGGAATGCTGCAGGCAGTACCACACTTGTGTTAATCACCACAGACCTGTTCATTTATCTTTGGCCTTCCTATGATTTCAGCCATGAGCTAAATAAATTCCCAACATGCTACCTAGTCATAGCTGTAAAGTTGACACATACACTGTTCCATACACGTGCCACAACCTGTAGTGTATGGCTGTGTTGGAAGTGTAACAGAGACATTACATGGATTGATCACTTTTGGGCTTTTTTATCAATTTTCTAATTTTGTGAATTTGCGTTTGTTTTTCTAAATCGAATAAAACTTGCATATTGGATTAAAAAACTTGAATAACTCGAACTTTTCGCGTTTGCAAACTCAAAAAACTCGAAAAATTCAAGTTTGCAAATATGGTTTGACTTTGCCTAGGACAACTCCCATTGACTTCTATAGTAACTCACAAGCTTTTAGACGGCGAATTTTTACATTTAAGTTTTCATGTTTTTTGCACTAAATAAATACCAGACATTTGAGTTTTTAAAAGATCATTTGAATTCGACTTGAATTGTGAAAAAGAATCAAACTCAAATGTTGATAAATCACCCCTTTTGTCTTTTTGCATTGTGCTTTATGCTAAGGGTGGTCCTGCAAAGAGCTGGTCCTGTAGGGACCCTGTAGTTTTTGAATGGTCCAAGCTACCACTAATAAAATGGTTCCCTTTTGTGCCCTGTGTTTGCTGTCGGCAAGGCACCAAGGAATTTCCGCACAAAAAAGGGTTTTGCATAATAAAAAAAAAATTCTAAGCAACGTTCCAATATACACAAATGTAAAGGTTTTCATTGTTTTCAGTGTTATTTGTAAATGCAATGGCTATTAAACAGAATGTGTCTAACTATTTACATTCTCTGCATATCTGGTTATAAAGTTGGCCATACCCGAGTTAGCAGCTTATTGGTGTATGTGGCCATCCAGCATATTTGACAGGAAAATTCAGTTGGATGAGGACCACGTTGGTGTAAAGATGTAGTCCTTGCCAGGCCCGGATTTGTGGAAAGGCCACAAAGGCCCGGGCCTAGGGCGGCACAAGTTTAGGGGCGGCATACCGCTCCGCCGCAACAGAATTTTTAAATTTGGCTCCCATACGGAGCAGTCGGGACCTCTCCCCACTGCTCCGTATGGGAGTTTAAATGTGCGATTGCGCATGCGTGTTGATCGTGCATGCGCACTCGGGGGGAGAGGGCGCCGCGCGTTTGCGCATGTGCACTCGGGGGGGGGGCTGGGCGGGGGCGGCCTCGGGGCGCAGAGAACTTAAATCCGGCCCTGGTCCTTGCCTGGTGAAAGTCTGAACAGGGATACAAATTGGTCCTGCATTTCAATGCACAGAGGCCCAAACAGCCCCCCATAGGCCCAATAAATAGTAACTGCTGTCTTACAGTAGCCCCTTTGGCATTTGGCAGAATCTATAAGAAAGTTTTAACTGATGTTTTTAGAAAGTTTCATAGAATTACATATTTTTTATTATGAAGAATGGTTAGCATTGGGTTGTATTTTCCTGCACAATATACTGTACCTTCTTGCTAAGATGAAAAAAGTTTGCGATGTAATATAAAAACGACAATGTTTAGGCATTTAATTGCCTGATAATGTATTCCACCCTTAGGCACTATTCTGAATGAATTACTGAATCTGCTTCATCCCATTAATTCTCCACTTTCCATTCTTTTTAAATAAACCTTCAGATATCAAGTTATTTGTGGAATCCCTTGTTTCTTTTTAAAGTACAGGCAACAGCAACGATCTCTCTATTTTACATCACTGAATGAATTATTAAAAAACAATCTGATATATTGTTCTAATAAACCTATTTGTTTCTATGTGATCTGTAAGAGGAACAGCTAAAGTACTTCCCAGTAGACTTCAATTTATGTGGAACTGATACCGGCTGCAGATTATGGTCCAGCTTAAAGGAAGATGCCAGATGTCACTGTGAAATGGTGTAAATTGTTGAGCTTGCATCTAATGTCTCAGGGTAAGGTTCATTAAATGCACAGGTCATCAGCCGCAATGACAGCTGTCCTAGAGCCCAAAGGCTCAGTGCAATTAGTCTGACAAAGGCAGAAACCCAACATTCTAGGGGAGGGGTGACCAACTTGCAACCCCCAGATGCACTACAACATGTAGCATGCCAACTGTATTCAGTCAGGTATTTTGATGGTGGCAGAAATTAGAAATTTAAATCTCCCAATCATTTTGCCCTTGAGCCAATGATTTAATTGAGTGGGAGGCCCGTGCAGACTAGAAAAATCATATCCATGTCATGATGTGATCTGAAGGCAACAGGATTTTTTGTTTCCAGCCTGATCAATGTGTGACCAATCTTCAAGTAGACGCTTGCCTTAGGCAACACTGGGCATATTTGGCCCTGGGAAGCATCCCATAGCAATTGATCAGTAAATCAAAGATTCATTTGGTCAGCTGCAATGTGATTGGTTGCCATGGGTTACTGCACAGGTGCAAATGTGTCCACTATTTTTTTTGGCTAACACTTTGGCCAATGGCCTGCTATAATGTTCAAGAGAAGCCAAGTTGAAATTAAGTATCGGCCATTGTATGGGATGATCGTTTAAAACAGCTAGAATAATAGTCATGAAGTATAACAGTACTATTGTTGTGTTACTTATTTTAAAAGAGAATTAAACAAACTACTTACACAGTTGGAATACTCTAAAGGCCACATTAACAAAGTAAAGGTAAAAAATAGAGTGCATAAAAACTGGTACAAATTGCCACTCTTTTTTTCCCTCAGTGCTCCCCCCAAGGATCTCTAGGTGCAATACTTTACAACTCTTGTATGGAGCACAAAAGTTGAAGCAGATTGCTTTCCAGAAGGTGCAGCCAGTAGATATCAGAATAGCACTCAATAGTAAGAAATCCAAGTCCGGCTTGGGACTCCTCGCCTACACACCGATAGTACAATAAAAAAAAAAAAAATACATTTGTTGGTTCAAGCATAAAATTTTAAATAGTAGAGTGAATTATTTTCTATGTAAACAGTGTAATTTTGAAATAAAAAGTATACCATAGAAATCATGACACAATCCCTTTAAATTCTCACTGCTCTAATGGCAAAGGGCTCACTTGGCATTACTAGAAATTGTTTTATTTGTATAGTTGCAAGAGTGCAATCCCTTTCCCCCAGAAACGAAGGGCCATGATATCACAGTTGCAGCTCAGCAGTAAAGTGTGACTGAATTTTAACAGAGCACAGGTCACATGGCTGTGGCACCCTGGGAAATGAAGAATATGGATAGCCACATGTGAAGTTTCAAAATTAAATATAAAAAAATCTGTTTGCGTTTCTGAAAAATGGATTTCAATGCAGGATTCTGCTGGGGAAGCTCTACTGATGCGGTTTGAAAAAAAAACCATGTTTTCCCATGACAGTATTCCTTTAGGGCAATTGCACATGGGTAGATTACTCGCCCGCTATCTTTGCCACTGCAAAATGCCATCCTACCGGCAACAATGTAAATCATCCATGGGATGGCATACACGCCGCTCCAGTTTTGTGAAGGCCACTCCCTTAACCACTGGGAGGGATTTTGTCATTATAATCTGCGAAAAAGTTAACCTTGTCAGAGCAACCGTATCTGGACCCATTCTGATGAATAAGTGCAAAATATGAACCTTCAATGGGATCCCAATATGACGTTTTTTATTTACAAAATGTTATATATATACCTATGCTATATTGATACCGCTATATGAAGTATTGGATACGTAATCTTGTAGTCAGTTCCTACATTTATCTTCTTGCCTGTATTGCATTGTTAAAGTTGGATGGAAGTTAATATTAAGTTCTTACAAGACATTTACAGGACCTGTGTGTGTTGTGGGGGGGGGGAGGTCATGAATAAACATAACTTTATTCAGGGATCCCCAACCTTTTTTACCCAAGAACCACATTCAAATGTAAAAAGTCTTGGAGAGCCCCTCTGTGGACTGGCAGCTTACATGAGGCTCTGTTTGGCAGTACAACTGGTTTTTATGCAATCAAATCTTGCCCAAAAGCCAGGAGTTCAAAAATAAGCATCTGCTTTGAGGGCACTGGGAGCAACATCCAAGGGAGTGGTAAGCAACATAATGTTCACGAACCATTGGTTGGGGATCACTGTCTTAATTGATGTATAGAATATTAATAGTGTCAAATTTTGATCCATACGTGGAAAAGTGGAACAGCGTCTGGTTCGTCAATGCAGGAATGTTTTGCCCTTTGATATCACTTTTTGAGCACCGTTTGGGCATTACACCAATGCTAGAGCAACTTATGACAGTTTAAAGTTGGAATATGTTTTGGTATTATTAACTGCATTGTGCTTCTGCTCACAGATGGAATGAAAATTGTATTTGGCAAGGTAAGCTAAAGCTATTTGTGGAATATTTAGCCCTTTGTTCGAGAATATAATGTGTATAATGACTATAATGATGACATAAGGGGTGTCAGATCATGGCCCACAACGCAGAGAAGCCAAAGATTAGATTGTTCCATCCATCCAACAAGCATTTCAGCCAAAAGAGCATGCCTGAAAGGCTTTGCTGAAATAAATATGAATCCCCATGAATACCAGTGTTGCCATCCCTTGTATCTGCTTGCCATGATTCTATCATTTATGGGGCACCTGGCCACAATGTAATTTATCCTGCAAGCATGTATACTGTGCATACAGGGACATTTTTTTTATTGGTAGAAGTGCACTATTTCAAACAAACCTGCAACCTTATCTTAACTATTATAGCTGGCTCGTGCCCATGAGAGTCTGAAAATTCCAAGTGCTTTGGTTAGTCTTTAATTGGTCCTATGGTTTTCAAGTCTAATGACAAGATCTGCCTCCCAGTATAATTTTCATGCAATACCACACTGCAATTTATTTTATAAAAAGAATACTACCTCTTTCCAAATAGTTAATCCCAGCATATATCTTCTATAGATTTTATTTTTATTATCTTTCCTGAAAAGATTTAGTATCATGTACCTATATGTAGCATGGGTTCCTAAATATTCTCCAAATGCATCATGCATCTACAAAACACAAGGCTCAGAATATTATGTGGTGCCTTTCTTCACTTTTTTTTAGGACCATACTTTGATCACTGAACCATAGACATGTTCCCTGTATTACATTCCATACAATGGATTTTCTGCTGCTGGAAGTGAGGTGGGTGGATAGATTCAATTGGCAATTAATGCTCCCATCCTTAAGCCTCTGCCTTGGGCTATTGTGCAACCAACATCTCCAGCAGTGAGGCATCTACTGGAAAATAGGAGAAGTTTTCTCTGAAGAAGCCTTTGTGTGAGAGGTGAAGCAAGCTGGAGGTAGAATGACACGTGTGGGTGGAAGGGGCAAGGTTCAGAGGATTCAGCTGAAGTGAGATGGAACATTTCTAATCTGGCCTTACTTTTTCAGATGAATAGAATGGATCTTCTTGCAGCCCTGGGAAATACCTCAAATTCCCTCTAAAATAAAGAATGCAACAGAATTAGCAAAGTGTTCTGTTTTAAGAGTTCTACAATAGATTTTCTTTAGTCGGATCAGTAATGATATGCAGGACTGCTAACCGCATAACAAAAAGCCATAGCAGCTAACTTCAACTAGTGCTCTATTATAAAACCTTCTGGTCAGAGATGATCTGAAAGCAATATTTTATCTGTTAGGTAGGAAAATGAAGGCTGAATGTTAACAAATAATATAAATTGCTTTGTGTGGCTTTGACTTTCTTTATGTATCTAATCACTAGACCCCAGTCGCTCATATGCTAGCGTCTCAGATTTCTTACATCATATATCATTCAAAATGTATTTGACAGAGAAACATTGAAGTTGTTTTTATAAAATCTTCTGCAGCATGATATTAAGATGCATTTCCATAACTTTAATCTAATTATCAATGGGTAATACACTATCAATGATTTCTTCTTGCATTTGTCCATAAAAATTTCTTAGGAAAAAATGGTATTTAGCCAGGGCTTACCTGACCATTTCAGTGACATTTTGGTTGAAGACGTTGCTGAGATTTTTTTTTTTTTTTTTAAATGGGGAGAGGAGAGGAATATGGTTCCAGCTGAAGTTCTGTTGTGTCAGTTCATGGCAATTATGAAGTTTTACATAATGGTTGAGAAAAATTCTACTTTTTTTGTCACTTTATAAAAAGGTTCCACAATGTTTAACAGTGTCTGTCTGTCTGCCTATCCATCTCATCTATCATTCTTTTGGATCTCTATTTATTTATATTAGGACACCCACAATCATGTAGTATATAAATGGCCAAATATATGGAAACAGTTGGATACCAGGTTATATCATTGATAAATGGACTAACTTCTTCTTCTCCTCATGAAGTAAGTGATGTGTTTTCTCTGGTTGATAGTAACTAAAGTCCAAATAAATGCTACTACAAGCTGGTGCTGTTGGACAATCATTATTACCAGGGGAAGATGTATTTTATGCATCTAGGGCCGATGGGCAGCATGAGTGGGATTTGAAAGGAGGAGTCTTTTCTTTACAAATAATTAGCAGTATGGGGGATGGAATCTCGCTCCTGATGCTAAACCAGCAGAAGAGCCTGAGAACCTTTGCAATAAAGCCCAGAAGTATCCATTGCAACAACAAAGTAATCATGGAGTTTACGTGGGTGTAAATAAATCAATCTTTGTTAAATAACAGACAAACATCCTTCTGTGCACTGGCTCTGGCAGAGCAGGAGGCAAACAGAACTCTATGAAGTGACCTGGCCATTAGCTTAACAAAGCAACGGAACTATTTTTGGAATAGCTCAATGGAGAATTTTGTTTTCTCATTTTAGCAACTACTACCCATTGATCACTTGATTAACAGGAGGACAGAAATAAAACCAAAGTGCAAGGATGTTGCCTTCTGTAAAAAATTACTATTACTGTATATGGGTTATTTTCTCACTTCTGCAAAAAAGTTAGGCCTGTGAGCAAGTGCCACCTAGGCACGAAATGCGTTAAGCTATTTGCTATGTCCTATGTCCCCAAAATGCCTTCCCATTGGCAATAAAGTAAATCACTGGTGGAAAGGCATACGCTTTGCTTCATTTTATGAAGTTGTGCAAAATTTCCTGCATTAGGAAACTTCACCTGACTGGAAAATGAAGCAACGCATACGCCTTCCCACCAACGATTTACAGGAAGGTATTTTGAGGAGGTGACTTGCCCGCGGTAGCTAAGTTTGTTCTCTGCTACGTTATTAATGTCCCATTAAATTGTATTTTGCACATGTATGGATGTTTATTCAGCTCCCTAGGTATAGTGTTTCAGAGAGATATCATTAAGACTGTAAACGGTAAATATCATAGTATAGTTTTATTGGGGAAGTTGCTTTAATATGCCATTTAAGTGATTATATCAATTTCCATGTTTTAGCCCATGCTCAAAATCTAAGTCAAGCACAATGTGCCACATGTTCAATTAAAGAATTTGAATTTAATCTAATGTTAAAAAAAATCATTTCCCCAGAGTCTGAATACATAAATTACCCGCAAGTAAAAGAAAAAAGGAATAAGCAACAGTAATGAAATTGAAGGCTTGACCAGCATGCTTCCAAGAATGTGGCCTCTTTCAGTAGAACCTCGACACAATGGGAATGTGTGGGCAGATACCATCTGCAGCTGGAGGTGATGTCCCAAGACATAGGCAGACTTGGAAGAAGGGTAATTCTCAAAGATATGGAATAATGGGATTTATCTGAAAGCCATTTATCACCAGACTGACATAAATGACAAGTACAACAGCCATGAGACCATAAGGCGTTAACACCGCCCGCACACTGTCAATCCAGTTGGCATTGGCGCTTTGTTTGCTCTGGCACCACTGTTTTGCTGTTCATTACATCCGCGGGCTGGCGCGTTTTAACAATGATGGCCTACCTCCCTCCGGTCATTCTGTTCGAGTCTTTGTTAATGCGCATCCAAACGTATACGCTAGACACATTAGGGCCCCTTATACGCCTTTGACAATAATGCAATAATTCCCCCTTTCTCTCTCAGTTGCCTGGTTGACCATATGTTGAATGATATCATTAAGTTAGCGAAACTGAGGCTAAACAATTTGTGGGGCCCGATATTGCCTAACTCGATCCCCTGGCTTCGTTCTCACGATTTTGGCTTGAGAGGTTAAAGAAGGCTTTGTGCTGCTCTGAACAACACGCTTTATATTTAGTTTCCTAATGCATTTTATGAAAAGGCAGAAGAATTGGAAAACCGACTTTCTAAATTTCTTTGTCATGCTTGGATGGGAAACAAAACTGTGACTGAGTCATGTGCCACCACTTTGAAATTTACTACGTACGGATGCCAAAAATCTATGTTGTTGAGTTTACAGCATGTACTGTGTGAATGGCCTTGGTAAAACAGCACTGAGATGAGAAACATATTTTCCTTCCAGAAGAGGTTTAGAGCTGAGCACCAGGAGTAACAGAATATGCAGCTAGTTAATTTATAGAATTGATGCTACATTCCAAGTTAAATCTCTTGCTTTATACAGGCCCATGCCCATGTATATCCATACGCACCTTTATTAGCACTTTATAGAGCTAAACTACATGAAAGAAAAAAAATAAAATGTGCAGGTATGGGATCTCTTATGGCAATGGGACATGCTGGCACTCGCGATATATATCAGACACAGTATATAAACAGCCCAAAGATGTCTCACGAGGAAATCTGGGCTACTTTTTGACTCGTATGTTTTCCCACTAGCAATCCACACTACTGCCAGTGGGAAGAAAACGAGGCACGTTTTGTCATCCTGGGTAATGCACATTTATCGCTGCCGGCAAAACATCCCTTGTGCCATTGCAGTCATCTGGAAAACCAGATATCCAGAAAGCTCTAAATTACAGGGAGACCATCTCCCACAGACTCCATTTTAAGCATATACTTCTACTACCTTCACTAAAAATATATTTTGCATAGTGAAAGAAAATTTAAATCTAAGCAACCATGTAATATACATGAATATCACATTTTCAATGGTTGTTTGGAAAGTTCAAAGTTGTTTGGAAATGTAATTGTTGTTGGATGCTTTATCTGTCTGGCTGGTCACATTTTCTGCACTCATGAAACAATGTTGCAAGCCAACTGATGATTAAAATACATGAAGGAGACCTGACTCCTGTTACATTTCTCTAAGGCTAAGAGGCACATGGGGCGCAGTGGAGGCTTCTCTCCACATGCATTTTCTCCATAGGCGGAGCTCCCCATCTTCTGTTCTGCTGATTCCCTGCACATGCTCTGTGCGGCTGTCACTTACCTGAGCTTAGGAACCCACTCACAATATATTGTATATATAGAATATATATGTCACAATATAAGGCTGGTTAGTAATTAATACAGATAATTATTATATAGAAAGCTCAGCCATATTCATTTCTAGGGTTTCGCTCGCCTTTAAAACCAGTTTTTGGATGGTGGACCCCTTTAAGTGATTTCTTTGATAGTACTAAGCTGCATAAATCCATATTGGTAGCAAAACAATCTTAATGGGTTTGTTTAATGTTTACATGTATATTAGTAGATGGGCTATGGTAAAGAAAAAATCTTTTATCCAGTCCAGATCCCAGACATTCCATGAAATAGCCCCCATACCTGTACTGCTATATTAATGAATATTGCACAAAAGAATCATAAAAAAATAATAAACCCTTGCCCTAGGACATTAAAAAGTTATTCATACAGATTTGGTTGGGCAGTATCAATGGTAAATACAATTAATGGGGGACACTCAATAGCAGAGATATATTTCTGCCATATAATGGAAAAGCAACACTTAAAAATGTGCTGGAGTATATACCAACTTCCTCCACCCAAAGATAAGGCAGAAAAAATATACACAATTTGCTCTGCATACTTAATCAAACAAATAGTGTTATGTTTTTGGAATCAAAAATGGTTTTTAATAGCAGCAGTACAATAAAGTGACAGTACACACCTACCAGCTTTTTGAAAAATATTTTTTCTATGTCCCTTTATTGTACTGCTGCTGTTACAAGTACAAACAATACAAACTTATACAAAGGGTGGTAGAAGTATGAGGACTGTCATATTTATATAGTAATGCTTTCCAAATTAACCTGCGAATCAAGGTCAAGACTTACTTCTTTATTTGGATCTAAAAGCCAGTGGTCTTTATGCCACCCCAATATAATTCATGATGTGCACCTACCTTCTACTTTGATGGCCAACAGGTAGCCCAGTGCGTTATGTGGCCCCTATATCTTTATGATCTGCTGTGGCCCCCTGGAAATGGTCCCACTGGGAAACCTTTGCCTGCCACCTGCATGGATAAGTAATGCTCATATGTTGCACACATTATGCACATTTCAAAAAAGGAAAAAAAAACACAGAAAAAAATCTTCTGTCCAGAACAATATGTGGTGCATTATTTGTTTTCAGTTGAACTTATGACTTCCTTAATGGGTTTTCTGGTTGTGCCTTGTGCCCTAGACCTAAAATGAATCCCTGGTTGATTTGGTTGGTAGCATTCTAATGTGCTCATGGACTCAATTTTTCACTTTATCTTTGCTTGCAGTTCTACCATGCCTTGTTTTGCGTCACCTTTATTTCCGAGTTAGGACCCCACTGCAGGCCCCCCCTCTCATTTAACTCCAGCATTGGAAATAGGGAGTCCAGCCGCCTTTCCCTCAGTATGTGCTTAGCACAAATCAATTTCTGCAACAGTGGGGTTAATCTCCCTATTCCTTGCAATGGGTACCCTGCTCAGCCATCTCACTGAAAAGTATCATTATCACCTCATTCTTCTGACAGGCTTCTGTCAAACAAAGCCTTTGTTAACTTGCCTGGATCTGTCGGTAAATCGCAGAACCGTCTTTCTCTATCTTACATCCCACTGTTCCACCATCCATCACATTTTAATTTGCAAATTAGACCCTATTGTGCTGTAAAACAATAACAGAGAGGAAGAACTGAAGTGCCCTTTAAAACTCAAAAGAAACTGTATGGTAAATAACATTGTGAGAATAGTTAATTATTTTATATAATGTATTCCAGCTAAGAATACGTCTAATATGCTACTCTAATATGCTACCTAATCTAGTATACCCTTAGCATATTGGGCTAACTCATGAATTTGACACAAATACTGATGCCCACACTGGAAGTAACGCCATTTGGGCACTAGTGCAGTAAGAAAAAAATGTGCACTGAAACGTGCAATTTATTCACCAAAGTGGGAGCTTAACTGCAGCGCTGGCCAACCCCCACCCACCGCACCAGCAACTAGTAGCACCAATTGCTGCCCCACTCCCCTATTGCAGCCTGCTCCTTTCTAAACATAGGGCAAGTCAGGGCAGACAGGTGCAGAGAAGCAGAGAGACTATACTGTCATTTCCGCCCTAATTGCAACCCCCTCCCCTCAGTTGTGCCCTAGGCAGCTGCCCACTCTTTCTATCCCAATTTTCAGTCCTGCTTAATTGCTTCCGCATTGGTGAATTGTGCATGTTGCAGACACATGCTATTTAGCAGGCTCAAACAATGGCACTGGAATTCTGGGGAAAACATTGAATTGTGGGAACACAATGATAGTGTAGTTCTGTGTTGCCCTTTGCATGGTGTGTTGCTTTGGTAAATGAGCCCTAATGACCAGTCAAACATATATGTAAAATGTATATACATTATATCACACAGAATACCACCTAAGTTCAATAAGAACATCTGCTGTATACAAAAATAAATAAAGGGAGATAAAAAATCACGATCAAGTCAACGCAAGTCTGCATCTACAGTGGATATAAAAAGTCTACACACCCATGATAAAATGTCAGGTTCCTGTGCTGTACAAAAATGAGACAAAGATAAATAATTTCAGAACTTTTTCCACCTTTAATGTGACCTATAAACTGTACCACAAAACAAACTGAAATCTTTTAGGCGGAGGGAAGAAAACCAAAAAAACTAAAATAATGTGGTTGCATAAGTGTGCACCCCCTTAAACTAATACTTTGTTGAAGCACCTTTTGATTTTATTATATTGATTTTTATTACTTTTTGGGTATGAGTCTATCAGCTTGGCACATTTTGACTTTGCAAGATTTGCCCACTCTTCTTTGCAGAAACACTCCAAATCTGTCAGATTGCGAGGGCATCTCCTGGGCACAGCCCTCTTCAGATCACCCCACAGATTTTCAATCGGATTCAGGTCTGGGCTCTGGCTGGGCCATACCAAAACTTTAATCTTCTTCCGGTGAAGCCATTCCTTTGTTGATTTGGATGTATGCTTTGGGTTGTTGTCATGCTGAAAGATGAAGTTCCTCCTCATGTTCAGCTTTCTAGCAGAAGCCTGAAGGTTTTGTGCCAATATTGACTGGTATTTGGAACTGTTCATAATTCCCTCTATCTTAACTAAGGCCCCAGTTCCAGTTGAAGAAAAACAGCCCCAAAGCATGATGCTGCCACCACCATGCTTCACTGTGGGTATGGGGTTCTTTTGGTGATGTGCAGTATTGTTTTGGCGCCAAACATATTTTTTGGAATTATGGCCAAAAAGTTCAACCTTGGTTTCATCAGACCATAATACCTTTTCCCACATGCTTTTGGGAGACTTCAGATGAAGATGAAAACGCGTGAGAATGCAAAGTCTTGCGTTTTCATGCGTATATCGGCTACATGTGCCTGCACTCGAGCGTATTCCATTCATTCGGGTGCAGGCACAAGTAGCAGGCGTAGGGCTGAATTTTCGGCCAGCGTTTTTCCGCTTCCGGAAAAATTAGCCCTACGCCACGTGTGGCATCAACCTAAGGTTCCATAGACATTTACTATTTAGTGGGCTGCTGGGGGCTGTTTGGGCCTCTGTGTACTTGAAATGCAAGGGTCGATTTTGAATCCCAGTGGGATAGGTACATGACATTCTGTATAAGATTTCTTCCACACCTCTAGATTGTACTCTTTTTGACCTAATTTTTTATTCATAGAAGTTATCTTTTCAAGCTGATTTGCACTGCACAGTGAACTCCAATGGACCAATTAATATAGGACCTAGGTGCAAAGTTCAAAGGACAGACTCAAAGTACCTTGTTTTTTGCACTTTTTCACCAGCAGAAGAGCCCAAGGTCGCAACTCTTTCCCTGGTGGTAACCAGCACTAGTGGAAAAAAATGACCAATAAAAACAATGTTTCCCTTGCTCAAATATTTTCTTTGTATTCAACACCGACAAAAAAAAGATTTCCCATTTTTTGTGTTAGTGTTCAGTCAATGTAATAAACTGTCTTACTGGAATATTTTGTACAAATAATACATCAATAATAAATGACACTTTCAAGCAGGTACTGAAAATACACACTGCTCAATCAGAGTTCAATACCTGCAGAATTTATATTACTACATTTTGAAATGCAAATTTTTATTCTTATTTTTGCAAAGTTCAATCCCAGTTACTGTTTGTACTTGGCAGTGCTGAACATATAAGTGGCAGAGCATGGATATTGCCTGTTTATTGTAGACATTAAATGAACAGTAACACCAAAAAAATGAAAGATTTTTAAAGTAATTAAAATATAATGTACTGTTGCCCTGCATTGGTAAAACTGGTGTGTTTACAGGTTTGCTACTATAGTTTTTATAAATAAGCAGCTCTGTAGCCATGGGGGCAGCTATTCAAGTTGGAAAAGGCACAGGTCATAGCAGATAACAGATAAAGCCCCATTATATTCTACACAGCTTATTAATTATGTGCTATGTAACCTTTTTTTCCAGCTTGAATGGCTGCCCCCATGGCTACACAGCAGCTTATTATATAAACCAAGGATCCCCAACCTTTCTTACTTGTGAGCCACAGCCAAATGTAAAAAGACTTGGAGAGCAACACAAGCACCATAAAAGATCATGGAGGTGCCAAATAAGGGCTAAGATTGGCTATTAGGGAGACTCTATGCACTCTATCTGCTTACAGGGACTTTATTTGGTAGTAAATCTTGTTTTTAATCAACCAAAACTTGCCCCCAAGTCAGGAATTCACAAATAAATATCTGGTTTGGGGGCACTGAGAGCAACATCCAAGGGGTTGGTGAGCAACTGCTCACGAGCCACTGCTTGGGGATCACTGATATAAACTATAGTAGTCTTTCTGAGGCAAACACACCAGTTGTACCAATACAGGACAACAGCGCATTATGTTGTAATTACTTTTATACACTCATTTTATAATGTTACTGTCCTTTAAGTCAGTGATCCCCAACCAGTGGCTTGCGAGCAACATGTTGCTCACCAACCCCTTGGATGTTGCTCCCAGTGGCTTCAAAGCAGGTGCTTATTTTTGAATTCTTTGCTTGGAGGCAAGTTTTGGATGCATAAAAACCAGATGAATTGACAGAGCCTCGTGTAGGCTGCCAGCCCAAATAGGACTGAACTACCAAATAGTCAATCAAGGCTCTTATTTGGCACCCCCCTTTTCATGCTTGTATTTCTCCCCAACACTTTTTCCATTTGAATGTTGCTCACAGGTTTAGGACCCCTGCTTTAAGTACATCTCTCACACAAGCTTTGCACTACAATCTGGTGCAAGATATAGAACCTGTACTGCAAGTCACAGTGTAAGGAGAAGTGCCTTACCGGCACGGCGGGGACGCCCGCCGCGCTGCCATCGGCGGGGACGCCCGCCGCGCCGTCTGCTCCCTATGCCTGCTCCTTCATAGTGTGCGCGCGCGCGCACTTCCGCATATTTAAAGGCGCAGGCACGCTGACGAATGACGTCATGACGCATGGCGCATGACGTCAGCGTGCAATGGCGCCAAATTTGAAATATTTAAAGGGCCTTTCTATTGTTACTCATTGCCCGTGATAGGATTTGATTCCTGGTGCCTTTCTGAGCCTTGTGTATTTTGTTCCTGTATCCTGCTTGTTGCCTTCCTGTGTTTTTGACCCGGCTTGCTCCTGACTATCCTGATTATCCATATCTGACCTCGGCTTGTACTTCGATTACGATTTCGTCTCATCCTGCTGTATTGATTATTCCGGTTTGACCCTTGCCTGTCTGACTATCCTTGATTGCTGCCCGCCCCGACCTAGCCTGCCTGACGACGACCTTGTTTAACCCTATTTGTACCGTGATCTTCGGCCTAACTGACTTTATCTACAGTCGTGCCCCTTTGCTTGCCAGAACTCCTGCCTCGTTCCCCTCGTTAAGTCCAGGTGGCATCTGAGTAGCTGAGGGCTCCTCCCGAAGCCAAAGGCGGTCACAATACTGGTGAAGCCGAGCCGAGACAAGGGAACTTGGCATCTGTTCTGGTTTAGGGTGCCGACCGTGACACACAGAAGCCAGACAAAAGTGTTTTGTGTAGTGGGCTGAGCCAGGCCCAGACTGGGATACAAAATAGGCCCTGGCATTTCAAGTACACAGAGGCCCAAACAGCTCCCCACAGGCCCACTAAATAGTGACTGTCTATGGCATCTTACAGCAGCCGCTCTGGCATTTGCCAGATTCTACAGAGCCAAACATCAAAGGCAAATTTACATATTGGATTTTCAGTATTTTGATAACCTATTAAGGTGTCAATATTTGTATGGCTTCTCTGGTTCAGTAACACCTAGAGAACCAAAGGCTGGAGATTCCTCCATTCACTGTTTTCAGTAGAGATGGAGATTCCCGCTTTGAGTATAACGGCAATGTCAGCACGTCCTATTTATGGTACAGCTGAGTGTGGGAAGATCAAACGCTAAACTGTCCAGGAGAGAAAAGGGGATATTAACTACATTACTTATTGACATGAACTATCCTGTAATGTTTAACTGTTTCCCATTTCTCATTCCTTTGCCTCTGCAACAAGTTGTTTTCCTTTGGTCAGTGTGGGGTATCTTAGAGCAGCCTGGATAAAATGAGCCGGTACCGCTTCACTGCCTCGGTGTCCTCTGATTCTGGGTTAACCTTGTGACATCAAAACACCAAAGAGTCTCAGCACCAAGATAGCAGAACGCAGAGGAGACAAGTTATTAACCTATTAACTGAAGGTATCAATGATTATTTCCCTACAAATTTGCTGATGGTAATTCCTTTTTGTGGATTTAATGAAGTCAGATGGGCCATTGTGCATTTTGTTAGCAGTTAATTTTATCAAGGTTCATGCTTGGGATCTGGAGTTTTCTTGATAAGGGATCTTTCCATAATTTTGATCACCATACTTTAAGGGGCACATTTACTAACCCACGAACGGGTCGAAATGAGTCCGATTGCGTTTTTTTCGTAATGATCGGTATTTTGCGATTTTTTCGTATTTTTTGCGATTTTTTCGGCGTCTTTACGAATTTTTCGTTACCAATACGATTTTTGCGTAAAAACGCGAGTTTTTCGTAACCATTACGAAAGTTGCGTAAAATCTGGCGATTTTTCGTAGCGTTAAAACTTGCGCAAAAAGTTGCGCTTTTTTCGTAGCGTTAAAACTTACACGAAACTTCGCACCTTTTAAGTTTTAACGCTACGAAATAGGCGCAACTTTTCGCGTAAGTTTTAACGCTACGAAAAAAAACGGGCGATTTTACGCAACTTTACGCAAAAATCGTATTGGTAACGAAAAATTCGTAAAGACGCCGAAAAAATCGCAAAAAATACGAAAAAGTCGCAAAATGTTCGTTTTCAAGTCGGAACTTTTCCAATTCGGGTCGGATTCGTGGGTTAGCCCCTAAGTCTACTAAAAAATCATTTAACCAAACAGATTATTTTGCCTCCAATAAGGATTGTTTATAGTTTAGTTGGGATCAAGTACAAGGTACTGTTTTATTATTACAGAGAAAAAGGAAATCATTTTTAAAATGTGAATTATTTGATTAAAATGGAGTCTATAGGAGATGGCCTCTCTGTAATCCAAAGTAATAAAAGTGGATAATGGGTTACTGGATAACAGATCTCATACCTGTTTTATAATTATTAACACAAATGTATAAAATGCAAACATATTCTGCAGCACTGTGCAATAAATTTGCGTCTACGTTGTATATACAAAGTTCATACACATATTGATCGATATAGTTAAAAATGGCCCTGCTCAATAACTAGGTTTTTTTTGTGGCTCATTTGACATGCAGGTTTAGTGTTGCCTGTTGCCTCCAGATTCAGTTACATTTTTGTTACATGTAGATGCCTGCATATATCCAATAAGATAAAAAAATCCTTTTAAACATATAAACAATTCAACATATGTGGCATGCATGGTGTGAAAGGCGTATAATCTCAGCAAAGCAGTGTGGAATATGTTGTCACTATATAAATAAAGAGTAATAATAATTAACAATAGCAACTTGGAAGGAAAAGGGTCCTACAATAAAAAAATGCGTATTGCTCCATTGTTCAATGCCTGTTCATTTCCCATTGTCTACTGCTCAGTAATAGTACTAAAGGCAAGAGGACTGGAACCTTTCCTGTTTATTCACCTGAATACGCAACTTTATTATTAAAATAGTACAAAAAGGAAAAATCAAACTATATTATCACTAAGTTTCTTATTTTGTAGCATTCTAACACAACCGGAACACTTTGGACTTCACATCCCCAGTCATTTCAGCTTGTCTGATGTTGTCTGGGTATTTTTTAGGCCAATCCACACTCACCAGCACACCCTGGCCTTTCCACTCTGTTCTGCCTGGTGCACAGTATTTGGAGAGACATCGGCACTCTCCACCATATTCCAAATAGCACAAAAATATTGGCACAACAAGACTTATTTAAGCGGGATAAACCCTGCTAGTTTTTAATAGTAGCAAACCATATTTGGGTATTTTTTAGGGGCATGCTCACTGGCCTGAACCTCCCTCCCTTTGGGGGGGGGGGGAATGTTGATAAAAGTACAAAGTGCATATACTGTATAAGCTATTATTACATTTATATAATAGACACATTAGTAGTGTTCAACATGTCACCCCCCCATATGTTGCATTATTCCTCTCTTAGGAGGCACAACATCCCTAAATTCACATTTCCCCTGTCGATTCAGAGCCTAGACTTCCTCTAAAGCCCATGACCCCCACATCTCTATCTCAGGCCCATACACTGCATGTGCTTGGTTGGCAAGGTCGCCAAGCGAGCAGATCCTCTCCTGATATGCCCACCTACGAATGGGTGGCCCTAGGGCCAAATGATCAAATTAAAACAGTGGGCATAGGCAACATCGGTTCGGGGACTACATCAACGAGCCAATGCAGTCCCTGATCCACCAGAAAAATCAAACCTGTCTGATCGAGATCTGACAAATTTAAGGCCAGATGTCAGTCAGACAGGCCTATCGTTAGTGCCCATACATGGGCAGAAAAGCTGCTGATTCTGTCTAAAGGACAGATATCGGCAGCTGAAATCATCCCGTGTATGGGCACCTTAATTCTCTCTCCCAGGTGCCATAAGAAGTGTATTTTTAATTAATGGAAAATGATTTGCAAAACTCCTCAAGAATTCTCAGTAAAATAAGTTACAAAAATGCCCATGAACTATTTCTCCAAACACAAGATACTATATTAATCCATGAGTGCATTATTTCATTAAAAGTGTTGTTTTTTTTAAAAAATAGAGTGGGGCAACTCTTTTTCTCCATAGGGCTGGCCAAATATACAATATCATGTAAATGGGGCAGATTCCTAGAAAAATAATAATGCCATGCAATTGGACAGCGCTTTTTTCACAATTATCATTTGTATCAACACAGGATCTTTATAATGTATAAACCCAGGAAATTAAGACACAAAAGAATGCAATCAGCTCTAACAGCAGGGAGGGTTTACCAATATCTTTAATTTAATACTCCCACTGAAAGTAAGGCTTTGACATTTCCTGTAAGGGATTTCTTCTCTGAAGCAGTTAAACTATAGTAAATTTAAATAAAAGGTACCCAGCATCTAATATGGAATCACCATAGCAACTTTTACAAGTAAAGGGGCAGCACTTACAATTCTCAGTCACTTACATTTTACATAGAACAAAAGAAAGCAGCAATAATTATAAGCATTTGCCAATTTGTGTGGGAGAAATTCAAAATTATCCTTCATTTATAAAGTACACTGAGCACAAATAACAAATCCATATATAAATGGATATGCGGGACTTGTCTGTCAATCAGTCTGTCCATGTTATCTACGTATCCATTTGGGTGTAAAGGATGGTTATAGGCTATAGGCATTTCTTCTGTATAACCTTATACAGATATAGGCTCCATCTCCCATAGACTCCATTTTAAGCAAATAATTCTAATTTTTAAAAGTGATTTCCTTTTTCTCTGTAATAATAAAACAGTACCTTGCACTTGAAACAAACTAAGCTGCAAGAATCCATATAGGTGACAAAGCAATTCTATTGGGTTTTTTTAATGTTAAATTGATTTTTAGCAGACTTAAGGTCTGGTGATCCAAATTATGGAAAGATCATTTATCCAAAAAAAACCTAGGTCCCGAGCATTCTGGATAACAGGTCCTATACCTTTACCTTATTTGTACTGGGGCTTATTCCCTTTTGTAATAGGAAGTAACTGCTAAAATGTGACATAGCAGCACACACCAAGGGGAATACTTTTAGTGTCATAATTGGTAGTTTTTGAATACTCCAATGTTGGCCACAGTGTGATGTTTTCTGAAAAATAAAAACTTAATTTTTTTCACAAGATTTTCCATACTAGAATTTCTTTGTTGCCTGAATTTATCACATGCTAATAGGTTGAGCAATGCCTGAGCAATAATATAACAAATTACATAAGGACAACAGTGGCACCACGTTTTGGTTCAACAGTTTGGCCAGTTGTGATCATAGTGCCCAGCAATCTGGCCATGTTTAGCAAAACTAGGGCAGTTTGAACAGATGACTTCTGTTAGTTGGCTGCAAGGTGTCATTATGTATTTGCAAGGCTAATGGTACACTGGTATATTTTCTGTTGACATATTTCAGATGACATAGAAGATGCTGGTACCACCACAGATACCTTCTATGTACTTGAACGGCTAATAAGTGGGGCAGGCCTTTCAGATTATATACTTGAGCCATTGGCCAAAACATGGCTAATGGCACACATAGCGGATTTCAGATGGCAGCTTAATTACAGGCAGCAGGAGGCGACTTTGGGTTCTTTTGCGCCAACTGAAGAACTTTGGCTCTAATCCGCTCAGTGTGCTATTAGGCTGAATTCACAACTTTACCTGTGCCTGAGGCAGACGGGGGTGGGCTGCTAGACATGTCCAAGGCATTCTTATTGTAATTAGTTGGTTGTAATGTAAATCTGTAAAGTAAACTGTAGGTATTCAATTGTTCATATGACTTTATTCCTTGGGTCTGAAAAGCCACAAGCCAAAAACATTTTCTCTGACTTATTTTTAACTGCTAGGTTTGCACTGACATTCCCTGCTGAGCCTTACATAACAGAGAGTTATTTCTTGCACTTGGGAGAATTTACCTGTCCAATTAATTGACTAATAATTGAAAAGGGAAATAAATAGACAAACTAAGTTTTATATTTATTTATTTAGAAATAAATTGTTGTAATTTTTCACAATTAAGTAACTTATTTTCGGCGAAGATAGGCACATATATTAAGATTTTAATCATTCTATTAGATGGGGTTCATTAAAGCTTAATTGCAAGTCATAAAATAACTGCAGGAAAAGTAAAGCTGCTAAATAAAACTGACAGAATCATTGCACTAAAAATGCAGAATGTATATAACATAGTCCTGATTCAGAAAATACCACACTAATAAAGCTTTACCGCTTTAAACATAATTTTGTACAGTTCTAAAAAAAAAAAAAAAAATTATAAAATGAATTTTGAGTTTAATTTCCTGAAAAATATATTTACAATATATATATACAATATAACAAAACATGTTGTGGGTACCATCCAAACTGTGTAGCCACAGAAAAGCCTGTAACCAATGGGATATGTGGAGAGTGTGGCCATGGACAGCTACATTCTTCACACAATAATAGCCTGGCCTGCAATTCCACTGCATTGTACAGTATTTTACCATTCCTGAGATAGAAATGATGCAAGTGGCATAATATACCTTGTGACATTGCCCTTATAGCCAGTGACATCCAGGATTGTTACTGTGACTGTACAATGGAGAACAGGACTAGTAGTATGTTAATGGGGATACCGGAATGTATGATTAAAAGGTATAGTTAGTTTATTAAAAGGTTTATTTTATTATTGTGTTATCACCAGTATGAATTATAAAACTTATATGGGTCCAGTAGTGTAGTATTGGCAACTACAGTGCGCTGTGATTGCAGTCATAAGAAAGCCATTTGGCCCTCTTCGATTATGGATGTCCTGGGAGTCTCCCTGTCACACATTGAATGTTACTAAATGTAATATTACAGGGCACTAGGAATGATGGTTTACGCTTGTGCACTTTGATGGCTTCTTTGACTGCAACAATGGAGTATTCCTATGCTATGCATAATTGAAAATGCCTATTCTAGCAATAGATTATACACACCCTACAGAAGTACATACTGCACAGACGTGAGTATTAACTAGTAATCTAAGGTGACCACTCGCAGGCCTATGATCTAAGTATATACAAATAAGTGGGTCCATTTATTTCTAGCCAGTCACCATTTGTATCATCATTATTTATTTATTTATATGGTGCCAGCAACTATTGTAGTCCTATATGATGATATTATAACTAATAAGGGACTTACCATACTGTAGAAAACAAGAATTACAGAATGTACCATAGAATTAGAGTGTCCTGATTTTAAAAGTTTATGGTTATAGGATTTTCAGTCATCATGTTCAATGTATTAGGTTTTTGATAGCTCAAAATGATCCACTGGTGGCTTTGGCCAACAGCAATGTCCAGACAAATTGTTTGAAATCTGCTGAACTTGCCACGTACATCCCTAAAGTGCAGAACTTTGTACCTCTTGCAGGGAATTCGGAAGCACCAGGTGATACCACTAACAATCTGCAGTTAGTAGATAACCCTTACACTTGAAGGTTATGTTGTCACACTCTTTCATTCTTTAACCATTAATGTAATACAGTTTTGTGTAAATTTAGTGCTACGAAACCCCGTGCTAGTGCTAAGCAACATACATCACATTTCCTGTGCCTCAGACTATTTTGTTTCTGGGAGCAGTACAGTCTTAAACATCCTTAAAAAAAAAAAAAAGTGTATAAACAAAGGCTGAAATGTACTGCAAAATGCCCCCTCAGGATGAACACTTTATGTATATTCTACAATGTGTGATCTTAAATTATCTCCCCTGAAATGTTGTTACATCCTACTCAGAGGTTACCTCCTACCCTATTGTCTGTGCTTTTAGGCTTTCAGTAGGAGGTCGAACGAAAGGTGTTATCATCAAACACAATAAGGATAATCAGGAAGGCTGCTGGGTGCCAAGTGTACCTTCTTCCTTAAATTTGCTATGAATTTCTCACACCGCATGAAACGGCAGGCAATGTATAATTATGTTATCAGTGTATAATAAGTTACTGCGTGAGTCAAGGAGCAATCAGTTGGGAAAGCCTTTAGGAGGCTGCTGTGTTGCACTTCTTCCCTTGTTATCACAATTATGTTCTATGAAGACAAGTCACATTCCAAAAGCACCAGAGCATGCAGATGTACCGAGTGTCATGTTTGCATGGGGGGGAGATACTTTTATAAAGAGTAAAATATGCCATAAGGGTTTTGTGTAAACAGCATTGCTTCTCTCAGCATATTTGGATACATACCTATGAATGGAAGCTGGCTACCATAATGTTTGTCTCTTGCAAGGCCTCTTTTGAGGTAACAAATATGGTTGGCACGCAATATGTTATATTCTACAATTAACTTTCTCTAAGCAAAGCTATTAAAGAGATTAAAAAACACCTTTATTAATAATGTATTATACTGTTTATTCAATTACATTGGTTGGGAAGGTATAATACTTGGAATATTGAGATGGTTCCTTATTTCAATGACTATTAAACTTGTCTACAGTCATTTCTTTGGTTGGTAAATATATTCCCCTATAAACTTGGCTGATTATGATAATATTAACAAACCAACAATCATAGAAATTTATGTCTTTATGTTGTAATATCATTTTTTTCTAATTTTCTTCACAAAACTGTTATTTATTTGTATTGAACTACAAATGTATGCAGTAATTTACAATTCATAAACATAAACAGAGTTACAAATTATAAATTAAACAGACAAAATATATATTTACATGCTTGGAGTTTAAATACACAGTTGGAGTAAGGTTCCGGTGCCGAAGAGCTTACAATCTAATAAACCAACTAGTGTCAGAGATACTTTTATATTTGAAATACTTAATATTGGTAAAAACATTCCATAACGTTCTCTTTATGGTAAAATCAAGTATTACTGTAATTTACTGGTAAAATTATTTATATAATCCTGTATAATGGGAACAAAGAGAAACTAAGGGACCCTACTACAACTGAGAATCTATAAATTAGAAATGATAGATTTCTTTGTTTACAACAGGGATGTTGCTTAGATCAGGGATGTCCAATAACAGACCCATGGGCCACATGTGGACTTTCAAAGGATTTTTATGGCCCCCAGTCTGCTAAAAGGCTCCATAGACTTCATTGTATCATCATTTTAATTTAATCGGGCCCTTGACCATGCTATATGACAAATAATCGTCCCACGACATGTAAATAAATCTTCCTCTCAAGGCAACTTTGGCGGCGCGTATGCGATCCCACCGACGATTTACATTCTCGCCGGTGGGATGGTATTTCGGGGCATCACCCTGTCTGCCATGGCCCTAAAAGCTCTAAATAATTACAGGTCTAAAAGTAATAAATAAACCCATTAGGACTGTTGTACTACCAATATGGATTCTTAGTCAGGATCAAGTATAAATTATTGTTTTATCAATACATTTAAAAAAAAAAATGAATTATTTGCCTAAATGGTTTTCAGAGGGAGGGTTCCCATATCTGTAGTTTAGAAGTTTCTCTACTATACTGTATGATATCCTCTCGCATAATGCTTTCTGTGCAAGTATATAAAGGATTCTGCCTTGGCTCTGGCAATACACATTGTCCCAGCCACTGAAGGAATGTGATAAGAGCAGCTTTTTTCATTAGCATACGAACAATACAGATAATCAAGGTAAATACAGATTGTCAGAGGAAATGATGTGATAGCTCTTGTCTGTGTGTCACAGTAGTACCCTGGCAAAATATCCAGTAATGCACTGGGTGGATTTAGTTATTTCCCATTCTCTTTTGAATGTTTGTGTATACTACATGTGAAAATACATACCTTTCAAGATCAAGCACAATTATAGAGGAACTTTGGAACAACACTTATCAGTAAGCCCAGCCTTGTTTACAAGTTCATCATTTGTGCTGCAAAATATGAATCTCATAAATACAGTTAGAGAAAGGGACAGACAAACACTTGCAGAAATGAATTATTATGAGACAAAGCTGAGTCAGAAAGACAAAATACATAGGTATGAAGATGTAAGGGAAGAAACATCCAAAGTATTAATTTGGAATCAGAATTTCCTATAGATCCCTGAGCTTTGGACCACTCTGCAGCAAGGCACAAATATTTTTAATAGTACTGGGGCCACTACAGCACTAAATAACTCTATATCTAAACACATATTTCCCTATACTAACATTATTGTAATGTGCATTAAATGTTGCAGGGGCTACTCTATTTACTTAAACTTAACACCCGTTTAATACTATGGGATCTGACTGTCTGATATAGTCACCTAAAGGTGGCCATATTAAGATCGTCAAGTGAGCGGATCTTCTCCCGATATCCCCACCTACGGGTGGGAGATATCGGGTGAATTTAGGCTAATCCAGTCGTTTGCCCCTGGGGTCAATCAATTGAATTAGAACGCTGGTAATGGGTGCAGTCGGTTCGGGGACCACATCAATGAGCCGATCTGACTAAATTTAACCTGCCCGACCAGTGTGCTAACTAGTGATGGGGGCTTTTATAGGTTTATAAGAGAAAACAAATGTTTCAAGCAGACAAGGAAATCTCAAAAAATAGGCAGGAACTCCTCAGTAGTGGGGAAACCACATATGTTCCAAATATGCAATCAACATCACCTCAAACCAGTGGGAGCTGTCTCTTGAAATGGTTGGTCAAACCTAAGCCAACAGTATCTATGAACAAATCAGAAAGAAGGACATGCTTCCCTTTCTTTCTGATCTAATTGCCCAAACAATATTCTAAGTTTTGCTATGTATGGTCTTGTCCCTAGCAAACTGTAATTGTGGAAAAGTGAAGACAATTTACGTTTATAGGTTACATTGTCATCATAAACCTTCCCCCATTGCCCCCATGCTGTGCAGCTCTAAGTGAAAAATACCTGCTTGTATTTGCTGTTTTTCATTAAGGTACTGCATCCATAAGCATTACTTCCTGGCATTCATTCCTGAAGATAGGTGTGTTCCCAGGTTCTAAGAAAGTTACATTGTTTGATTTTTTCCAGCAACATTTTTAGACAATTCCACTAATCCCTGAAGGTAGTTATTACACGTTGCCAACTGAGTTAACCACTACATTACAAATCACAAATAAATAGTACATCTGGGGCACAGAGAGCTTAGTGCTTTGGACAGAAAGCTTTGGTAGTTTCAGGGGGGTATTGTGATGCCCTAAAGAACCCTGCTGGGTCACTCTATTATGCCAGGGCTCTGTCACACTTTAATCTCTTTGGGAAAATCCTCAGTCCTTTTGTTGTGAAGGGGTCTGCAAATATATGCAATGTTCTTGAAAGAAGGAAGGGTTAAGTCAACACTAGTGATTGTCTTGTAGGGGGTGTACCAAGCTGTGCGTCTGGTAAAAATGAACTGTGTAGGGACCAAGCTACTCTTTAATCCACACACCTTTATTAGTGAGATTAATAGTTACTGATGAGCTAAATCTACATCCACTGTAATCTCTAATAACTACCTATTATAGTCATAGTAGCTTGTGGCTATAACTCATTTCAGATTTTTTAAGTGGCCTCAGGGTGTTTAGGTACACACAGAGGAAGAGTATTGTTTTCTTTCCAGGTTGTGTTGCATTTGGCATTTCTATCCAGTTCTGTAATCTAGGACTGGGTTAGGGCAGGGTATAGCATTATCAAAAGACCACAGGGACCAGCTACAGAGGAAATCACTTGCCCAGAAAATGCATTGATAAATGTACAAATACCACACTGACATTATCTGTGCATTAAATGTAAATTAATGCCATGTACTATAAAAGCCAATTAATGAGAGCCCTCATAAACTCCTCTAGGCTTCTGGATCCACAGGAGCTCCAAGTTCTACTGTCCCTAAATCTTGCCCTTTGCAGTTTCTAGGCTAAATGAGACCCCCATTAAATTTGTGTACATTTTATATTTTTCGGACATGTGAAGAAGCAATAATAACTCCTATTTATATTAAAAAACAAACATGAATATAATTATGGTTCTGTGCACAGAATAACCTGTTACTGTATTCCTTGCTATACTGCAGCATAAAGTGAAAATAATTGTGACTCATAAATCAGCTATTGTTTCACCTTTCATACTAGAAAAAATAGAAAAAAATATTGGCTTTCTATAAAACAGCAAATCATGTAAGATGACTACATGCTAGTTATAGTACATAGTAAGCATATATCAGATATACAATGTTTCCTTTTATTGTCCAGTCTGCAAAACATCCCACTCTGCATATAGGTTTGATAAGGATGGGATACGGCTATAAGTTATTATATACTGCAACTTTGTGTACATAGAATAAATGTATGCATATTTACAAGCTGGAGAACATGAAACATTGGTTATATCCAGTACAATATCATGAGAAAACAAAATGATTCCTACTTACTCCATGTTAAAAATGTGCATGTTATTTCGAATCTTAAAGAAAACAGTAGGCAAAACATGAGTTCAGCGCAAGTCCTATTCATTGACCCAATGTTAGAAGAGGCTATACAGGCACTTTGACATACAGTCATTTATTGAATGCAGAATATCTAAGTCAGTGTATGCAACCAGGAGTATAACTGTGATCAATGACCGAATGTTTGTCAGTTGCCAACTTCTGATTCATGATGGAATCATCTAGTCAAGTCAGGCGAATTCTGCTTCTGTTTTCCAGTATGGTGTTCTATTTGCAGCTTGAAAAAAAAAAAACTCAAGTAAAAATGTTAAATATATATAAGAAAATCAGTACAGACAATTTGCAAAACAGATTGATTACAGTTTAGTGAATATTGTATAATAGTTTTCCCTTTGATGTTATGTAATACTGCAAACTTTGTGGAAGGGAAAGTGCTTACTCAGCAAAGCACAGAGAACTATAGCTCCCGAAGATTGGCCCTTGAATGATCCCAGTCAATCATTAAATTCACACAGTGTTCATATAGAGGAACCTATATAGATCTCTATAGATCTTGCCATGTACCAAGCCTTGGATCAATTGTGCATAACCCTTGATAGTGGAAGAGTAAAAGATCTATACAATTTATTAAACTGCAAAGCAGGTTGTATGTTTTACTTCTGTATCAGGAACCCCAATGTACATAGGAAAAATAGGAATAATGTCCATATCCAAGGCCCAAGTTGCACTATATATTGGTAAAGACGCTTCTGTTACTTTAACAACAAAAAACACTTTATACAGCAGGACTCAACAGGGGCAACTAGTACCCATTCATATTCTTTGGAACAGCTGTCTACCCTTTAATACACAAGCCATTTTCAGGAAGAAATAACATCCTATTATTGCTTTGTGATTCATCACTGCAGGCTCCTCTGGCTGTAAAGGTGTCAAATACAAACACTGGGTGCTGAGGAAATGACAGGGCTGAAGATAACTGCATGAGGGGAGTGCCAGGGAGAGGCCTAACTGTTGCTAACACACAAAGACTACAAATCCATATAAGCAGGCTATGTTTGCACCATCACAAGTCCCACATAAAGGTCAATCAGTTATAAATCTACTATTTTGGAAAAGTAAATAAATGACTCAAGCTGGCCATACACGCACATCGGGTTTCGTACGATATTCGGTGCATGTATGGCAAGTCGGCGAGTCGACTGGAGGCTGCTGATATCGGTCGACTCACCGATCGGCGCAGGTTAAAAGATTTTGATCGGGCGCCATAGAAGGCGCCTGAGCAAAATCTGCCGTCAGGGCTGAATCGGCAGAAGGAGGTAGAAATCCTATTGTGTCTACCTCCTTATCTGCCTTTTCAGCCCTGAACAGTTAAGCTGGCCATACACGTGGCGATCTCACGATGTTTCGTACGACCGTCGGTCGCACGAAACATCGTCAGATCCGCCACACACCATTCAGGGCTGAATCGGCAGGTAAGGAGGTAGAAACAATAGGATTTCTACCTCCTTCTGCCGATTCAGCTCTGAAGGGAGAATTTTGGTCAGGCGCCTTCTATGGCGCCCGATCAAAATTTTCTAACCTGGCCGATCGGCGAGTCGACCGATATCAGCAGCTTCCTGCGATATCGGTCGGCTCGCTGACATGCCATACACGCACCGATTATCGTACGAAACGAGGTTTCGTACGATAATATCGGTGCGTGTATGGCCACCTTTAGTGGCTGATTGTACGATCTTTCGTGCGACCAATGGTCGCACAAAAGATCGGAAATCGCCACGTGTGTGGCCACCTTCAGACTCAGATTCTGTTGATAGTTGCCCAGTGTATGGCCACCATTGTGGATCTCAGCCTGAGTTATCCAGTGTCTCCAATTCTTCAACCTAACCCTGCTATTAGGCATGCAAATCAGCACTGGTTTGGCAGATGAAGCTACATGAGAGTCATACAAATCATATGAAATTAGCCAATGTAGAATCCATTTAGTAGATCTATTAAGCAGATATGTTTGTCATCAAGCTAGAACTAAATGTATGAGCTAATCCTTCAGCCATCCCCCAGTGGCTATGACTCTAGTGCACACACAATGAAACCACATGCCAGGCTTCTGGGTGGCAGTCATAGTTCCCTTCTAATCATAATATTAGCATAGAATGGTTCTTAATGGTTCTTAGAGAGGTAAAAGTTAGGTAAAAATAATTGGGGGACTGGGGGATGCAGGGCCCACCAGGGAGTCTGCCTCAGGGGACCATGCACCCCCCAATGGCCCCCGCCGTGGCCTTCACACGCCTTCTTGCCGGGCCCCCCACCTGTCCGCCCCCCTCCCCCGAGCATGCATAAATGAAGCTTACCTGCATCGTGTTGGGGGAGACTATGGAGACGTATTCCCTCTCTTCATGAAACTTAAATCGTTGTACCAAGATTCAAGAAAGAACACGAAGACGTAGATATTTGGGTGCAGGTCAGCCACAGCTTTATTAGAAAAATACCTCATCATTAGTCCTTGCCATCTGTTTTCACATGTACCAAAACAAACTTATAGCTGTTTCATAACCGAATGCCGGGCATGTAACAGACATCAAATAACACCAGAAATTTAATGGCCAAGGACTATCACCCGCCATATGCTGTGATAACTTTTTACAACAAAACAAGAAACAATGGCCTATAAACATTTTTTTTTTAATGTTTACAGGTATTGCCAAGGTGAGTCCAAAACAAAGTGGGAGGGAGATGCAGCTCCGGTCACAAAGCAGAGGAGAGGGAGTGCTGCGTGGGAGACGCCAGGCGGAAAAAGAGTGGAAGATGGAAGCACAGGGGGCCCCTTGCTATAGGCTGCTATGTGCGGGAAAGGATCGGGTAAGTTAACCCTTTTGTGTGTGGAGGGAATTTGCATGCCACTTAGCTCCACAGTCCCTCTGCACTTTCATTAAGCTTTTAAGCGCTTGCCAGGGAGACCGGAGGATCAGTGGAGCGCCCTGCGGGGATCAGGTCTGGGCCACCAGGGCCCACCGGGTTTTTTCCCGTTGCCCCGGCGGCACAGTCTGACCCTGATTACATATAATACCAGCCTTACTGTGTAATAGGCCTGTGTGGGCCTGTTTGGGCCTTTGTGCACTTGAAACATCATTGTCAAGGCATGGTACAGCTCTTCTAGCTCTTCTACTACATGCATGGGATCTTTTAAGCTGAAGTGCTGAGAATGTGGTCTGATGCAGCCCTGGGGCAGGAAGCCCATTTCCCCTTCTCACACTATTTAGGAAACTTTTTTCATTTAACTTTTCCAGTGAGTTGGATAAAATTACTATACTATAGTTGTCAGACTTTATGATAATAAAGGACAATGGCAGACAAGATTTGTCACACCCACCCTCCCATATATATATATGTATATATATATATATAATACACAACGGAAGCTGGCACTCACGTATAAAACGAATTGATATGCCTGGGTGCAGTCCAAAACAGATGTATACGACCTCCTGGAGAAAGGTACCGCGCACACAGGACTTAAGGTTCCATTTAGAAGCTTTATTGTAGAAACACGACAACTGGCGTTTTGGTTGTACCACCAGCCTTTGTCAAAGTTGAGCGGTACCTTTCTCCAGGAGGTTATATATATATATGTATATGTGGTGGCACACAGATGCATTTTGTGATACATGCGAGGTTCACAGGGAAGGGAACTGTGTAGTGACCAATAGCTGTTGTAATGTACAGGCTTTCCTTCCATCTTTTGCCTCATTTACATTACGTCATGCAATGAGCATATTAGCAATAAGCAAACTCCTTTTTGCACCTACTGTATATTTGTGAATAAGGCCCAAAATGTCATAACATGAAAATGGTGTCTCAAAAGAAATATTATTCCCACACTTTAAAATGACCTGTATAAAATCATTTGCCTGGTCTAGTTGTCTTCTCTCTCACGAATATTTTACTTTATTGAACACAGTTCGCACTGTAAGCTCTTTTGGGCAGGACCCTCTTTACCTCATGTATCAGTTATAAGTTGTATCTTTGTATGTAACCTATATGTTTAATGTATACAACAATTTATTTTACAGTGCAGCAGAAAATGTTGGTGCTTTATAACTAATAATAAATACCCATCAAACTAAAACAGCACATTAGTTTCTTGTAAGCTTAATTGCTACTTGCCTAATTTCCTTTGTACTTAATAAACTTCTGGTGCAAAAATCAGAAACATTTATAGCGCAGAAGTTTACACACTGAATGTAGATGCCTCCCTTTGCATCTTTCTATGGTTAAGATGAATTGCATGTACTATGTTTTACTTGCGGTGATCCTAATACGATGGCTAGAAATTTTCTAAATGTATCTTTTATTAGTTTATTGCAGTGGAGAATATCTGGTTGTGATTGGTTATGGCAAATACTGTCTAATATATACCCTAATATTTCAGAAATTAAAAAAGACTGGTATGACTGGCTATTGTTACTTTATTAAAAGTGGACATCCTTACATGCATTTCTCCCTACATCATATATTTAGAAAATATAGTAGGTGATACCTTTTATTGGTTAATTTAGTTGACTACAACATGCAAGTAAGGTTGCCACTATGCCGGTATTTTACTCACCTGGCCAGTGAAAATGATCTCTAATGCCAATATTTTCTGTTCTTGATCTCTAGCTAACACGGTACAACACTCTGCTACTCATTTATTTAATCTGTGTGTTTCGCCTCATAAAGGCACAGCAAAGCCGAGGCAAGAAATCAAAAGACCTCTAATTCCATTTCAGGACCCCAAGCCTCATCCATCAACAGCAACCCAAGAAGAAAAGCAAGTAAGCAGCTCCCGCCCAGTAATAACACCATATTTAACAGGATTAAAAGCTCAACATGTTACAGCTACTGATTGGCACCTCATTTGAATTTTGCATGTGAACAAATCCGTGCCTCTATATGAAGACTATTTCCTGCTGGCACTGTGAATAAAGAAGAATGGCAGATTTCTTTTATAGAGCTTTAGTAACATTTCCAGGATTGTCGTCTGACTCAGTACCATTATTATGGTTTAATCCTGTATATTCTAACACAGACAGCTTAGTACACAATTGCCGGGACCTTCTTTAGACAAAATTATAATGGCAGCAGATATTATTCTTCTTGGGCATCGAATACCTAATAAATGTTACAGCAAAAAGGCTTTATTTACCAATCTAAATGAAATGCACTGCTGAAATTTGCCTAAATAATCACAAACATAGACATTGTCTGGCGTAAGGTTTTTGTGCTAATGGAGAAATGCATGTGAATGCCAGGCATGAGTGCTTTTCCACCCAAAAGTCCTCTGGTGACCCTGGCAGATAATAGCCCAAATGAATAGTAGTAAAATCTGCTAGAAATAGCATTAAGATATTATATACAGGCACAGGGCAGTCATGCAGTGGTAATCCTTACAGTTACAGTTAGGATAACTATTCATCCAGTGGATTGTAAGCTCTTGTGAGCAGGGCCCTTAAAAGCTATTTTAATTATTGTAAAACCCTGGTTGTAATACATTACTGTTAAATACTCAATAACTTGCTGTATAAATGATGATGATAATGATGAGGTACACTCATCAACAGTGCAATCGCTTAGGGCTCTGGTACACGGGGAGATTAGTCGCCCGCGGCAAAACTCCCTGCTCGCGGGCGACTAATCTCCCCGTGTACCAGAGCCCTTAGACACTGGTGCTAATTCCTTAAGACATGATCTTGTTGCATTTGATCTGTACTATAGAGTTTATTGGCTAGCCAGTCTTTTTTCTTACATTATTATCACCTACACCTATCGCCTGTGGGTGTATAGTCCTTGCCCAGCCCCAAGTCAGAGTCTGGATTCACCATAATTTCTAATCAAAGAGATAAAAAAGCACTCTGAGGCAATAATTTGGTTAGTTAACAGTAAATTTAAATGTACATAGTGTGATGGTTGCACAAGCTTTAGGAGTAAAAGTATTATTCTGTACCTGAGGAAGAGGATTAGCACCCAAGTATTGTGCAAATAGCACTTTATGAAGATGATGTGACATTAATTCTCCTAACCTGGTGCCCACAAGCTCTTTAGCGCTTAAAGTGACATTTCCTACAACTCCTGTCCTCACCTCATTCTATCTCTTGTTATTATTGTGGGCTTGGGCTTTTGAAATGCTTATGACAGATACAGTCTGATTAACACCAATGATAATTATAAAAATTCTTACTGTTATAGAAGTTACTGGTTTCCACTCAGGAAAAACACCAATACAAACATAAAGGTGGTCATACACAGGCCAATTGTAGCTTATTGCAACTTATTGGGCCGTGTAGGGGCAGGAACGAGGGGCACGCCCGACATCTGGCTTGAAATTGGGCAGATATCGATTGGGCAGGTTAAAAGATTTAGTCGGGGACTGCATCGGCTCGTTGATGTGGTCCCTGAACCGACTGCGCCAATAGCTCCCATTATAATTTGATAATTTGGCCCCAGAGCCAAACAAACAAATTAGCCTACATTTTCCCGATATCGCCCCCCCCGTAGGTGGGCATATCGGGAGAAGATCCGCTCGCTTGGTGACCTCGCCAAGCGAGCGGATCTTAACGTATATGGCCACCTTAACTCTCATTTTTTCCAGAAATGGCCCTTATATAGTATACAGTAAACACCTTAAGCCTCTGGGAAAAGGATGTATATGTGTCTGTGTTTCTATTTATATGATATTAAAGGGAGAATATGACAGCAACAACTTTTTTTAGTGCAAAAAATGAAGGGCTAGAAAGTCTTATTTATTTTATTATATATATATATATATATATATATATATATATATATATATATATATATGGAACGTATGCGGTGGTGGTGCAAAGGGGACCCTCACTATTGTCACATGCTGAGCAGATGTGCAAGAATAGGTGTGGGAGGTTAGTGTAGGTTGGGTGCCTTCCTTCAAATTTAGGAGTCAGCTGGTTCTCATTGTATGGCTCCAGTCCTGGGAGGAATTGCAGAGTAAAGGGACACGATTCAGCACCTTGTCTGCTCTTCCATCAGCAGTGCAGTGTGCTAAGCCTCTTGCACAGGGAAGGCGCCCCACTGGCTCTCAATTCTTCCCTGACACCAAAGGTCTTGTGGATAGATGGATGGGCATGAGTGGGTGGGCATGACAATGGGAAGGAAAGAAAGGAAACAGACTCTGAGCTTTAGGCCAGGCCATGTGGATGCTAAGTCAAGGCGTGGGAGTAAATTGTTAGTAATATGCCCAGCTAAGCACAAGGCTCCCGGGTGTTCCACAGATGTATGCGGTTTGTCCTGTGGCTCACATATTTAACAAATCTAATTCACACCTAAATAAACACATATTGAGTGTGCATCACATCAGCAATGGGAACAAACAATACAAACTACATAGCAGTGAAAGTATGTTATAATTACCCTATAAATTAGTACACCTCCTAAACCAAGTGTAATACCTCATTAGTATCCCCTAAGGCGGAGCAAATTGGGCTTTGCCATGCCCCATTAGTTGCAGTTCAGCAACAAGGGTTGCCACCTGGGTGGCAATTAAATTTACTTCTTCTGTAAAAATAATACTCAATGCCAATGTTAGTGATAGGGCAGAAGAATAATGTAGGTATTTTGTAGGAACAATGTAAATATGTCTTTCCAGAAAAGGCAACACTTGTACATCAGAGATCAAAGTGTTAGGAGGGTGAAAATATGGCAGCAGCAACACTTTCATTAGTGTTGTGCAAGCTGTGTCCTCCAGTTCCAGCATACACTGACAACAAAAGACAGGCATAGCTCACCAGTTTAGCAACTTTATCATCATACACTTGATGTGAAACAGTGGGCAGGGAATGTGGATCCATCAGCCCCTTTCTTCTATGCTAAATGGTACAGTGGTGTTTTGTTTTCTGTTTTGTAGAGGTTTTATAATTGTTTAAGGTTAAAATACTATTTTTAATCCGAATGCATATCTGTGCAAAACAAATGATTTGTTTTTGCCCAGTGGTTCTATTCCTGCTATTCTCCACCTTTTAAATTACAATTTCAAATGACATAGCTGTAGTTCTCTAACAGTTCTAGGGCTGCAACTTGCACACCCCAGTCCCAGTCAAAGCCTGTAGCCAAATGAACATGATCCCACTGATATTTTCAAAGGTCTATAACTGAAGATATGTTTAACTGCATTTCTTTAAAAAAAGACCAAAATGTCAAGCTGTGATCAACACTATGTTTTTTAGTAAAAGGAATAAAAGCAAGGCTGGTTGCCATGTCCAGCTAACATTAAATTGTGAGTGAATTTTGGTGATATGAAGAAGTATGGGTCATTGTTTGCTTATTGTCTAGGGAAGTAGTTTAACAGATATTTGTTGTTATGGATGGTGTTTTGGTACAATTTTGAGAGCCCCCTAATGCACTGAGCTTCAGGGTAATACTGTATTCCTGTGCACATGATTGTAGATAAATGCACTTATTTAGATAAGCATATCTAACACCAAGTAACTCAGTCCCTACCGAACTCTGAAAGCCTTTCCAGAAAAGTCTCAACTCATTGATTCCCTATTAAAATCAACAATTGTAACAACATTTACTTTGTTGTTACATCCATTGAAACTGCATAGTTATTATAATACATTCCTTAGTTTGAATGTACCATGCCTTAAGCAAACATGCTTCTCTTTAATGACTTTGAGTTGTTGCTCACTAGGTGGAGCTGTTGATTCATAGGAGGTTAAACTCCATTTATGGAAAGTCCCATGGCACTGTTTAAATCATTGTTCAGCTTGCAGTTCGCCACATGAAAGCAGAAAGGGCTTTAAATTGCCAGTTTCTGCACCGCAAACACTGTTAACAACCAAATTCATTAACAGAGCCATTCATTTCTCACTGACAATTGTACTCTGCTTCCAAAACTGGCAACCCTTATGCAAACCGGTGCTTTTATTTGGATCACTTCGAGATCTATGCCACCGTCTTCCATAATAGAACCACACATACACTCTGTAACATTTAACATTTCTACTAAAGCAAATGTAGGTAATGGCTTTTTTATAGGATATTCACTAAGGACGGCTGCAAGACAGGCCGAGAGAGGGTTAATAATCCGTAACACACCGTCCATGCCATGTCGCCAGTCTTTAAAACACCGGCTCTACTTAATGACCTACTGGAAATGATTGGGACTTTAAAAAGCACTCACCACATTAAGCATAAATCTGTCATATTTTAACGCTCTTTACAAATTATGTCCTGCAAATTATATGGGCTTTTTTTTTTTTTTTAAATATAAATTTTTATAGTCAGGCCTGCAAGACAAATTTACAGTCTTAGAGCTCCCTTCCAAGATTTTCAGGAACAGGCAGAAATTGCGTTGATGTGTCCATTTTTATATTCCAACTCTTAATGTACCCCTGTGAAAAACAGCTGTGATTAAAATTTGGATTGGGCCAAAAAAAAAGTCAGAACATTAAATGTGTGTTATAATACACCGGGTTCCAATGGATCAGCTGCATGACCTGCTGCATCAGTGGCTTTATAAAGATGAAATCATACTGGTAATACTGACTGCACTGGTCAGTTACCTACTCCTATCCCTGATAGTGATGAGCGAATTTGTCCCGTTTTGCTTCGCTGTAGAATTTGCAAAACGACATGAAAATTCGCGAAATGGTGAAAAATCCGCAAAACGCGTTCCTTGCGCAACTTTTTTGTCGCCCGTGTCTTTTTTTGATGTGACCGTGCCTATTTTAACACAAAAGGAATTTTTACGAGTCAAATTTTTGTGGAAGTTTCGCAAAACAATTTGCCAATGTCGAAATTCGGAAATTTGCTGTGAATCCATACCTACTGAAAAAATTCGCTCATCACTGATATAAGTTTGTGACTGGTCAGTGTTTATTTTTTTCCAGTGCAAATTAACAGACTCCCTGGGGTTCCATATATATTTTCCCTGTTGAGCACAAGGTTATGAAAGACTGAACTTTATAGACTTAGATAGATAGAACTTTATTGATTGATTTAGTTTTCACTGTCCAAATGATGCATTCACTGGACAAATAGGATGCTAGTGCCAAAGCCCCTTTGATATTTAAGATATCAGCAATTTTAATAGTGAGTGGCCATAGTTATCTGTGGCCTAAATGGGCAAAATTTGTCCTTGCATCATCAGATTGTACATTGTCATGGAAATATCTGCTTTAGAAAATGAACAATAACAGTAAAGCTATAATTATTAATAAATGGATTCCAAGCTCTACAGAAGGCCCTGGGTTTGCTGGTCAGGGCAGCAATATAGTGGGATTCCTACTACCAACAGCCAAGCTCATGCTATGTCTGGTAAACTGACTGAGAAATGTCCATTCAATGAAAAGTGACGTACGAAAGACAAAGATAGTATGTGTATGCACAGACGTGGATAAGTGGTGCTCAGTCATTTGCATTAAGATGAAGGGATCAAGTTTTCCACAAGGCTCTTGGCTGCCAATGGTGCATGGATGCCGCCCTCCATAGTCTCCAATGAGTGAGAAGTTGCAGATCCAGGCCCAAAGGGAGTCGGGTTTAATAGGGAAATGATTGCTTCCAGCGATGCCATGTCTGAAGTGCAGAGATGTGACAGCAGCACCGACAGGGACACATTTCCAGGCTTATTCCAAGAAGCTGACTTTTTGGAACGTGCATGAACTTAATAGTAGGGGATCTGAGCATTTCATGGTTATGTATATTATTTATTGCTGGGTAAGACAGGCACTGTTTGTGGGGATTTAACAGTACAGCTCACACTGGACTAGTTGATATACTAATGCCACAATTAGGGGCATAACTATTGAGGACCAAGACCCTGCAATTTCTGTGGGGGCCCTTGAGGCATAGGAAGGCCACACTAATATCAATATATAGTCATAAACAATTTTATATTCCAAAAGTTTAGTGGGGGCCCTAAAATGATTCTGCTGTGTGGGGCCAGTAACATATGGTTAGCCACTACAGCTCTTACTGGCCTACTAGATTCCGAAACACACCTCATGGCCGCTCAGTTAATACCCAGCCTAACACGCTTCATGGCAGCTCAGTTAATACCCAGCCAAACACGCCTCATGGCGGCTCAGTTAATACCCAGCCTAACACGCCTCATGGCGGCTCAGTTAATACCCAGCCTAACACACCTCATGGCAGCTCAGTTAATACCCAGCCAAACACGCCTAATGGCAGCTCAGTTAATACCCAGCCTAACACGCCTAATGGCAGCTCAGTTAATACCCAGCCTAACGCCTCATGGCAGCTCAGTTAATACCCAGCCTAACACACCTCATGGCAGCTCAGTTAATACCCAGCCTAACACGCCTCATGGCAGCTCAGTTAATACCCAGCCTAACGTACCTCATGGCAGCTCAGTTAATACCCAGCCTAACACGCCTCATGGCAGCTCAGTTAATACCCAGCCTAACAAACCTCATGGCAGCTCAGTTAATACCCAGCCTAACAAACCTCATGGCAGCTCAGTTAATACCCAGCCTAACAAACCTCATGGCAGCTCAGTTAATACCCAGCCTAACACGCCTCATGGCGGCTCAGTTAATACCCAGCCTAACGCACCTCATGACGGCTCAGTTAATACCCATAATACAAAAAATGACTGTTTTAGGAGCTTTATTACTAAGGGAATACTATTGAAATGATATGTTCTTTAACCCCAAAAGATGCAACCTTTCCTTTCATACACAATACGCTTTGGCACACAGAGTATTATTTGGCTTCAGGTGGTAATACTTGTCTGTCGGTACTTGGCATATATGTATGTATGTATGTATATTTTTATTTATAAAGCGCTACTTATGTACGCAGCGCTGTACAGTAGAATACATTGATACAAACAGGGCGTTAATAAGATAATCGATAAATACAAAGTATAACAATAAATACAGATAAATACAGCAGCAATAAGTTAAGAGTCAAAGACACAAGCGGATGGAGGTCCCTGCCCCGTAGAGCTTACAATCTATATGGGAGGGGTAACTTACAGATACAAATAGGCAAATATAAGTGCTGTAGGTCACAGTGGGTGACACTACAATATAAGTGCTATTTCCCAGATCAGGTGCTGGGTGAGTGCTCCAAAACTGTGTTACTTATACACTTTCAGTAAGTAAGTCGGGCTATGACTAAAAATTGCCAGCCTGTGGGAAGCCCTCCAGCTACTGTACCAGGTTTGCTTAACAGAAGCCTTCAAGTACGTTTTGCCTGCTAAAATAAAACCCCTATCGGCACGGTACACAGGCGAGTACATTTGCCCCGCTCTCCCACACATTCTCCCTCCCTCCTCTCCTTCGTCTGAATGGCAGTCGCGGGCCAGTCCAGGTAAAGGGGCGGGGACTTTCCCCACTCCCTCCCCCTCTTGTGCTTGGGATTGGCGGAGCGGTGCATGAGTGAGTGAGAAGCAGGTCTTGTGGGAGGAGAGAGAAGGCAGGCCCCACCTCCTTGGCAATGTCTTGCAGCTGCACTAAACTTGAAGCATTTATTCCACTGGGATATTGAAGGGAAGTGGAGCGGGCACGGAGTGTACAGGCGTCTCTTCATACACCTCCAGCCCATTAGCTGCAGCCACCATGGCTGGGATTGTACATGGCATCTTGTTTTGTGGCCTCTTTGGACTTTGTTGGGCAGTGACGGGTTCTAGGATTTACCCAGCCAGTGAAGGTAAGGCTTAGTAAGGAGCCGTGCTACCTTATGGATATGTGCCCTGTGGCTTCCAGTGCGCTTCCCCGGCTATGGAACCCTCATCTGTTTCTCTCAGCAGCGCAGTGGATGTGGCTAGAGATTGTACGTGGGCGCAAACAGAGATCCCTGTTGGATATTGGCACGAATGGATAGGATTAAGGGGGATTTATTGGGCTGCATCTGGATGGAGATTTGGCGAGACGGACACTTTCTGAGATGCTCGGTTCATGCTTCGAGTAAATGCGTAATGTGCGCCCTGGGATGCCGGGTCCGCTAGCGCTTGTCTATAGTGTATGGAGCTGCTGTACGCAGGGGAAGGGATACACTAGTGCATCCAATGCCAATACACGGTGCCCCTGTGCATAGGGAGGGCTGCCTGGCACCCACAGGGAAATAGCCGCTCTTAGTTCTATCCCAGTGGGAAAAGTTTTCTTCTGCTGCAGATTAGGTCTGCTACTCAGTGGCTTCTGTTACTCAGATCTGCTACTCAGTGGCTTCTGTTACTCAGATCTGCTACTCAGTGGCTTCTGTTACTCAGATCTGCTACTCAGTGGCTTCTGTTACTCAGATCTGCTACTCAGTGGCTTCTGTTACTCAGATCTGCTACTCAGTGGCTTCTGTTACTCAGATCTGCTACTCAGTGGCTTCTGTTACTCAGATCTGTTACTCAGAAGCGACTGCGGCTCAGATCTGCCATTCAGTGGCTGCGGCAGTTTAGTTCGTGATATCAGCACTAATAGAGCGTTCCGTATGTGCGCAAAGCGCAACTACAAACTGCTTCTCCCGTGCGCTAACTGTCGACACCGTGCAGTTATTCTCGCACTTCTCATTAGTCCCCATTCTAGCGCTAGCACTGGCTAAAGCTTACTCCAGTTTCTTTGATTGTAATTATTGACGAGGCAGAGCTGAGAGTCTGTCACCCTTTTAGCTATATTGCGCTCTGTTTTATATCATTTATGGAAACACATACAGTGTATGTGATGCCCAACTTAACCCGTTCACCCTGCTGATGTCTGTTCTGCGACATTTTCTTTTTTTGTTTTGTGAGCTGTAGTTCAACCACAGTGTGTGGCACATAGTGTGCATGGGTGCTTCTGAAGTGAGTGTAGATGAAGGGAAAGGGGGTTGTCTAGCAAATAGTGTATTTATGGAATAATTTGCAATAGAGAAAAGCGATCACTGAATTAATGATTGAGTCTGCATGTCCATTGGGCATTAGTAGCACCCAGTAAGTTGTGTGAAATGGCAGGTTCTGGAGGTGAAGTGGAATCAATGCCTGACTTTGTTTAGCCCTGCACTTCCATATTCCATAGCTATAAAGTTGCAGTAGTGTCTGCCTTGCACATACAGGGGGCTTTTAGCAATTTTGGATGCTGATCACGTCTACTTTGCTTTCCTCTCCCTAGCGCTCTCTCCCCTTATCCCCTTTTTGTATACATTGAGCCCTATTGTATAGGGCCTTTGTATCTTTAATCTACCTTTCTATGAATCCAGATGGATGGAAATGGTACTGCTCAAGGAGGGGTGTAAGGGGGAGAAAGAATTTTCCTATTACAACAAAAAGCCGTCTCCAGGAATTTTAGGAATAGCTAAAATGTGGCTGTCTTGGGTCCACGATAACATCTTAAGAGGAAGCTGTTATAATACCTGGCATGACAGATTGCATCCAGATATTCACATTTCAGGTTCTGCTAACAGACTTGATAAGCACAGATCAGATTTGTAATCCTTCCTTTTGTGGGTTAACGCTGTGTGTGCTGGAGACCTGGGCTGCAGCCACTGAATTTGCGTTGAAAACCCAGATAGGTTGAACATACTGAATATGTTAGTCTAGTTGGCCTTTATATATTATAGTGAATATGGGGACACCTTGGTTTATCTTTATAGCTTCTTACCTCATAGATATTTTATTTAGGCATTTCTAGTTTTTACCAGCTGCTGTTTAAACAGCCACAGGAGCAACATACATAACCATTGTCTGACTGTACATTATTGGCCCTTGGCTCTCCTGGTACATGAATGATGAAGACTTTACTTTATGGTCTAATAATACCATAGAAACACTGTACAGACTGAAAGATTAAAGTAATAATTGTCTTTCCCATTAGTGTCTGCAGAGAATACAGCTCTTTCCATATATATATGTCTCAAGATTTTTTATGTAAATGCATGGCCAAGTAATCTATTTTCCCATAAAAGGCATTTTATATGTAAATTTGAAACCCAGTTGAATAAAGTGTACAATGCCTTCTTTAAAGTGACATTTCGCCAGAAATATGGGGTCAGTCTGGAAAGCCAGTCTTGCACCCCCTCGTATCAGTTCCCCCCTTATTATCATTTAGGCTGCTGGAGAATGCTAGGAATTTAGGATCTGAGAGGCCAATAAAATATATTAATTATTATTTGGAATAATTATAACATATGTGTTCTTTTTATTGCAGTTACCCTGCTGGATTCCAGGTCAGTGCAAGGAGAACTTGGCTGGATAGCAAGTCCTTTAGAAGGAGGGGTAAGTTGATGATCTGCCACAGTTCAGCAATGGGGATGGAATGCTGGGGTCTTTAATTCCTTTCTCAGAGGCTCGCTTTTGGGTGATTGTGCAGAGAGCACCTTATTACCTCTCCAGTCCACCATATCAGTTACCTATTGTGGGGGTTGAAACTTAATATTGCAAGAGAACAGCCATCAATGGCTCAATAATGACTAGAAAGCAGGGAAATCAAGTTTTCAGAGTGATGGTTTCATTTGGATGCCTCCTAATAATAAGAAATCAGATAGAGTTGCAAATCTGCCTTTGTTGGTGTAATTGGGAGGTTTCAATGGGCAGTGCAGGTAATTGCCTTTTGCTTCCAGTGTATGATTAAAAAGAATGCCAGAAATGTGTTTTTTTTTTTAGTAAATGAGGCTTTTTGGTTTCTGGAATTTTTGTATCTTAACCTTTTGCAAGGCAGTATTACGATTTAAGTAATCAAGTTATGTGCAATTAATTATGCGTTTTTCTTTTCTTTGCTGAATTATTTCACGTTTTTCCCTTTAAAATCAAATGCCGTTTTTAAACTACCCTTACTAATAAAACTGATACTAGGAAGGGAAGGTTATTTTATTTTTCAGACCATGGGTAAAGGATTTATTACATTTTACAAGAATAACCTATAATATTGAGCCATTTTTCAGTAATTTTTCTGCAACCAGTGCATTGCACGTTTGAACCCTGGAATGCATTTAGTAAGCCTAGGAGATACCTGGGGTACACATATGCAGCAACATTGTAGCTTCATGTAGTAGTAGAATTCACCCATTGACTGACAGGTTCCCAACTGTTTTTCCTTCCACATGACACCTCTCTATAGCTCTAAGTATAGCGCCTATCAACAGGTTTTTCCAGTTTGGGACATGCTGAGTAATTATAATTTCTCATTAAGAAATAACAAAGTAGAGCCTGCTTTTTCTTGGTATGGTTATAGACGAATAAAAAGAGGTACTGGTCTGGGCCATGTACGAAGGATCTGTCAGAATGATTGACAGGCAGCTGCCACTGTACTCAGCGAATATTTATTTCTAATTGTCTGCAGTACACACTGTGCATCGCATTTCTAAAGCCTGGGAGGCCTTTGTTTTCTGACACGGCTTGCCCATTTCCCACACCAGATCAGTAACAGTCAAGCATTCTGGAGAAAGTTCTGTGCCTTTTTAGAGACAAGGGAGTGGGTGAGAAAAAAAGCTACAAATTCCTCTTGCATCCAAGAGGTTAAACCTTCAGAACAACTTTTTTTGCAGGTTTGGTAGCTTTTTATTACCATGGTGAACACATTTGCCGTCTATGTCCCTTACATTTTTAAATGGCTCTGTTATACTGCCATTTTAGAGCAGTGCCATATACATCATAGTCTTATTAGGTTAATACATACAGATGTGCAAAAAGGGAGCTAAACACTCATCAGTTGACATTTTAATATCTTGGTGCCGCCGTAGCTCCCAGCATTCTGCTCTAGGCTCTCGGAGATTAATTGCTGGCAGATACAAATGAGATTTTGCGAGTTATGGTACAGAGACATCAGGAGAGCCATAGATGGGCATTTTGTGTAAGGATTTTAACAGCCCAAGGTGTAGGCTTTCACAGGGATGACATTTTGTCTTCTCTGAGTATTATGCTACCATGGGATATTGCATCTTTAGTTTAGGATTTTGTTATACTATATGGGCAGTCAGGTCAAACTTGCATCTTCTAAGCTTTAAGAATGCCCATCAAAAAGTGTTAGAAAGGTGCAAGCTTGTCAAAGATTAGTTGCATCTGGTCTGCTCCTCACTATTGCATTTAGGCCTACAATTACATTACCATTTCAAGTTGATGTTGAGAGAAGGTAGCGCTTTTATATGGAACTCCTAAACCGATTTAGCAACTGAGATGCTTTATCTGTTTGTATTGTCAATTTCAGTGGGAAGAAGTGAGTATCATGGATGAAAAGAATACACCTATACGAACTTACCAAGTCTGCAATGTGATGGAATCAAGCCAAAACAACTGGTTACGGACTGACTGGATTCCACGAAGTGGAGCTCAGAGAGTGTATGTTGAAATTAAATTTACCTTAAGGGACTGCAACAGCTTGCCTGGGGTAATGGGTACCTGCAAAGAGACCTTTAATCTATATTATTACGAGTCCAACAATGACAAAGAGCGTTTCATTCGTGAAACTCAATATGTGAAAATTGATACCATTGCAGCCGATGAGAGCTTCACCCAAGTTGATATTGGGGACCGTATTATGAAGCTGAACACTGAGGTCAGAGATGTTGGGCCACTCAGTAAGAAGGGCTTCTACTTGGCCTTTCAGGATGTGGGAGCATGCATTGCCCTTGTGTCTGTCCGGGTGTTCTACAAGAAATGCCCATTGACTGTAAGAAACCTGGCACAATTCCCTGACACCATTACTGGTTCAGATACATCTTCCTTGGTGGAAGTTCGAGGATCTTGTGTTGACAACTCAGAAGAGAAAGATGTGCCTAAGATGTACTGTGGTGCTGATGGAGAGTGGCTGGTGCCCATTGGGAACTGCTTGTGTAATGCTGGGTTTGAGGAGCGCAATGGAGGATGCCAAGGTAAGAATCTTAGTTATACAGTATGTTTACATCTCATGCCTTACATCTGGTAATTGAATCTGCCTCAAAGTTAATAAAAAAACAAGAAGTTAATTAGCAGATCCCAGAGGGGGTCAGTTGACAGAAGGGTTGCACACAACAGGCCAAGAGGTCCAGGTGGCAGAGCTGGCATAGTGGGTAAATAGGAACAAATGGCGTGGCAGAAGGCTGTGAGACATACACAGAGTCTTGCACAGTAGAGATGAATTTGCTATAATTGTATGAGTTTAGAGCTAAACAGTACATGTTTGAAAATTGGCTGTGTCATATATAATGAACTTGTATTAGGTTCAGCTTATTACTATAGAGCAGTAAGGCAGTGCAAGACAATAGCAATGGAACTATATTACTTTCATATAGAATACCCCATATACATTCTTATGTAGATCTTGTATTCTGTTACTGTTTTAGACTGATCCTAAAGAGGGAGTGCTAGCCATTCCTGGGTTCATTGTAGCCTTGGACACATCAGTGTCTTGGGTGGTTGATGTTGATACATGGTGAAAGATTATAGCTGGTTGTGTTGGCCTTCTCAAGCAACCAGTAGTTAGTTTTTACTGGTTTACTTATACTGGTTTTCTTATTTGTAAAACTAAAACATTACAACTGCCCCTAATTTCAATGCTCATTAAATAATTTGGTTAATATATCTGAATGTAGGTCCCATTGCTATAAAAAAATTAGCAAATTGGGTCTGCTATACCCTCAGTCCCCAACAACACATTTCTTATAGATAGTTGTCTATAGGCTCTTGTTTTAAATGCTATATAAATGAAAGTAGCCAGTAATTCTATAGTCACACCCTTATACAGGGGTAGGTATCGCTGTTGGTGCATCATAACACTTTCTGACATCAGATGACATCACAGCGTGATTTGTTAAACTTGCACCATGGGAATAATTCCATCATTTTGTCTCAGGATCAAGACAGAGCCAGTTTGCTTATGATTAGTTTAGCTGCATGGACGTCTTATCTTAATCTCTATTATTCATGTTGCTTTGATGCACTGCCGTGGTGCCTGAAGCACACTAATCCTTGGGCAGGCCTTGGACACTCTGATCAAGGTTCACTGATTGGTGCCTAGCACTGATTACTAATTTGATCAATACTGTCAAAGGAGTTAAAAGAGTTGGCAGATGGCACAGTGTCTTACTGTAGGGGTAAGAAAAGCTAAAAAGAAAACAGGTCCTTATCTTTTTTTCATCTTAGATATGTCTGAGCCAATGTTTCAGATTAATTTCTTATATAATCAATTATGTTAATTTCTTGTGTGGTTCCAGCATTTGGTTGCTTTCTCTGCCACTCATAGATATTTTATAACACTTGTGTCAAGTGTGTTCTTTTGCACATCATGACCCCTTACTTGCCCTCCGTGACTCTGTGGTTTATATTTCCTATTGAGCCTTTCCCTTGTTGAGTTGATATATTGGCAACTTTGGGGGGGAAAATGTCACCCTGGGTCAGCATCTGGCCTACTGGTGAGCATTTGGCTTGCCGAGTACTGACATCACACCTCTGCACAGTGTCACTAGAAATAAGCTTGATTTTAATTATATTAGATAGATTTTAAAGAGACTGATTGCCATAAAGCCCAGAGTGTGGATTTTAAAGGAAAATGTATATCTGAGAGGAAAAGAAAAGACACACCAGCTTGCACATTATGAACCCTGCTAGCAGGTTGTTCCTTGGTTGTCTAAAGAGAGGTTGGACCCAAGCAGACCAAATACAAGAGGGAGGTGCAGAGGTCACTCAAACCCTCATATATCTTCCTCCTGTCACCCCCTAGTCACATGCAAAGATTGATTAAGATCTGAAGTTTGACAAAGGCTTCCCGGATTTCAGTGGATAAGGGGTCAGGGGCAGGGAATTTGATGCCCTTTGAAAACAACCCTTTGGCACCAGTCAAACTCCTTGTTTCACCAATGGGGCACTGTACCTGCACGTTATTTCTGTTAGTGTTATCAAGTACCTTTATAAATATATAATGCATTTAGCAAGAAACACAATATTTTCAAATGCCTGTCCCTACCTCCTTGCACACAGTAGTATATATTTATATATAGTTCTGGGCAGGCGGACTTTGGAAACAATCTGTTTCCCTGATTTGCAGTGCCCTGTACCTATAACAAATACAGAACGATATGAGATACATGGCAGAACATTGTGACAGACACTTACAGCTGTGCGAAGGTGGGTTAGAAGGAAAGCTGTTGCTTCAAGTCGAGTGCTAGGCAGATCAAGGAGAACTCTACATTTGCATATATGCATGAGATTATTATGAATATTGAAAGGCCTTTTTCTGCCAGTGGCCTGGGAATCCAGTTCTCCTCAGTCCTGTTGTGTATCGCCTCCTGCCCCCTACCAAACCAGTCTCTCTGTCCTAAAGAATGGAGGTTGCCAGCTGTCTCTGGAGCTTCCTCTTATTCTGCCGCTGCATGCTGCCGATTCACCATTTACATATTGTATATGGCTCAGAAAAATCCATCGTCCCCTCCTGCCGCCTCACTTCTCAACACACACTCTCTCTTTACAATAGAGATAAGAATATCATTTTGAGGACAGCGGCCAAAATCTTCTTCACTGTGTGTTAAAGGACTGTCTGTGGATAAATGCAAATATATTACATTCTTACTCTGTAGTTTTTGTTATTTACAACGGAGCTGGAGAGAAGAAAAGACCCTGTATCTTACTTTGTTTTGTGCCTCAAGGCCATGGTATAGTAAATAGCTGGCATCAGTTAGGATGTTTAGGGTTGTGGATAGGCAGAACTCAGAGTAAACACTGCAAAGAATCAGAACGAGCCCTGAGTTAATTGCAATGCTAGGGTTAAAGACTAACTTTTGTCTGGAATGTTTTTTAGTGGCAGTCACTAACATTAAAGATTCTTGCATAAGGTTCCGTTAACTGCTCAGCTCTGAGGGATCCTATATCTAATAGAACTAAAGGGAAAATGTTATTCTTTGCTGGTTGTCTGGGTAGGTGGCAGTGCTGCTTTGTGGATTAGAAGAGCCACAGTCAGATGCTGCCAGTGCAGAATGTATTTTGCATCTCAGACAGCTGTCTGCAGTTAATTTAAGCTGAAAATATCTGTAGGTCTTAAAGGGAAAGTGTGCCCAAAAACATAGTCGGGTGAAAAGAAACAGCAGATTCAATAAAATAAATGCTTGTCAAAGATGGGCAGAACAATTGGTTTTTAAAACGCTTTTGTTCACTGTGGATTTAATGGAGATTGTACAGCCTTAATTATGCAAACACTGCTTTATATGCAAAGAGATGTCCCTACTGGAGAAGTGCATTTATTGTAATATCTGTGAAGGGTTTCATTCATCCAGGAAACAATACATCTCAATGTGCTAATGCTAAATCGGTGGGACCTGTTGATCAAGTCCAGGTGATTTAGACTTACCACTGCTGGATGTATTTGAATTTAATTTTTTGTTTTGTTTTGATGATTTCAAAGGTAAAAGCAGTCTGTTTACTGATTTATAGTATTAGAGGGTCAGAGAGTCTATGTAGGTGATTGTTCTGTGTCCTACATGAATGAGATTGCAGATCTTATATAAATGGACTGTAAAGGACGTAGAAAATAGTTATTGCTGGCTGCAATAAACATATAATTCCACATATATGAGCTCTGTTGGGTTAAGTGCATATTGAGCTTATCTATAAAGACATTAGGCTTGGAAGTATGCAAAGATGATACACAGATTTTGGTTTTTAGATGTAACTAACATAGATGGACAGAATGGGATTTTAAGTAGTGAAATGCAAACATAATGTTAAATGTAATTTGACCGTTGAACATACATAGATGGAGCATGTTGACTACAGCAGACAGAGGAACCATCCTAGCAAACCAACATTAGAAGCCACGCATATTTTTTCCACATTTTTATAAAGCAAGATTGGTGAGCATCAAATGGTATAGCAAAGTATAGCATATTAATGTATAGAAAGCACAAAAATGATGCTTTATTCCTGCATTGAGTGGGTGGTGTTGTAGCTTTAATGAGTTTTCCAACGTTTTTCTATTATAGAAGTAAAATGTCAATTAGTGTCTTGGGAGCTAGTAGGGTGACTTATATTACCAGCTTTCAGCAGTTTTTCTTTGTGTTGCCTGTGTAAGGGATTGTCGGAATCCCAAATGCTGCACAGTTTTGTTTCTGTTCAAGTCTACATTGGGTCAGGGGAAAAAAACTACATTAATAAATCAAATAAATGAAATAACAGATTTCTTCAACTGTTGAAGCACCAACTCCTTTTTGCAGTATGCCAGCAACAGACCAAAACAAGAGCAGGCCCAGCGCAAATAAATTAGCATGTCAATGAATCCTCTGAATCAATACTCTTTCTGTTTTCCTGCCCCTTTATTTATCACTCCATCTGCTTTATACTCTTGGCATTCCCCTTTCTCTCCTTTGCCACCTTCACCCTCATTGCAGATTTTTGGCTGCACAAATTGGAAGGAAGAGGCCAGAGGGTCCTTCTGTGCTTGGAAAAGAGGATTAAAATCCCTTTTTCTGCCTTTGAGTCTCACAATGCGATTCTCTGAGCCTTGTTGCAATCTTCTCTGCCACCTAAATGGTTAACATACTGACCAGCTAACAAGTGGGCCTGCCCTTTCATTTAGCAGATCTGTGTACCTTGAGATATTAAAATATTTAAAAAAAAAAATGGTTTCTGATATCTGTTATTTTTGCTGACAGTGTTAATGTGTCTATCTTCAGTGTGACACAATTCATTTAAATCTGAGTTTCTGTGCCAGCTTCTATAGCAAACTATCAGTTACACTAGATTTCTTTTTCCAGCAGCAGCTGGGCAAAAAGCAATAAAACACACAAAGGCCAATGCCTTGGGTTACTCCTGATAACTTGGGGTGGGTGGTGGTTGATGTCAGGTACAGGTACCCTATAAACACTCTGTTTTGTTCTAGTGTGGCTATACAATATTGCTACAAAATTGCTCTATCCCACAAGAGAATGGGCGGAGGGGTCACTCCCAAGGGTGGATCTCTGGTGCAAACTTGAGGCTGGCCCAAGATCTTTATTTTTAAGCAGGAGGCTTTACATGTTCCCTGGCTGCATTTTGTACAAAAGCAAAACAATAACAATTTCCTTCCTCTGCATTTGTGTATTTCCTATTACTGTTATTTGCTTGTAGTAAAAAAATACATTCTATTGTATGCGCTCTGCCACCACAGGGAATTGGTGTATGTGCTACAAGTCACGCTGGGCGCTGTGTAGTTTAACCCCAGAAACTCGTAATTACCTATTTCTTGTTATAATAACTGTGGGCTTTTGCTACATGCCTAAACAACTTTAAGGCTGCCTAGGCCACTTTTTGTCCAGTGATAGGCATGGAACAGTAAGCAGCTAATATTAGTTTTTTATGCCTTTCCGGGAAATAATAACTTCCCCTATTGATTTCTTACCTATTTTGTTTATTACCTAGGATTTAATTAGCCATAAGCAGGAAAACTGTTTGGCATATTTGCTGTGAGCCATTGGTCTTGTGACTATTGTAGCCCCCCAGCTAACGTTCCCCACCCACAGGTAGTGGCCATTTGTTAGCTGTCTAGTTGCAATAAACAAACTCTACACAAGTGTTTATTGATTGCCTATTGTTTAATACACTTTCTCTACCAGTGCAAACAACATACTGTAATGGTGATCAAACATTCACACCACAGTTTTCACACCACATTAAGGGAGGGGTGACTGGAGGAAAATGCCAATTTCCTGTTTGCACATCAATGCCATGTACTTCCTGTGCACTGCTGAACCAACAGAATGTGGCACCCCTCTGTTTAAGAACTTCAGGAGAATTCTTGCCTCTCTTTCCCAGAGATACCAGAAGCTGACCTTTGTGTTGGTAGGAATAAATTGTTGTAGTGCCTGTGACTGTTTTGTCAGAGGTGCACCCTAATTCTGAACAGAATGTTATGAAACCTCTGCACCTGTCGGTGGCCCTGGGAGTTGGGGAGAAGATCTGCGTGAGACAGCATTTTTTAAGTTGCCAAAGTGCCAGACCCTTTAAAAAGGCAGCAATAATATTGCACTTGTGGTAGCAAACTCTGTTGGAGACCTTTCTGGTAAAAGGTAACAGACTTGATATTATTAATCTTTTAAGGAGTAACAGATTTACCGGTATATGTACTTTCCCTCAAACTCCCGTATGACGTTCCTGCCCAGAGATAGAGAAATTAATCAGATAGGTAGTCAGATCTATAGAATTCTAGACAAGCTGACAGTCATACCTGTGTGACAGCTAGCAAGGTGTGGTTGCAGAGTAGAGGAGGAGCATTTTTGGCAAAAGGAGAAATTAGGTCAGCAACAATGTTAAAAAATAATTAAGGAATTAAAGGGCAATTAGCTAGAGACATGTGCATCATCAGTCAGCTGGGTATTTGTTAAAGGCCAACTACAGATTTTTCAGGTTGTCTTGACACTTAAAGGGTGGGACAAATCTACAATCTTTGATGATTTGTACAGTTAGTTGGGTGCCAGGAAGGGCAGCCAATGTATGGCCTACTTAATAGACCAGACTAGGACGTTCAGATGTGCCATTCTGAAATAGTAGCCAATTAGCTCTAAATGTAAATCCGCTATTAGGAAATTTACCAGTACCTTACACAGACATTTCCTGTTTACCTTACACCTGGGTGAGGAAGGTCTTTAATATTGTGGGACACTTTTAGCAAAACTTCCTATTTTATACTGAAGTGCACAATGCAATACTCAGTACCACCTTATATTAAAAGTAAAACTAGTTGTACAATGAAAGGTAATTGTTTTTGGTAGGCTACATTTTTCCTTGTCAGTTGCCAGTAAGTAGTGTTGTCAAGTTGTGTTGTCAATTCCTTAACTCACTTTCAAGAATTCAGATAATGAATTTTATAATAACACTTTGATTAGAGAATGGAATTTAAGATATCACATTTCAAACTAGATCTAGACTAGAGGTTTAGCTCTATGCCAATGGATCATTTATTGACAGTGGGACTTAGAACAGCACTCATTTTTAAACAATTTTTATTCTGTATTTACTTAGACTTGGACTTGCCACGCCCACAAATACTAAGCCTTCCTGCTGTAGTCTGGTTGCCAGTTTTTTTGCCAACGATATGGACTTTGTCAGCGGTGATTGGTGTTAATGCATGTTTATCCCTGGAGGCCCCATTTCCCTGCCCCCTTGTAATGTGCTTGAAAAACTGCCACTTCATTATCTGCTTGGCTGTGCAGTGGTTGATTTATAAGGACTCCAGCAGAGAAAGGAACACGGTGAGCTCCTTATTAAACCTTTTAAATGGAAAGATAACAGCTACTATCAGTTTCCCGTGCATAACAGGTGCACTCCCAAGGACTCAAAAAATTCACCCATATTTTAGCCTTGATTTCCCTGCTGCTTTAACCAAAATTAAAATCAAGAGTAAAACCAAGAAATAGTTGTATTTATACAGCCTGTTGAAAAAGAACAGATTTTCCCGTTCACAAGATATATACCTTAAGCTTTGTAATATAACTACATTGAGGTATAGATGTGCTATACTTTATCTGTAGGAATAAAGTCATATAGTTTAATATACATAACTTGACAGATAAATCTTGTCAAAAGATGCTGGGAGATTCAGTTCAGTTAGCTGAATGACATTTGAAGGGCTGGAGACTGGACATCCTCAGTCTGCATGGATAGATAAGCCGTCTGTGGTTTGCCCTCCAATGTATCCAGTGTATTTGGCATCACTTGTTTCCTTGAATGTTAAATAGTGGCCTTAGGTACGGTGACAGTACTCCAGTTATTTGCTTGATGCATGGGTGGCTTTACAGGCACACAATTAAGCAGACCCTAGTAATTACCTTGTTAGAAATGCATATTAAAATCGTGGCAGAAAATTCCATTATCCATAAAGGAGCAAGTGCACATTTCTAATCTCTGGGTATAGAAAGGATCCATTTCAGTCTAATGCTTAACTCCATCATAAGGGTCATTAGAGAGAGAGGTCTCAGCAGAATGCTTTTCTCCTTTATAAAATATCAGAGGTTACCCCAGGGTGGACTGTCATTAATGGGCCATGGTTTGGAGCTAACCATTTTGATTTAAAAATTAATGACTTGGGCAAGAGAAGGATTTTATCTATTACATTTCTAATTACCGGTGGCATGTGTAAAGCACTTATTTTTCACTGCGCCTCTGGATCTTTACTATTTCCAGCAGTATGAAATATTTGCTCAATGCCTTGTTCCTGAGTGATCTAATCAACTTCTTCAGCCAATATAGTTGGATCTTCATCCTTTGACTGGCAGTTAATGCTGTACTACAGCTCCCACCACCCTGGTAGATCCCCAATATTGAAATTTGAAAACAATCTTTTACTTACATCTACTTAAATAACCATGGATCTGTGATATTTTCTTTCTTACTGCAACATTTATCTTGTTTATCCAGATTTGCAAAGTATGATAAAGCCTTGTACATACCAGTTAAAGGTAACTGTCAGTGCCATGAGAAAATCCTGTAGAGATCTACCACTTAATAAATTATACTTGGCCCTTGGTATGAAGGTGAAAAAGAGGTTAAATAGGGGTTAGGGTCATAGTAGTATTGGGTGTAAGAAGACAGTAGAACAAAAACAAAAGTATTTCACAGCGCTCATAAAAGTGTCACTGGAAGTCACAACCTCTAGAAAGTGTCCTATGTCCCTTTTCTTTCTCACAAGACCACCCGTTTTGGCCAAGCCCAATTTCAAATGGAAGGACAATGATGAGGTCTGCCTAATAGGTACAACATCAGAATAAAATCTACTGCCGTGCACTTCAATACACAAAACAAAAAGAAAATAGTGAAAAAGCAGTCACGTTAAAATTATAGAGGGTTGGGCACAGAATGACAAGGAAACGGACCACAGTGACAGAACAAAACAGACCAACCAAGTAGAAGTGAGAATTTTTTTTTCTTTGTAAGGGAGCCCAGAAAATAGATCATGAAATAGTAAAAAAAAATTCAGTGTTCAAAAATTCAAAATTTTAACCATTAAGTGTAAATTTACAGATATTTGTATTTTGTAACTTGCATCTGAGTGTAAACCACTGTGCTCTGTGTTAGGAGGCAATTATACTAGTGGTGTTATAACACTATTGGGCCCTAGGTATAATTCTAGCAGAGATTCTATTCAACGTGGCAAAGAAGGTTATTTAATAGAATGGGAACGCTGTAGTATGGGTTAAGCCTGGCAAACCATTGGACTTACAGATGGAAAAATCAGTGGAGCCGAACCTGCAGATTTTTTTTTCCGTTTGTAGAGCTGGAAATTTTGTCCTGCCAACACTCTGCTACCAACAGCTGAACGCTACCGCACTGCCGACTGCCTCTCATGAACAGATTGCTAAGTGATGGCTGTTCAGTTTGTCAGGGTTGATTCTGTGCTGAGCTCATGAATACTGAAATCTGCCCTTGCTCCATTTGTGCCAGCGACGCCAGTGACTCATTCTGTTAAAAAAAAATAATAATAGCTGAACTTTGGTGATAATGCAGCATAAAGAAGTGACATTTTATGGCTAACCAAAGGTGAAAAACTATCTGGTCTTTCTGGCAGGGGCCCCTAGAAATTATCCTCCAACAAAATATCAGAGTAGCAAATTATTGAAATGAAAGACCCAGGGCTTTTGCTTTCCCCAAGGGCGCATATACAGGAGGGCTTTAACAGGATTAGCCGTTGTCACTCAGCAGTTAACCAATTAATTAGCTTGAAGTGAAGGCACCCAGTCGGCTTCTGCTGTTATTTCTTTAGCTAACAGGCCGCCCTTAAACGCGTATCTGTCATGCTGAGCTTTTTGGGTTGCTTATAGATATGAAACATGTTGTTGGGGCTCTGGTCCTAATGTTTTATATTCATTGGTCATTTGTTTTAGAAGGTACTGGACTGTCAAGACAGGTCTTGTGGTAAAAGATGACAAATTATGTAGCCAGTAATACCCCCCCCCCAGTTTATCTTTAGTGGAGACAAAATTGTCATAAGTGTCCATGGGGTGGGGAACCTTAACATTCACTCTTTTTAATTTATTTTTCAAGTTACATACAGTATTTGTAGTTTTCATGGAATGACAAAGAAATTGTAGGGAAAGTTAATATTTTATAGAATAATGTGCTATCCATATACATATACTTACACTGTCAACTGTAATCAAGTTGCTGAACCTATATCTATGCTTGGTGCAACTCAAGATATTGAGATGATCAAAATGTTTGGCAAGGGATTTTTTTTTGTTGCAGTGCACAGGACAAATATTTAATTCTGGATTGTGCTCTTCACATTACTTGGGACTCTTGTTTGCCCCAGAAATCCACTGACTTTTTTCCCATGACATTACCAGATTTATCATAATCTAGGCCCCAAACATATGGGGGTTTGGATAAGTAATGTTCTGTCAGTTATTATGCTAAGGGATATCTCCTAACTGGCTGTCACTTCTGGGAATGAGCATGAGAGTGACAGACCTTCATTTCTCACCATACTTTTTAAAACCTTAACCTGGGTCATATGGACTAAGCTTATGCTTTTGTTATGTGTTGAAAAGGGGAGGGGGCAAGCTCATCAAAGCCAAACCAAGGATATTGAATTTGGGCCTTGTGCTGAATATATGAACTAAGCTTTGGACAAAGAGGATGGACCCAAAGCTCTGGCCAAATCACCCTTATACCCCCCACCCCAGTCTTATCCAGCAAATCCTCCACAAAAAGGAAAGGGACAAAACCAAGAACAGCATTAAGCACGCACCAGAGACTTTAATTTGGGGCCTGGAGAATGGGGATTTGTTGTGAGAATGAATTAGCAGTACACAATAAAGCAGACAATAGCATCACATACAGAGTAAATGAGTCTTTGCCCCATTGCATGCAAGTTCCCTAATGAAATCATTCTTTGTGTGTCTGGACATAAAATCCCTTGTACCTTTCATGCTGTACATGTATAAGAGAAAGAATGAGCTTCCCTGTCTAATTAAAAAAATAACAGCTGTAGCTGTGAAATATCATGCGTCTCACCGATGGTATCATTATATAGACATGGGACTGTTCTGCCTTAACGTGGTCCATGTTTGTTCTGTGCTGGAGCTTTACATTTTGCAGCCATGCTGTGCATTGTCTTGCAGATACAGAACCTGAATATTTTATATTCATCTTTTGATTTTGTTTTCTGTATGTGAAATTATGTATTTTATGCTTTTAATGATGACAGTGCAAGACAACCCTTATACTTTCTAAATATGTTTTGTAAAACAAAACCTGTACCTGTGTTTGACTGACAGACCAGCCAGTCAACATTCCATTACAAAAGCTGAAGGGACCCAGTAAGATCTAGAAAACCAGTGGCAATGCCATTACTAACATGGCTTCTTACTAGGATCTAAGCAAGAAGCAGAATTCCTCTTATAGTCGCTAGAGTTATTTTGATTATGCAGTAACAAGAAGACACTCCATAGGTAACCACAACACATAATATTGGCAGGAATTTTCAGGTATAAACCTTGATAAGTTTGCAATAAGATGCAATATTTTGTGCTAGGGAAGATCAGCGTTCTGACTTCAGTGCATCAATAGGTGCATAGCCATACTCTAGAACCTGATATATAACAGGGGCTATTTTATTCCTCCTGAACATGCAATGCAGCAGTATATTCTTCCAGTACAGAGGCTGCCTGTGTTCATTGAGCTGTATTAAAAGTGTTGTCAAGTCCAGAGAAGAAGAAGAAATAAGTGAGGCTTTCTTGCAAACAGTTGCTGGCTGTGCACAAGCTGCCTTTGTTTATCTGTGAAGGCTGAGTGACAGGCAGCTTCCAGTGGGTTTTGCATTCTGTGCGCAAGGGGCTGAGGCTGCGTTTGATGTGGGGCTAGGGGTCTGACCCCCAGTCTATCTGTCTGTCGAGCTGCGGTTTCTGATTCTTATCAATCTCCCTCTTGAGATTTCTTCCACGCGGAGCTAATCAGGCACCTTGCGAGCCGTTGGGTTTTTCACCTAAGACATTGGTTAGGTGTGGGATTATGAAGAAGGGACTACATTTTACAAGGGTGCTCTCAAAGTAACCTAGTCTGTATGGGAAAATTAGCATAGGGCTAATGAATGTTATGTGTAGAGTAGCTTTGCTTTCTTAACAGGCCTTTGTAGCCATATGATTGGAATGTTAAATAAATCAGGCAGAGCCTGGTAGTTACTCTTAAGACCCAGGGTTTAAAACATATAGATATGTGTCATATTTAACATGGGTGAAACACTAAGAAGACTGGAATTTTGGATAACCTTAATGGATAGCTGCTTTGGATCAAGTTACGAGCCATTAACTAGTTATCTTCCTCAGGCTGGTTACAAAACAGACACCAAGGGTAATGCCATGGTAGTTGCACCATGTTTTGCCTTGGCAGCCTTTCTCAACAAACCTTTTGTGTCAAAATGTGGATAGTTGTAGAAGTTGCTTCCTGAAATAATTAAAAAAAACATGGCTCCCATCTGTCACTTTAAGTATGGAGCAGCCATTTTGAACATCTCTTGGTTCTCACTAATTAATATCCACTTTCTTTTCCCATTAGCCTGCAAAGTTGGATACTACAAAGCCCTCTCAACAGATGCAGCTTGCTCCAAGTGTCCCCCCCACAGTTATGCTCTCCGGGAAGGCTCGACCTCCTGCACCTGTGACCGAGGCTATTTTCGGGCTGACACTGACCCAGCTTCAATGCCCTGCACCAGTAAGTCCACCTTTGCCATCTTTTTTCATCGTGGCTCTTCTGGAGTTGTGTTACAGAAAAAAACTTTGGTTAAAAACCTTGGTTTCCATTGAAACTGGATAGATTGTACATTGCCTGTATAATTTGCTTTGAGGGATACAGATATTATAATATATAGTAGCTATGCGATTATTTACTAGACTGACATTTGGGGAGTAAATCCTTTCCAACCTGATTTGTTTTCTGACTAGGCCTATTGTCGAAGCTGTCAGAGTGCTAAGGAGTATAAATGTTACTGGTCCTAGGAAGGTTTATTTAAATCTTATATTTACCCTTACAATACTAAGTTAGTATTAATATTGTAGGTATATTTGTTAAAAACAATCTTGGTATTTCATATGCTGATAAGACTCCGCTTTATTCTCCAGTCATTGGTGCCCATTTAATGGATCACAATATAGGGGCCATGTACTTGAACATCAATATTGGCACTTTTCACACTTATATTTTCCTCTCAGACCCACATTAAGCAGTCTCTCAGTGTGACAGCTGTGCTAATGAAGAGATAAAACACACACATATCTCAGAATTGCTGTTGAGCCGGTGGTAGATTCTGCTCCACTGGTCTTTAAAATCAGATTTTTGTTCAGCAATGGGACCGATTAGGAGAGAAGTTTAACCCCTTGACTGCCCTCTGTGCCCTCTATTAACCAGGCAGTCAAGTCATCAGTCTACACTGAAACATGTTTAACCCTTTTTGTATCAGGGCAGAAATAGGGATATTAATCTCACCTTTCTTGTCCGCTATATCCCCCATCATTATTAGAAACTGGCTTGGTGATGATAATGATGGCATGCGAACTCTACAGCCTAAAAGCTGTAAGGATTTCAGTCTGATATCTGTGTAACAGAAAAAAAATGTGCTGTTTTCCAAATATCTACTCCACAAAAAAGCAAATCTTTAACCTTGAGCTAGTGACATACCATACAGTGATAATAAAAGGCTGCTTAAAGTGTCTGCCGAGATAGCGCGGCTAAATGTGACACAATGCAGTATAAATTGTCTATTTACCTGACAAGGACTGTGCCGCTCTCATAAGTCAAACTGCAGGAAATATTTCCTGCTTTAGTGAGGTCTATGGGATGTGGATGAAAAATGAAGTATCTCCTTGATTCATACAGCAGACATACAACATGCCGTTTATGGAATGTATTTTTTTTAGTAATGTGATTTGTTGCTCTGGCTCTTGGTTCCTTTATAGAGGATATTGTTTTCAAATGGGCATTGCAACCTATTAATCTTCAGCACTTCATCTAATGCGTCTTGACAGTTATCCGCGTAATGAACCCTAATGAATTGACTAGGGGAAACCTGCCGGTGAATTCCACCATTGCCACCAGTAGCTTGCTTGCTGAAATGTAAGGGGAGATTAAGGAGCCTGCCGACCTTCGCTGGCTCCCCAAGGTCAAGGATGAATGCGGTGCCTTTCCTGACTTGGGTCTAGATGCTAAGCAGGTCTCAGCGGGTTTTGCTTGTGTTGCCTACATTTGCTCACTGCTGGAAGTGTCTGCAGTGCAGTTCGATGCAGCCGGTTATTGGTACTGCTTTTAGCATCTTCCCCTGCCATCTCTGCCAGTATTTAACCTTCATCGAAACATGTCCCCTCCTCCAAACCTTTATAAAGCCGGCACAGAACAGCACAATAGCAATTATCGGGGAATCTGCAGTGCCTACTGCTTTCTGCAGGGGTGGTGGCACAACGGATTCTAAGAGCGTTCCAGAACAGTCTCAAGATAGCAAGCGCAAGCTAAAAAATCTCTAGGCTAAATGACTGTTATTCTCTTCATAATAAAGGCAGATATTTGCTTTCCTGTGCATACAATATTTTAATATATATATTAAAATACTGTATGCACAGAAAAGCAAATATCTGTCTATATTATGAAGAGATGAAGAGGATATATTGTAAAAACACACTGATGCTTGTCATGCACAGATATTTTATTATTAACTGCATATCTGCATAATATGATGCCACTGCCTAGATTTGTACCCTAGCTCCCAGCTTCCCTTACTTATGATTAGGTTGCAACCACAGTAGCGCCTTGTCCATCACCATAAGCAGGTCTCATCAGCACTTGAACGGATGGACATAATTAATTATCAGAGTGCTGGTGGCACATCTGTCTCGGCATTCCCAGAGCACAAGCAGTAGAGCGTAATTTAAGCAAAAGAACCAGCTGCTCCGCTATAAGCCATTGTGACCTTTAGGGAGCTGGTCTCTCCATTAGTTCCATTGGAATCCCTTTTGAAAAAGTTTAGACTTTTTCCTATTGTGCTTGTGATTGCCTAGTGTTTTAGGGCTTTTATATCCCCTGGGAAACACTGGATTAATTACAGGTCATATCACATGGGCGTCACCTCATAAATTCTTCTAGAATGTTTTGGGCCCTTCTGAAGCACAAATGATCCATTTCATTATTAGTCTGGCCCATCAAATGGCATCAGTATTATAACCAAATATTAGTAACCAAAATGTACACTTTAGATGTATAAATTGCAGCACTTCAAAGTAGATTATACAAGATAAGAACCTCTTAAGCGACAAAACCTTAAGCCCAAAAAGTTATGCTAATAAATTGTAAAATACTGGTTGCTACTGTTGGGGTTATGTAATAAAAGGCACTACATTTGCCAAGGAGCAGTAACACATAGCAACCAATCAGCAGGTAGAATTTACTTTTCACCTGTTTAAAAGCAAACATCTTATTGGTTGCTATGGGTTACTGCTAGAGGGCAAACTTAGTGCTTCTTATTACATATGGGGGTATAGTACACAGGAGGGCCCATAAATCAATGATCAGAGTTCAGTTTTGAGTTCAAGCGTTGTTGTGGTGGCATGGGGGGCAATGAGCCTTACAGGCTTAAATATACAAATATTGTACCATCAGTGTCCTGTGGTTATTTACTAAAAATGTATGTCTATAGCACTGTCTGTATTTAACCTAAAACTTCTATTCTGGGGAATTCATAACTTACCCTGCTTGGGGCATTTCAGCTCAGGTTATCATCTGAAAGGGACATAAAGGAAGCGAGAACTTTTCTCGTTTTTACAATTGCACGAGCTACATGAATTCAGTATCCACTTTATCTGTCGCCAAGCACTTTCCTGCCCTCCTTGGCTTGATTGCAGCCGAAGCCTGTAGCTGCTTATTATCTGCTGTACTGAGCATTAAGCCTTATCAAACGTCAGTCTACATAGCTGAAGATACTTAGATCCCTTATGAGCAGCAACATTTATATATCACACAATATGTAGGGCATTGTAATACTACAGAAACAGTTTACCCTATTTGTATGGATTTCATTATATGTCCAGTACATGAGAAATTCATATTTGAGCCCCAAACATCTGCTTTATATAGAATAATAGACCTGACTTTTATTTTAGCCCAATCACACACCCTTCCTAGTAAAAACTTGCCAGAGACAGAGAAAGAGATAAAACTGTCATTTAAATGGCTTCGTCAGAACCCTGTCGGGAGATTTAGCCAACTACTAAACAGAAACAGAATGGGAAATCAGAATAGTGTGTGTACCAAACAGAAAGGACAAATACAATATATCTCTTGCATTTAATTGGAGTAGACATAAAACTGAATGATTCCTCTATTCCCATTGAAATCTCACAATGAGTCTCTGGTCACTTGGTGCAAGGTCATTTGAGGTCTTGCTTTGATTAGTGTGTGAAGGGGTAAAGTAAAATGCATGGACTTGAGAAAGTGCCTGTAATAAACACAACTTAATATTCCTTAAGTGATTTAAATGTAAGCAGGATAACTATATAGGTTTAGTAAAGCAGTCTATACAGGCAATAGAATTCATGCTAAAATGATTTGTAAGAGTTAAAGATAAGTAGACCTAAAATGGAAGCCACTGGAGAAAAAATAGGAAATGCAAGTGTGACTGCAAACTTCTTTATATTGTATTCTTTTGAGCAGTGCAGAGTAAAACAGTTGCAAACCAGACGTAGGAAAATGAAGTCTCTAATAAAACCAACACAAGAAGAAAGAATACAGCTGGGGATATAAGTCTCCAGAGGCTGTACATTGAATTTTTACGGCTTGTTCTTGCTGCCCGAACAGAACTCAAATTAATGTATTACAGGTTGTAAGGGTTCTGAGAATAAATAATGGGGTGGGGGGGGCATGGGTTTTCTACCCAGTCTTTGTACTTGTTTCGGAATGGAAAAAAAATATATTGTACCTAGAGGATGTTGGCTGAGTAACCTAATTCCTAGACTTCTTTTCTCTATTTCAAATATTCCTTAAAAGGTGGCAACCAGAATGTCACAGAGTTGTCAGCCATGGGCAGATAGACTGGAAAACAGCTGCCATAAATGACACCTCCATTTCCGCACACTGTCTGAGATAACGTCAGGACTGTAGTTTACATTGTCTCCCACCTTGATGCGCTCTTCAATTGACTGTTGTCCCTCCCTTTTCCCATACCATCTCCATTCATGCTGGAAGGAGGGGTGCTTCTGGCCCATCTCCCTCCTCAGACCTGCCAGCATCTGCGTGCCTAGTTTTACGCTTGGCTGCCCCTGTGTTCAGATGCTGCCTGGGCCTTGTCCCACATACCAATTACTGACTTTTTGCTGTCTGAAGATCCTGATTTACTGTGGCACATTTTCCCACGTGAAAGTGGGCACTTTTGGATAGGTACCCTCTAGAATATGTTGCTGAGAAATCATATTCCTCTGGCTCCTTTGGTATGCACGCATTATGTTTATTTACAGTAAGTGATGGAATGCATTTCATATGTTGAGGTATTGATAACCGAATATATAAATTATACGGTGCAAGGTGATAAAACATATATCTGTATTCCACAGAGCATTTGGAGGTACTGCTGCCCTAATGTAACTGAAAACGAATAATATTGTTTATTGGTTCTAAACAATAACTTCATAGTACAGGTGATATTTCCCTTTTAACATCTGGTTTTATACTCCACAGGACCCCCATCTGCTCCTCAGAACCTAATTTCAAATGTCAACGAGACTTCTGTGAATCTGGAGTGGAGTCCTCCACAGAATTCTGGTGGAAGACCTGATGTCACCTACAATTTGGTCTGTAAAAGGTGCGGTTCTGACCTGACTCGCTGTCGGCCTTGTGGCAGTGGAGTGCACTATAGCCCCCAGCAGAATGGCCTGAAAACTACCAAAGTGTCCATCACTGACCTGCAAGCCCATACCAACTACACCTTTGAGGTCTGGGCCATTAATGGTGTCTCCAAGCAGAACCCAGGACAAGATCAGGCTGTGTCAGTTACTGTGACCACCAACCAAGCAGGTAAGATGCCTCTTAGAACAAATAGTTTTTATATCAAATGGACAAATAAAAATGAACTGTTAGAAAATATAGGTCTAGAAAATGTAAAGTTTGTTAATATGACAAAGCTCGAAACAAGTAGCAAACATAAGTGTTTCTTTCTCTGTGACCCAGTGACTTAATTGATTATAAAAATAGTAACATTTGGGTTGGGAAATAGGGACTAGGTGTGTGTTAAGCTTCTCATCCACCCCATCATTTCATGGGCTGTGAATCTGGGTGCCTGTGTGCACAGTCATCATGAGAAGTAGCCATCTGGAGGAACAGGAACTTCAGGAGGCAAGCAGACTGGGCCGTGAGAAAATCTTCTGGCATGCTGGCATGAGCTTGGGCTGCTCTTATATGCAACATGTGTAGCTCATCATCTTCTTTACTTTCCGAGGCCAGCACCTTCACCCATCATGAAATTAATTTCCTCTGCGCGTTTTATGAGAGAGTGATGAAGCCCGGATTAAACTCCGGTCAGCGGGGAAATAGAAAAATTACTTTGTAGTAACCTCCCTAGAAAAATAAAAAAAGAAAGTCCACTATTATGAGAAACAACTTCTATAAGAGGGAAGAAGGCAATAAACAGAATGTTAGACAGGGATGTACAGACTGTGACCTCCAACACCTGATTATTTTACCACTACAACTGAAGAAGCATGTCAGACATCCCTGTGCAAATGGGTTAGCTAAGGATGATTTTGGTAGGCACCCCACCCAGCTGCATGCAGTTGAGCTACAAACCTACGTGGCCAGGAGTAAACAGAGCAAAGAGGTGGAATATAGACACCATTAATGCAGGTCAGGATGTCCAAGTAAATTTTGCTGATATGCAGCACACAGATGCTGGCAGTGGCATAGAAAGACATAAAGTACAGGCATGTTTTGTGCATCCCTGACCCTCTGCATCCACAGCAAGAATGGCTATAAATAATATGTATCCATGCTGCTTTAGTAAATATGCTCCACATGCTTTGTTTGTAGAACAGAAGGGCCAGCTAGTGCTCAAAGAAACACCATATTTTTCTAGTTGGATTTGCATGAGTTATATAATAGGCTTTCTCTGTTCCCCCTGTCTGGTCTTGGATTTATGTTTGGATATTGACTCTGCTTTTAGATTCTTTGTATAGGGCTCACCAGGCTGTACTCTGCCAACAGACACATACAAAACAAATTTGGGATCTGTTACCCGAATGCATCACCTTGTGCTCTTTTCCCCCTTCACATTGCAGCCTGCTGGACACAGGATACACCAATTAGCACTAAAAGTGTGTAAATAAATTGGACAAGCTTTTCCCCTTACAGAGGTGACAGATAGTTTTAAGCAGCTGCAGACTTTACAAAGCAGTCCTACATTAGGAGCACACCAAGCATTCTTATTGCAGCACAGTTTTCTCATATGAAAGTGAACTTAGTTACATATAGCTGGAGATGTAGGCTATCTTTGCAAAAAACTAAAAATTGCTTGTTTTGTCAAAATGCATACAGTTGCCTGGTTTGCCAGTGGTGGGATGAATGCTAGTGCAGCAATAAAGAAAAAGTTTTCTTGATTTTATTACTACCATATAAAAAAAAGTCTTTATTCAAAAGCCCCACTGTGGGGTTTAATGGATCTTAGGATATCATAATGTGTATTTATTTTAGGTGTTTTTATGCCTTCTTAAAAGCATAATGGAAAAACATCACATGTGATATTAGCCTAAGGAGCACAGTCTGTCCCCCAGGAGCCCACTGTATTATTGTGTTGACCTATGCACACAAGGAAAAGTCTTATGGCTAATGTTTGAGACACTGTGTTGATAGCTGAACCTTGCCAGATGGATCAGAAACATAACATTGCCTGGGTGGAGCTTTTTTGGCTACCATATATCATGTTTACCAACACAGTTGTGTTTTGGGTTGGGTGCTTAAGTGCTCCTCTGGCTTCGGTTGGTGTTTGCAGTTCTTTATTTAAAACTAAGGTATGTTGATGTCTATGGTCCGCTGCACTGAAAGTACTGTTCTGAGATTGATCAACTGAACTCAGTGTGGCTGTTTGGTGCTAGCAAAAACTAATGTTGCCAGGGTTAATCTCCAGGTTGTTTCTTTTTGCAGAAGAACAGAAGTAATTTCTTAGTATTGCGTTAATACATTTTTCTGAAATAGAAGGGGCTACAGCCCAGCGGTGATGAAGGATTAAAAGCTGTGCTTGTATATTAAGACATTATGACAATTAACATGTTGGTCCTTTGTATTTCTTGTTTTCAAAAATCTTTGCTATATTCACAATGTGAAATTCAAATGCCCCCATTGAATTTCTGTATCAGCCAGGTCATAGTGGCAAGTTTAAAGTCTTGAAGACAAGTGACAAATAGGCAGGGAAAAGTGCAGGTTAAGTAGATTGCCCATGATACAGGATCCCTTTGGAGCCATGCATTCCTACAGATAAGAAGTGCATTCTCTGAATCTCCAGCAATCTGTCATTGTGATGTTTGTAAGTGCAACAAGGAAGAGAAAGCCCAACTTCCCAGCCAATGTGACTCCTATTTCATTAGTTTCTTTCTATCTTCCCTTCCTAATTGAAATAAATGTGGGATATTTCCAATGGAGCATGGATAACCCATGTTTATAAGACATCAAACAGGGCTTGGAAAAGTTGAATAAATGATAAGTCTATGCCGCTATCTACTGGGGGACAATCAATCTGGGCCACATACTCTAGATGTCAGCTTGCAATGTACTTTCTAAAAAGGCTTCTTTTTCATTTCCTCTAAAAAAAACCAGTTCCATATAATATCTTGTAACTAAAAGCTTTGTAGATAAGGTTCTGCTGGGAGACATGCCATGTGGCTATAAAGTTGTAGAAGATGGCTGAAGGTTTGTCATACAGGCCTAGGCAGTAAAAAACAATATGACATACTGCAGTATTTGGCATCAGTAGAATTAACATTTATTATATTATGTAAAAGTTGTATGTTGTGTATATAAACCCTAATCTCTTAGGCACATTGTGGAGGGACAGATTTTGTCTACATCGCTAATTCCTTCATTTTAGTCCAGGTTTGCCCTGATCTTTTCATTTCTGTTTCTGCCTGATCTAATTTTCCAGCGTCTACAATATTGTTTCCATTATTATGGCTATTCGTTCATTCAGGAAGAATGCAAAACATAACCAAAGCTTCAACTTTGGATTGCAAATTAGTAGCATCACCTGCTCTGGCGCCTTTTTCAACACGCTCAGAACTATGCGTAGGCTTATGAGTTGGCATGCTGTTGTTTTGGTTCTTGGATTTACCAGTTGTGGGGTTTTTTTTTTTTTTTGCCTTCAGTACAGTTTCAGAATGCCTGATGGCCAGCTCAAAGCCCCAGAGCTAGGGGAATTGAGAATGGAGAAGAATTAGAGAAGACCTACAGGCTAATGTCCCACTAGGAGGTGTGAGCATTACACTGATGAAGGTTGATTTAGTTTATTGTAATGCCATGCGTATGTGTCATGAAAGGTGACTCATGAGTGATGCCGCCTTTTGGCACACAGTTAATGGCCAATAGAAGCCTGCTGAAGACCAGCCAAAGTGTTATTTGTTGCCCAGAAGGGTTCCTTGAGCTTTAGCTCTGTGACAGACTGTAAGGCTGCCTTAATACAAGCTGCTCTTGTTATTGATGGATTCCTTTCAGTCTGTAGGTTTCTCCCACTTAACCAGTTTCCTATGTGAAAACTTACTAACTTAAAGCACTCTCTGATCTTGCCAGTGCTCCGAGACTATTTGCACATCACAGGCCCCTTTCCCTCGGCCCCCCCAAGAGACACTGTCTTCTTATGATGTCACATGATTGATTAGAGGAGCACAGGGGGCAGCTAGCTGGTGTTTGAGTAATGTTAAAAAATCAGGAGGACACAAGACTAATCAAACACACAGGCTGGGATTGTGTTTTAACAAGATGATGGATTGCCCTGGTGTATGTTTTTCTATCCCCGCTCTTCACCACACTTTACTTTAATAACTTTTTCAAGGGCTGGGCTTACTATTTGCTTGTCTAGAAGTAATTGATTTCTTTTGTACTGTTATAAAACCCAAATCGAAATCATCACCCTAGGATTCTGATGCTTTGAAAAGGGCTCAAGAGTTAGACTTGTGATGTATAAATAAACCCTATCAAAACCCCCGTCACGTTTGCATGAAGGGCCGCTACATAGGACTAATCATTTTTCTATGTTAATTCAAAGCCAGTTTTCTGAATTCTGTTTGACCATCCCCATTTGAGTGACAGCCTTTATGAAAAGCAGATAAACAAAATATGTATAATAAGTCATTCTGTTTGAAAATAAAGGGAAGAAGCTACACTTTAATTAATCATTATATTTTTAAACGCAATGGCAGCTTCCATCCATATGTACAAATACAAATATGCAGGGAAGGTAGTTCTTATCAAATAATAATCCGATGTCAGGCATTACTACATATGTATAGAAATTTAGATACACTTTAATTACAATTAGGATATATGTTCCCTGTAAGACATAAGCATACTATCACAACCAATAAACTATAAGGGAAATCTATATCTATACCTGCTGTCTATAAATGAAGTGGAATTACGCAAACATAGCTAATATCCTGCAGGTTCTAGCCCCCTACTTTTATTGGCATCAGAGAATGCTGGGATATGTAGTTCTGAAAAACTGATTAGGATCTCTGTCTTTAGCATAAGAGCAGCACATTGTAAAACACAAAAAATGTACTCAAGCAAGAAACTTCAAAGAGACATTGTGTAGTGCTCATGTTTTTGTTTTGGAAGTGGCAGAAAATAAAGAGAGAAACGGAGCGAGTGCCCAAAGTAGCAGTGAGGAATGCGGTTAGAGGAGAAGGGTAAGCGTGAGTGAAAAGGAGAGTTCCTAAGGAGAGGATTATAGAACGAGGCACAGGCATGCACACCCATTAGCAGAGCCAACAGCTCACACATATATGCACACGTATGTAGGTTCCCTAGTATTTGCGAATATTTTCTCTGGAGCGAATATGCCTTTTATTAAAAAATAATGAATAAGCCCAGAGCGGATGAACTTTGAATTTACCTGCATTAAAAATCACGCTTCATTTACACAGGGAATTTCCCAGGAATAATAGGAGGGCTGTTAGCAGCCACATTTCACACAAAGCTCTTCTGTATGTGAGAAAGCTGAGACACGCTGGTCACTTGCGCTGAGCTCTACCTACATGCTTTAATGAAAGGCTTGGAAGCTAGGGCTAATGGGTATGGTCATTATACCAGCAGAGCATGACTATAGCTGGGAATGGAAGAAACTCTTTTGAGAAGTTATGACAGTATAAAATAGGGATTAGCAGGGGATGGTCACTGGTAGTGGTGGAACTAGAACTCCCAGAAGTCCCAACCAGCTGTATCTCTATGACTAGAGACGCTTCTCTACCTGGTATAGATGAACATCAAGGCAACTGGTAGCTTGAGAGTAGCATGGATAGTTTCCCTTGTCCCCCCCCCCCCATACACAGGGCAATAAGCTGCTGAGTTGGCCTGGAGAGACTGAGTAAGATTATATCCACCCATGTATGGCCAACTAAAGGATAATGGTACATGCGTTGCGTTCTCCGTTGGTGTTTTTCTGTTTGCAGTGTGAGATAGGATTATCCCTCAAAGGAGTGCCACATGAAACAGATGTCACCCGTAAACATAGCACAAAGCACACTTCCAAACACTAACTGATTTTGAGTCTACTGGCATTGTTGATCAAACTTGTCAGATTTGGAGACATTGTTTAGTTTGGGCATGCTGGGCCACCATTTGGTTTGCAAGTCCAGGTCAGGTTACAGTCCCTTCCACAAAGAGTCGTTTCTCCTGTAATTGCCTGAAGGTATGTACTCTCTAATTGCAGTTGTTTTCTTCCTCCTAAACATCTCTTGTCTACATTTGAGAAATTAGTGCTGGGTCCACGTCTGTTCTGCTCAACTGCAATTTGTACTCAGGAAACATGGTTTATAACATCTGGGAGGGAAGATGTGGAGCTTTGTAGTTCCTCAGGTCAGGATACCAAGGTTGATGGTACCAGTAAAACCAGTGCTAGATGTTTAATAGCTGTGCTTTAGGAAGTGGCTATCATTGCCAGAGCTGCTCAGGGACTGTCAGATTCTCATCTCTGCTTTGAACTCACCTTTGTCTTAAAGCAATTTGTCACACTAGACCTGTAGCCCTATATCTTTATGGCAATGCAAAATGCGAGCCTGCAGAATAGAGCTGTCATAAAAAAAAGTTACAAAACAGCACTTTCAGGCCCAATTAAGTCCTTCAGTCTCAGCTTTTGTCACTTTCTTACATTTTGTCTGCATTCCTATGTGCTACATTCTTAGAATATACACTTTACAAGCACATATATTTACACCTAGATGGTGGTAGGCAAACTGTGGCAGTCTCAAAGCTCTGCCATTCAGTGGTGGGCATTAAATATTTTGGAGCAGCTGGAGTTTGATGGTTTACAATTCTTAATATCTAAAGGCTCAATACTTGAAGAGATATAGCTTAACACATAATAAGTCCATGTATATACCGTATTATGCTGCTGTCTCATTATGACATTAAACAATGCATATTTTGCTGTACACTTTTCTCTGATCTTCATAGTAACAAGATGAATTATTAGAGCTACAGCAATAAAAAAAAGCAAAAACATAAATATATTTATGTTACTAACAAGGCGGTTGCTTTAATATTGATGGTATATTCCATAGAGTATCTTACTTCTCGCACTTCTTTGTCTGTGCGTATTCCTTTAGCTACCCACCCTAAATATTTTAGTAACCTCCTGGGGTTTGGCTCTTTATATAAGAACCATTTTAGTGCCAAGTGTCCTGTCAGCAAGATCTCTCATTAGTTTGAGTGAACATTATCAAATGTATAGACCTCCCAAAGGGATTAGTATGCGATTCATTAATAGGAAGCAAGCAAACAGAACTATTTCACTAATGAGTACGGATCAGGGACTCCGTCTCTCGTTTCTATTTTGCCTTCACATTTTTTCACACTTTGATAAATGAGGGCAAAACTCAGTTAAAATCAGATCAAAACTCTTAGTACGTAATGTACAGCCAGGGCCATTCCAACTTATACACATGATCCTGTATCACTGAAAAACATACTTTAGGGCTTTAGCTTTCCTTTTAATTATCCTCGCCCACAGGGAGTTGTCCATATTGACAGCACCATTACATTCAAGTATTCATTAAAAAATGCAATACATTAGCTTCAATCGCTAGTATCTTGGAGACACCCTATGAGCTTTAATACAGCAAACATAACACTTAAATTCCTTTAACCATGTGGTTTCTTTGATGGCATACTAATACTGCAAGTAGAAATTCTAATAAAAGTCAGAAGAAGCAGCCAGAGAGCACAGTAATATTTATCTCCTGCTGAAACATGCATGGTGAATGATCTTTTTGTCTAAACCAATATGTGGCATGGAAGGGAAAGGCAAAGCATTTGCAGATAATAAAATGTTTCTTCATATCCTTTTGTTTAACCCCCCTCTACTAACTGTAATATTAAGCTACTGGGTCCCTTGTGTGCATTACTATATAATGAAAGTTGTATTCTTGATGATGCATTGGATTACTAAACCCACTTAACAGTTTTTAATATAGGCCAGTCAGAGAATCGGTAAAAAAAAAAAAGCGGGACCTAGAGCTCCTACACACACACACACGGGTTCACTAGAGAAAGCACCTTCTTTAAATAGATTTCTGGTATTTCTAGTAAACATCTTTATAAGCTTCATAAATCTTACATTGCAGGAGAACTCCATCATATATAGACCACGAATATAAAAGGGATATTTATCTAGTGCAGTAAAGTTCACACCAGTAAAATCCATAAACTTTAGGCTTCATGTTTCCTACTTTAATACTGGACTGGAGCTCTGGAATCCAGCTCACCTGTCTATAGGTCTTCACATTCCATGATTCTCTAAGCTGTTTATATGGTATTAACATACAGTTAGATGCTCTCATTCACTTGCTGGTGAATATCTAAATGTGATGCCTCTTAATCCGGTCCTCAGGCTCCACCAAGCTGACTGTTTAAGGGTATCCTTAGCTGAACAGTTCATTGCATTGTTATACAAAGCTCTACTGTATCGCCATCCAATGACTCTATGGAGAACTAATCTGCGAATAATGTTGACTGCTATTTGGACCTAATGTTCTTGTTTGTGTTGTGCAGCTCCTTCAACTGTAACCCAGATACAGCCAAAAGAGATAACCAGGCACAGTGTTTCGTTGACTTGGCCAGAGCCTGAGCGTGCCAATGGTGTCATCCTGGAATATGAAGTCAAGTATTATGAAAAGGTAATTTCATTTTTAGCACAGAAACACTTCAAAGGCAGCTAAAACTGTAATAGCTGTACCTAAAAATGGTGCCTGAAAAAATGTGATAAATTATTTGCTATTCATCTACAGGACCAGAACGAGCGTAGCTACCGCATTGTTAAGACGGCGTCGCGGAGCGCAGACATCAAAGGTCTCAATCCCCTTACGGCCTATGTGTTCCATGTTCGTGCTCGGACTGCTGCAGGATATGGGGAGTTTAGTGGACCCTTTGAGTTCACTACAAATACAGGTAATGTTGAGTTTTTAGCTCATGGCATTGATGAAATTCATTAATTGTAACTAGATATGTTGATGCATCTCTCCAGCTTCCAGTACTAAATAATTACCATGATTTTATTATGTTTAGTGCCATCGCCGATGATTGGTGAAGGAGCCAGCCCAACTGTGCTTTTGGTGTCCGTGGCTGGAAGCATTGTACTTGTGGTCATTCTCATTGCTGCTTTTGTCATCAGCAGAAGGTAAGGGCCCTGTGTAATGCAATAATACATTATTACTTTTTTCAATGCAGCTGCTATACATAAAAAGTTAGCAGATATTGTATGTAGTACCAGGAGTAGATCAGTACCACACTCGTGACCTGGAGTTTTTTGCCATCATTGGCGATATATAAAAAAAGCAATGGGTTGTGGCTTCAGTTTTATTTGAGTTAAATAGTCATCCTCTGATTATTTCATTACAAAAAATGACTGTATCTTCATGAGAACTTTCTTAGCTATTTTAAGACTGGTCTGACGCTCCCCTTTCAGCTTTTGTGTATCTTCTTCTCCTGGCTGAAGCGGCAGCCTGAAACAAAAGCAGCATTCTCAGATTAACATGGAAACATAACCCTCACATTAAAAAGCCCCTTCCAAGGGCTTTTATCTCCTCAGCATGGAATATAGCAGCAGAAGTCCTCTGTAAGGCCGAGATCGGCAGGAGTCCCTCTTGAAATTTAAATGAATTCCTCTGATTCCTGGGATCCTTTTTGTGTCAGATTTGCAGGAATAGCCCTGCACTTGAATCCCCAGCTGTTTGCCACTATCAGCATCTGGCAGAAACCGCTGAGTAGTTCAGCAGCAGTTGGTGGTTCTCAGGGGCTTACCCTATGTATAAAGTGGTCAGCATTCAGTTTCTTCTTAATGAAATGGGTGCATATAGCAGGTGAATCGCTTTGCATATTTTTAAATTAAAAGCATAAATTAGAGTTATACTAATAAACAAAGTACACATTCTATAAACAGAAATACATGATAGATTGTACCATTTTGTTAATGTTGTCATTTTAATGCTCTATATTGTGCATTTATCTGAATACACTATTTTCAGCAGGCACCAAACCATTCAATAGAATAGAATAGAACAGAATAGAATAGTGGGACACAATATATATGGCACAGCTTGCAAACTCAGTTCTTACTGTTTAACTGCGGCAATAAATAGTGGCACCTTGCAGTAGCTTTTGTGTAGGCATCTTTGCCCCATGCAGTGCCTTCAAGGGAAAGGTTGGCACCATTATTTTTACCTTGACAGGGTATGAGTATTTATGTCTAGATAAAGGGAAATACATAATTCTTTAACATAAGGTTTCATTTCACTTTTAGGTTTTATTATTCTGTAGCAGATATGGAAGTATGTAATTCTGCACAACATTTTTTCAGCGTCAGCTGCTAAATAAAAGATTTTCACCTTATTTATCCTTGCAGCAGAAGCCTGTGTGTGCTTCTCATAATCCCTCGTTAATAACAGGGAGAGGGCTGGCTTAGGTCGATAGACGGCAGGCAGTGATTGGCCCTCAATGGATCACTTTAGTAGAAAATGAAATGTCGACCCTTTGCACTTTCATTGATTCCTCTTTAGTGTCAGCCATAAAGCTGTCACACGCAATGCAGCCAGGAGCCTGGGAGCTGACAAGCTCACAGCTTCTAATGGGAATCCAAACAGTTCTTGCTACTTTTCAGTTTCACAGAGAACAAAGGTGCTTAGGGGTTGCGCTATCAGGAGCTGGAGTGAGGAACTCTTCTGGGGCTCACAGCCACTCAGTCACCTCAGTGCAAACTGTTACAGAAAAATGGCATCTTCTAGGGAGCTAGTGCATAGTCACACATGGAAGAATTCTTAGCTAATGCTGCCTTTTTAGGATTCCAGGCATCTAGTACAATTAGGGCACCTAGGTAAGTGTAAGTTAACACAGACAAGCCAATATTATTCAACATTTACTTCTTATTTGTAAGCAAGTTTCCCATCCCTCTGGGAAAATGTTCAAGGGCAGGTGACACATTTATTGGTTATGTGAGAAGAGTTAAAAAGAGGTTTTACTCAGGTCAAGTGTTGCCTACCAGGCTTGTCATATTATGTTTCTGAAGATGTGACCTCGGATGGAAAGAATGACCTTTCAATAGAGATATAACTCATCTTGTGTTCTTCTGGTTAATTGTTCATCATGGGAAGGTTCTAAACTTGGTATTCTCGGGCTGTATGACCAGTCGGAATGGTCACTTTTAAGAAAGGAACTTAGACAATGGGATTATGTTTTCATACTGTACTCAGCTGGTTGGCTATTCATATCTATTTTTTGAAAGTTCCACCAGACTGATATATGGACTATTGTTCTAACAATATATTTATATATTTATTAAGGGACAATTTTCTCAATATAACTGTAAAACCTGTGGAAAAAAATATATAAAAACATATATTTTAGAAAAAACATTTGATGAGGCCAGTTGATATCTGAAAATCCTATGGTTATGTAGTCGGTAAAGTAGGAGCGTATTGTGCAGTTTTTAGCCATCACTGCAGTTTAATTTGTCTTGTTGCTCTGATCTCCAATGGCAGACAATTGCCTCTATTGCTCTCCACCAATTAGCAGGGTGGGAAGCTCTGTCCCTACACATTGCTGATTGGAATGTGCCTGCATGTTGTTGTAACATGGTAAGCACCTGTTTTGCTTTAAACCTGATATGTTTATGCTGCAGATTGCTCCTAATAGATATTTTCTGTAGCCAAACTCAGCTGTGTGTATGTTGTATTTAAGTTTGTAGCTGTGTGTGTGTTGGACCATGTTTTTTGTAATGTGGCCATCCGGGCCTAGTATGTTTGGGACTGCTTTGTTCTTCATCAGATTCCCTGGTGGGTCAATGATCAAAGCCCCCATGGCAATCTCATCTTGCACCTTTTTGTTTGTGTTTATACCTGATAGCTGAGGGGTTCCCACGCAGAATATATATGCATACCATTTACCTGTTGAATCACCATCTTCCCTGAATGAGAAGCTGCTGTAGGGTATACAGGGCCCTGCTGTGTATTCCCTTCCCCCTTTTGCCTCCCCCTGTGGATCTTTTCTACCTGTTCTTTGTTATTTATAAGAGAGCCGTTTGTGTCAGACAGGTACCCCGCTCTCACGTGTCACCTATAGCTATGCTTTCCTATTCATTCCCCTTCTATGCTACAGAGTGGGAGTTGCTGCCATGTTGAGCAAAGACAATAGTGCCCCTATTGCACAAGGCTGCTTAAGGTCATGCAGGTGACAAGCTGCTGAGGGGGGGAGACTTTCATGCTAAGGTTATAATTAAAAATTCAAAGGCTCCAATTAGTGTTTTATCAGTAATCCTCTGTTACCTAGACAAAGCTCTCGTAGTTACTGTATAATCACAGATTGTCCTAATTGCCTTCCTCTATTCATCCCAACTCAATACCTCCTTAAATCTGTATCTAAATGTTGACCTAGCGGCATTCCTTGCAGGTTACATTTAGAAGACTCATTTAAATATAGACCACAGACAAGGTTAGAAGAGGCTAGAAGAGCTATTCTGTATACCTGGTTTATTTTTTAATCTTCGTTGTCTCACAGTGAGAGAAACCTGCACTCCATAAAACCATCTAACGGAATCAATATTGTATCAAAGTGAAGAGATGTGCGCTGCTTTACAAAGCAGTTTTTCCATGTATCGCCACTCCATGCGGCGTGCTCTAATTAAACGTTTTGCTGCTGAGGGTTTTCAGGCTCCTTTGGGAATAAAAAGGTTAATCCATTTCTGAAATTTCTTCAGTGTAATTATTGCTCCCAGCCACAAGCCCTTGGTATCAGTGCAAGGTCAGAGCTCTTCCCAAATCATGGCCTGCACACAGGAATCGGTGTTATTTTACACTTCCATGTTGCAAGAGTGTTTCCCAGGGAGCCATCCTAAAGTCTCTGTTTTCTTACCCTACAGGCGGAGTAAATACAGTAAAGCCAAGCAGGAAGCAGATGAGGAAAAACATTTAAACCAAGGTAATGTGACAATAGTTATGTGAAACAATTGCATCAGGATTAATACAGTTTATAAGGAAATGTGAACTAATTAGAAGAAGGATAATATAAACAGCAAACATTTATTAAGGGGGTAATGCACACAGTGGTAGAACCATAGCACCTCATTTGCTCAACATTCTGATTTGCCATTTATCAATGTAATAAAACTGCTAGAGATATGAACAACCCATTCCTATTCCAACTGATAGACCCTGATACATTTTGGGAAACAGATGCAGAACTGAATTTTCCGAACATTTCTGTACCAATTAAAATTATTATTCAGCCATATTCAGTGTCTTCAGCTATGCTTCTTTGGGCATTTCTAATGTTTTGGTGTGTTTTTCACTTCAGGAGTGAAGACTTATGTGGACCCATTTACTTATGAAGATCCTAACCAGGCCGTCCGTGAATTTGCAAAGGAAATTGATGCCTCTTGTATTAAGATTGAGAAAGTAATTGGAGTAGGTAAGTGTCAGAATTTTGAGCAAGGCGAACACACATTATAAAGATGAGTTATTTAATACATTGCTTTGTTGTATTGCAGCCCTTGAAGTCAATGTGAAGATTTATTGATTATTTTTTTTTTAATCAAAGGTGAATTTGGTGAAGTGTGCAGTGGGCGTCTGAAGGTCCCTGGAAAGAGGGAGATTTATGTTGCAATTAAGACCCTGAAAGCTGGATATACAGATAAGCAGAGGAGAGACTTTCTGAGTGAGGCTAGCATCATGGGTCAGTTTGACCATCCCAACATCATCCACCTTGAAGGCGTTGTCACCAAATGTAAGTGCACCTTTCTCATACTTACTTCAAACTTCCTCTAGGAAAAGATCTGCAGTAGTTATATTAAATATGACATGTTTTCTGGTACTAGGATTTGCAAACAATGGTAGTAATGTAGTGATTTAGTAGTCAATGGGAACCAATCAGCAGGTTGTGCTGGTTACTGGCCCACACCTTTGTGGCTCTCCAGGTGTTGTAACATTATTTTTCCTAGGATGGTGTAGTTATACAAAAATGCCATGTTGGAGATGCCTGAGGTACAGTTCTAAACTTTTTATTGCACCTCCTTTATTAAATGCTGCTAGTACCTAATACCTAATTTTCTAAAGACTGTGTCTTAAAACAGTGTCTATAATAATGTTCCCTTAAGTTTATAATAATGAAGAAGAGCTTCATTGTCTGGTATTTTACTGTTGAGTGAGTTGGGTGTGCTGTTTGTGTAGAATGCTATTTGCAAACATCTTGCCCAATGTGATAATTTCATAGTGATAATTGTTATTTTGGGTTACAGTGTATAAGTTCTGTGTTGCACACCTGCACAGGCAATAAACACCGTACATGTTGCAGCCTGCGCCTTTCATTAATAGCTCATATGCATGCTTTCAGTGCCAAAGCATTGTCTATACCTGCAGCTTTGCTTTACAGTAATGATTTGCCTCCATTGAAAATGTTATGCTCACAGATTTCCGGTAAACTGCGTTCCTCTTCATGGTTATTTCCAGTTTTATTGGAGCCTATATTTAAGCTGAAAGGATTTAACTTTTTCCTGTTGTAATCTACAATGTACTATCTAAACCTGTCATTATGATGGCAGGCAGAAAGATAAAATCAGGAAGGGAATAGTTTGAGTGAATTGTACATTTCAGATAAAGTTCCCAAAACATAGGCACGGCAAATGTGCTTTTTTGGGGCAAGAATAGATACTTTACAAAGCAAGAAACAGATGGCCAAAATATCTCTCATTTTTCAACATGGCCAGAAAATGCGGCTTCTAGCCTAACTACCAACTGCATCACTTAGATAGCAAGCTACAACTAATGGTGCATCTTATGAGGAAAGAATGTTTAATGGAATCACATTAGCTGCTGTTCAGCAGTTCTGACAAAAGCTTACAATTATGTTGGATGCAATGGCCCTTTGTCACCCCCCCAGCAGCCATGTTAGATGCAGTTCTGGGGTTTGCTTTATTCCTTTTCAGCAGCTTACAGGTTACACTCACTGCAATTTTACTTAAAAATTCAATGCGCTTCAATCCTAGCTTTTAGGCTGCTGTAGCACGGCAGGACAATGTGCTGCAGGTTGAGGGATAAAATACGAGGCCTACGCTAATTTAAATTCTATTCATTTTGATGTATGGATGGCCCTGCTTCTTTCAGATAAGTTTCAGGTTCTTGATTCTAGATTCCAGCAGTATCTTATTATCATATCTGTGACTTATGAAACCATAACATCTGAATAATATCCTAGCAAGCAGAGTTTTAAAATATGCCACATCACTGGCAGCAGCAGAAAAGGGTTAGATAAAAAAAAATCTTTTGTAAAAATGCTATAGAAAAATAAAAAAGGAATGAATTTCTGTATATATTCATATGGTAATCATGAACCACCTACTATGAGCTGGTCATGGCATCCTTATGCAAGATTAGGAATCAGATGGAAAGGCTCAAAAAAAATCCAACACAGCAAAAGAGTAAAAGTTGAAGCAGGATAAGCAGCAGGAAGCACCCCCAGGGTTTGTTCCATTGCTAGAATGGAGAGAAAATGTGTGCAAGGCCCTTATACTGAGTATCTGTCGGTTTTATGCAGTTCTTTTTAGTAATGGCCGTATCTGTGCTTTGAATTGTCAGGCAAGCCAGTCATGATCATCACTGAGTACATGGAGAACGGATCCTTGGATGCATTCCTTCGGGTGAGTACCATTTTCATTTTATTTCTTTGTTTGCAGAGTTGGTGCATTAAATCTAATTAGCATGCTCTGTTTCTTTTTACCAGAATGGCAGTTTATTAAGTAAACTTACTGTAGTTATAAATAGTGTTTTTTGTCAATGGATTTACTTTAAAAAGACATGCACAGGCAAAACATGTTTGCATCTGTACATCTGTCTGGGAGCTGCAATAATCTAGCAGTGTCAAAACACCCACTTGTTTTATGGCCACCAGTGGTGCATCTGCTACAGGGTATAAGGAGGACTTGTAGATTAGCCTCTATAAGCAATATGATGTCACCCTGCCACGTATAAATGGAATGTTCTATGCCTGCATTAATGCATGACCTACATTTTTAAATAAAAAGAAATTCCAACATTCCAACACATAAGGGGAGCTGTGGTGATTGATATATTATCTAATTTGTATAATAAATCACTCTCTTTTGAACATATTTAGTGTAGTAAATATCGGACCTGAACAGCCAAGCCATGTATAGCGCAGGCTAAACTCCCGCCCAGGATGTTGTGTTAGTGATTTTGCTTAGGAAAATAAGATGATTGCAACTGTGCATACCAGAAAGTATTGTGGCAGGAAAATGATAACAACCTCTAAAGTTCATTAAATCTTACATATTTCAACGGCATACTTTCACTGTACCAGTGAAAAGGGATTGTGTGTGCTCAGCTTCCCGAATGCGTTAGGGTGTTTTCTCTGAATGGGGCCTGATTAGGCGGCATGTTTATTTAGCTGTGCTTAGGTGACTTACCCAAAGCAGATTTCAGTAAATTCAGTGATGCTTTAATTGCCGCAGATTTGCTGTGTTGTAGCTTGCCTAGAATATGCTAGAGCAAAATGAACCCACAGATCTTTATAAATGACAGACCTTTGTAGACCTAGTATTTAGTCCATTTGGACTACTCACTATATATATGCTAATTGTTTCCTTATTTAAGATATTTATAACATTGGGACAAGCCAGTACTCTATCGCTATTAAGACCATGGGCCTAACAATGATCATTTTCTTCCAGAAGAACGACGGTCGGTTTACGGTGATACAGCTTGTGGGAATGCTGCGTGGCATTGGGTCTGGTATGAAATACCTGTCTGACATGAGTTATGTACACCGGGACCTAGCTGCTCGTAATATCCTAGTGAACAGCAACCTAGTCTGTAAGGTCTCTGACTTTGGGATGTCTCGGGTGCTAGAAGATGACCCTGAAGCAGCCTACACAACCAGGGTAAGGAGATGCATAATTTCTAAACCTTTAATCAATAAAGTACAGCAAATGCCCTAATGTTGCTAAAAAATGTCTATTGGTTGCCCAAAAGGCAGTCCACTTCCTGCTGTTCCGATGGTTGGGGTTGCCCCTGAAATTGCAGATCAGTTGGAGTGCCATATGGGCCTTCCAGTTGTTGTTAAACTAGTAGCTCATTAGGGAATCCTGGGAGTTGTAGTTTAACTATTGTAGAGGCACAGACTGTAAGGTGCAGGCCTTGAATAAATATAACAGGCGGTAGTTAAAAGCCTTTTATATCCTAGTGGTGTCTACATATACACACATATTTTTTCTGCATTAGTAAACTGACTTTTGTATCCCCAACCCCTGACACTTTAGGTACAGTGCACTTTAAACTGTATACAACTGCTTTGGTAGGTACTAACAGACCTGCACTTAATGGCAGCCAAGGCATCCGACCCTACTTTCAGAATGTAGAATAGTATTGTTTTCATGGTACATTCCACTGTCTCAAAATACTGGCGTTTACATAAACAGTTCCAAGTGAAGTAGAAAGCATTAGTGCAAGAGGGAGGGGGATATGGGAAGGGAACGCTTTTTGTATTACCACAACAATAAGTTGTATCAGCAGTAGGATCTCACCCATCTGAATCGAGAAGTTCCTTTTTAGAAACCTGGCCCAGCTTGCTATGGAAGCCAAACCCTTGCTGGCTTTTCCTTTAATTGAAGACAAACCAGCACGGATCATGTTACCTTAACTGTTTAACTTCCTAACAGCAAATAGTCAGTATTCAGAAATAATATTTTAGCATGGTATAGTTTAGGATGAAGAAATATTATATATAAGATGTATACGTTCAAAATATAAGTAAGGCTACATTATAATTGTGCATTAAAGCTTGAGTGGTCTGCTATGGTCCTTGCATTAACTGACTTGCATTTTCTAGGGTGGCAAGATTCCAATTCGGTGGACGGCACCAGAAGCTATTGCATACAGAAAATTCACCTCTGCCAGTGATGTCTGGAGCTATGGCATTGTAATGTGGGAAGTCATGTCTTATGGAGAGAGGCCTTACTGGGATATGTCCAATCAGGATGTGAGTATTTGGTCATGGAAGCTACATTGATTACTGTGCTTGTGTAGGCTTTGTGAAGAACTATATGATAAAATCTTCTGCTAGTCATATGACTACAGAATCCTCTTGGGTGGCTACAAAGAAATGTATTGATAAATGCAGCAGTGGAATCGTTCAATATATCATTAACAAACTGATTGCTTAAAGAACTTAGTAAAACACAGTGTCTTGTGTTATTAATTCCAGAGTCAATTAAATTGACTGTCCCTAGAGGACATTAAAAAAAAAAAAGATTCACTAAATGGGCCTTCGTAAATTATGCAGATCTTTTTTAACTGTACCATCTGGACAGCATCTTACAAGATCAGACGCAGACAGCTGTCTCTGGATGACCCTCTGAAAACTAAGAATAGCAACTGGGGGAATGGTACAGATGTATTTCCTAAGAAGGATTCTAGAAGGAAGTTTTGTTTCTTAATGCAGGTGATCCATTGCCCTTCTATTTCAAAAAGAACTTGTAACATCTTTCCAGATAAACAAGAGTTACTCCCAGGTGCATCTGGAAACATGATGCGCCCTCGCTTGCCAGAAAAAGGGATAGTTTCAATATTGTGAGGGTCAGCCTGGGCCTGCACATCCTGTAATATGAGACAAACAACCTGAATTCAGAAATTCTCTTGACTTGAGGCTGATCAATATTTCAATTATTTCAATATGGTACTGAAATAACATCTCATCAGCAGCCCCGCTGAGGTTCTCCACATGTTTTGCCCATTGGGACTTGAATGCATTAAAGTTGTGATATAGTTTATTAAAAGGGGATTAAAATGACAATTTAGGCAATTGAAACAATAAATATCCTTTTCATCTATCACTAAAATGAAACAGAGCCTTCTTTTTCAGACTTACTTAAACATAAACCCATACACAGTATAATATGCCATATGTTTTAGGTTAAAATTTGTAAGAATAGTAATGTACAAATACACATATTCCTTGGGCAGCGTTTAGGGCTAGAAATCTTCTTTTCATTTAGTCCATTAAATGAAGTAATATGATGGCTTTTGCTTATATATTTCTTAAGGTACAGAGGATTTTAAAGCACATATTTTTGGGTTCTGAGGAACCTCAATTAATTAATGACAATCTTCATTATGCTCATTAAGGTCATTAAAGCAATTGAAGAAGGATACAGACTGCCCCCACCTATGGACTGCCCTATCGCACTGCATCAGCTCATGTTGGACTGCTGGCAGAAGGAGCGTAGCGACCGACCCAAGTTTGGGCAGATAGTCAGCATGCTGGATAAGCTCATCAGGAACCCAAACAGCTTGAAAAGGACTGGGCTGGATAATTCAAGGTCAGTAGACCCATTGGCCAGTTAGTTTGCAAAGGAAATGTATATGGGTAATTCCCTATCTCAGTAATTAGGCAGAGAGACTTCTGTTTGAATCATTTGTCTTTGCCTTGGGAACAGATGATAAAAAATCAAATGTCGAGGTAGCTCCAATCCTTTTGCAAATAAAACAAGGTATTGTATTACACGCAAGCCCAGACGGAAGTCAAAAATATGGTTCAGCTGATTACTCTCTGCTGGCCTTTGGTGGCTATTTTGTAGCCAACACATCACTGAGGATAGGTTACAATCCCACTGGGAGGCTATCATCACACAGCAATATCTGCATCAATGTGCTAAATTATTCAAGGAGAAGAGAACGATAACAGCAAGTGTTTAATTCTCCCCCCCCTTCCTCCCCCTGACCCTGAATAAGTCACTGATCAGTTTACATTTGTAACCGCACTGTACAGCCTTTTAAGTATGTGTGTTTATAGATATTGATTGGGTACTTTAGAAAGCAGGCTGATTCCCTGGGGCAGTCACTGAAGAACTTCAAAAATGATTGGATTCATTGGGCATTGTCATGCAGCCTTTGCCATCATGAAAAAACTGTATCATTGCCCGAATAAGTGCCTAAAATGTTAATTTCTAATATATAAAATCAATTTCTGTTTGCGGAAAAGCACCAATTCGTGTTCCATTGTAACCTATAGAAAGGTCTCTTAAATTCAGGCTAGTTACTGTGTATATTTTCCCTCATATCCCTGCAGCAAAAAAAAAAAAAAAATAAGGTTTTAATAAAACTTCTCCTTTGTTCATTTCTTGAGTGCAAAATAGAAAGTCTGGCTGTTTTCTCCATATAACTAGAAAAAACTCCAAAGAAAGTTTGGCACTTTGTACATAAACTCCAGTATATGTTACTAATCACAGCAGTGAATCTGCTAAAGCAATTACTCCGAAAGGCCTAGCGCAGAGGGAAATGTGGAGAATTACATTCTTCAAACCAAAACTTCAAAGAACCCCTTATTCCAGCCAATTCTATGGTATGGGCTGTTCAGGAACACATTGATTAAAGAGGGGATTATCTCCTCGGCAAGCTGGGCTTTGTCTGCTTTCTGGGCATTTGCCAAGGATAAAGTTGATTGGGATGTTTCATTGGAAATGACACCGGAGTGTGGGATGAAATGAGGATAAGATTCTTTTTGCTCTTTATGTTGCTTATCACACAATATTTGGTGATAATCCTTTATAGAACACAGCAAAATATTTACCTTAACCTGTTAGTTTGGCCAGCAAGAAGGCTTATACATCTTTAATCATGTTAGCACTATACTATGCTATTAAGGCTAACATACAGGTGTTGGACCTGGATTTGGGGTTTTCTGGATTCATTATATTTTAGTAGGGATCATAAATAAGGTACTGTTTATTAATACAGAGAAAAAAAATCAATTTTAAAAAATGGGAATTATGTGAGAAACAGATCCCATACCTATACTGAGTACAGAATAGTGCTTACACAGCATCCATAGCAATTATAGACAGTGCAAATATGCAATTTTAGCTGTAGGATCATATTTAGAGGATTTCTGCTACTGTGCCCCCTGTACAGGACTAAGGGACTTTCTTGTCTTTGTAAAAAATATACCAATACCAATGAAATTCCTTAATATGCCAGGTGATAGCAGAGAAAATGTGTATGGAAATCAGCTTTTAGGAACACAATGTTTGCTGTATGTCTGATGCTCTATTAATGTTGCCTGAGAGTAAAGTCAATCTCCTGTTTCTTTGCTGCCGATTTTAGCAGAACAAACACGGCTCTGCTGGACCCCAGCTCGCCTGAATGGTCCCAGGTGGCTTCTGTGCTTGATTGGCTGCAGGCCATCAAAATGGAAAGATACAAAGATAACTTCACAGCAGCCGGATACACCAGCTTGGAAGCAGTCGTGCATGTGAATCAAGAGTAAGTGCGCACATTGTGCTATGTGATGAAGATATTATAGGGTGATCTAGATGGGCAGTTTTAATATTATAATGATTGCAAATGATGACATAGATGTACAACCATTCAAAGAAGCTTAATTATCTGGGTTTCCTCTTTGAAATGTCCACACACAACACAGGCCCATAGAACACATGTCAGAGCCATGGCACTGTTTGGCACCCAAGTACAGGTCTGGATTCAAAATTGGTTCTGACATTCCAAATACACAGAGGCCCAAACAGCCCAATAAGTAGTGACTCTCTATGGCATCTTACAGCAGCCCCTCTGCATTTGCCAGAATTCACAGTCCAGGCCTGGTCCAATATGGTGGGAGATACAGCTAATGCATGTAGGCCAACTCTGTATGGTTTAAAATATAACATAAGGGAACTGAGTTCTATTAATCTAACATTAACATTCCTTTCTTTTTTTTTCTTTTAGTGACTTGACCAGAATCGGCATTAGTTCCCCCTCCCACCAGAACAAGATTCTGAGCAGTGTCCAGGGAATGAGAACCCAGATGCAGCAAATGCAAGGAAGGATGGTTCCTGTTTGAAGCTGCAGGTCATCAAGGGGGGGAATTTACTCAGAACTCTTGAAAAAAATTAGTTTACCTCATCCATGCACTTTAATTGAAGAACTGCACTTTTTTTACATTATCCTCACCCCATGGGACAAGGACTCTGCAGAAGTATTTGGGGATAAGCCGAATCTCATTTAACATGGAACATTTGTGCAACTCAGCTTTTGGAAGATCATGCATCGGCGAGTTAAGGATGTAGACAAAAAAAGGACAACACTGACATTTTAGAAACTTGGTGAAGTTTTTTTTTTTTTTGTTCATGCGATGTACAAGACTTTAGCCTTCTTCTCATGGATTATTTTACTTGTAACATGGATATGTTTAAGCAATCAGTAAAAACAAGATAAAAAGGAAATCTTCACCAGTGTGGCAAAGTGAACCATCTTAGATCTGCTGTTAAAGAGACAGAGCATTCTTGTGGGGAGTGAGGCAGACATCCCATGTATGATTGGCTGATCCTGGAAACCTTCTGTGCTCATTGACTGGCTGACAGATTGTCTTTGGATAGTGCCTGAACTCCTTTGATATGAAAGAATATCTATTTTTGCCTGTGCTACCGCTGCAAGAGAATATCTGAAGTCAAAAAAGGATAATAAGGTAAGCTGTGCTCACCATAAATGTGTTATAGAAGGCTTGGCACTCATTGTGTGACTGCACCTATTTAATGCTCAGTATCTTGACATCCCCCTGACAAACCCCTTGGCTAATAAACCACTATAAATTTATGTCTAAACCTATAAGTCTTATGACATGTATGTATAGCTATATAATATTAATTTTACCTAAAAAAGATCTAATTATAGATTAAACTTTTATTGTTATAGCCCATTATACACTCCTTTGCAACCATATAGCCATTTTTTGCATGGGAATGACTGCAGAGGTTACTTGTGACTCATTGCAGATATGGGAGGAAACCTACTGTTGCCATCCTAATGCATTGCGTGCCCTAGCCATTATTATTTCCATAGTTTTCTTTGTGTGCCACATCTAGTTTGCTTAATGCATTGGTGCATTTGGGGCTGTTGCTACTTGCAATTTTCTGTAAACCAGAGTAGACTATACTAGATATACTTCTAGACCTAGGAGACTGCAGAAGAGGTTTTTATGGGCTTTTTTTTATTTGAACTATTGGGCAATTACAGGGTAAATGTAATTTAATTCTGCATCATTACCTTTTTAAGCAGATTTTAACTGGAAATCACTTTATCCACCATTACACTGCAATATAGGTAGATACATCCATGTTAACAGGAAAAGCTGCTGTAAGTAATACAAACTGTCTTCTTTTTATTTCAGGGATTCTTTTTTTGCTTCTTTAGCGACCCATGGGAAACTGGAGCAAGAAGGCATGAGAGATCAGAGCCATTCATTTTTTAGGAAATTCAGAGAAGAGTCAGCGGAATGTCACAGTAGAATGTTTAAACACCATTGTTGCTTCTCCAGCAAGAACATGGATTTTCTCCAGCACCATAAGATCCTGCAGGTCTTCCTCTCCATTCCATGTCGCGCCTTATGACTCCCCTGAATGATTCCGTGTTGTCTACAGCAATCCTGGTCCAGGATAAACAGAATAACGCATTGCCTGCAGTAAACCCTTTTTGGGTAACAGTGAAGAGAATAATTGTTTAAAAAAAATGTTAAAAAAGGGAATAATGGCACTTCAGATCCACATCCAAACTAGGATTTTTGTTTTGTGTAAAACAACATCCTGTAAACTGTGCTTTGCTATGAAGAGGTAGAACATTAGTAACTATTGCCTGGGACAGAACTAAATGCCAAACAACCTTAATAAGGGACTGAGCAAGCAACGGGCAAGGGACTGTTTTATGTTTTGGTGTGCCCAGAGGCAAGCAGTGGTGATGCACTACCGTTGGGGCCATCTGTTCCTCTCTTGGTTGAGGCCTCTGTAATATAAAACTATAAAAGACTTTCCTTTCACAATAATAAATATGCAATTTCATGAGATTTAAGCATCTTTACTGGTCACGGTGACAACCATAAAGAGCTACCAACTTAGCATACAGTATGTATAAGTATAAATTCACATCCCCATAAATGTCTTTGTACTCATTGCCCGCCTTTCTATTCCGAAACTTAGTATTGCAGGAGGGTAACAATAAAGGGTTATTTGTCTTGGATCAACTTGGAATCCACATAATAATCCTTATGTTAGTTTGGAGAGAAATGTCAGAGCTTAATACTATCTCTGTGGGCTCTCCGTAGAGCTCCTAAAACCAACGATGCTAGGACTGTTATCAGCAATGAGGGTAATAAAAGGCTTGTGGAAGCCATCTGGGAATTCAGTAGGAAAAAAAAGGAAAGTTTTACATTTCACAAATAAGATCAGGTTTCTTCCATGCTGTAAATGTGTAAGATGTACAGAAGGCACCCTGTATATGGGGTAGCGACAGTATTTTTAAAAAAGAATTAAGTACTTTGCTCATACAATAAACTGCCTTTTGGCATTGTATGTGAAAGATATTCTAACTCTTATAAAAAGGTTCAGACATACTCAGCATTATAGGGCCAACATTTGTCAACAACATTTGGTCCAATACATACTGCAGTGTTTCTCCTGTTGGTGCAAGTATGATCTGGCTGCCTTGCTAAACTGCTGTGGACAAGCCATTTATGTCAGTAGGAACATGGAGCCATCACATGAGTCCAACACAGAGATTGGCATTCACTGCATTGGCACATGACTATGGATCAGTGGTTGAGAAGATGACCTAGTTCAGAAGCTGTAGGCCAGAATTCAGGATGCATATTATATTTCTTTGTTACTGCCAAGACAAAATAGAAAAAAAGAGAAAGATTGCAAATGTTGTATCCCCAGCAATACGTGAAGTCTAAAGGGAGTCATTAACACTTTTGTACTGGCCCTTTTAGCAGCAAAAAGGACAACACCCATGCAATTGGTTGTTATCAGTATTTTTATTCCTTGTTTTTAACCCCGGTGAACCTTAACCAGAGAACTTAACTAAATCAAAAGGGACATTTATATTTTGTGTGTCACTGCAAAAGATGAGTATTAATTTAGCTTCTACTAAAATGAGACATCTAACAGAGCATTTTAATTGGTTCACATATTGGTTAAAAGTATATTTTCTATTTTAATTTGCAGCCCTTGCCTTTGTTTTGTTTTTTTCTTTTTCCCACTTTGTTTTTGCTGAAGGGAAGGGTAACTGGTTCCTCTTCCCTTATTGTTAGGTACGCATAACTTATCTTGTTTATTTATGGTCTTTTTATACCTAGTTTGTAAAATTGTAAAATAGAAAAGTTAATGCAAATGTTTGCATTCTGGAGAAAATATTAATAATGAAAAAAAAAATTTACAAAAATAAAGTAGTTAAATAAAAGCAAACATGGCTACTGTGTGGTATACCTGGGGCATGGGGATGATTTAGCCTTTGCATGAATTACCAGAGCCCATTTGAATGTTGTTCAAAATTTGTCATAGTTGTTGGGTTTATAACACTATACATTAAAGGTACTTGAACACAAACCCCTCATCAAATTGTGGCTATTTTAGCCAAGTGCCATTGTGCACGCCTAGTTTCTTCAGATAAATCACATGCAATTGTGCCTATTGATGCAAAAGGGAACCCTGGAGCTACCCCCACCCAAAGCTGGACTGGGGCACCAAGGGCCCACCGGAGAACCTGATATCAAGGGCCCACCAGTTAAATGTTTACTTCTTGCTGAGAAAAACATTGGTATTCCCATGTTTGAGAGATTCATTGTTTACATGTAACATTAATATAGCCCAGGCACTGTTTTTCAAAAAAATTTGCCCGCTAGATGCCACTTCACTGAAGTCTATGGGAAATATTTGATACATTCAGATACCAGTGTGATGGCTTCTAATAGACACATCCAGGCTCTCCACTGTTAGTGATCTGATTGTTGTGTTATTGCTAGTAACACTGTGTAAGACAGCACAATGTGGATACACAGCAGAGGAAAGCACAGACAGACAGGGTGCAGGATGAACCTCTCTGTCCCTGTGCCCAGATTATATTAGGGTTCCCCCCAGATTATATTAGGGTTCCCCCCAATAGCACACTTGCAATAAAGAATAGCACACAAGTCATTTCTTTGCAAAGTAGAGTCAGATTCAACTCCCCATCAAGGCTGCTATTACATTGGAATTGTGGTAAAACACAGTATATTAGTTTTTGAATATGCCTTAAAGTGTCTTATGTTTATCTCTCTGGATCCCAATACGATATAACAAAAGTTTCAGCGGTACTTTTGGTCACTATTCAGAATTGCTTTGGTCTGTGGGATTATGAAGCTGATGAAATAACTACTGATTCTGCTGAATAACTGGTACCCTATCCTCTCCTTTGAGGGCCTCTCACACATCCATAAGCCTTTAGATATTGCCAAATCCTGGTCCAGCTGGACTCCCTTGAAAATGTGGTTGAATAATAGTTCCTTGGCTTACTCTATGTATTTGTATAAAAGGAGACTATCATCATATAAAATAGTTATATAGAATGAAAGAGTAGTTTGTGCTACATCAGAGAATAAAATGAAATTCTAGGTATTAAAAATACAATGTATTTTGCTGTGTCCTCTGATGTTCCCTTCTGGGACATAGTTTGCTGCTGGGGAAGTTTGCTGCAGAAATGGGCAGATGTTGGCAGGCTGTGGGGAAGCTGGCAGATAAAGTCATTATAGGTGACTGTTCAAATCTAATTGCAGATTGGTTGCTATGGGCGACATCATCGGTGATGTTTGCTTACACACTGTAACAAATATGCCCCAAAGTGTTTGCAGAGCTATTCACTGACTATTAGGGACGCTCAGAATTCTGTGTGGGGTTTGGTCAAATCTGAGTACTTTTTGTAGAATTGTTAGTGCTTAGCTCAGATTATGCACATTTTTGGATATTTCTACAATTTGACTGTAAGCAGGCAACAAAATATTTTTTTTTAACAGGGATTTTGGTATTCAGCTGAATAAAAAATTGATGGATTTAAAACACCCTTATTTTAAATAAGACCCTGCCTGTAGCGTTTCCTATGTGTACTATACACATATGGTAAAGGCCTATAGAAAGGCCAATAAGGGACTTGCGTACCATTCCCTCTATCCTTCCCAATCTCAGTCTCTTAATGGATCAGAACAAGATCATATCACCTTTTCCCTCTGTCTTACATGCTTGAGTTGACATTATTTCTATTACTCAACCTGAAAAAGTGTGAGTAACATGAATCTACTAAGATTCAGAGCCAGATCTCTTTTTAGGGCAGTTTAGTACATAATAGGTATAGTGCAAGTATGTATAAATCAGTAAAAGAGACTGGGCAATCTTTCCCCATAGCCCTATCACAGCAGCCTCTGTGTCTTCCATTTCTATGGTTATGTTCCAGTTCAGTAAGATAATGAAAATAACTAAATTTGAGCTTGTAAGATTAAAGCTGGCCATACACATGGCGATCTGACGATGTTTCGTGCGACCATCGGTCGCACGAAACATCGTAAGATCCGCCACACACCATTCAGGGCTGAATCGGCAGGTAAGGAGGTAGAAACAATAGGATTTCTACCTCCTTCTGCCGATTCAGCGCTGAAGGGAAATTTTGGTCAGGCGCCTTCTATGGCGCCCGATCAAAATTTTCCAACTCATCCGATCGGCGAGTCGGCCGATATCAGCAGCTTCCTGCGATATCGGTCGACTCGCCGACATACCATACACGCACCGAATATCGTACGAAACGAGGTTTCGTACAATATTATCGGTGCGTGTATGGCCACCTTAAGAGAGAGCATTTTTGTTGCTGATCTGAAGGAGCAATGCGGTGGATAGATGATTGTGTACAGCAATTTGTAATGTAACAATTGCTTGTAACGCCTCAAATAGCTTAGGCCATGCTCAAACCCCCATGGTCCTACTCGCTGGTGGCTTTTTATATGGGGATTAAACATCACCAGAACCTGCAAGAGGAGATAAAATCGATGGGCAGACAGAGAACATGTCATATTGTATTCAGTTATATCAGACAAGGCAAATTGACCATCACAAGGAAAACAGCAGTGGTTAAACCCCCTCTCACTGCTTATCATCACCCTTACTAATCTATAGACAAAATTCAAATGGAAAAGACAGAAGGTACTTTAAGGTGACTGTATACACTTTATCATAAATAACTGCATGCCTTGGAGCTTTTCTAGGAATCCTTGACTTAAAGGAACAGTAACACCAAAAAATGAAAGTGTATAAAAGTAACTAAAATATAATGTGCTGCTGCCCTGCACTGGTAAAAGTTGTGTGTTTACTTAAGAAAGTCTACTATAATTTATATAAATAAGCTGCTATGTAGCCATGGAGGCAGCCATTCAGAAAAGGCACAGGCACATAGCAGATAACAGATAAAACACTATTGTATTCTACAGAACTTATCTGCTATATAACCTGTGCCTTTTCTCCTTTTTTCCAGCTTGAATGGCTGCCCCCATGGCTACACAGCAGCTTATTATATAAATTATAGTAGTGTTACTGTAGCAAACACACCAGTTTTACCAGTGCAGGGCAACAGTGCATTATATTTTTATTACTTTAAAGCTCTTTCATTTTTTAGTGTTACTGTTCCTTTAAGGGGGTGTGATGTGCAAAGCTATTCCATTACAAATCTGTCTTTAGCACAGTTCTATGTACCCTATGGACACCATATATTCTATGATGTACTTTCTCACAGAATTTCAGCATCATTGCAACTAAATGCTGAGTGTCCACTGAAAATGTGCCTGATGCATCAAAACAAATGGAATTGTACAAGTTGCTGACATTTTGTCACTCCCCACCTTGTGGCTTTAAAATAGTATTAGTGTTTGATTCTTTTGACACAAGTCTCTTTCAGCTATTGATATAACCCAATGTGTGAACTCTGGAATTCCCACCACATTCTGGGTGTCAGTAATTCCATAATTCATGCATCAATAGGTGCACTTGGCCACCATTCAGCAGAGCAGACTGGGAGGGTTCATGGGCTCTTATGATATAGAAGTGCAAGAATCATGCACGTAAGTACCTTCAATGATTAGTACTGATACACCTAAAATTTGCATTAGGGCATTTTTTTTGTGAGAACACTAACCATAAAGGGGTTGTTCACCTTTAAATTAACTTTGGGGATCACTGACGTAAAGAGTAATATTCTGAGACAATTAGCAACTAGTCTTCATTTGTTATTATTTGTGGTTTTGTAATTATTCCACTTTTTGTTCAGCAGCTTTGCACTTTGGAATTCAACAGTTAGGGTCCAAATTACCTTAGCGACCAGGCATTAGTTTGAATGAGAAACTGATATATTTATAGGAGAGGACATAAACAGATAGAGAGTAATGAAAAGTAACAATAACAATAAAATTATAGCCTTACTGAGTAATTGTTGTTTGGCTGCTGAGGTCAGTGACCCTCATTTGAAATTGATTAATTAAATCTATAGAAAAATAAATAATCAAGACCAATTGAAGTTGCTTAGAATTGGCCATTTTATTACATACTAAAAGTTACCTGAAAGGTGAACCACCCCTTGGCCATACATGGGCCAATAGAAGCTGCCGGTTGAGTCCTTCGAGGCCTAGTCAGCTGAGTATTGGCCTGTATAGGGGGTGCTCCGACAGGCCTACCTGCCTGATATCTGTGGATGTGAACCTCGCCCCAATGGCCTGCTTATCTGTCATTGTGCTTGGGCCAAACTGTCAAGGTGAACACCTCAAGGTGGTCATATCGAGGATAGATGTGCTCATTTGGTAACCATGCCAAACAAGCTGATCTTTAATGTATGGGCAGCTTCAGGCGTTCATGTAAAGAATGTTTGAAATAAACATTTTCCAGAATTTGTAGACCCCTAGGTTTAATCGGCTATGAAACAAATTTCATACAAGAACTGTTCGAACATTGTTTCAAGCAGCTACTCATAAGGATAAATTATGGCAACTGGACATTTATAAAACAAAAAAGGGACAGTAAACCCGTACAATGCAAACCGCCTTTTTGTCTCCTAAGTGTTCCTTGGTGCACTGGCCTAAAGAAAGTGTCTTTTCATATGAGCTTCAGGCTAGAGACTTTATTTTTTTCCTGACACATTGTATTACAGAGAAAAAGATACAGCTAGCAAAATAATCATTGAGTCTGTTCTTGTAGTGCCTGAACACACTATTGCACTCCTCCCAGCAGGCTCATGCTTTGATAGGAAAGAGATTTTGCTTAAGGGTTAAACATATTTGCTTTAATAACACAAGCTGCTTAAAAATAAAAGCAGCACAAAATGTGCAAATAGTTTTTAGATTAAAAATAAATAAAGTTTGGAATATCCTGAGAGGATGTTTAATGATATTATTCCACTGCGTTCAGTTTGCACATAATTCACAGCTATACCATGTTGGGATCTTAAGAATTCAATTATGAAATATTGTGACCTAAGCATTTAAGTGCCCAAAATCACTCATCTTAATTCTGAGTTACAGAACACTTGCACCAGGGGGCTTCATTGCAGACGGTGCCAACTGGGGGTGGGGGTGCATGCTGGAATTCTGTCCTGAAATGTAAAAGAATTGCCATTGCCTAATTTAGGATACTTATTTCTTACAGTGTTGACAGTGCATGATGCCACAATGGCAATAGTGCCCTGTATAGAAATAACAGTGAATACACCTGTAGGCTTTTTTGTCAGCTAAGCAAGAAGGGACCACAACAAACCCCACTGGAGCAGAGGAGCTAATTATGCCTTCAAGTGAAGTGTAACCCATTAAAGAGATGGCATCTCTGGACTATTGATTGGAGTTCACAGGGAAACCTCAGCTTGTTGTGTCGAAAGGTTAATGCAATTACATGGTTGTATAGCAGGATCAGCTTCAGCAGGGGATACTGGCCAGTGGAACACTCTTTCCAAGGCATATAAAGATGTCAAAACATAAATAATTAATCCCCTGTTTTTTTTTCTAAGGGGAATCCTTTTTTAGCTGTTAATCACCCTGCACTTTACAGCTTCACGACTGATCTGCGCTCTGCGTGCCAAGTAATAGCTGCTGCTTCTTTTAAAGGGCCACACACATCCAACAGGAAAATGAGTTTGCAAATAATCACACTAATAATAAACAAATTCAAAAAGTTATGATATTTGAAATTTGAAATATACACATGTGGGTATTATTATTTGGAAAACTTCTGGGTAATGTTTTTTTCTGTAATTTGGATTAAAACCTAAAGGCTACTAAAAGCATTTAAACATTTAATAAACCCAGTAGGATTGTTTTGTCATTATTGTGGATTTATGCAGCATAATTACCTCTACAAGGTACAGTAGTTACTGAGAAAAAGAAAATCATTCAAAATAAGAATTATTTGCTTAACATTTTTTGCATTCTGGATCTTTGTGGATAGTGGGTTTCTAGATAATAGATCTCATATCTGTATTACTTATTTCTTACATTGTACTAGGCGTTTTTAAATACATATATATTATTAAAAATGGTAATCATCCATCAGATGAAATGAGGTTTATTTGGTCTATAATTTCAGATTTTATAAGGCATTTATGGCTCTCTTGTATTATAAGCCCATATTTTATGTTACAGCAAATGGTAGGAAGCTGATACTTGATATGGCAGTGACAATAATTACTTATACCCATGCCTTAAAAGGGAACCTTATGGCAAAATCCTTAGAGATGTCAACTAACCCCATGTCATTAGGGTAATAATGATTCACTTCTGGCAATAGCACCCTATTTCATGTTACCATTAAGGGAAGTGGTTCCCAATCAGTGGGACTGGTTCCCTTGGGGGATCTTGGAGCAGTGGCAGGGAGGGGCTAGCCCGAAGGTGAGTTAGTGAAAGATTTAGGGTAAAAGCCCGTTTTCTCTCCTAGATAGACCTGAAATGTCTAATACACCAATATTTTCCTCTATCTGTATCTTTGTTAGGAGCTTGGGGGTGGGGGCCTGAACAAAGATTGGACCTTAAAGCAGACTTGACCCAGAAAAGTCTGAAAACCACTGACTCCAAGGAATAAGAATACATTTTTTTTAAAATCTAGAAATGAATCTGTGTCACTGTAATGACTTGAGGCTAAGTGATATCTATGGATCCTGCACTGAACAGCATGTACATATGAACTTTGTTATATCAGGGAGGATAAGTCTGTGCTATAATACAAAGCCTTCTGTAAGTGTAACATGTACATGTGAGTGTATTTTCTTAACAATAAATTCTACATGCCAAGTTTGTAGGCAATGGCAGGAAGCAGACAAGCATCCAAAGCAAATGTCCTTCATTTGTCATATTTGTATATTCCAATGTGTATCCCTCTACTTTTCATAGTAGGAAGTGAATTCATTTCATATATGCAAAGCAACATGTGTTTATTTTATAGTCAACATCCTTTGTGGTGACAATGTTTGTTAACCCACTGGGCGTGGATGTGCATCAACTAAAAACTTGCTTCGTACCATGGTTATGGTGCAATAACTTACAATTTACAAAACGTTCAATGGGGATATGATATAATTCTATTTATTAAGCTGTGTATTGTGTATTGAGGTCAACAGATTAGATCTTTAGCCAATTTGGCCACTCAGGTTGTGGACAAGAGTACAGAGGGGGATGGAGCTGGTTTTTACTAGGCCTCCTCTCTCTAAAGGCCTTCACTACCTATAGTTGCACCACTGGATCCACCCCATACAGCATGGAGATCCAATTTTGGGTCCCAACCCAAAGGTTAAGAATCTATGTCATACACACATACCTGCACATACTTCCATTCCTTTGCACAAATGGGGCCCTATTTGCAAACAGGATCTGCAGCCTGCCTGCTCAAAGAATCCAAGCTCCCCAAGAACGAAATAACTTCATAAATGTGGATATGCCCAAACTGTGTTGAAATTAAATCACAGTTGTTACTACACTGGTGTTGCCTCATAAACCTGTGTTCACAGTAATCAAACCATACTCACTCTCAGTGATGCTGAGGTAGAAACATGCCCATGCCCATATGCAAGGCCTATGCTTTTTACAGAGAGGCACATTGGCCTACAAATACATAGGATAAAAGTAAAAAACATATTTAGCCAGTATGTACATAAAGAAAGATAAAAAGGGAGAACAGCTAAGGAATTAACCAGGCTTACCTGAGCCACTTGTGCAATAAACACAAAGGCAAAGTGGGTTTAATAAATGCAAAATGATGTTGGGATTTTCTAGTGCTGCGTCTCCTAATAGTGATGACTGCAGTTTGGAACACAGATAGCAAGCAGCTAATTTACTCTAACCTGGCCCTGGCACCCTTTAAAAACAGATCCTAGGAACCCAAATAAGTTAATGCTTCACAACCGGGGAAAGTGAATGATCTATGTTACTCAGACTTTTTTTGAAAAGTTGTTTTCAAACTCTTCCTTAGATCTCTAATAACAATGCATAGTTTCTGCATATCATCACAGGGAACAGGTGCATTAATAACTGCACTTCATCTCACAGACTTGCCTGGAGACGGCCACTACAACTGAGGTCAGGGAGTGAGAATAACTGCCAGTTAGGGGAAGGGTAGGAAACAGGAGGAGGAATGCCTATGTGCCACCACTCATCAAGCCCTCTTGAATACAGCAATACTGAATATAGGCAGTGCTGTATTCATGGGCCCTGAGCAGGTAGTCCTGTTCATTTTGTAGTGGAGAGACCTGATTTTAATCAGGCAGATACAGGGCAGTGCAAAAGTTTGCAAACAAAAATTGTTTGTGTCAGTTTGTTGTACCCTGTCCTGAACTTTGTAAATTACCCCTTTTTATTCAATCATTCAACCCCTACTAAACTTATTCAGGGAGCTGAATTGGCAGGTAGGTAACTGCGCATGTACTTTTACTTCACATGGATCTTTTTAGGATTTGGGCAAATCCTTTTATCCTGATTTAGTTGGACCAGGGATCCCCAACCTTTTATACCTATGAGCCACATTCAATTGTAAAAAGTGTTGGGGAGCAACACAAGCATGGAAAAGGTTCCTGATGGTGCCAATAAGAGCTATAATTGGCTATTTGGTAGCCCCTATGTGGACTGGCAGCCTACAGAAGGCTCTTTTTGGCATTATACTTGGTATTTATGCAACCAGAACTTGCCTCCTTACCATAAATTGATGTGGCTCGTGAACCACTGGTTGGGGATCACTTTATTTTGTAAGTGATTATAACCAATTTACAAAACTTTAAATGGGGATTTGATATAATTCTATTTATTAAGCTGTAAAAATGTTTTGTTTGTGATGAATTGGCAATACATACATACATACATACATAACGATGTGCAAAATGTACACTTGTGTATTGAGGTCAACAGATCTTTAGCCAATTTGCCCACTCAGGTTGTGGCCGTATACTTATTTTTATGCAACCAAAACTTGCCTCCTTAACAGAAATTTAAAAATGAGCACCTGCTTTGAGGCCATGGGGAGCAACATGTTGCTCACGAGTGTCCAACCCAGTGCAAACACAATTTGTGTTTGCATGGGGTTGGACACTCAGTAATGAGCTTAACCCAATCAGAATCTTAGAAGTCATGTGCCTTTAAAGTACCTGACAACTATAGGTGACAACTTCTTTTGTGGGTGGATGACTAATTTTATACTAAGCCATTTTGGCCACTTATGTAAAAGCCATACTGTGATTATATGTTTTGCCCAATGTTGCTCCTGCTGCCTGGGTTTATAAAATGCCAATTATGGGAGCCCAACCAATTTTTGCTCATTATTGAATATGCAAATTATGGTTAATTCAGTTGAATGTATTGTGAAGGTTTTGGTCATGGACTGAATCCAAAAAAGGGTTTCTGGAAAGGTTGAGCTCAGTGGAGATAAGATAGCTTGGATTGATACACCTAGATAATGGCAAGTAGTGATGAGCGAATCTGTCCTGTTTCACTTCACCAATAAATTTGAGAATCTTTAAAAAGATTTGCGAAACAGCGAAAACATCATGCAGCAAAAAATTGTCACCCGCGACTATTCTTTTGACGCCTGCGACTATTCTTGCGACAATTTTGGCAGCGCGGCTATTCTTGAGACAATTTTTGGACGAGTGACTATTCTGTGACAATTTTGGATGTGCGACTATTCTTTTGAGGCCTGCGACTATTCTTGAGACAATTTTTGGACGCGCAACTATTCTTGTGACAATTTTTGGACGTACGCCGAATTTTTCCACCAAAAATTTTTTCATCCGTTTTGCGCAACAATCCGCCAATGGCAAAACGCGGAAATTGTCCGCGAATCCATGCCTGCCAAAACATTTCACCCATCACTAATGGCAAGTATTTGTAAATAAAAATTGTATCAATTTTACAGTTTCAGTTTGGATTGCTTTTTTTAATCACTCCTTTAAATAGAACAAATGTTGGGGGCTCTCATTGTGGAAATGAAATATATGCTATCAATTCAGTTCTAGAGGCATCTTGGGCAAGTGGATGCACAGCAAAAGCTTTGGTTTCTGTAAAGACCTAAAGACCTAAAAGTACCTTTCCAGCTAGTGATGGTAGAACATAGGTCACACTGGATTCTCTTACCCAGATGGAGAAGGAAGGGAGATGATGTTGTGAAAATACGCCTCTCTCGTGCTCTTAAAAAGTAAAAATAGGTTGCCAGAGGTTCTTGCAATCAAAACAAAAAGGCTTTATTGTCAGAGACACTACAGGGTGCTCTCAGATCAATGGAGATAGTACTGTTGTGGAGATAAAGTTACAAATAGAACGTCGCAATGTGGAGATGCTAGGCAGGTAAAGCTGGCCATGCACGCTCTAATATAATTGTACAAAAAATAGTTTTGTAAGATTTTGGGACAGTGGCGATCAGTCATTTAGTCGATCAGATAGGAGGTTAAAAAATGTTGGTCGGATAACAATAAAATCTGTGCATTGTGTATCTGATGATATCCTTGGGGGACCTGCAGTGCATTTTCAGGAAGTCACTTTAGTAAGACTGGTGTCTGCCAACTATTTTATGTTTAGAACGTTCTCCAAATTTGTTATTTTTAGGACTTTGTCTGTGGCGTGGACTGTGGTCCATTCACTTTAGGCCAGTAATGCCCAAGGAATGCTACCTCCAGCTACAATCTTTTGGTGGAGCACAGACTTCTCTTTCTAGCTATGCATTACTATCTTACTTTCCTAACACGTACTCCTGACAAAACTAGTCCTGTATCTGACTAAACCTCGTTCACAGGGTCCCTGTTCCCCAGCTTTCCCTAGAAGGGTTGTCCCTCTGGGGCAGAACCCTTTACTGGGTCTTGCTGACACCAGTTTGTAAAGCTAAAGAGTAAGGATCACCCCTTTCCAATCAGTGTATTCAAATGTAACAGGAAGTTGCCACTGAATATATAAGCCAATAACATAAATATGTAAATAAGATAACTTAGATACTAAAGCTGGCCATACACGTGGCTTTCTGACGATGTTTTGTGCGACCATCGGTCGCACGAAACATCGTCAGATCCACCACACACCATTCAGGGCTGAATCGGCAGGTAAGGAGGTAGAAACAATAGGATTTCTACCTCCTTCTGCCGATTCAGCGCTGAAGGGAGATTTTGGTCAGGCGCCTTCTATGGCGCCCGATCAAAATTTTCAAACTGGTCCGATCGGCGAGTCGGCCGATATCAGCAGCTTCCTGCAATATGGGTCGACTCTCCGACATACCATACACGCACCGAATATCGTATGAAACGAGGTTTCGTATGATATTATCGGTGCGTGTATGGCCACCTTAAGGTTTCTGCCTAGCAACTAGTGGAATAGCACTTGTAGAAGTTGATTTACATCCTTAGGGACTGTTAGCCCTATGGATCCCTACATTTCATGAACCTGGGCCTTGTGCATACATGTAAAGAAATTTGTATGTTTTGAAAAGAAACTGAGTGAGGCCTAAACATACAAGATCTAAGGCAGTTACTTTATTCATAGCAGAAGAAGCAAATGAAACCTATACAGTAATAGGGTGAGCATTTGATATTTTTCCTCTGCTGTGAAACAGCATTACATGTTTTCTTTACAGGTCAGAATTTTCATGCAGAGCTCTGTTAGGGGGCGGAAATATTGCTCCTGATGATAAAAGGAGCTAATCTTGACTTTTAATCGCTTGTCCTTTTGCACTCATACAGTTTAAATCCTAACGGCAATAAAAAGTCTGTGTATAACTGGCGCACTACTTTCTTTCATCTTGGTAAGAATGCACTCCAGGGATACCGCTGAGAGGAGGGCAGCAGTGCTTCCTTGTATTTGCAGGAAAGTCATAGATTAGAATCATATATCTTAATTCCTGAAGACAAACTCTAACAAAAATATAACACAAACTAACTAAAAAGATCTTTTAAAAGATGCCTGGATGGATGTCCACCTTTGGGCCGTCCAGATACTTTGAAATGTGTCTTTTGCTTATTTAAGTGAAATAATCTGTGAAGGGTTCTGTCAGTACTTGCAGCCTTTTTTACTAAAGTAAGTGGCACTTTAGATTAATAGTCTATATAATGAGCAGTCGGTGGCCCCAAACAAGTATAATATTTTATTTCCACACTTGCTCAATCCCACTCACTCTTTGCATGCTCTGTCCGAAGATGGTTATACACAGGAAGGTCCAGTTATATGGCAAGGCTGAGGTTTTCTCAGTCTGTCTTACATGTGGTGTGACTTATTGGAGTATAATATTGTTCAGCCTACAGGCCAATGATATGATCACATGCCCATGCATAGGGGCAGGTCTTAACAGAGACCCAAACAGCCCCCCATCAACCCAATCAATTGTGATTTTATATGTCATCTTACAGGAGAATCCACAGATTGCCAGTCTGGGCCTGCATGTGGGGTTGATAATCTAATCCACAGGCCAATGTGTTCCTCTGTCTCATGGATTTTCTGCTTGACCTGATCAATGTTTGACCAAGCCATGATCAGAAAATGGTCACAAAGAAATTGTTTTAAGCCCATACAAGAACTACTGGACTGCTGATAGGGCCAGCCACCAATATCTACCCGTGCATGGTTACCTAAAGGCTACAGTATAATTACCAGAGTGTACACTTTTTACACAGTGATGACCATGTTTTAGGTTATACATGAGGAATGTCCAGTCTGCTGTCCTCCAGCTGTTGTTCAACTGGAACCCCCACTGAAAGATTTGGAGTCACTCATTCTCAAATAGTTACCTCTACTCTAAGGCTTATGACACATTAGGAGATTAGTTGCCTGTGATAAACATTCACTACTACAGGCACCTAATTATTCCAAATGCTTTTCCACCTACAATAGGAAAACATATGGGGTGGGAAAACATATGGGGTGCTTTGTTTTTCTGAAGTTGACTCATAAGGGAAAATTTAGATAGATTTTACAGATGCAGATAGATTAAAAGGTCACCTATATTTGCTTGCACTCCAGTTGGGGAAAATAATACAATTTTACATAAAAATGCTTCTAATTAGGTCCAGACTGAGATTCCTCCATGCCATTTCAAGTACACAGAGGCCTAAACAGCCCCCCATCAGGCCAATAAATAGTGGCTATGGCATCTTACAGCAGCCCATCTGGCATTTGCCAGAACCTACAGATTGCCAGTCTGTGCCTGCTCCTAGTGGGCGCTATGTCACCCACAGCTAATAAGTGCATGATGAAGTCTAATGTAGCAGGCTATATGCTTCCTTATGAAACCATACGAATAGAGACAGAGCTTCAGATGTATAATCATTCTCAGCCGGCCTTGGGAGTCGTGCCTGGCAAGCTACACTTGTTCAGAGACTGATGATAAACAGTCTCAAGTGCTGCAAACTATATGAGACAATAATAATAGGTCCCAGCAGATGAAGAGCTGCAAGTTGGACATCCCTGTCTTAACCAATACCTCTGTGGTCCAGGAAAATTAAATACAGAACAGAACTGTCTGAAAGCTATATCAATTCTTCTGAACCTTGTGTTTATTATAGCTCTCCAAGATGTGACCGCACAGCAACTCAACAAGATACATCTGCTCATCATGGACCTAAATGCTGGATTAATTAGAGCAATAAGCTGTGTCTTGTATCTTAATTAACCGCAAATGGGGCTGTTTAGGTCTCCTACCAAGACTATACCAAAATAAATTGGTTCAGTAAGTTGTAGCAAATTAAATGAATGTTTCTTTGTGGCTAGAAGTGAGCAACTGGGAGACATAAAGGCTTATTTACAACAGGGACACAAGGTGTAAAGTGCAAAAACAGACATTAATAAAGTTCTACACACCTAGGGGGAGATTTATCATTGTTTGTGTTTCATTTTTTTCATGCTTTTTTTGAGCTAAGAAAACTCGAATTCGAGTTATAAAAAACAAACTTGAATTTACAAACTTGAAAATTGATAAATAAGCCCACTAGTGTGTGTCCAGGGAATAAGTTAGCCACCTGACTGGTATTTTACTGGCCTGGCCAGTAAAAATGATGACATATACCAATGTTATTAATAGAGAAAAAGATAAATATATAGGAAGAGCTGTATTTTCTCCAGAAAAGGTAGCAACCCTACCAGGGCAGGTGTGTCAGAGGTACAAGGCAATTCAGACCCCTGTAATTAACAAGACAGAGAATAAGTACAGGGTTCACTTGCAACCATGAATGCTGTATGGTAGGGCAAAGGTGCTTTGTGTATAAGCTTGGGGGGGTGGGGTAAAACCCTTCAGCACTCCAGCAAAACACCTGAATATCAAAGTCCACTTTTAGAATATCAGTTTCTGGTTTTAGCTTGTGTATATCTGGTTAATAAAAAGCAATATAATGCATCACAAAATTCCAGAGAAGATTTTCCTCCATTTGGGATATTTTGTTCAGGGCTGCACTTTGCTGTGATCTGTGTTCCACTGATTGGTTTTTATTTCTAAAAGGAATTGTATTCCTGCAGCTGAAGGCTCTCGTCAACTTGTCTTTATTCCACAAAACAACAGGAGAGGCAGAGATATTAATCCTGTCTTGATATTGCAGCAATATAAATGTCAGGGTTTATAAAGGAAAGGTTCTTCTACCTGACTGCAGTGCCCTAAAGTCCACAAGACAAAGTACCCATTTACATCTGAGAATCAGTTGGTGAAAGGAAAGGGTTAATATTGTCATTTCACCCTAATATAGCTACATATGTCATGTATACGCTATTTCCAACGAGGAACTGGTCAATTTACATAAGTGCTGGAACCTATAGGTTGGCTATTTAGGATTTGGTCAAAAAAAGTCAAATGAAGTTGGGAAAATAATTATGAGATATACAGTATATGAGACCCACATTGTGTTTTATGGATCTTGATAAATAACTATATATAAATACACTTCCCTACCATCTGTCACACTGTAGAGCCTAGTGCTAAATGGAAATAAATAAAACAAAATAAGTATGATTTGGAGACAAAAACCAATAAAATGTAATTTGTTTGCATTACCATTTCAGCAATACTACTGATGATGTGGACTCTTAAATGAATGTTTTCAAACCCAGTATACTTTATGAATAACCTAATCTGAAACTAATAAACTACATAAATGCTGTAGATTAATCCTCTGAGATCCCCAAAATGAAAAAGGAACAATGTGCATCAAATCAATGTGCCTGGACTGGTTTGAGGAGTCTTCTATTCAAATGAAAATCTCTCTCTGCTCTATTAACAATTCTCATAACATTACAATGTGATTCGGGAAGGCAACCTAAATATATGGACCTCCCCTCTAGGTTGCCAGTTATCTCCTGACATTTAATTGTTTATACATTTAATTACTAATTAAGACAGAAAGGACTTTCTAGAACCAGGACCTTCTCTTGCGGAAGGGAGGTAGCCAAATGAAAAACCAAGTGAGTATCTATTTGTAGGGCTTCCTGTCCCAAGTATCTCCCTTTCTTGCTATGAAGTGAGGACAAGCATAAAGAGTGCCATTATGAGAGATTCCCTGTGGGCTAGTGACCCATAAAAACAAGTGGATTCAACAAGAAGTAAATCAAATTATAAATCTTCTGCTCATATCAATTTTTATTCTACACCCATCTCTGAAAACAGTTCTTTTTGCATAAACAAAGGCCTACCCATTTGTGAGCCACATCTGGACTGGTCAATCAATAAGAGCTTCAGAGTTAAACCTTCCACTATAGCCAATCACCTTGCAGCACACTACTCAGTTAGAAACACCTTTAGTATAGAGCAGACCATAAGAGAATGAGGGATTGATAAAAGCAAACACAAGGGAAAAATAGGGTCAGTAGATGTGTGGCACTCTCTTCTTGTTGTCACACACATACATGGGAATGCTTCTCACCATTTGGGGGCAACTCTGCAAAAACAATGTCTAAACAAAAATTGGACCACAATTAAGGCCTTAAACAGAAAAAGTCTGAAAACCTTTCTTCAGCAGTATTATCTCCCCAAACCACCAAACACATTTCTAAATATGCCATAAATATTCCTATTAAATGTCTTGGTCTTGCAATAAATGTTGCCCCCAAACAGCAGTTCTACACTAATCAAAAAAGACAATAAAACTGCATGGAATTGCATTTAGAGTGCTAGATCTATGGGTCAGGGATCTCCTTCATTATTTAGGGCACATTCACTAATCTGATGCAGAAGTACAATTCTCTTGATGCAATTGCACCTAAGGAGTTGCATCGGATTTGCCAAAAAGGATGGAACTGTATGTGGGCTTTGTTGCTAATCGTACGTAGTGCAACAAATATTTTATACACCATAATTCTGTCTGGCGTCACTTCAGGAGCTCAGTGTGTGAATGATATGTGCACCCTATTCTTTTGGCGCAAGGACGCTATGCCTAATGATGCAGGGTGCTGAGGGAACCCTGGAGCTATTGCCTGGTCAGGAGGTTTGTGGTAGCTCCAGGGTTCCTATGCCACAACAGGCGCAGCAGCACTCAGTTTGGAACAGAAAGTAAGAAGCACTGAGCAGTGCCAAGCACAATAATATGGCACATTCTGATGCAAGTACCTTTAATGAAAGTGCTTTTATGCACAAATCACTGTGGGGAAAAGCACAAGTTGCCCACTGAACTTGAGGATGTAAATAAATCCTTTAGTCCCTGTAACACTGTATGTTTATATTGCATTTTTTGTTTGGAAAAATGTTCATAGCTGTGTAGTGCTGTATAAATAAAGTTCTAAACAATATACACAGGGGAGGAAGAAACCACCCTTGGTGTTTGAAGGATATATTACATTATTTAAATTTCATTTTTTCCCCCCATGTGAATACTGGGATCAGGTATACCGGCGTGCAGTGAAACTAACTGTCCACAGCTCCAGATCTAAATGGACCATGAACAAAAACATGTCATCAGCACAAAGCACTCCCCTGTGTGGAGGTGCTGACTACAAGTTTGTGTTCATGGTCCATTTAGATCTGGATTTCTTGTATGGGCACATTCTGACCAGTGGACCTTTTGGTTATGAGCATTTTCTTTTTGTTTTTGTATTTACCTACGGGTAGTTCATTTCATCACATGAGGGTGTATCTCATTCCTGTAAGTGCATAGTAATAAGTGGAATATGGCAGCTGCCATGTATGTGTGTTACCTACAGCTGGCTTGGACTGCAATCTTTGGATTCTGGCAAATGCCATAGGGGCTGTTGTAAGATGCCACAGACAGTCACTATTTATTGGGCTGGTGGGAGCAGTTAGGCCTCTGTGTATTTGAAATGCCAGGGCCTGTTTTGAATCCCAGTCCAGACCTGACTTGCAGGCAAGGTTACACTAGGTGAGGGTGTCCCTTTTATCCCAGATTAAGTTATTCTTATTTTTTTTAACTCTGGGGAGTTTGTTGAACAGCTCATTAGCTCTCACTGTGGGGGAGAATGATAATAATTCATTGCCTCTTCTACCTCAGAGACTTTATGGCATATGTGGCATTTTGACCACTGCAGAGTAATGTAGCAGTCAAAACATCCTTCCCTACCTGTCACTACTTCTCCTTCAGAAGAATGAGAGTCTCTTCCTTTGGAAGGCACTGAGGGGTTCTGACAGTAACAGATGGGCATCATTCAGAAATGCTGCTGACATATATACAGATATAAATATAATCATGCAAATTATGTCCCTAAATCATGGGGCTGCTGTTCCACTGTTATTATTATTATTATTAACAATTGAAACAAAATACCGCACTCACAGGACTTAGTGAAAAAAAAGGCTTTTTTTTTTTTGAGAAAGGCTGTGGACACGGCCGAAACGTTAGATTGACGTTTTTCACAATAAACTCCACTATTTTTTTCACTAAGTCCTGTGAGTGCGGTATTTTGTTTCAATTGTAAACATTTGTATTTTTATACTGCACCCAGGCAATTTTGATATATAAAAGATGTGAGTGCCTGCTTCCTACCAGCTCTATTATTATTAACATTTATTTATAAAGCGCCAACATATTCCGCATCGCTGTACAATAAGTGTTGAGAAAGAGCAGCCCAGTGACAAAGAAGATATGAGCCTCCTGCTTGTGGCAAGTGAGGGCACACTGAGCATGCCTACAGGTGCCAACGGAGCAGTACCCTGTACAAGAATTGATCATCACAAGTATGATTTGCCATACAGCAGAATGTGCTGGCAGCCATTGGTTATAAAGCACAGCAAAATTAATCAACCATACAAGACCAAACAAGTTTCCAAAACGAAATGTATAAGGCAGTGATCCCCGACCAGTGGCTCATGAGCAACATGTTGCTCACCTTGCCCTTTAATGTTGTTCCCAGTGGCCTCAAAGTATGAGCCCTTTTTAAATCTCTGGCTTGGAGGCAAGTTTTGGAAGCACAGAGACACAGTTTTACTCCAAGCAGAGCCTCCTGCAGGCCAGCAATTCACACAGGGCTTCCAAATTGCCAATCACAGTCCTTATTTGGCATCCCCAAGATGCCCCCATGATTCTGTGGCTCCACAACACTTTTTACATCTGAGTGTGGCTCACAAGTGAAAACGGTTGAGTGGAACCCCTGGTATAGGGCATTGTATCCTCAGTGACTGAATGTGGACAAATAAATTAACTAAGGACAACGGATAGTGAAAAGAAATGCAGTAATTCACAAGATATGCTTTATATTAGATGATTAATTAGATGTAGATTACACTTAGCAAGAAGGAATGGTTTAATGTACACTGAACATTGCTGTAATGGCTTTCATGTTGCCAATTCTTCCAAACCAGACAGCTCCTTAGATAGACAGGGGAAGGGTTCAGGAGGGTTACAACCACACTGGTTGATAGTGGGCAAGGGGCAGATAGTAATGAAGCTGGTGTTTTTTTTATGCTGATTCAAACGTGTAACCATGGATTTAGCTAGCAAAACTGTACTGGCTAAAAAAGTTTACTCATACCTACATAAAAGGAATTTTTTCATCAGTAGCCAATGAATATGTCTGTATGGTTAAGGAGTATAGGAAGAAACTGAAGTGCCCAGTAGAAATAACCCTCACAAACAAACTTTATGCAATGATGTCTTGGCTGGAATCAATTCAGACCCCCATAAATGGGAGGAAATAGCGTTGAGCACTGTACCTTTATATCTTAAGCCCCTCTGTAATTAGCAGTATGAGCTGAAACTGCCCATAATTGACCTGCCAACATTAAATGAAACATGCAGAGATTTTAATGAAACAGTGCCCCCTTGGTCAAATTATCAGGGATAATGTTAGAATGTACCAACTAATCTTACATATATTGCTTTTCGGAATTTGTTTATTCTTTTATATAACAAAAACAGGTGTATCCTATTAATAATCTGGTAGTTCAAAACAATGGAGCAGGGAAGCATGCCAAAACACAAAGGCAGCATATTTACTTGGTTTTCCAGTGGTAGAGACCCCTAATCTTGCTGCGGAAGCACTGTGTTCAATGGAAGTTAAAAGAATGTAATTGAATGGATACATTAAATCCAATTCGAATGTTCTTTTCCTAGCAAGATTGCTGCTTTAAACAGTTCCATTTGTCAGTTTCAGTTCATGGGAATAAGAGAGTGCAGATAGAATCTATCGGTACAATATGGCACCCATTAATGTTTCAGTGGCTGTAATTTAATCCCGATGGGGAAGCTGCAAAATATGCCTCTCCGAGACTGAACCAGATGTTTCCACAAACTACAAAACGGGGGAGGGATGAAAAGGATCCCTAAACCATGAAACTCCCGTCTCCAGAGAGTCAGATAAATACTGCGTTTGGCCTTGTCAAAAAAATTTGCATGTCTGCTTCTCAGCTATAGAACTCACTTTCAGTGGCTGGGTGATGGTTAACGCAGCAGCCATTTTGAATTTTATAGTGCTTAGTTGACTTTTTTGAATTTCTATTAATGTTCTAGTAGCCAAAAGAAAATAAGAACATTGGGCTTAGTGCATAGGGCATAACAGTGCGCAGCAAACGTGTTCCTTATGAAACAGGAATGTCCCACCTGTAACATCAGCTCTTCCTGTACTACATCTACCAGAATCCCATGCAGCCTGCCTCTGTAATTCTCTGTGTAGCATAATGGCTAGATTGGCACCGAGATTGTGCTAATTGCTAAATGTCCATTATAGATTTATCCAGCTACACGTGGGCTGCATGCCATACATCTTACATTTAGAGGCTGGTCCATACACTCTTCAGGAGACTTGTGTGCTAAGCAATGTTGTTTAGATTTATTTAGAATGGGCAGCAATAGTTTTTGAACAATTAATGATAATGTATTAAACCAATGGCAGTGGACTCACCTCTGAAATGGATCCCCAGACTTCACATCCCCTTCAGGTGGAGAGTAGGTACTAATCTAGTTGGTATTAATCCCACCCACACTTCTGCATGGAGATATAGGTTGTTAATTAGATAATTCCTCTTCACCCTGTGCTACTAAAGAACCTAATCTTTGTATCAAACCCTCATACTAGGTACCAGAAGTTCTTTACCTTGAGAAAAATACTCAAGGTAACAGTGCCATGCTCTGCTGAGCCCCCTTCACCTCTCAGCCCAGATTTTATTCTCACATTCTCACTTTCTTCTTTCCTTGCCCCCATTCTCTTCTCCTTACCAGTGCTACATTAGTCCTATTCTGATTCTCATTCCTAATGCCGATTTCTGTAATGTACTAAGTGAGTTGGGCAAAAATCCTCTCCTGGTAACTTTAAGGGTGAAAACACATGGAGGAATTAGTTGGCACAATTTTTAAAAACTTGGTTGTGGCTACTAATCACTGTGATTTGGCTGCCAAATCTTGTTAATATATGAGTCAAAGTGGGCAATCACATGCAATTTGTGGTGTGCCAATTAGTCACTGCAACTTTTTAAATAAATAATGGCAACTAATCGCCCCATGTGTCATCACCCTAATGGTGGCCATACACATTACAATTATGATCTTTCCTGTGACCATTGGTTGGAGGAAAGATCACTTGTACCCTTCACTAACATACAGGGTTGAATCATCAGATATGGAGGTAAAAACAATTGGAATTATACCCCTATCTGACGATTCAGCCCTACAACGCTTGCCTTTGGCTCATTTACCTGCCTACCCTTTGTGCAGCGAAGCAATGCATGCCCATTGTGCAAAGCTGCTCTAAATCCTCATCCATTCTTCCTTATCAAGGCACCCCCTCCACCCTTTATTCATTCAGCTGGATGCCTGTTAAATAAAATAGGTTGTTAAATCACTTGATTAGTGCATAGAAGTTATAATACAACTTATTCTGAGATATGGAAGAAAATCCTGATATTACTCTTTAGCATATAAAGAATGGCATTAAGTCTTTTGTCTGCTTCAGTTACTATGTTAGTGAAAGAGGCCACTCAGAGTCCCTGCAGGCATTAATAACTAGATGAATGGCATTGTATAACATAAGATGGCCAGACTTGCCATTTTATGTATTAGATTCCTGAAAGATGCATATGGCAGATATGGGGCATCACATGAGCATGGAAGTAAAGTTTTTCATAGACATTCTTCTTTAATCATAAATTCTGGCAATAGCAGCAACTGTATCCAGCTCACTGGAAGGATTACATGAAAAAAAAACCCAACACCTTCGAGTGAGAAGGGGCTGCGGGCTGCCTGCCCCCAGGGCTGCTTTGTTCTACCCTCTATGGAAGTCACACACAGACAGGTAATGGCACTTTCATGCATCCGGCGCACAACTGAGCTGCAGATCTCACCATACGTAGCCAGTTACAAATGGGGATTAAACAACAAAACAAACCTGACATTCCTCAAGCATTTTGTTTGGCCTGACATGTCAGTTTTCTATGTTACCATTTGCTTTGTTTTCCTGTCAAGGATAAGGGATTTCAAAGAACCATCCAACCTCTTGAGCCTTCTGTGGCGGCAGCTAGGAGCCCCTCTTCTTACTACTTAATGTTCTGTATAGCCTATACAATATTTATATAGATGAAAAGAATGATGTTTCTTGCTTATATTGTTTGCACATAGATCCAGCAAATGGCTCCTGTTGCAGGGCAAGTAACACTAGAAAATGACAATGGCCAGTATATATTGACATGTAATGTTGTAAGCCACATGCACAGATTGCTTTATACAATTTGCCCAATAGACTTTACAGTTATATATAAATAAGCTCCCCCCCCCCCAGCCAAAAAAATAATCTCGTCTGTAATGTGATGGGATCACAACTACATAAAACCAGGTCAACAGTGCAACAGTGAATTTACTGTGTTATGTCAATGGCCAACTTGAAACTGAATGGCTGAGTGGATTCTTAATGTGTATTTTAATTGAAAAAAATGTGTGTAATGCACTCTACTGAAAAGAATTTTACATGTTTCTTAGGTTTTTGTATATCTTCAACTGTTTTACCTGTTCTGAGGCAGTCTAAAACATTATATCCTATGGCCAAAGTTTCTCAGAAATGTTTTTGTGCTGGGTTTAATTCCTCATTATGGCCATCTATGTAAAACGTAGCTCATGCAATAATCTATTTTCAGGCAATTTCAGCTGGAAAAAAATTTGCCTCCGAATATATGAATTTTTCCCTGGCACCAAGTAGGAAAACAAAGACAGAGAATGTTCTGACCATTATAGAACATCTGGCCTTTGGTAGATATTTTTTTTTTGCCACATATTGGGCTAGATTCAGTGTAGTTAGAAACGGTTATCTCATTGTTTATCTTGTGAAAACCTTATGGGTGAGATTCAATTAGAGGAGAAAAAACTTTTCTCCTACTTCAATTCTAGCTTTTTCCCCATAGACTTTAAAAGAGTTTTCCCATGATAAACAGTGAGATCTGAATTGAATCGGAAATTAAACCTTTTTCTCACTGAGCTGAATCTGGCCCATGATATACTGATATTGTTTTTCCTTAAGACCCCACTCTTTAATGAAAATACCTGGGATAGTTCTGGAGTTCAATTATCTCCCAAATCAAATTTATTTTCTATGAATCTTGTTGGCTGTAACAACTTAGTTTAAGTTTAATGTTCCTATTGAATCCCTTTTCTATTAACATTTAAATGGGCAGGGTGGATGATCTGACCCCCTAAATAGGCACATATTGTGCATAGACTAATGGTGGCCTACACCATAAGATTTGTCTGTTTGGCATATAAGGTGGGCAATATTGGGATAATTTGTTTGTTTGGTCCTGAGTGGGCTTATTATTAATGATAGGGAGCCATCAGAGTGAGGACTACATCAATGGGAACCTTGGCAGTCACCTGGCCAGCACAGCCCATCCTCTTGTGTATGAAACATGTGCAAAATTGCACTGATTTAACCAATGGAACTAATGTGCAGGCCCTAGTGATTCCAGCGCAGAAAGAAAGAAATAGATTTAAATAGTTAAACTGCATACACTAATCAACGTGGTCAGAAAATGACCAAATATATGGAAACTCTCTGTTTATGGACATATAAAAGTCACTTAATGAAGAAGCTGGGCTGGCAGCTCTGTATGCTTTGTCCTCCTTTACATGACATTTGAATGCAAATGAAAAAGATTACTTCAAGCCTGCTGGAAAATAGCGCTCACCGCATTATGCATAATAATTCTTGCATATTGAAATGTTTACAAAGCATCTGTGAATAAAACAACACACAAGGTGACTTTTAATAATTTTTTGCTGCCTTCTGTGTCATTATGGCCGATTGTAGTCATTCAGTGTTTGTGGCTGATATTAGTTGACTGACTGGTTTGCCTGTATATGATATTCCCAGGTGCCTACCTAGAAATAAAACTGGAAAAGCTTCCTGTTACAAATCAGTCTACAGTATTAGACATTAACACTGATGATGTATTAGACAAAATTAAGCCCATAAGTAAGGTAAATTTATAGTTATCTATCTATCTATCTATCATCTATCTATCTATCTATCTATCTATCTATCTATCTATCATCTATCTATCTATCTATCTATCTATCTATCTATCTATCTATCTATCTATCATCTATCTATCTATCTAGCTATCATCTATCTATCTATCTATCTATCATCTATCTATCTATCTATCTATCTATCATCTGTCTATCTATCTATCTATCTATCTATCTATCATCTATCTATCTATCTATCTATCTATCTATCTATCTATCTATATCTATCTAATCTATCTATTTATCTATCTATCCATCCATCTATCTATCTATCTATCTATCTATCTATCTATCTATCTATCATCATCTATCATCTATCTATCTATCTATCTATCAATCATCTATCTATCTATCATCTATCTATCTATCTATCTATCATCTGTCTATCTATCTATCTATCTATCTATCTATCTATCTATCTATCTATCTATCTATCTATCTATCCATCCATCCATCCATCTATCTATCTATCTATCTATCTATCTATCTATCTATCTATCTATCTATCATCATCTATCATCTATCATCTATCTATCTATCACTCATCTATCTATCTATCTATCTATCTATCTATCTATCATCTGTCTGTCTGTCTGTCTGTCTGTCTATCTATCTATTTATCTGTCTATCTATTGGAAATTGTGTAGTGCTTGAACAACTCAACTTTAATATAAACCGTTCCTTAGATCACCCGATGACATCCCACGTGTCTGGATTAGGATCCTGCCTTGCGCGCCCCTCCATCCCTCCTTTCATTATCTTGTAGCAGAAAGTCTGAGTGAATGAGGCACCTGTGGATTACCTCTGTTTATTTTGCCGAGCAGTCTGTAGGAAGAAAACAGAGCCAAGACAATAGCTCCACGATTAAGCAAACTTGTATCTCATGTCTGACATCTTGCCTTCTTTGCATTGTTCCTTGTAACACACCTTTTGCCTAATCCTGTCTAACACTGGGGGATTACATTTAATGGATTCTCACACAATGGAAGGTATTAACTCTGGGGTTCATTCCAGATGGGACTGGGATATATGCGGCTGCAAAATAAATATCCGAATCATCCCAAATCTTTCCCTCTTTTCAGTCTGATCACAGATGTTTTGATTTGTAGGAGTCAGAGATATAGATCTGCCATTTTGCTGGATTAATTGCATAGCCTTTCAGATGACAATCATGGGAAATATAGGATAATATTAGACAAGCTTTTTGGTGCTGTGCAGTCGCTAAGCTACTTCTGGTTCAGCACAAGCACAGGGATGTAGTAATTCTGTCCCCAAACATCCCTACAGTTTATTTAGTAGTATTGTTTTGTTATAGAGTCCACTTACAGGTGCAGCAGTATTGGCTTTGTCTGCAGTATCATAAATAGCAGTTTCCTCCCCTCACATAAACTTCCTGCATAGTCTGTAAAGCCCAGGAAATCTCTCTGTACTGTTTAAAGGTGGCCATACACTATAAGATCTGCTTGCTTGGTGAAGTTGCCAATGAGTGGATATGCCCACCTACCGTTTAATAACAATGACAGGAATAGGACCAGTCACAGCGAGGACCACATCAATTAGTCATTGCAGTCCCCAATCTGACAGGAAAATCAAACCTGCCTAAAATTGGCTGATATCTGTCAGGTAGGCAGGGCCAGATTTCCAATCTGGGTGCCCCGAGGCTGCCCCCATTCGTCGACCACCCCCCCCCCACGCACACTTGCATACGGAGTAGTGGGGAGAAGTCCCCATTGCTCCGTATGGGAGCAAAGTTTCAAGATTTTAGTGCAGCGGGGCGGCATGTTGCCCCCAAATTTGTGCCGCCGTAGGCCTGGGCCTTTGTGGCCTCTCCACAAATCCGGGCCCTTAGGATGCACTGAAAAACTCCAAATCCTTTATGAAAGGTTTATCTGCGTTAATGCGGCAAAAAGTCACATGATTTTATGGATTTGGTTTGGCCAGGACCATGGATTCGGCCAAGTCCGAATCCTGCTGAAAAATGCTGAATTTTGGCCAAATCCCAAACCAAATCCTCAATTCAGTGCGCTCTGTCTGCCTGCACTTGGGCCAAAGCAAGTTCAGGCACATTAATAAGCTTTTTGGACCAGCAATTAGCTTAAACAAAGCCACTAAGACAGAGCAAATTGCAGTGCTTGCTGCTGAAAGTGCTTTACTCACACAAAATGTTTAAAGCACTAAGGCCCTTTATCAAGTGGAGCTTTTTGGAGCATAGGGGTAGGTTCACGTATGGCAAAATCTGCATATGTGGCAATAGCTTTAAGACCACCTTGTGCATTTTACACCTTTTCCTACTTACTCTCCTCATACAATATCTTATCCAAGCCCTTTGCACCTGAGGATAGTTTCACTCTATGATAGACCTATGGTAGATGAATTATTTATACCTCTGGACTGCCTTTGGTGTTACAGAGATGTGATCTTAAACAAGAGATGTGTAATATGTTTGTTTGTGTTATATACATTGTCCAGGTAACATTACATCTTGGTTGCATCCTTTTTGTAGCAAGAATGCAGGATTTGGGATCCTGACTGCCCCAGGGTTGCCTTGACTATTAGCCAGTCATGGGCAGCTGGACTGATGGATGGGTGGGGCTCTGGGCTATCCCATCCATCTATCCGTCTTACTGCTGTCAGTGGGAGGCTGGAGTTATTTAACCATATCTGGAGGGCAGCCAGTTGCCCATGACTGTCCTAAGTATTAAAGCCACTCTTTTTTTTAATATTTATTCCTACTAATTACAATTATACACAAATGCTTAAATGTTTATGTCAGTTGAAACGATCATTCACAGAGAGCAGATTATTTGCCTTTGGGATTGTGGAAGAACGCTCACACTGCTGCCTAACTGAAGAGTGAAACACCCGCGCCACTTCTTTTTAATTAATAAAAGGAGACAAGAATAAACATATTTTAGAGATGCTGTGGTTTGATCTGTAGCTAAACAGCCTGGAGGCCGGAAGTGTGTGTATATATATACGTTATATCACTAAAACGCGAATTAATTTCTGATGGATGGGGATTTTCCCACTCAACATAAAATCTACTGTTTTTTTAATTACAGATTAGGCAACTATGTTACGTGCTTATCTTCAAAAGAATTGACACAACGGTCAAAATTCCTATTTAGTTCTTATAGCATTAATATTGTTTAACTGATGAGTTGCTAAAGATGATCCTTGTTGCTTGAGGAAAGGAAAGCATGGGCAATAATATTCTGTTAAGCTACAGAACATTCAAATTAATATTGTCCAAGTGGAGACCAGAAGGCCTCAGGATTCCATGCAGTGTTTTACATTATAATTTTTATGTAATGCCATAAAAATTTATTTTTCCAGTGTCAGGCTGGGGTGTCCATGGGTCACTTGTGCTACCACCTCAGGAGCCCCCCACCCTAGTCATAAGCTCCTCCAAGTTACCGGATACCCAACAGCACCCCTCCCCACAGGCCTGTACTGAGATTCAAAATAGGCCCAGGCATTTCAAGTACACAGGGGCCCAAACAGCTCCCCACCAGCCACTAAATAGTTTCTGTCTATGGCATCTTACAGCAGCCCCTCTGGCATTTGCCAGAATCCACAGATTGCCAGTCAGGACCTGCCTTCCCACCCACATGTAGACTGCATACCTATTTCTCCTTGTGGCCGCTATTAGGGTTGATGGGGCAGGAGCAGGTTGGGTCAGCATGGCCCACGAGGGCCGGGGCCCACCAGGATTCTTCCCAGTGTTCCACTGGCCAGTTCAACCCTGCACCTAATTGACCTACTACATGGGAAAATTTGAGAGCACTGTTTAGATAATGCACATATTTATTTACTTTTATTTCATCTGAAAGTCATTTTGGCATTTTGATGCCAATAGATTTGCCACATTAGTGCCACCTAGAACACTATGTTTATTCTGCGGAAAGCATTTTCATACCTGAGTAAAGAGCCCTAGAAGCTTTATCTGTTTGTTTAAGATTGCAGCTGCCATTTTAGCTTGGTCTTCATAGCTTCCTGCTTTAGATCTAGAGGCTGGTAGCTCAGATTACACATTCCTAAGGGAGGGAGGAGTGATTTTTAAGAATTCTTATGGAAGGTGGGAGCAGGAGAGGGGAGAGAGGAGAGAACTGTGCAGACTCTGGCCCAGGGAATTAAGGATTTTTCTGAGAGAGGAAGTATGATACTAAAGAACAAAAAAGGAGACAAGAAATCCTGTGTTTCTTTTGAGGACTTTTGCAGATTTTCTGTGAGCGCTTATGGCTATATTTACATAGACCTTTCTGATGGATTTGCAGCGAATTTCCGCATTTTGCCATTGGTAAATTGTTTCGCGAAACGTCCACAAAAATTAGCTGCAGAAAAATTCTTCCTGCATCAAAACAAAGTTATGCCCTCATCAAAATAGACACGGCCCCATTAAATTGGGTGTTGTTGTGTCAAAATAGGCTGCAAAAAAATACATGCGCGACAAAAAAAAGGCGCGGGTGACAAAAAAGTTGCGTGACAAGCGCATTTTTCGCTGTTTCGCAAATTTTCCCGCGAAGCAAAACGGGACAGATTCGCTCATCACTAATTTGTGATAAAGCTTATAGAACAGGTTTTGTGCAGACCACTCTGACATGTGTCAGCCCTTGTCCAGCAGCAAAAATGGCACTGTTTTGTAGCAGTGGTGGAGTCTGTCCTAAAGCAAAGTGCTATGCAGAGTTTTAAACACAGGTTATGTTTTTTGCAGTGACCTACTTGATGGCTCTGCTGACAGATCAACCCCCCCATTTTTATAAAGATATTAATGGGGCTTATGGTGACAAAATGACTGGAAGAGTGGGGGTTGGTGATAAAATATAAATATAATGTTGGCTTACTTGGTTCAATGTTGGTTTACAGTCACTTTGTGGACCTTATATTATCATCATAGCAATTCTGCTGATATTATTCTTTGTTCCCACTATTTGCAAGGCAGGTGCATAAGTGCATAGAAAAATATATAGAGAGCAATTCCCCAACCTCGCCCCATATTCCAAAGCTATAAGGCAAAGGCAATAATAAAGTGGGACCACATATGTCCCCTAGGCTAATGTCAGACAACATTTTCTGCACTGGAGGAAAAAATGCGGGTTCCCCCACTACCCTGGATTTCCTGCAGAAGATGATCAAGTTTGCACACATGGGGGTAGAGGGTCCAAACCCCGAGCCTAACATTAGCTTTGAGGAGACTTGATTTCTGCTAAATTGGTTCAGGAACCAGAACTAGAGAAAAGACAGGGATAAATACACACTGCTTTCAGTTGCAATTACTTTACATATAATGTAAAAACAACTGAAAATGTCTACTGAATGTATATTGGAAAGTGGCTGAGAATCACATTGGTTTTTGGGTGGAGATCCCTTTGAAAACAATATTTCTAGAACCTTGTTATTTTATTAAAACAAAAGAAATCAGAATGATTTGGATCCTGGGTAAGTAAATGATCTGCCTGTGTCCGAGCATTACCCTTTAGCCTTAACCTCTCTCGGGGCTTTCCTTGACAATGCAATTTTATTTCAAATGTTAAAGCAATATTTTCATAAAATAGAATAATGTTGGTACCAAATAGTTCTCTGCTCTCCCTGCAGGGTCGAGCCTTCAAGCCAACTATCAGCACTCAGTGTTTTTCTGATTTGTTTAACAAGCGCAGTGGTGTGTGCCAAGGATCAGTATTAGTGGGGAGCAGCAGTGCACTGCAAGGCCAGCCTCTCTGGCTCTCTCCTTTCCAGATATGCTCTTTTCACGTAGGCTCGCACACAAAGCCCCCAACATCACTCAGTGTTTTGAAGCTGGCAGAGGATTTTAATGCATTTTCAACTATTTTACTATTTATGTTAATGCAAACCATAAACATCTGTGCAGCTCGTAGATCAGTGTTCTACACTCTAAAATCTGTCTAAATAGCTCAGGCTGAAAAAATAAACAAGGCTCGTACAGGGAGGATCGTGAAGGAGTCATATGAGCACATTTCTCAGCCTCGAGTGCTCCCTGCAAAGCATTTGGCTATCTATGCTTAGCACAAGGGGGTCACTTTGTCAATGGTCTTAACCAGTTGGGCCACAAGATTAAGGATTAACAATCACAAAAAATAAGAAGTTGAATATTGGGGTATTCAATATAAAGGTCTGGTAATGGCAGACTCTGTTAATGCCTTTAAGAGGGGCCTGGATGAGTTTTTGAACAAGCAGAATATCCAAGGCTATTGTGATACTAATATCTACAGTTAATATTACTGGTTGTATATATATAGTTTATGTATGTGAGTGTATAGATTGGTTAGTATAGGTTGTGTGCTGGGTTTACTCGGATGGGTTGAACTTGATGGACAATGGTCTTTTTTCAACCCTATGTAACTATGTAACTATGTAACTATATCTCTATAGTAATAATCCAGTACTTCAAAGCCGTCACAGGGGCTCAACCTTTTGGAAAGTGTCTGCGACACTGCAAATTATCAAGCAGAAAATAAGGTTTGTCTGTCAGAAAGGGTGATACTACAGGCCTGATCAGAAAGTTCTGGTTTCACAGCAACCATGTAATGTGAATCTGAATAAAAAACTTATCAGCCTTATATTGTAACATTTCTATTTATACAGTATATTGCGAGTGGATCCCTAAGCTCAGGTAAGTGACAGCAGCACAGAGCACCAAAAAATGAATGTTTTTTTTTTAAATAATTAAAATATAATGTACTGTTGCCCTGCACTGGTAAAGTTGCGTGTTTGCTACAGAAACGCTACTATAGTTTATAAAGATACCCTGCTGTGTAGCCATGGGGGCAGCCACTCAAGCTGGAAAAAGGGGAAAAGGCACAGGCTACATAGCAAATAACAGATAATCTCCGTAGAATACAATAGTATTTTATCTGTTACCAGCTATGTGCCTGTGCCTTTTTCCTTTGAATGGCTGCCCCTGTGATTACATAGCAGCGTAGTTTATATAAACTTTCAGTTTGTATACAACAGTTGTACCAGTGCAGGGCAGCCGTACATTATATTCTAATTACTTTTAAAAGCTTTCATTTTTTTGGTGTTACTGTTCCTTTAAGCTTTAGTTCTCCTTTAAAGTAGTGGCGCTTACCTTTTCAAGCTTCGGAGAGGGGCATTATTAATGCAGAAAGCGCAATAACATAATGCCAACCAGCCAAATGAAGTCTACAGGAGATGGCCCTGCCGTAATTCAGAACTTTCTGGATAATGGGTTTCCGGATAACGAACCCCATCCTTATATATATGTATTGGTTTGGATCAGGGGAAGGCCCTGAATGTAAACCTATTACAGCGCACTTCTCTTTCCTTTAACAGCGCACTTTTTTCACATGAATCTGAAATTGCTTATGAACTACAAATGCTGGCACCCTGGAGAGCCAATGGAATTTTGGCTCTGAATCTTCGCTTCTCTCTGCTTTTATAACTGTGGTTGGTTTTGCACAGAGCTATCAGGTGATGTTTGCTTGCCTCGGCCTACAATTCCTACAGGCCTAATCTTTGGATAAGTGTGCAAGTGCCGTTTCCAGGCAGTCTGGCAGGGACCTAGATTTGCTCCCCCCAAAGCTTCATTTTGCAAAAGACCACCCCCTAATATCACAGGCAAGTGTGCTTGGGCTGGTGTGTGTATGTGAATGTGTGTGTTAGGTGTTGGAAGGTGGATTGCAAGTGTCTGGAGTCCCACCACCCACATCCACAATACAGAATCATGAGCTGATTTATGGATTTATGGAAACTCTCAAGCGTTATTATTTCTACCACTGCAGGTGCACTTGCACTGACCCCTCCTTCTAAGGCCAAGAGCAGGATTTTCACAATGATTTCACCATTTCCTTTCAACCAAAGCTCCTTCTCTTCATGTGCACCTAGCTGACCAGTACCTTCTGTGCGGTTAGAGCTCATTTTTCATCATCTTTTGCCTACATTTATTAAAGGCTTTTCCAAGGCAAGAAAAGTATGCAAGCTTAAGGGACATTATCAATAAAAAAATAAAGTTTCTACCTGCAGATTGTAAAGTGGAACAACTTGTTGTCTTTATGCGTATTTCTTCTCATAGCACAGCAGTTCTGTTATGCTTTATGGCTGAGAATCTTGCTAGTTGGATTACAGATCAGTCCGACAGCAGTGGTTCGAGATACCATTGTTACGTAGCTGCAGGAGTTTTCAACAGAAATAATTAGCACAGTGATTAAGATAAGAAAGCTTAACGAGGCAAAGGAAACTCCATGGCAGTTGTAATAGCATATGTAATTTTATTAAAAATGAATATATTCAATAGCAGCAAACCACTTAGCACTAACAAAAGCGGATGAAAGTGAAATAGAAATTATATAAAAAGGGAAATCTTTGGATTATAGTATCTCTGTGAATGCAATAATGAATCAAATTAATGTGAAGAGGGAAACACCAGTTAATGACAGTGGTGGAATTCATACTCTGAAAAACCTCTGCTTGCCCGTAACTAAGGGCCATGATACTCGAGGAGTCTTGCATTGGTCACTAATCTCCTCAAATGCTTTCATACTGGCAAGAATGTGAATTGCCGGTAGGAAAACATATGTGTTGATTTAGCTTTTTTGAAGTGCAAGGAAACTTCGGTCGACTTTGGAAAGCTGAAGTGTCTCATATGTTTTCCTACTGGCGATTTACAGTGTTGCTGGTAGGATAGCATTCGAGGAGATTAGCGCCACACCTAGAGGATATCAATCGCTGGGCGACTAATCTCCTTGCGTGTCATCGCCCCTTATCTGTAGTATTTACTTTCAGGCTAATGAAGCCTTTCCAGCAATGTCCAAGACACCAAAAAAGCATTCACCTTTATGCCTCTGGCACATTTGAACAACACAGCCCTCTACTATAAAGCATGGTAGTCACATTGGTCCTTTCCACCTGTCACTGCATGTTAACCAATAAAAAGTATTTTATCTGACGCACACTGACCAGTAACAGACAGAGCTCCACACAAACTACCTTGAGCACGGAGGTCCATCTTTACACTTATTAATAATAAAAGCAACAATAAGTGGACACAGTCATTTGACTACCACTGTTTTCCACAGTAGTGGTGGTCAAAATGCCCTGTATGCCATAAGTTTTAAATCTTAACCTAATGAGCCTTCAGACTGAGGTCCCCAAGGAATGCTTTGTGTCCCCTTATGGGGGCCCACGCTTTGAGAACATGCAGCATTTAGAAAGCCTTGTTTCCAGACGCTACTGTAATTAACTTACACATGACCTTTCTCCGCAGACTGTTTGTGAACGTTTGCAGTTAGAAGTAACCGAATGAGCAGAAACCACTTTATTTGCAGCAAAGAAGACGATTTTCTTCACTCGCTTAACATGACCTTTTGTCTTCTGATTAAATCTTCTTCCATAGCCATGTCTTGTACGCTGCAAATTAAGATTTCCTACACCGCTAATTGTAGGAGCTGCGTGCTGCCTGTATGTATAGGATTTCCTATCTCTGCTTAATGATAAAAATATGGGGCTTTGGGTTCAGATCTAAATGAAATAATGAGCCTGTATCCAATGGGAGGGCACCAAAAGGCAAATTGGAAACATGAATGCGGGCAGGAAGTTAAAAAAAAAAATAGTGGCGACTTAATGCTGCTATAGGAATTTTGAGGTAAAGATGTTGATAGATGGAGAAGAATGCCTGACTTGAATTAAATCATAATCAAAATAAAAAAAAAATGAAATAGCTGCTGCTGTTTCCATCAGGAATTCCAAGGACAAAAGCAGATGCGAAAATGGGAAGGGAAAGGGAATTAGGCAGGGATTTGGCCCTAAGCAAAGCTCTGGGACAATTACATATATACATAGAAGTTTCCCAATAAGAATTGAAGTTTGAAATCTATCTTTCTCAATGTTTGTATTTTTTTGAATGACTTTTCTGGGAAGATCACAGTTTTCTGTAGTCCAACCCATGTAGAGTATTGCTAGACTGCCAGATACATTGCAAAGGAAAGGATTGGGTAATTGAATGGAGCTTATAGGATTCTGGCTTCACATCATTTCTCATTCTTTTCTTTTTTAATAAACATAATGATTTTTTTATCCATACTTAAGGAGACACTGCTATAAAAATAAAGGTTGTATTTATACCTGAAAACAATTTGTAACGTGCAGTAAAGTAAAGTAGTTTGGGGGGAAAAGATTAGCTTGCATTTTAACAGTATTATAGTAACATTTGTGCTTCATGTTTAAGTGACTTTCATTTTTTCACTAAGCAGAAGATATGGCATGCGTTGTGGCTATAAATATTAATGGTAAATTGAGAAAAAAGAATCCTTAATTTATATCCCACTGATAGGTCCAGAAACAATATATAATCAAATAACAAAATGTTTCAGTGAAATAAACAAACCATTTATTGGCTCTAAATCAATTAACAAACAATTCACATTTAAACAATAAACATACTATACCAAACAGACAGGTGCATCCCAGTGCCTCATGGTTCCACTCTCCTAACGCGTTTCGCACCATTGGGTGCTTCATCAGAGGAGGTGTGGCATACTCGTGTCACTTCCTTTTTATACCCCCCTATATATATGATTCATGCAACATACAGGGTTAACAACCATCCATAAATATTTATTGAAATGGTTAAACTATTGTTTTTTGTATTTTTTACTTATTATATGATCTATGCTGAACGCAGGGCTGTTTTGGAGGCCCTTGGAAATGTATAAATTAAACTTTTGATATATTATGAGCCTATTATAGGGTTAGCTGATATGGTGTCATTTCTATCTTGGCATCAAAACATCTGTGCCCAATCATTTAGGAGCCTTCTGCTGTGCGTTTAGGTAATGGTTGTCTTGGAACCCTGAAACTACCACTACTTTTAAGGTGGCATTAGCTCCAGGGTTCCACTGAGCAAACAGTGCACTTCTATGGGATTCATCCGACCAGACTGGTGGGGTGCAATGGTAATACTTTCTTAACTGCATAAGTGCAGGGAGTACCTATTGAATATTTTTGCAACAGCTGCGTTCATGTAAATGAACATGTCTCCACCCATTGCTGCTCAAATGGAGATCATGCTCTGTTTTTCTTTTTGTGAGGCAGTGCTGAGTCTATAGCCGAAGACAAGTGAATCCCTTCTGTTTTAGGATTTTGCCGTGGATTTTGGCTTACCCTAAATTTACTGTTTGTTCTGTCTGAGTGACTATTACAGAAACACTGATTAATGATTAGGGCTCTGCTTTCCCAAGCCGATCGCTGCAGGACTTAATATTTTTACATTCCAGAAGAAGTCTTTAGTTGGAATGATGGAAGTATTCTTTATTTATACAGAAGAGGGGACAGCAGGGATCCTCTTGCTGGTTCAGCAGTATAATACATATTATCTGGGATCAGTTTAACTAGTATACTGTTCATTTCTAAATCTGTTAACACAATTAATTCTAGTTAAGACTTGGGGATTATGAGTTTCCAGTCTATGCTCCCCTCATGCACATCTCTGGAGATACACAAGTGGCTTATGGCCCCTCTCTGAGTTTATAGGGAGAAGGTTTGATATGTTTGGAAGAAGACAAGCCTCAGATTACAACCCTGGAGAATTTGTATTACAAAGACTCATTCTCTCAGCTGCGCAGACAATCTCCCCTCTTCACAAAGCAGCTGAAGAATTTTCCTGGTGCATCCAAGGAGCTTTTTTTGTCTCTTTTTTTTGTTTTATTTTTTCTTTCTAAAAGAGGCTTAGGGAATGAAATCATGAAATGCCCCCTCCTCCTCTCGGCTTTATAAGCCTACAAATTTAAGAAGGGGGTTCCTTTGAAGCCAATTGCCAAGGAACGCTTCAATTAAGACATTTGGCTTAGATGAGGAGCCAGAGGTCTAATTGTTTAAGTGTATTTGGGAGGCAGAGAATTCCCCAAATCTGCCCTTCATTATTTTTTCACAATTTTATTTTCTACACTCAGTGCCTCCTGACAGAAACCCAATTGATTATTGTGCTATAAAGTATGCAAAATTGATGGACAAATTGGCTGATGAAACACATGAGATAAAGTGCCTGTCTGTGGATCCAATTCTTCTTGGTATTAATTGTTCCTAGATTTATTAGTATTGGGGATGACTTTTATAACCCTACTAAAGGCTTGGGATAGCCAGAATGACCTATCAGTATAACAATATCACCTACAGGGCTTATTTACAAAGTGTGGTCATGTTAAAATGAACACAGCTGTTGTGTGTATTGACGCCATTAAAGGTATTTGTGCCTCAACGTGCTCCTTGTACTTCCACATATTTACGCCAAGAGTCATTGCGCCTGCCCTGTCTGTTTGATCAATCCTGCAAAAGTGTTTGGTAATACACTGGAGCTACTGCCAGGGACCCCGCTGCAGGCTGCACCTACAGAATCACGCGCAAACATCATATAAATAGCAAGAACCTGAAGTCACGCAAATTGTGTGCATTTTAAAGGGATTCTGTCATTATTGTCATGGTGTAGTTTTCATTTCTAATTTACACTGTTTACATAGCAAATAATTCACTCTGCCCTTTAAAATGTTATTCTTGAACCAACAAATGTATTTTTTTAGTATTGGTGTGTAGGCGCCATCTCAGTGCATTGTGCCCGAGTCTGAGCTTTCAAAAGGAGCCAGCGCTACACATTAGAACTGCTTTCAGATAACCTCTTCTTCTTTCTCCTACTCCCATGTAACTGGAGGAGTCCCAAGCCAGACTTGGATGCAGCAAAAAGTGTGACTGAAGTCAGAGCACAGGTCGCATGGCTGCGCACCCTGGGAAATGAAGAATGCCTCCATCCCCATGTGAAATTTCAAAATTAAATAAAAAAAATCTTTTTGCCTTTTATAAAAATGGATTTCAATGCAGAATTTTGCTGGAGAAGCGACATTAACTGATACATTTTGAAAAAAAACGTTTTCCCATGAATTCCTTTAACACATTTAAAGCAATTATGTTAAAAAATGCTGCATGTGGGTAAAAAAAATGGTGAATTGCATCCAAACATCCAACAGCCCTCTACTGCAGTTATGTTAGAAAATGAACCATTATATTGCTAAATATAATTTTGAGTACATCTCTAGACTCTAGTGCAGAGGGTCATTGCAGGCAATGATGTCCTGGGGAGATAATAATACATGTAGCAAAAGTGACATCACGTGCAGCCGTGGGTAAAATATCACAACCTGGGGAGCACGGTTGAGCCCAGAGCCTAGGGTGGCCCCGGGCCTAAATACAGCCTTGTGTATTGGGTTGCCGCCTGGCTGGTAAAAATTATGCTTAATGTTATTAATAGGTAAAAAAAAGGCAAAACTATGGGAAGGCCGGTATTTTTTTCCAAAAAAGGTGGCAACCCTACTTGTGTATATATACATATATATATATTTGTGAATTTGTATGTGTGTATATGCCAGAAGCCTACAAAAGAACTGTGCAGGCTACAACATTCATGCTTTCTATGTATTAGTAAGTACATTTATCAGCCAAGGCCAGATTTTAGCTGATTAGCTGTTTTTGTTTATTTTGACTAATGCTAATTGGCTAATTACATATTACTGATAACGTTTCTATTACCCCTCTATTAACTGTCAAAGACTTAAGCCTATTTCCCAACATTAACCTACTGCAAATTCCAATATCCTGAATTAACAGGATCCTTTTCTTAATTTAAATTGACTGCCTGAAAAAAAAGTGATCTTATCTTTTCAATCCCCGCAGTGCAATCCAGTGAGGAATGGCTGATCACTGGGTCTTTAATGAGATATAGGGCTGCAGGAAATTGTGGGATCCTATGCGAACACTGAATTTTGTTTCAGACCAGGAGCTTATTACAACTGATTAGAGAGACAGACGGGCAACTTGATGAGATTTGGAGAGAGAAAGAGAGTGGTCTTATTGAGAAGAAGTGAAACAAGCCCGAAGGAAATGCCTTGTTTATATGGAAGCAATTAAAAGGCAGTTAGCGGATGCTAAAGCTTTCGGAAACATGTCTTTAGTAGAAATCATCATTGGCAGGCATGTTATCTGTCAGCTCATATCCTTTCTGTTCTAATTCCAACAGTGGAACCCTCTCATTATTCTGCAGTGATACATGGGCTGAGGCTTGCTATAGCCTGTAGTCCAAGCCAAGCTTTGGCATGTACAAACAATAGTATTATAGGACAGGCTTAATGAACAGCCATACAAGTCTTTTTGGTGAAAGAAATTGGGATGTTCCTTAAAAGGTATCATCAGAATGTCAACGCAGAGATCCACCAGTTTGTGTGGACTACAGTTCCCATAACTTTTAGCCAACACATTTAGTGCACTCGAATATCACTTTGTGAAAACCAGCCGTAAATGTGCCTTATTGGAACTTGATATGTTTTATATGTATTGTATTTATGTTTATTTGGTTTTTATATTGAACTCATCATTTTCCAAGTGGTACAATGCCAGTCCCACCCATGGAGAAGCAGATGTAGAGTGTTTATTTAGCATCGTTTATTATTAAGAGCACATTCCCAGCATTCACGTTCGTAGTATCTGCATGTATTACAAGGGCACAGCAACAGACAAAAGAGTAAAAATAAACAGTGGTTTATTAGGTTATTGCAGCCGCAGTCGATGAGAGGGCAAAACCTACAGAAGTCCTCAGTGTTCTGTATGCAGCATGGACGGTATAGGATGTTACACTGGAACACATAGGATGTTACACTGGATGTTGCACTCTTGAATGTATCCTATCCTTAATGCTGTACAAGGGAGGTCTGTCATCTAGAAGAGCTTTTATCCAGAAAGAGTCCTTTTTTAACAGACAATTCTGCATTCACTGCTCATTTTTCTTTTTCTCCATATTAATAAGGCACCTTGTGCTTGATATAAGCTAGGATGAACCCACAGTCATGATAAAAAAATCTTATTGGGTCCTGGGTCTCAGCCTTAGGACCAGCCTAAAGTCTATTTTGTCTATTTGATATGCCTGAAATTCAGCTTAAGATTTGGGGTGGAAATTTATTTAAGGTCCTAGATATTTTCAAATTATTGATGGATGGCAGTTGGCCAGTGATTGTGCATATTTATAAGCACTTGTGTATTTATGAACATGTTGACTGATTTGAATCCGCAAGATTCTGAGCAGATTTTGAAAGGAATTCTTTGAGTTTTGACTGATATTCCCTGACAGATGTTGGACAATTTGGCAGACAATTGGACAGATTGGCTGACATTATCTGCCTGTGTCTAGCTAGTTTTATAACTATGGAAAAAAACAAACAAATAAACAAACACAAATCATGCACCATGAAATAAAAAAATGGAGTAAATCGAAGCCAGATGGTGGTGGATACGGGCATCTGCATTCGTGAGACTGGTTTTAGGGGTTTTATGATCTGCATATCAAATATCTAGTTATTCTTGTGATCCTTTCTATCTAACAATAATCAGAATAACTATTTGTGTTCATTGCCCCTGGGAATAGAAGTCTTATCCCGGATGTCTTGTCTTTTCTTCGCAGTGAATGAGGTGCATTGAGACTGTAATTCACACCAACTGGCAGACTCATCAATAAAGTCTTGGGCCAATTAGCTACAGCAAAAGGTGCCAAGTGCATTTCTGTATGTTTGCCACTGGCTGGAAGCACTACCATTTACTCACTTGCACGACATGGCTTTTTAAATGTAATTTAACCGCACATTTGGCAGGATTTAAATTCTCTCATTAGAGAGCCTTAAGTCATTAGAAACAACTCAAATGCGCTAAGAAAAGGGTCAAAAACATCTACCAATTTTATTTAACTAAGCATTTGCTGATACAGGTGTTCAGAAAGCTAACTTGGCTTAGTGAGCTGCTACTGGGACCCTTGAAAGAGAGAAATTTTACAGGAAGGCCCCTATGAGTCCACTCTGTTCCCTCCCTTTGAGAAATGTGCCCCTAAAAATCCTATACAAGTCAATGCTTCCTTTACAAGCTGTAATACTTCCTTTTAGTGAACTGCATAAAGCTCTATTTGACAAGTGGTCCTCTGCCCTCACCCATCACCAACATGCTAAGGATATCAAGACATTTTGTGCATTAAGCCCCCCCCCCAACAGCCCATATATTGCAATATGTTCAAGCTGGCCAACTATGTCAAAGTCATCTCTGGTCTGGCCAGCCCTACACTCACTTTCATCTGATTCATTAAGAATTCTACTGCTTTATTATACATTTAACAATGGGACTGAGTTTTACCTGCAGCTTGCTTGCTTTTAAGATTAAAACCCTTTTAATTTCCCATCACTGACATCACCTGACCTTAGCTGGGAATGATGGAAGTTACAACATGGAGCTGACCACTGCGTCTGTAAAAATGCAAAAAATAGGAAAGTTGTGACTAAAAACTTAGGACTAAGAATTAGGACTAATTAGCACAAAAAGGAAAAGGGCCTTTGAATGGAAACAAAATTGTACATTCACACTATTCACTAAAGTACTTGCAACAATACATACTCCTAGCAAGTGCCAATGAACTGCATGCAATGACCTGCATATATGCTAGGGAACCCTGGCACTACCAACAGCCTGCCCCTACTGGGTTTTGTCTATGGGCACGAAGGTCTTGTGCAAAGTGAATTAGAAGCCAAAACCATTAGTGATGCAACTTGCATTGGCACACTGGCTAGTGGCGCTATCTCAACTCTGAAACTGAGGCGCTAATACAGTCCTGTATTGGTAAACCATGCTCAAGGGATTCACTTCAATTATGCTAGAATTCCAGGAAACAATGCTGCATTGTGGGTAAAAAGGTTATTTGCAATTTGCTCTTGTAAGTTATCCAATTTACTATTATTATTACATGTAACATATTTAGGGTAGATTTAAAATTATGGTAAAGGCAGTCTTAGGACATTACAGGAAGGCTTGGGCCCCAGTTTGAGGGAAAAATGTATTTAGCTGGACCACAGGTTGGAACTGCCTGAGGTATATACCTAAAATCCCTCTGACATTTGCTAATAAATATGTGATTCTGTCTGATGCCCTCTCTATCCTACCCTAGAAACAGGCTCAGAGGGGCTGCTGTAAGATGCCACAGACAGTCACTATTTATTGGGCTGCTGGGGGGCTGTTTGTGCCTCTGGGTACTGGGAATGCCAGAGGGGCTGCTGTAAGATGCCACAGACAGTCACTATTTATTGGGCTGGTGGGGGCTATTTGGGCCTCTGTGCATTTCAAAGATCAGGGCCTAGGTTGAATCCCAGCCCAGGCCTGCCTAAAACCAACCCTAAATACATGTTTAATAAAACACAGGGCACTAGGCCTGAAGCCTTGAGAATGGGGGTATCCAAACTTTAAAAGCTCCTGCCACCTACAGTAATTTGCCGTGGGGAATCTGGTTGATCTTTCGATGGAAGCAGAACTTCAGATGGCACTTGGTAACAAGCATAAAACTCCTTTTCCTTCTGTTGATTCAGGCTGCAGATGCTGCCTCTTCACTGCCAAAGTGCCTCTTGAAAACTTCGCAATTCTCTGTTCAGACAGACGCTCCCGTATCCTGGAATGACTCTTCAAAGAAGTGAGCATAATTTAACATTCATATTAAATTCACTGCGGGAGTTTTTTTTTTTTATCTTAAATGATCTTCTAGATGTGGCATAAAATATATGGAAAATACTACATATTAGATTTGTCTCTGTTTTTTTAATAATAAGAGCCGTTCCTGCGTGAGACAGAATTCTATATAATTAACTTCTCTTTATGGGTGATAACTGTTTTGCTTAAGTAAAGTTAAATACTCTACATTTAAAGTTTGGCTTGCATTGGTCAAACAAGCTGATCTTGGTTCAGACCACCACAACCAATGACATTGTTGCATAGATAGGGCATATTTGAATACCCCTGACCATCAGTTCATATGTGGTCGCGACTTTTTCGTAGCCTTCCGAAAGATTCGGATTCATTCAAGCTTCAGTATGGTGACTTTCCTTGGGCCGGGTTGGAGCTGCAGAGTGCCATTGAGCCCTATGGGAGACTTTCCTTGGGCCAGGTTGGAGCTGCAGAGTGCCATTGAGCCCTATGGGAGACTTTCCTTGGGCCGGGTTGGAGCTGCAGAGTGCCATTGAGCCCTATGGGAGACTTTCCTTGGGCCGGGTTGGAGCTGCAGAGTGCCATTGAGCCCTATGGGAGACTTTCCTTGGGCCGGGTTGGAGCTGCAGAGTGCCATTGAGCCCTATGGGAGACTTTCCTTGGGCCGGGTTGGAGCTGCAGAGTGCCATTGAGCCCTATGGGAGACTTTCCTTGGGCCGGGTTGGAGCTGCAGAGTGCCATTGAGCCCTATGGGAGACTTTCCTTGGGCCGGGTTGGAGCTGCAGAGTGCCATTGAGCCCTATGGGAGACTTTCCTTGGGCCGGGTTGGAGCTGCAGAGTGCCATTGAGCCTTATGGGAGACTTTCCTTGGGCCAGGTTGGAGCTGCAGGGTGCCATTGAGTCCTATGGGAGGCTTCCAAAATCATGCTAAGTCTGAAAGTTTCGCCCGCCGCTTATGAGCGCTCAATACGAAAAAGTCACGACAAGATACGAGCGCATCGTAATGGCTACGAAAAACTTGCGTTTTTTCGCGCAAATCGTATTGGTAACGAAAAAGTCGCGACAATTTCCGAAAAGTTGTAAAGGAGCCGAAAAAATCGCAAAAAATACGAAAAAGTCGCAAAATCTTCGTTTTCCCATCGGAATTTTTCCAATTCGGTTCGGATTCGTGGGTTAGTAAATGTGCCCCAAAGTGTTACAGGGCAAGAGACTGTAGGGTTGTTATTTGACAACCAGAGCTGCTACATTATAGGGAACTTTACAAACCTAATTTTAGAAAGCTGAGTTCTTTTTGTCTATATATGCACAAGGGAAAATGGTTAAATCTTGAATAATAACTAAATAAATCAAAGTTTTTATCTGCTCTGGGTGCCACTTTTTCATATCTATATGTTCCCTGCTGAAACACTTTTAACAGTTTGTTTCATTGCCATTACAACACAGGCTGTTATCTCTTTTCCATTGCAGCGGCAGTGACTGTGCGCCTTTCAGCTGCGAGCATTTTTCTCTGTACAAGGATCAAAGCTGAATGAGAACAGATAAAACAGCTGTACAATATAAACCAAGGCATTCTTTTTGGGAAAGTTATAATAAATGAACGCTGAAAGCCAAAAAAGCTGACCCAAGAGAGCTTGCATCTTAGAAAGTAAACAGGTCACATACATAAGTGACTTCACAAAGTGGCCTCACTTGGTTAAGGTCGTGCCAGACAATAATAATCTGAGATACAGTGGGGGGTCAAGGTTGCATTTTTTTATGTGAAAAATGTGATCATCAGCTTTTTCAGTGAATTCTTTGATTTATACTCATTATGATGGATGTATTTCCTTTAGATAACAAAGTTTCAAGGCACACAATATTTTGTAATTGCAAAATTATAGTTTAATGCAACTACTTGACCACCCTGGGCCAGAATACTAGAAAATCACTTTATGAGCTCAGGCCCTTTTAACCCTGTGTATGCCTCATGTTGTCAGACAACATGCCACTAGGGTTGCCACCTGGCTGCTATTTTCCAGCCTAGCCAGTAAAATGCCAGCCAAGTTAAAGCTGTTATTATAAATTTACTGGCAATGTATTTGCTGGTAAACTTGTAATCACCTGTTGTTCTGCCCCCAATTCTTGTTTGCAAGTCAGCTCTCTGCTGTCTACCGAAGCCCAAACTCAACCATGCTGCCTCTTCCACATCATCACTTTGCCAGGTGTTGTGTCATAACCCCAACCATTTTGTATCATAACTCCACCCCTCCCTGCCCCCACATCCCCTACCCTGGCCAGTACAATTCCTTGTGAAAGGTGGCAACCCTACATGTCGCATAGAAATGATTACAGTGAAACCTGAAGGGCTGGCACACAGTTGTGCCATGTATTAAACATGAGCCACCACTGTTATGACATAAAGGACAAACTCAGATAAATGAGCTAAATAATGGAGAAAAACATGGAAACCATGATTGCTGCAGCAGAAATTTTAGAATTGTTGTAATATTTTTCTTTTTTTAGTAGTTTATGGGATTGATTATACTGGGATATATGATAGCCCTGAGGAAAGTATACAAAGCTATTGCTCTAAAGCAGGGATCCCCAACCTTTCTTACTTGTGAGCCACACTCAAATTTGGTGAGAGTGTTGGTGAGACACACAAGCATGAAAAGGTTATTTGGGGATGCTAAATAATGACTGTGATTGACTATTTAGTATCTCCATGTGTGCTGCTGGCCTGCAGGAGGCTCTGCTTGGAGTAAAACTGTGTCTCTGGGCTTCCAAAACTTCTCTCCAAGCCAGGAATGTTAAAATGGGCACCTACTTTGAGGCCACTGGGAGCAACATCAAAGGGGGAGATAAGCACCATGTTGCTCAGGAGCCACTGGTCGGAGATCACTGCTCTAAAGACTACAGTGCTAACAGGATGCATAAAATAGCTATTATATTGCCTGAACTTGTTGTTGTGTTCCTGTGAATGTTTTTATGGGTGATAGGCAGTCATATAACAGGAGACAAGCACCCTCCAGGCTACACGCACTGAGGAAACTGCCCTCAATTAGGGGTCGTGACCTTGATTGGGTGCTCAAGTGCTTTCACATGTGGGTCCCCTCCAGGACTGATGGGCTCTGGACAGAAGAAAAATGCACATGGGTCACTGCTATTGTTTTTTTGTTTTTTTTTTGTCCTTTTAGGGCAACTAGCAACCAATTAGTTGTTTGTTTTCATTTTACAACTTGTTGTAGACTGTTCAAAACTAGTAGCTACAAGGTTGCTATTGGCAACTGCACTTACATAGTTAAATATAGTTAAATTGGGTTGAAAAGACCAAGCCACCAAATTCAACCTCTCAAGTTGACAACTATGTTTGGAATACTGTTTAGCCCTATTTCTGCCTGAATCTGGATGAAACCAACTGGAAATCATCATAGTACCTGGTTTCTTTATAGTTCTTTGCCTTCCTATCTTGCCTTTCTCTAACTCAGGGGTAGGGAACCTATGGCTCGGGAGCCAGATGTGGCTCTTTTGATGGCTGCATCTGGCTCTCTGCCAAATCTTCAATAAAAAAAATAACGGGGGGTGTGGCCTGCGCTCGGCGGATAGAAGACATGTTCTAAGCCTTAGAACATGCGCAGGCCACGCCCTCCTCCGCATCACATCCGACATCCTTGGCACCCACCCTACCTTGCCCCTGCGCTCGGTGGATAGAAGACGTGTTCTAAGCCTTAGAACACGTCTTCTATCCACCGAACGCAGGTCAGGCCCTCCTCTGCATCGCATCTGCATCCGGCATCCTTGGAACCCACCCTACCTTGCCCCGCAGAATTCACGGGCAAACATATTGTATGGCTCTCATGGAATTACATTTTAAAATATGTGGTGTTTATGGCTCTCTTGGCCAAAAAGGTTCCTGACCCCTGCTCTAACTGGTTCTGGTTGTTGGGGTCAGTGGGAAAATACTATGCAGACAGCAGAATTGCAAACCAGGGAGCTAGTGAATAAAAAGTTAAAGGAGCAGTTAACCTCACTAAACACATCATTTGCAAATAGGTTGACCTTCTTAACTGGTACAGTTTGATACATTAGTTCATACATTGCCAAGCTGCTTTGGCCCCTAGTGAGCATGATCCCTGAGCTTCACTTATGTCTGTCACAGACCAACTGTTACAGTTGATATAATAGTTTCTGGAAGATCTCGGATGTGAAATCTCAGAAATTTATCAAGGAAATAATTAAAACAAAGATGAGCTGCAGTTTGGTTTATGTAATACCATAATCTACATCATACAAAAGGTTCATTTTAATGTAAATATTTGCTTTTATATGTTCCAGTTGATGGCTGAATACAGAGCACCTATCTATAATAGTTAATGTGAGTTGGCAGCCCATGGGTTAAATTATTATCAGGTGGCTTATCCAGCCAGAGGCCACATCACAATCTAAGGCCTTGTTGTATGTGATGGGTGTTGCAGGGGTGAAACGTCTTCCCAGGGGTCCTGTATGGGAAAATGACCACACAGAGACCCTTTTTTTAAATGAAATGATATCAGTTATACTTTCACTACCCTGAAACTCTCACTAAAATGATTCTCTGTGCATTACAGTGTAACTCTGTGACTATATTGGGCTATTCTGCTCAACTCTCATTTGGAAATAATGGTAGCAGACAATCTGCGATGCAAATTGCTATCTTTTTTTTTTTGCACCCACATCTGATTCAGATTATCTTCTCTAGGTAATTATTGGCGTCTTCACCCTGGATTAAGAGTTAATTTTGCCAGAGACTCTATCACTGGCCTGGCCACTAAGGGATTAACCCACCCTCAGTCATTAAATAATCACAGACAAATCATTCTGAATGGGACAATTTTCCCCTAGGGGTCGAAACACGATATAGTGTGTCAGTTCATGAACAAAGTTTATTGTGACCCCTATTTGCCATGAGGGATACAGACATGCCAGATAAGTATTAATACTAGGTTCCAATTTAGCAACATGGTGGGTCAGTCTGTAGAACTTGCACCTTGCAGTGTTGGGTTCCTGAGTTCAATCCCAGCCAGGACACTATCTGCGTGGAGTTTGCATGTTTTCCCCGTGTCTGCGTGGATTTCCTCCCAGTACTCCAGTGTCCTCCCAAGCTCCAAAAACATACAGGCAGGTTAATTGGCTTCTGGCTAAATTGACCATAGTGTGTGTGATAGGGACCTTAGATTGTAAGCTCCTCTGGGGCAGTGAATGATGAATAATCTCTGTAAACAGCTTTTTCTTTTTAATATACATTGGCTCAGAAAAACTAAATGAAGACTAAAGGACTAATTTACACAATTGCAATGTGCAAAGTGGAATTCTCGATGTCATTTTTTACCCATGGGGAAGTTGACTTTCCTTAGACTCAAATGTCAAATGCACACTAACACTCTCCATGTATAATTAGTATGGCAGCTCCCTGTGATGTTTATAATGGATATTTGTAATGAAGGATTCTGTGTGCCTGCGCCTGGGCTGACGGAATGGCCCTCCCTGGGTGCAGGCACATCTTGAAGCTTTTAGGAGTATGGGGGCAGATTCTTGGCCTGTGTTTATCAGACTAACTGTCCATTAAAAAATGACTCCAAAATGACCCATTTGTATTACAAAATCAGTTTCATATATTTAATTTATGTTAATAGCAAAATCAAATCAAAAACTCCCCAGACAAGCATAAGCAATTCTTTCATGGACATTAAACATGTACCACAATTATTGTGTTATATTCAATAATAAGGAAACCCTTTTTATTGTGACTACAGCATATCTCTAAGGCTGCTAGCACTGCCCATTGTTTCCTGTGTAGTGGGCCCAGTAGCCGACATACAACATATCTGTGGCTCTGATTATATCAGACTGATGATGTCATACACAGCAGGCCGTGCAGCTCATAGGCAGGCAGGAGGCTATAAAAATACCTTCGAGGGCCACATTCATCCCTCTGGTTTCCTGTGACTGAAACTCTAGTTCTTGTGATCCAAAATGATTCCCGCAGAACAGAGGATAACAAACCTTTGCTTCCTGCTGCTTTCTGTTCTGCAGCATTTCCCAGAGGTTCTCGGACGCTCTGGGAAAGTTTCTTACATTATTATAAGATAATATCATCCAAAAGAAAAGATATCTCATTAAAAAAGGAAAAGCAAGTACTTTCTGTACCAGCCCGGAAGGTTCTCGCACATAGGCAGGCTTTGTTGCCAATTTCTGTACACTTTGTCAGACAAAATTCAGGTATCTTGTCATTTTTGCAGTGATGCATGTTTTCTATATAATTATAAACTTTGAAAATAATGTTCTTATATGTAAAGCTGATGTAAATTCTGATATTCTGGGTGAAGTTAAATTATTTGTATTGTTTTGGATCTCTTGTGGCCTATGTATTTGTGGATTGTTTATACAAGTATGGGATCAATTATCCAGAAACCTGTTATTCAGAAAGCTCTGAATTACGAGAGGCCATCTCCCATGTGGCAAATGCAAATTATTGCACATGTTGCATGTTGTGGCTAACAGTATAGGGGGGATGGCATAACTTCAAGCATGCAAGTATGCACAGCCTTAATAACATTAGTGTGCAATTGTCTATGAAGATTTTCATTCATCCAGGTCATGGTATATCTAGTATAAATAAATTTAAAGCAACTGGACTTGTTAAGTAATCATTGAAGACGTTTCACTCCTCATCCGTTGAACTGAAGAAGCTGCTCGGATGAGTAGTGAAACGTCTTCAATGATTACTTAACAAGTCCAGTTGCTTTAAATTTATTTATACTAGATATTAGTGTGCAATTATTTTTCAATAGGTTTGTGGCGATTATTGATGCAACTCTGGAATGTAAATCCAGGGTTCTGAGCATCAGTTAGAGCACTTGGGGAAGATTCGTCAAAGCAGACAGAGCAGAGCATGACAATGTTGAAGTGCAAAGAGTATGTTTGGATGCAAGTGTGGGTTTCTCACTGGTGTTTGTTCATGTTGATGTGTATACTTTCTTTGTGTATGTTACATACATTCTGGTACTATGGGGTGTTAGAGTTCAATGCCTACTGCAAACTGGACAGATTATTTTCCTAGTTGGAATAAATTGTTCCATTGTGAAAAGTTAATTTTTAAGTCTGAAACCATTGTTATTGTGTTACCAAGCAGTAACCACTGGCATAACTATAGAGGAAGCAGACCTCGCAGTCATGGGGGCCCCAAACCGGGCGGTCCTCTTCCTCTATGGCAGTGTAATTATCCAATAAAAATCCCAAGCTCCCTGGCCGTTCTCCTACCTGTGGCCACGGAGCGGGGTAAGCATGTGGGCAGAGAATGCAGACGGTTCTGGGTAAGCATCAATATGCGCCGGGCCCCTTTGAATCCTTTGTTGCAGAGGGGGCTGGCACCATCAAGTTACGCTGCTGGCAGTAACCATTATGAACACTTGGTACAATACTACAAAGTTTTATAAGGGGTCCCATAAGTTTTTGTAAAGTCTAGTCTGACACTGATTTAAATTGCAGTAATTGCGGTAAGTGCCTTTTCACTTAAACACCCTGGCACCTTAACCTTTGGGCTACAAAAAAAAAGATGTGGCAAACAAAACAATTTTGCTGCCCTAATTAAGAAACCCAAATGAATTATTAATAATTTTTCCTATTACTTATCAATTGAATGTATCACTAACATATATTGAGAGCATTATATGTAGAGTGATTGTATCTGAACTTCCCTAGCGTCAGCCTGTGGTATTCCAGCGACAGGCACAAACGGAGTTTGGAATGGGACGGGAGTGACTGCCCAGAGCATCTTGGTGGATTACAGAAGATTAATGCATCAGTGGGGGATAAAAGGTGAATGTTTGGATTTAGAGAATAGGACTAATGTATTGATACGTCTGGTGTGGAAGGAATGTGTAAATGGAGGGATCCTAAGTGTCTGTGCATTAGTGTTCAGCATCTCCTAGAATATCCAGATTAGGAGATACAATAACTCCAGGCCTGAGCTGGTTTAACTAGAAGGGAACACAAGGCAGACAGAACACCTGTTTGAACATGCATAAAGATCTGGTAATATAATAGAATTAACCATGTTTGGCCATACAGAAACCCAAATGGAACTTTTGCTTGAAAAGGAACTAGCATTCTAAATAATACAAAACACACTAATGCTATGTATTGCAGATCCTAGACAGACCAACAATTACATAAACCTGCTATTTAACACTCTATTTATAACCCCACCCCATTTATATGCCTCACAGTGCTAATCCCAAAATTCTCTGCTTACCCAGTCTAAAATGTTTATTGTCATAGAGTCCCTAGCCTTTGTGCAATGCCAAAGGCTCCCTTCTCAGTACGGGGAAGCTAATTCACTGTTGCAGTGGAATTACTGCCCAAGTTCTATTTTTTTTCGTCATTGAAACACTGGTCGAGCCAAGTTTCCAGTATATGACAGATGGGCTTTGTATCAGGATGTTCCCAGCCACATTTATAAACAAAGAGGCCACAAGAGGCAGTGACTGTTGTCTTGTATCTTGTGCATGAACAATGTGAGATTTCAGCAGCAATTAGCTATAAATACCTCCAGGTCTCACCCCCCTTTAGCCCTCTAACTGGCCATTTTTTGTTGGATTCCCTGTGAACCTTAAAGTTTAAACACATATAAAATCATTTTCTTTATCTTTATTTGGAAAAATAGAGACCAGAGGTTTTGTAGGCCAGATGTGCTTTTGATTGCATTGCAGTGTGACTATATTGGGGTCTGGTACTAAATGTGCCTGCTGGCAGGCTAGTGGCATCATCTTACTCTCATGATCCAACATAATCAAAGGCAAATTCCTTTATAATCACCACTAATTCACAAGAAAGGTGCAGCAGCAGGAATTCTCCCACGCAAGCAAAAAGCAGGCCTTGCAGAATGTCTGTGCAATGCGCTGCATTGACTAAATTACTGTCTATTAATTGAGAGATTAAGAGATAATATCTTGCTTTTGCTATCAGTGCTTTCCAGGGAGAAAGTGAATAATTCATTGGGATCTCCAGGGAGCAGATAACATGGCGAGTGCTAATTCTGGCCCAGGGATTGCTGGGTGGGTGCACAGAGATAATGTCCATGCGTGTGTCACCTTTTATTCTTAATGGGCACATCCTGTATTGTGAATCACTGCAGACAGGAGCAGATAGAGAATGAGTGTCACTGACAAGCCATACTTAGACTGGTTAAGCGCTGGACATTAGGATTTCAGCCCTGTTTTGTTATCTGGCTCTTCAGAATATTGCAGAATTCAGCACTCAGTATTATGAAATGGACACACTGATATCTTATAATGTGTGAGAGATGCCTCCCAATGGATTCTATGGTCAGGGCGCTTTACCTAGTTTTATAACAAGTGCACCCATGGCATTTAATCAAATGTACCATGGCCAAATTGACAATATTATTACGCCATTATTTCTTTTCTCAGTCCCTAATAGTTCGTTTAACTGGCTCAGTAAATGTAGCACTATGATTCACTTTTCCACCCTACAGCTGGTTATAAATTCCATCCTAAAAATGGGAACATGTCTGATAATCCTGACCTTGTACAAATGCACAAAGTCAGGACACATTGTAAAATCTTTGAATACAAGAATGTCAAAGTGTTAAGGTGGACATACACTGTAAGATCTGTTTGCTTGGTGAGGTCAACAAGTGAGCGGATCTTCTCCTGATATGCCCACCTGTAAAAGAGCCCAAAGGACTTCACCCTCAGATTCATTTATTTGTAGCATAACAGGCAGGACTTGCAGACTTCATGACTGATTGCCAATATACAGGAAGTAGAGACCAGGAACAGGAAATAGAATGCAGTATCTAAGAAGAGAAAGTCAGTCAAATGCCGTTAACCAAAGGAAAATGCCCTTAACCAAAATGTCTACATTACAAGTTACTACAAATATCTCTCTGAATGCTACAATATAATGTTTCATTTTTTCATTTGGTCTTTGAGCACTGACAAATGCCCCCCTCCCTCTAGGAGCTAACCTGCATGTTTCATCCTTACATGTGCTTGTCTGCTGGATGTGTAGCGCTTTTATCTCAGCTAGTTTGCTCTATTTTTAAGTATTAGAAACATCTTTGGCAACTTGGGTTTGCAAGAGGCACTCAGAGAGATGTCTTGGGAACTCAGGATGCTACAGATAAGAGGCAGACATCTGTATCCTCTCCATTCAGAGTATACTCAGTATAGCTATCTACTGAAACTGTTGGAGATGTGAGCTTCAAGAGAGTGTCAGAGACCTCAGGGATCAAACAGACAGAACAAGACCCCACACGGGCTGTTATGTGCCCTCTGGATAAGCAGCTTCCCCCTAAACCTTGACCGGTTATGTCGCCTTTGTCTGAAATCACTTCTTCATCTCCGTAACACATATATTGCTAAGAACAACAAGCAAGAAGGATTTGATGCCGTGTTAGTGAAAGGGAAGCAGGTTAAAGTGGATTCCTTTGTTTTGCACACAACAAATTTGTAGAATGTGATACCTATTATGGCCAAGTTTTGCCTGAAAAATGCCCACAAAGGTTGCCATGTTTTTGTAGTTGACCATTAAGGTTATCATTTTCTTACAACTTTTGTTGTAAAATAAAAGCAGCCATCAACTGTGAGGTAACATTCACATGTCATTCTCAAATATTGCTTGTATGTCTGTTGTTTTGGCTGCTTGGCTACTAGGCTGTGGTAGATGAGATCTATGTATCTTCATAGACTTTCATGTTATTGGTTCTGATCATGCTGTTGCACCAGACTATTATTGCTCAGAAATCAGCAGCAGGGCCATGGTCATTACCAGGAAAGTAATGGATTTGATGGGTGTCTAAACACCTACTAGTTAGGCTATTGGGGTTTAAAAAAGCAGATTTCTACATTTCAGTGATACAATTACTATGGGCCCATACTTTCAGGTAATCACTATATAGGTGAATCAAGGGAGATTTCAAGGGTTTTCAATCCTCCTCCTAAGCTATTAAAAGCTTCAGGTACCAAAATGTCATGTGTGCCGTTACTCTAAAGGAGCAATAGTATAATAGTTTTTATTAAATGCATGTGGAACAAGGCACTAAAGATAAAATCTTGACCCGCACACAACCCTAACCCGCCCGCTCCCAACCCTAACCCACCCGTCCGCTCCCAACCCTAACCCGCCCGCTCCCAACCCTAACCCTAACCCGCACCCAACCCTAACCCGCCCGCTCCTAACCCGCCCGCTCCCAACCCAAACCCGCACCCAACCCTAACCCGCCTGCTCCCAACCCTAACCCGCACCCAACCCTAACCCGCCCGCTCCCAACCCTAACCCGCCCGCTCCCAACCCTAACCCACCCGCCCGCCCGCTCCCAACCCTAACCCACCCGCCCGCTCCCAACCCTAACCCGCACCCAACCCTAACCCGCCCGCTCCTAACCCGCCCGCTCCCAACCCAAACCCGCACCCAACCCTAACCCGCCTGCTCCCAACCCGCACCCAACCCTAACCCGCCCGCTCCCAACCCTAACCCACCCGCTCCCAACCCTAACCCACCCGCTCCCAACCCTAACCCTACCCGACCCGGCTTCTCCCCTCTATTTATAGACCCGTGCCTGACCTGCCCCTCAGTGACATGCGTTGGGCATGCACGATAAATTCACAAGCCGAAAGAGGAAGCCAGCAGTGTTAGGTTGCAGGCGGGGAGGGTGAGTGGAAGAGCTCAACCAGAACCTGCCCCCGACATGCATGTTATGTCCCGAGGTCTGCCTGAACCCGCAGGACCACAGGTTCGACCCACACATCACTACACTGTACCAAACACTAGGGTTGCCACACCACTGCTTTAACACCGGCCACATATTGAATCCACCTGCTGCAAGGCTAATTTGCAATTAATTTAGATGCATGCTGCAGACTGCAATGATTTATGTGCAGCCATGCAACTAGCATCTACAGTAATTGCTAACTAGTCATGCAAAATTTGGATTCAATATTTGGCTGGTGTTAAAGAGGTACGGTGACAGGCAACCCTAGACTGGTATTAAAGGGGTGAGGTGGCAACCCTACATAACACATACCTAAGCTCGATGTTTACTTTTCATGTTGCACCCATACCTGCTCAGTTTTGTGCCACATTTACTTCAAGGGCAAGTAAATGTATGCCTATGCCCCAACTGCTTTCTGCCCATTTCCTTTCATGCACATGTTGCATCCATTTGCGAATCTGGCATCTGATGCAAATATATTGACTACTGCAGTTACAGTTCTGAAAATTAAATGTTGCATTGTATATAAAAAGTAGGAAAAAAGGATTTCCTGCAACTTTACCTAATAAACATTTATTTGTTACAACAGTGTGATGGATTTTATATCACAGTACTGCTGTCTTTACACACTACCAAAAATCATTCTCAAAACGAGAAAATTATACGTAACAATAACGGCTCTGAATCCATTACAAAAGTCTTACAGGATTTCTCCCAAATAAACTGGCATAAATATAAAGGACATTTAGGGTGATGGCATGTGGCACTTTATGGGAGTATATTTCTGCATGCAAAGATATGGAGACAAAACCCTAAAAACAGCCGCAAATTGCTTCCCATTATAGTCGAAGGGAATTGTGGTGCTTCTGGCATTCAGTCGTGATTATCAGCCCAAAATGAGATCATATGTGATTGCAGACACACTTGTGCATAGCCACACAGATGTTCTTTTTTAGTACACCATATAGATGAAATATAGAAATGCGCAATCATATTATTTGATCTTCGCGATCTCAGACTCCAAATGATAGTATTTTTTTATCATTCATAATTCAACTAACTTCAATGGCTGCTTAACCCTTAAATGTAAATTTTTTACAAAAAGATATAAGAGCATCTACATAGTACAAAAAATGAAAGAAAAAAGAAGTAGTGACAATTCATATCTCTAAGCCTAGTGAAAGTGATGGTAACATGACATCAGTGTTCCAGTTTGAGCAAAGTAAGCACCATATTAATATTAATAAAAACACTAACTGGACAGCATCATTATGTAACATTGTTTAACAAAGGGGGGTGGGGTGGTGTCTAAGGGTGACCCCATTGGGAAGGGGAGCTATTAAGGGGAGCTATTAGAGTGCTCTAATACAAAGAGCTAAAAATAAGGTAATGATAAACATTAAGGTTTTGCCTCACTGGCCTCCTACAGCTTATGAGATATTTAGAAACATAGACACAAAGCAATTTTAACTGCAAGCTTTTTCTCTTTGCATGGGGTCTGCTCCATCAACTGGATCAAAAAATAAACAGGAGGTTCAAAGAGCCCTACTTATAAGATTATACAGTGGGGTCAAGCAAAATCCAGACAAAAATGTGCCGCAGATCTACATCAAATATATTACACAATAAGCTCCAATTGCTATTTCTTCGGTCTACAATATACCAAGTGTAAATGTTGGTTGTGCATTTTCTTTAAAATCACTTTAGACAGTTTTATATAGACATCCTTGAAAAAGGTGGTCTTCAGTTAGAGTTTGAAGGTCCCCTGCAGGAAAGTGCCTGAGAGGCCACATAGGCAATTCCATAGAGCAGCAGGACCACAAGAGAAGACCTGTTGTGAGATTGGGGGGATTTCAAAAGGTCATGGTTTAGGATGAGCTCAGGGGGAGCAGTACACTAAACTGGAACAGTTATACTGCTATTCAGTCATGATATTAAATACATTTTAAAATCAGCAATATTTTAAACACTCTAGGAAATAATAAATAATAAATTAGGGAATTTGGAGCAAAGAGGATATCACTGCAGATGGTCAAAAACTGTGCCCATCATTGGCAATTTCATGCTTCATGCAGTGAAATACTCAGCAAGGTCAGAGAGCGTAACTGATGGTAAAAGCAGTGAATGCTAAAGTAGGTAAGATTGCATTGATTCCCATGTCCGCTCCTTGCAACCTTGGGCCAATCACTGTCTGAAGAAGCAATCATAAATAGAATGCAAACTAATTAGCAGTGAACTCTGACAAAAGTCCTATAAGTAACACAACTGTCAACAAATATGTTGTTAATGTTACTGAAGCTCTTAATCAATCACGTTCCTTTCACCAGGTATTTACACGCTGCTAAGAGCAGAAATGCAAAATTCTGTTTATTCATTTGCACATAATATTCACTTCTGCTTCACAGTCTGCTTTTTTGTAACGCCCCCACCCAAAATATTTTTGCCAAGGTTCAGTGCTCCTAAGTCCCATGTGTTAAGCAGGACATAGAAACAATAAGCTTTGTACATAGGTAGACAATGGTTTTTGTGTTTGGGAAGGATGAACTACAGCGGGATGGGGGGGGGGGGGGGGAGGGGGGCATACACATTTCTACCCTTGACTCAGATTCCAAAAATACTTGTCTCAGCTGTGGTGAAACTTCAATATAGAATACCTTCCTGAACCCCCATGTATAATTGCTGCATTCTGTGTAATGTAGGAAATTCATTGCTACTGGTTAGTTAGGTTTTGACACCCCAAGCCTTCTTTCAAATCCATCAATTTAATGGATACATAGAGTGATACAGATTGCTTGGAAATGTGTTATTGTAAGTAACAGACAGTGGATACACCAGCAATGATGCCAAAAATTGGGGGTAGATAACTACCTGGGTTTTTTTTTTGTTTTTGCACTTCCACATGAGTCTAGTAGTACTTAAGGGAGTACAGGCCCTAGGCCCTGTCTAAGGGAGGCTAAGGGACTCCGTATAGTAGAGCTACAAAATCATGAAGTTCCCCCTAAAGAAAATGATGTTTAATTGCAAATGTAGGGTGTTCCAATTGCTACTGAATTAGATCATAACATTTCCCTAAAAACTTGAAATGTCGAGGTATTTATGATGTGCATTGGTATACAATATAATACTAGTTAGCCCCTATGTCTCAGGGAGATCTTTATTAGGTGATGATGATGATTCAGTATTAATTGGGCATATTGAGGTACCATGCCAGTTTATTTTTTACTTTTAGAAGATCAACCCCATCAAAGTTAAATAGCCAAGGGAGGAGGGGTGGGACCCACATAGTTACATAGTTACATAGTAACATAGTTACAAAGCAAAGCAGTTTGGACAACTCTGATTTAAATTGTTGTTTTTCTCTACTGTTGCCATATTGCTAACCTGCACCTTTCCAACTTATAGGGGCTGATTTACTAACCCACGAATCCGACCCGAATTGGAAAAGTTCCGACTTGAAAACGAACATTTTGCGACTTTTTCGTATGTTTTGCGATTTTTTCGGATTCTGTACGAATTTTTCGTTACCAATACGATTTTTGCGTAAAAACGCGAGTTTTTCGTATCCATTACGAAAGTTGCGTAAAAAGTTGCGCATTTTGCGTAGCGTTAAAACTTACGCGAAAAGTTGCGCATTTTTCGTAGCGTTAAAACTTAACGCTACAAAAAATGCGCAACTTTTCGCGTAAGTTTTAACGCTACGCAAAATGCGCAACTTTTTACGCAACTTTCGTAATGGATAGGAAAACTCGCGTTTTTACGCAAAAATCGTATTGGATCCGAAAAATTCGTAAAGAATCCGAAAAAATCGCAAAACATACGAAAAAATCGCAAAGTACCGATCATTACGAAAAAAACGCAATCGGACTCCATTCGACCCGTTCGTGGGTAAGTAAATCAGCCCCATAGACTCTGCCCTAATTCTGGCCATTCATTAAAGTGGTGCTAAGAATAAGCGCTTAATCAGTTGTGCCCCTTTAGTAAAGGAGCAGAGCCCCCTGTCTGGCTTTTGTTCAGCTCGCCTTTAATTCTCCTGAAATAGCAAGAACATGTTCCCTGCCTGCTACAGTAACATATGCCTCTGATTTGCACAGTTGTCCTTTCTGTTTAAAAATGGTTTTTGCCCCTGCAGGAATAATTCACTAAATACACGACAGTGATCAAAGATGTTATGAAATTGAAACAGTTAAATTGGTGCATAAATATTTATGTTCTCTCGCTCCCACCCACCAGCAAACACAGAAATAACAACAGACTGGATTACATATTTCTCTAGGGAAACCGATATTCGCAATTCTTGCCAACACAGCGATTTTTTTTTTGCAAACAAAGTGATGGAAACCATGTCTTCCTGTGCCATCAAGTAGCTCTGTGACCCTCGCACCCTTTTCTTATTTGGTAATTAGATTGGGAAAATAACAGGCTACAAAACCGGAGCCTTTTGTTCTCCGACAGACACACGTAAATGGCAGGCAGGCTATAGATTAGCCTAAACACCCACCTACCCACCCACACTGTCCGAGGGGCACATGGATTAGAATTATGCTGAACATTAGCAAACAAAGCAAATAGAAAATAACACAAAGCACAGAGTAAAACTAAGCTCTGGTACCCAACCAGTTTCTTTAGCTACTGCTGAACTACAATGGTATCCAGGTATGTATATATGTATGTATGTATATTCTTTATTTTAATAGTGCTACTTACATATGCAGTGCTGCACAGCAGAAAGATAAATAAATACAAAAACATTAATACAATAAAAAATAGAAATACATTCAAAATACAGTTACATGAAACATTAATAGCTAAGTGAAAGAAATCCCTGTCCCTCAAAGCTTAAAAAATAACCATCTGATGTTTTTTCTAAGAATGCATTAAATACAACATTCTCCTTCATAACAGACGTGGAAGCATAGTTAATGCCATATCTGAGCCTGGTATTTGGTCAAAGCCTGAATAGTATTCTTGATTTAGCACACCCTATTGAAATTATTTAAATAAGTAAAATTAAGATGTCTAATATCAATGGTACAAGGGCAATTCAAAGTCCCCTGCTACAAAGAAAATAAGTTGTATATTATGAAAGAAAACCAGTTGTGTATTATGAAAGAAATCTGTGCCACCCAACCATAAAAAGATAACCAACATATTGATTCACTAGAGGCTCATTTGCTAAGGTAGATTAAGTAAGACTAGATTATAAACCATCACTTTTTTACTTTTCTTCTCCCACATAGTGAAATGTTTTGTACTAGATTATAAAGCAACAAATTTGTGCCCCAGTTAAGCTGGCCATACACTGCTAAATCCACTTGTTTGGTGAGGTTGCCAAATGAGCAGAACTTGGCCCAATTTGGCAACCCACAATTTAGGCCAAAGTAGCCTGATCTGAGGCACAAGGACCAACAGTCAGATTATACAGGGGCCTACAGGCCTTTGTGATGAGAACTGCACCAACACAACTATGCTGTCCTCCTTGGATATTAAAATTAAACTTTCCAGTTTGATGGCTCATTTTCGGCCAGATATTGGAAGGGCAAGCCAACCTTTGGGTCCCATACATGAACGAATACAGCTGCAAACTTGGTCTGAAAGACCTGAGTTTCCACCTTTTGTCGGCCCATGTGTGGCCACCTTTAATAGTAAATTGCATGCATTTAGTTGCAAGTTGCTCCAGTGAAAGGGGGCGCACATGGGTAGAAGACTACATTTCCATGCACTTCAATTGCATGCAATTCTAATGGAGCCAAAACAGTAATTTATGGCCAAACAAGACATTAAATATAAGACTTTGCTCTTTAGAATGCTCTGTGTTGCCCCTCACAATACAGCAGCTGCATAAAATAATATGCGTCTGAGTTTGCAGGGCAGGAATAAGGGTAAGTAAGGTTTGTCCTGGACCTCCACACTGGGTGGGGCTCCTTTGGAACAAGTATAAACTGCATAGGGTAGCACTAGTATTCTTGTATTTTATGTATGTATTAGTATTTAATGCAGGGATATTCTGCAAGGGCTGATTTTAGGGTATTTAATGCCGGGATATTCTGCCAGGGCTGATTTTAGGGTAGATACTGCCCCCAACCCAGGAAGAGGCCCCACAGCCAGAAATGTCAATTTGTCATTCTGCAAGGAAGTTGTTAATTGTTTGCTAGGGAGACAATATAGGCACACACTCCCAGTCAGTTTCAAAGCCCCATAACCTGTATTATTGTCTACATGATGCTTTATGTAAACAGGATTTTCCCCTTAGGCCCTTTCTCCATAGAGAAAAAAGGAGCACAGGGAATGCAGCAGCAGTCTATTTACTGAGAAATTATTCCATTGCCTGAAATACAGGCAGAAGTACTGTCTCCAACAGGGGAATGAGAGCATAGGCGCCACATCTTTGTAAGCTTGCTCTGTGATAAGGGGTGTTAAGCTCCAAAGAGATAACTTGCTCAGCAATGAAATCACCGCACAGCTGTCTGTCTCAGACTCCTCGGCCCTTGGATTTTAGTTTGGCTCAAGAGCCCACTCCCCATCCCAATGCCACCCTGCTCTGTTACATTCCATCTTGGAGACTTCTGTCCACACCTTTCAGCACTCAAGAGGTGACAATGTACAAAGAGAAAAGGCAATTAGCAGTATGTTAGTTTCACAGAGCATGGATGTGTGTAAATATTTAGTCAAACACATCAAACGCCATAAACAGTCTCAGCAAACTGGCATCAATTTGCTCAGCTAGAAAAATCTCAAGCTTGCCAAAACTTGTATTAGCAACTGTCCAGACTTTCAAGATCAGTGCCATGATGGGTTCCAGTTGTAAGTAAAGGGAGTTTGTAGCCTGCAAATAACCCATACTGGGATACAAAAATTGATTGCTACAACTTGCAGATCAGTCCACAAGGTGCACACACAATTAAGATCACATTGGTTAGACAAACACTGGCCAAATATACATGCATATTGTATATCTTTCTGTTAGTGCTCCTTAAGCAATGTTGGCATATCGGCTCCTTTTACTGATGTCTTTGCATGAAATCTCCTGTGAAAAATGCAGCCCCCCTAAGGGCTATGCCACACAAGATGATTTAATCACTTTTACTCAGAGAACTATCACATGCCAGAGGGCAATTTGTTGAGCTGCCATTTTACTCTCCCCTTTCAGTACAGACCTCTGTATTTCACAGGAACGCTATCTTGTAGTCCAAGAACATCTTGAACATTTCTGTTCCATACAAACATAAATCCTTCAGCTAGATAATCCTACTCTGGACATCCGTAGCACCCATAAATAGCTTACTTGTAATGTTACTTACTGATTATGGTGGAAATGACCTAAGGTGATTCTCAGCACCCTAGCAGCACTAGGTTCCAAGTGTGGGGACAAAACACCCTATGTACTATTGCCCTTGCAGAGACTAAAAAGTAGGACAAATTACATTCTGTAAATGTGAATATGTGAAGTTACATTCTGTAAATGTTAATATGGATAGAATTTTAAAAGTGATATATTTTATAGAGGTTGTTCAGATGACTGAAACTGATCTGCCATGTAATGTAGATGTTGCCCCCCCCCCCCCCCCCAGCAGCCGATCAGCAGAACAATGGGAAGGGAGCAAGACAGCAGCTCTCAGTAGGTATCAGAATAGCACTCAATAGTAAGAAATCCAAGTCCGGCTTGGGACTCCTCCAGTTACATGGGGGTAGGAGAAACAATAGGTTACCTGAAAGCAGTTCCAATGTGTGGTGCTGGCTTCTTCTGAAAGCTCAGACTCAGGCACAATGCACTGAGATGGCGCCTACACACCAATATTACAGCTAAAAAAATACATTGGTTGGTAAAGAATAAAGAAGTAAAGAATACAATTTTAAATGGTAGAGTGAATTATTTGCTATGTAGGAACTGTAATTTAGAAATAAAAGTACACCATACAAATCATAACAGAATCCCTTTAAACCCTCCAATCCAGTACTCATTTTATATTACTGGAATCACATTGACCCCTTGGTTTCTCCGCTTATGCCTCCCTGGTCTCTAACATCTAATTTTCTATGATTTGTTTTGCCAGAACCCTTACTTTATATTCCATGAAATGTATACATGGTGCCTACATTATTTCGAGACCTAGGAAAGAACCCATTCCACTTATTATTTATATTCCTGCCATATGAGTATTTTTATATATCCCGCTAGAGAGTTCATCACCAGGAATCTGTGACACATTTATGGCTGAGGAGAGGCAGATCTATGGGGATTTGGAGAGATTAGTGAGAATGACACAATATTACAGAGGTATTATTATAATGGGTTTTGTTCTGCAGCGATGTGCCAGCACTCGTTAAATAGGTCTTTATCTAGCTCCACCATAGCAATGGATGAATAGGACATTTTCTTTCTAATCTCACCCTAATCCAATGCAGCTGAGACCAGACAGAATTCCTGTTTGCTACACAATTTAAAAAGTTGGAAGAGAGGGTATATATCCCACGGTCAACAAAATATCTTACTAATTGTGCCATGAAGTTTCCACATACATTAACAGATTCACTGGCTTTCTTCTGTATAGATTTGCTAAAATAATAATGTAAAGACATCAGTGGAGACCCATTTCCTAGCATTTCTTGCACTGACAATAAAGGAATGTATTTAACCACAACACAAGACTTTCTTTAGTGCAGCTAAATCACTAACGTGGTGAGGCCTGAGGGGTCATTTACAAACACAGCCGTGAGTATAGTCGTATAAAAATGTTTGCAGATGTTTTGCTCATTGATATTATTTGTTAAAGGTACTTGCATCCAAACACACATTGTACTAAGTGCCACCATGTCCATCCTGCCTCTTCTGCTGAATCTCGTACCAAGCCCGGAGCTGTCCCCAAATGAAACATGGCCATAACTGAAGGGTTCCCACAGGGCAAGTCCAGACTGAGATTCAAAATAAACCCTGGCATTTAGTACACAGAGGCCCAAACAGACCCCCACAGGCCCAATAAATAGTGACTGTCTATGGCATGTTACAGCACCCCCTCTGGCAGACATGTACAAATAGAATCATACACTAATGTAATTTAGTGCAAAAAGTGCCACAACTTGCATCTGATTGCAACCACATTCACTACTTTGTTTTGCCAAATTGTGTGCACCTTTCCTAATGCCCACAATCACACTGGAATTATGGGGAAAATGTTGCATTTAAGGTAAAACATTCACTTTGCAGACTTGTAACTGAGCATTCTGGAGTTGCAGGAACAATTTTTCATACCAGGGACATAACACTAGGCTGAGGGGTCATTTATTAGTCAGTGATTTCCCTGATAGGACAAAGGGATGTCTGTTCTATTCAGTTGTCTGGAATGTTAGGTTGTGGGAGCACATTAAAAAATGTTTAATATCTAAAATATATAGGAATTATTACTTACCTATTATCCCCTATTTGGCAGAGAAGAGCCCACACGCTACTAGTGACCAATGCAGACAGGCCCGGACTGGCAATCTGTGAGTTCTGGCAAGTGCCAGAGAGACTGCTGTAAGATGCCATAGACAGTGACTATTTATTGGGCTGGAGGGGGCTGTTTGGGCCTCTTTATACCTGAAATGCCAGGGCCTAATTTGAATCTCAGTCTGGGCCTGCCTTGAGGATGGTTTGAAGAAATAGAATTCTTTCTTATTGGTGCTAGTGAAAATATACAAAGCAATGCTATGGTTCAGATTTATAGGATTCATAAATTAGTTAATATGAATATATTTACTTTTTTGTTATGTCTCCACTACAATGAATAATTTATTAACAAATTTAGCAACAAAACCCTTGGCGCATGTTAGATGTTTAATGGCAAAGCAATTAACTAAGCAATATATAATAACATACATATATATATTTATTGAAGGGGAAATATGCCCCATGGTAATTCTTTTCTACCTTTCTTAAAGGAAAACTATACCCCCAAACAATGTAGGTCTTTATATATTGCATAAACAAGCTCATATGTTAAACCCTGCTTCATCTAAATAAACCATTTTCATAAAAATATACTTTTTTAGTATAGGTATGGGATCCGTTTTCTGGAAACCCATTATCCAGAAAGCTCCAAATTCCAGAAAGCCTTTCTCCCATAGACTCCATTTAAATCAAATAATTCAGATTTTTAAAATTGATTACTTTTTTCTCTGTAATAATAAAACAGCACCTTTTATTTGGCCCCAACTAAGATATAATTAATCCTTACTGGAAGCAAAACAAACCTGTTGGGTTTAGTTTTATTGATTTTTCCTTTAAGGTGGACATACACGTACCAAATTGCAGGAAAGTTGTTCCATGCAGGAAATTTGTTCCCTCCATTGATGTTCAGGGCTGAATTGTCAGATGTGGAGATAGAAACAATATGTATTCTACCTGACGATTCATCTCTAACTGCAGATTTTGCTTGGGCGCCTTCAACAGCACAAGATCAAAATCTTTTGTCCCGCCCGATCGATGAGACGACCGATATCCAAAGCTTTTGCGATACTGGTGGTCTCGTTGATCCGCCATTGGCACAGTTAAAATTTTTCTGTAAATCATAAAAAACTGCTTGTACCATTATAATTTGTAAGATTATCATTGTGTATGATGGGCCATTCTACCCCTACCTCCTGCAGGGTGTGTCCACCGGCACTTGTGTGTGAAAATAAAGGAAATATGGATTGAATGTATTGATTCAGAAACTGGATAAAACACATTAAAAGAACAGCCTAACAAAAGAAGTAGGGTAGAAATGTTGTACATTATGTTTTGGGTTTCTGAAGAGGGAGCCATAAAAATAGATGTTAGAAAGTTCGTAAAATGTCTAACATGCAGATCTCAAAGTATAAGCAAGAAAATTGGGTTAGAAAAGAAGATAGAATGCCAAAGTGGAACCTTGGGGGGTGGACTCCATTCTGCAACCTTTCCTTAGTACATTTCTTGCTAATATTACTCTTTATAATAGCAATTTATAAACAATAACAATGATGCAATCCAATGTCTAATATAAAATTGAGGTGGTAAGGTTAATATACAAACTGAAAGGCATAGTAAAAAACGTGCCATTTTTTCCAATTTGCACCCTGCCATTCAGCTGCAATGATTGGCCGCATGTCTCAACATATTTTGAAGCACAGAGATTTGCATCTGCATTAGGCAGAGCTTTATTCATGAGGGGCTTTATTCAGCCACGTACGTTTGGGAAGGTTAGTGGATGCAGATGGTAAGAACAGGGCAGGCCTGCGCCCACCAATGCTGCACTCTCTACCTCATGTGGATAAAATGTAAGCCACTTATACCCTTAATGGGACTGCACTAGGCAAATCCATAATGGAGAAGGACCTTGGAGTCCTTGTAGATAATAAACTTGGCTGTAGCAAGCAATGCCAGGCAGCAGCTGCAAGGGCAAACAGGGTTTTGAGCTGTATAAAAAGGGGTATAGATTCACGGGAGGAGGGGGTTATTCTTCCCCTTTACAGAGCGCTGGTAAGGCCCCATCTAGAATATGTTGTTGAGTTTTGGTCTCCAGTGCTCAAACGGGACATTATTGAGTTAGAGAGGGTCCAGAGAAGGGCAACTAAAGGTTATGGAAAGGGTAAAGGGTATGGAAAGTCTCAGTTATGGAGAAAGACTGGCCAAGTTGGGTCTGTTTACACTGGAGAAGAGGCGCGTAAGAGGTGACATGATAACTATGTATAAATATATAAGGGCATCATATAATAACCTTTCTAATGTTTTATTTACCAGTAGGTCCTTCCAACGGACACGAGGGCACCCACTTCGTTTAGAAGAAGGGAGGTTCCGTTTAAATATTCGGAAAGGATTTTTTACAGTGAGAGCTGTGAAGTTCTGGAATTCCCTCCCCGAATCAGTCGTGCTGGCTGATACATTATATAGCTTTAAGAAGGGGCTGGATGGATTCTTAGCAAGTGAGGGAATACAGGGTTATGGGAGATAGCTCTTAGTACAAGTTGATCCAGGGACTGGTCCAATTGCCATCTTGGAGTCAGGAAGGAATTTTTTCCCCTCTGTGGCAAATTAGAGAGGCTTCAGATGGGGTTTTTTGCCTTCCTCTGTATCAACTAGTAGTTAGGCAGGTTATATATAGGCATTATGGTTGAACGTGATGGACGTATGTCTTTTTTCAACCCAACTTACTATGTTACTATGTTACTATGCTAATGTGGCGTGATGTACTGACAAGCTTGAATCTTGCCTCAGGCAACAGCACTAAGTGGGGTACCGGGGAGAAAAGAAACCACTCCTGGTAACTTTAAGAGCCAAAAATCTGATTTTTAAATTGGAATTGTGTCTCTTCTAGTGCAGAAAACACAATTGCACTCTCTGCACTAGAGATGCAGCCCCTCTTTGCCCTCCTCCAGCACTGAAAGCATGGGGGGACAAGGAGGGTGACATTGAAAAGGCCACCTGTGGGCCAAACCACCCAGACCCAAACCAAAGCACTGATGTTCCCCCAATACCCTCCCTTGATTGTGGTGAAGTATAAGGTACGCATGCTTGGGGGGGGGGAGTTGGGAGGTCATTTGACAGGGGCCCATAGGGGTGGGGGGGTCCCTAGGGGGGTAGCTCCAGTCTGACGCTGGTTCTGCCTGTGATATGGAGCTGTACACCATTGAATGTATGAGCGTGCCCCCATGTAAATCAAGGTGCTGACATGTTGCCTGTATAACACAACAGCCAAGGATAACAGAAATGGATCAAACAAATTCACAAAGGCAAACTTGAGTCTGCTATAGAATCTATCAAGTCTGATTGAGACCTTAAATAGTCTATGGAAACTCTACTGTAGCTGTGCACTTTGCTGGAGAAACATATTTTTTCTCCTAAGCTTCTCTCCTGAGCTCAGTTAACTGTTACAGTGCTCAATCCAAGCAGGACTTTTTCTGCCTGTGTAAGCCTGCATTCTTCCTTCAGATTTAAATGTCACTGATGATGTCAGAGGGCCACGGGGTAAAAACTGCTATTTGTTTTAAGAAAATGTGATGGTGCTGGCGAACGGAGGTGATATATGCAATACAAATGGTGTGGTTTGGGTGGGGGTGCCCATCAGTCTGTTTGTTGTTTGTGACTCTGTAGCTAAAATTATGTATCTCTTTGCTGTTAGCAGAAGAGGTTTAGGGATTTAGTTCTTCCACACTTAAAGGGGCAATATTAAATAGACTTTGTTAAAAAGTTTCCATAAATTTCCCTTTATTGAATAAAAAGGAAAATGCTGAGCCATACTAATCTAGCAGAGCAGCCCTCAAACCTAATTATTCTTGATTTTCTACACTGCACTGTATCTTATTCTGGCTTGATTATAATGTTTAAAAAATAAATCCAGGATATGGTCAGAGAGTGAACAAGAGACATAAGGGCACATTAAAAGCTCATCCAACCATCTTCAAATACAAATGGGCATCAAGAAAACGGAAGTAATGGGAATAAATTATTGATTGCAAAATGAAAAGGCTTTAAATGGTATTACTGAGGTAATTTCATTGCAAGCAAACAGAATGCTGGGAGTAAATGCATTCTGATTTGTAATTAAATGTCTCAGAAATGCAAGATTCAAGTCTACAGCGTTAATGGAGAAAGGATATAACTACCTAATAATCAGGGCTTAAATTGTTCTATCTAAGATTATGGCTGAGTTCTCCTGTGGGCATATAAACTCTAAAGCAGCTGTAGAGTCACTGAGCCTGTAAAACTGCCCTGTCATCATATTGTCAAAATATATGCAGTGAAGCTTTGTTGCTGGTACACTGAGCTCCCCCCGCCTATAGGAAATGCTGCTTCAAGCACCAGTCATTTCTGGTGCGCCAACCTTGTTTGCATTTGGAAGGGGGGCACCTCATTGCCTGTGTGTTAAGGAACCCTCTGGTCTAGAACCAGGAACCCTGTGTATACTGGCTGCTGCTCCTCAAGGTTGAGTCACAGGCGGCACTGTGGTTTTGGTCAGTGCCTGGCAGTAGTCACTGGATGACGCTGTGATCCAGCTGCAGGCAACAGACCAATAAAGTGGAAATTTAAACCTTTCAATACCATGGCTGGATCACTGTGCTTTTGCCTTGACTAAGCTGCCCAAGTATCCTGTTCCTGTATCCTGAGTATGTAAGTTGTTCCTGCCCCATCCTTGTTCCCCAATATCTGACTACTTGCTTTTGATGCTTGGCTGTTATCTGGATTGTGTGCATCCTTCCCTGACCTTCTGCCTGTTCAGGAAATCCTTTTGATTGCTGCCTGCCTTGACCTTGTGCTCAAACTTGGACTTGTTTTGATTGCCGCCTTCCCAGACCAATGGAGTGGAAAGGAGGGCTTGTTTTTATTTTTTATTTTATTTTTTTCTGTTTAAATACATAAACATATGTTTGGTAGGGAATACACAGTATGTAACAGTATGTATGCTACCATGCTTATTTCTAAGCCTAAACTCTCAACATACATAACTAGTAAGGAATCTGCAAATTTCTCCATTTCTAAACTCTGCCTTTATTGCACACACTAATCACCACATAACTTGGTTGAAAATTTTTGATGTCACTTCTTACAATAAACAAACTGAATTGGACACGGGCAATGAATGTATCTTTCTTCCTGTCTCAATGCATTGCCCAAGGTTTTCATTTTTTAAATTAGAAAATAGGAGCTTATGAGATAGCAAAATCAACATTAAAACAGCTATATTCAAGGTCAATGCAATGATTCACATAGAGTTGCCTTGGGGGCTTTTGTTGACAGTCTACCTGTTGCAGCCAGGCTCACTGTGTAGTTTGCTTCTCATTTTACTTACCTAGATCTGATACTGTCAATGCAATGGCAAAACTCGCTTTCAATAAGGCCCTATCTTATTTATTTAGTGTTAAAGTAATGGATTTCCTAAAGTCCAGCATGATTTCTACATAAGCATAATTCAGCTAATAATAGAGTTCAACTCTTTCAATAATGCAAGGGCTCACACCAGTTGGGGGGAATATATGTTCCCATTAAAGCTATCCGGACACTGGCAGTCTCTATCAGACTCTACAGAGAGTTAAAGCGTTAGAGAGGAAATACATAAAGGGGGAATCAGGACCCCAATTTTAAAACTATTCTACCCACATACACAAATCATTAGCAACATACACCTCCCATAGTGGTCTTAATTCAAAATTATTTTTAATGGTCTGCATATGTTACTTTTTAAAATACAGCTTACATGCTAAAAGTCTTTTAAATGAGAATTAAAATGCTTTGCCACTTACTTGTAGAAATCATCATTAAATCTGGCTCTTAGGGTGGTATGTAATGAAATGCAAGAAGCTGTTTGCAAGACACTAATTGTTTAGGAATAAAGGATTGCCTGTAAATGTGCCATATAGTACAACAATTACCTCTCCTGGCAGTGGGGGTAAATTACCGCACAAACATCAAATGTTGTTCCTGTACAGTTATGTCCCTCTGGCATAAGGGTTGTGACACGGGGAGATTAGTCGTGCCATGACATATCTCGAGGGCGACTAATCTCCCGGAAATGCTATCCCACCGGCGAGAATGTAAATCGCTGGTGGGATGGCATACGCAGTGGCGCAATTTGCTGAAGTCGCTGAAGTTGCCTTGGGGGCCTCCTGTCTGCTTGATCAGTCAACTTGGTAAAGCACATGGCTGGCAAGGTTTACTCGTTGATGCGGTCCTCTCCCCAATGTCCTACTTCCCGTCAATGTGATTCCGTCGCTTGGGGTCAGTCGTCACAATCATAAACAATCATATCAATCCAATTTTGCCCACTTTTAGCTGGCAACCTCTCCAAACAAGCGGACCATTCAGTGTATGGCTAGCTTTAGTTAGGCACTGTGTTCTCTGGAGTGCCTGATATATATATATATATATAACATAATAAGCAGGTGATGTTTCAGTTGCCAAGGTGAATTAACCCATAGAGCCCAATTAAATGTTGCCCTGCGGTGCACAGATTATTAAATTACAACAAAACTTTGTACTGACTTTAAATACGCAAGCTCGCGTTAATCACACTGTGAAAGAACTCTCTTTAATATAAAGATCACATTTTCCAACTATTCATTATTGCTTAAGCCCCCCATTCCCTTAATTAATTTGGTTTCACGTTGCTAAATGTGTTCTAGCTGCCATATGCCTTTCTTATAGATGATTCCTCCTGTACTCTGCTGTACACACAGAGGCATAATTATGTTGGCTTCCCTTGAATTCCTGTATTTTATGCAAGGTAACATTTTAGTTACTATAGCAGTGTCTCTTGCTTGGAATACCAAGTTAGCTATCTGCTATTAAATGGCAATCCATTTCATTTACCATATTGTTTTGCTTAGATTGACGGCTACACTCATTTGCATGAGATAATATTATGTGCATTGCTTTTGTTGGGGTTAAATGAATCATCCTTGGGATATATACAGTTTATATATCTATATATGTTTTGCCATCGCTGCTTGGGGTGAATAGTAGCTACAGTTTTGTTGATACAGCCACACACATAGTTACATAGGGTTGAAAAAAGACCCTAAAGAGTCCATCAAGTTAAACCCTTCCAAGTAAACCCAGCACACACAACCTATACCTACCAATCTATACTATCACATACAGAAACTATATATACAACCACTGATACTAACTGTAGATATTAGTATCACAATAGCCTTGGATATTCTGATTGTTCAAGAACTCATCCAGGCCCCTCTTTAAGGCATTAACAGAATCTGCCATTACCACATCACTAGGAAGGGCATTCCCCAACCTCACTGCCCTCACCGTGAAAAACCCCTACGCTGCTTCAAATGGAAGCTCCGTTCCTCTAATCTAAAGGGGTGACCTCTGGTGCGTTGATCACTTTTATGGGAAAAAAGAACATCCCCAACTGCCTATAATCCCCTCTAATGTACTTGTACAGAGTAATCATGTCCCCTCGCAAGTGCCTCTTTTTGAGAGTAAACAACCCGAACTTCTACAGTCTCACCTCATAGCTTAAATCTTCCATCCCCTTTACCAGTTTAGTTGCAGTCTCTGCACTTTCTCCAGCTCATTAATATCCTTCTTAAGGACTGGAGCCCAAAACTGCACTGCATACTCAAGGTGAGGCCTTACCAGGGACCTATAAAAAGGCAAAATTATGTTCTCATTCCTTGAGTCAATGCCCTTTTTTATACAAGACAGCACTTTATTTGCTTTAGTAGCCACAGAATGACACTGCCTGGAATTAGACAACTTGTTATCAACAAAAACCCCCAGATCCTTCTCCATTAAGGATACCCCCAACAAACTACCATTTAATAGATAGTTCGCGTTTATATTATTTCTACCAAAATGCATAAATTTGCACTTGTCCACATTGAACCTCATTTTCCAGTTTGCTGCCCAGTTTTCCAATTTTGTCAAATCACCCTGCAAAGTGGCAGCATCCTGCATGGAACTTACTCTCATCCCTTTGCTAAAGCTGTGGAAAGCAGCCTTTAAACATTTCCATGATTCCTATATGTCTGGGACAAAAGGCATGTAGCGTTATCCATCATCTGTATAACAGTTGGCTTTGTCAGGAGCCAATTAACCCTCCTGTATGTTTCTGGAGTGTGGGAGGAAACTAGAGTGCCTGCTGTAGACCCATACAAGGGAAGAACATACAAACTCCTTACAGATAGTCTGGAATCCAACCTAGGGCCCCAGGATTGTATCCAAGTCCCATGTGCATTGTATATTATATATGTATTTTTTAGCAATGCATGTATCATGTATGGTGGATTTGATACTGTGTATTTATTATAGATTGAGTAAAATATAATAGATTTGGGAACACTCAATTTTGATTTTACTGTTCATTTTTTTACTTATATCATGGATGGATGAAATTATTTATGTACAGGTATAGGACCTGTTATTCAGAATGCTCAGGAACTGGGGTTGTCCAGATATCTATCTGTACTTTGTATCACCATATCTTTAGTTTCTTAGGCGTCTGGGTAACAGATCCCATATATATTTATTAATTTGTTAATTATGTGTTCATTGTGAATTTTGTGGATTTATTTATTAATTATTATGAATTTGTGTATTTAGTGAATTGTGAGGGATTATAAGTATTTAGGAGGCATGCTTTTACAAAGAACGATAAGGTATTGAAACTGTCTTATTCTGAGAGAAAAAAGGGTTAACATTTTGTGATGTAATTGAAAGGAGGGTGTGGTTTTGGTGTTCCTTCCTTTTTATAATTTGGAAAGTTACTTAGATGTTTTATGCTTATGAATAAGTCTGGTGCAAGTCTGCCCCACAATTGCAATGTAGCAATGTTAACCACTGAGCTATTTTCCTGCTTCTAACCTGCAAGTGAAAATGATATAACTGCATAACTGTATCCCAGTGTAAGGCCAACTTTATTAAATAGCTAGTGTATGGATCATGTCGGTTCTGACAAAGGCTTCACGTAAAGTGATACATATTCTATGGGAGGGAAAACAACAATAGAGTTGTTTTCAATGGCATTTACTTTAATTTACGTGCAGATTTTTCACGCATTTGTAGCCTTCAGATAAAACTTGCTTAATAATTAATCCGAGTATCATTACTGACAGAAATAGTGGCATGTCCTTTTATAATGTCTGCCTCCTGTATAAGAGCATTAGCTGTGCTGCCTTTTTCTCAGTGCAGTATGCCCATTTAGCTGACTCACTATTAGAAGAAGGGGAAGGCATGGATAAAGGCCATATGAGAAACTTCTGCTCCACGCTAACACTTTCCTTTAAAAACTCCATATTTATTTTGTATATACAGGTATGGGACCCATTATCCAGAATGCTCGGGACCTGGGGTTTTCCAGATAAGGGGTCTTTCCATATATCAGATCTCCTACCTAAAGTCTACTAAAACATTATTTAAACAGTAATTAAACCCAATAGGATCGTTTTACCTCCAATAAAGATTAATTGTATCTTAGTTGGGATCAAGTACAGGTATGGGACATGTTATCCAGAATGCTTGGGACCTGGGGTTTTTCAGATAAGGGATCTTTCCGTAATTTGGATCTCCATAACCTATATCTGCTAAAAATCATTTAAATATTGAATAAACCCAATAGGCTTGTTTTGCCTCCAGTAAGGATAAATTATATTTTAGTTGGGATCAAGTACAAGGTACTGTTTTATCGATACAGAGAAAAAGTAAATCTTTTTTTAAAATTAGAATTATTTGCTTATATTGGAGTCTATGGGAGATGGCCTTTCCGTATTCAGAACTTTCTGGATAATGGGTTTCCAGATAAGGGGTCTGATACCTGTACCAAAAAATAACATTTAAGTATCCATAATTCTATCTCTCCTAGCCAGAACCCACTTCTCTCTAAAACACTCCAAACTAAAGCATAAGGGCTTTTTTTTAATTTTCTGAGATAAGGAAAAAAACTAACATTTGCAATAACACTAGATATTTGGGTACTTTTCTCTGTTAGCCGGTGGTCTACAGTGATCTGGTACCTTTTGTTTCCCTTCCAGTGTAAATGCACAAAAATACTGTCAGTGCAGATCCATAAAAGTGTCACACTATGCAGCAAGCATTCATGTAGCACATTTGCCTAAAAACCCTTTTTGTAGAAAACAGCTCCTTCAAATTTGCCTTGGCTTCATAAACATAATGTGAAGCCAAATGAATAATTAACATCCGCTGATAATTTGCTGTTATGTATGATAGTGAAGTAGCCCGAGTCACTTAACCCTGCTGCAGGAGCATATGGGCAGCAGAAATTTAATATGCTTCATGTTTATGAAAGTTGAAGCAGAAACGTGGATGGATATAGTGCGAGAAAGAGGTCTTAATTCATTAAGCAGGGAAGCTTTCATGGAAAATGTATTGTATGGGCAAGTATATAGTGAAGCAAGGGTTATGGGAGGGAAGCCACAAAAGAGCACATAAAAAACATGGATTGAAGTGGCCAATGATCTTCCAAACAGGCACAGTGTGGAATGCTTTTTGCTAATCCCCAACCCATACCCTTTAATTCTATATGGGGCCCATTCGCTGCACAATTGTCTATACCTCAAGTGGGTGCCACAGATTACCTTTGGGATTAATACACTGCTTCCCCTCAATTTAACAAGAATAGTTCTTAATTATACAAAATGTATTTTAATCACTTAGATTGTAAGCTCTACGGGGCAGGGACCTCCTTCCTACTGTGTCTCATACCACATGGCACTTATATACATATATATATTTATTGTATTTATTTATTATATCACTTGTCCTCCCTGTGTGTAATTTTGAATTCTGTAAGACTGTACAGCGCTGCGTACCCTTGTGGCGCTTTATAAAGTTATACATACATACATACATACATAATGAATTCCAGTCTATAATTAAAGGGAATACCTCCCCAAAGTACAAGCAGAGTTTTGTCAGATGAGAAATTTGCATTTTTTTCTCCAATGAACATTAGTTCCCCTGTAGGCATCCATTCTGACCATTTATTAAGCCTAAATTGCTAATTCATTGAAACTGTTTGGGATAGAATGGTTCTCTCAGATTTTTTATAAGAAAATCAAAAGGAAAAGCTTAGAAATTCTTTAGTAAGAATTCAAGAAAACGTGAGTCAAGAAAAGATCTCAATGTCAAGGTCAATACAAAATAACTGACTTCTTATGAATGTGATAATATCTAGACCAACCAGTGGGAAAAACCATTTTTTGTCATCTTAACTAATGTAAATATGCTTCAAAATGTTTGACATCAGACTGTCAAGGTTGGGGTTGTTTTCTCTGGAAAAAAGACACTTGTGAGGGAACATGATTACTCTATACAAGTACATTAGAGGGGATTATAGGCAGATGGGGGGGGGGGGGGGATGTTCTTTTTTCCCATAAAAACAATCAACGCACCAGAGGCCCCCCCTTTAGATTAGAGGAACGGAGCTTCCATTTGAAGCAGCGTAGGTGGTTTTTTCATGGTGAGGGCAGTGAGGTTGTATCCTCATACTCACAGAAGGATGAAAATAAGGAGACATCAGACAGTATTATCAAACCTCAGGGTATTAATTAATGTACATTCCCTGGCTCCATGCTTTATTATATAGTTACATAGTTCAGCTGGGTAGAAAAAAGACCCCCTTATTAATATTTAATTCTGTGCAAGAGCATACATTTAAAAACATTAGGGTTTTTAGTTTCAACTTTGTAATTATAAAGTTGACAAGCCACCATACCACATCAAGGTAAACCCCATATGGTGGTCCTTACCTCTGGTATCACCCTGTTGGTTTAAGTTCATGGGAGAAGTGTCTTCTGACTGACGCACTGGTCTCACAGGTTGATCCTCCCCCACTGTAGCTTTAATAGAGGACAGATCTTCTTCGTTGGCTTGATATAGAGACCCAAAGTACAGACCAGAACATGTAAGTTATGAAATAATACAGTAACAAGTACATAGAAGTCTCCAGATTCTATGTTTGGTCACATCTCTGGGAGTGCCAACTGTGTCTGTTCTTGATGTCTCATATAAAATGAGTGTGTGCTACACAATGGAAATCCAGCACTTTGTAGCTCCAGGTGCATGCTGGGCCCTCTGCCTGGGTAAAGTAATGCAATAAAATTAAAAAAGCAGCACTCTGGTTATTTTGAAAAGTGATGACTTCACTTAAGTGCCAAAGGCCAAGCTTGATATAGGGCTGGATTGAAGCCCAAAACGATGATATTAATTCTATTGATGTCTCAATATTTTTGGTTATCCTCTCTCCATGGTTCTGTTTTCACCTGTGCTCCTCCCTCTAACTGTAGTGTAGCCTTCTGAGTGCGCTTGCATTACACTTATTTTTTGCTGGACTGTTCTGGGAGTGCCGACTCTCTGGGCTGTGCACCAAGAAAGGTCTTCTAGGCATTCTGTCCTGCTGTGCGATGACTGTGGGAATCGTAATGCTGCTGGCAACTTAATACAGAGCATGCGGCACCAAGCAGTTTGGAGCTCATTGGGCCGGTTACAGTCTGTAAAGCTGGAGCTTTAGGACTGCAACCTGGCACATCCCTTTAGTGAATCAGGAGACCCCTGCCAACAATGGTCTTCACCGATGCCCTTTTGGGGCCCCAGAACTTTATTCTGCAGCGATGACAGGAAACTTAAAGATAATAACCAAAGAGTAGTACAGTCAAGGGTCACGCTAAATCTGTAACTGTAGTCTCCAAACTTCTCCATTGGAAGTCAGTTGATACCAATCTTCCATTGTGAGATTTTCTGCCAATAGTAGAGTACTGACAGGCAAAATTATAGAGCCCAGAACGCCATCATTTTCATTGCCCTGCACCCACCTACCACGGTTAAAAGGAACACTTAAGGTAGCGATCCACAACCTTTTATACCCGCGAGCCACATTCAAATGGAAAAAGTATTGGGGAGCAACACAAGCATGCAAAAAGTTTCTGGGGGAGCAAATAAGAGCTATAATTAGCTATTTGGTAGCCCTTATGTGAACCTTGTGGTAGGTCTGTTTGGCTTTACACTGGGTTTTATGCAACCAAATCTTGCCCCCAAGCCAGAAATTAATAAATGGGCACCTACTTTGAGGTCCCTGGGAGCAAAATCCAAGGGGTTGGGGAGCAACATGTTACTCACGAACCACTGGTTAGGAATTACTGCCTTACGGGGTCAGAAGAATTGTTAAGAAACGCTATTCAAGTTAAAAAGTAGGTCTGTGTCATTTATAAAATAGTACAGCACTCGACACTCTGGCATCTCCTAAATCTATGTCTGCTGTTGTCCTTGGGTCTGCAAACTGTCTTTCATGCTGTCCTTGATATCTCAGCTTGAATGCTGTTACAGTCTGGGGTGCAGTGGGACTGTTACAGTGTGTAAAGCAGGAGCACTGGAACTGCAATCTGGCACATACCTTTAGTGAATCAGGAGACCCCTGCCAACATCGGTCTTCACCAACTCCTTTTTGGGTGGCCATCATTTTCATTTCAGTACCTACCCTGTTCTTTAGAATGACCCCCCCCCCACCTACCCGCCAACCCTGGGGTGTCAGCAGAATAGTTTAGGAAGTGCTACTCAAGTTGGACAGTAAGTCTGTGTTATTTATAAAATAATATAGCAAGGTAATATTTTCCGCAAATAGTAGGGTACAGACAAGCAAGGTTATAGAGCCCAGGAGGCCATCATTTTCGTTACCCTGCCTACCCTGCTGTCCAGAATGACCCCCCTACACCACCACCACTGTGAAAGGAACCCTTAAGGTGTCAGATGAAAAGCTTAGGAAGTGCTACTCAAGTTGAACAGTAGGTCTGTACAGCACTGAACACCCTGAGGTCTCCTGACTACTATTGTCCTTGGGTGTGCAGGCTGTCTATCCTCCTGTCCCTGATTTCACATGAGGGTGCAGCACCAAGCATAAGAGCAAGCACAAATCCAGCCATATGAGAGTGCAGGATGCCTGATGCATCTCATTATGAGGATTCCTGATCAAGAAGGTGAATGTTTCCTGTTTGCAGAGGGTTCTCTCTGCTGAAGCCTCTTAGACATGAGCGTTCTCTCTGGAACTATGGGACCTGCTGATGGCTTTCCAGTAGAAACAAAAGAGCTTAAATGCTCTTACAGTCTGGTGCCCAGTGAGACTGTTAAAGTCTGTAAAACAGGAGCCCTGGGAATGCTCCTGGCACCTCTGTTTTCTGATGGTACCACAGAGACCTTAGCCGCACACCCTAGCTCTCCAAACCTGTATGCCCGGTGCACACTGCTGGAGGGATCGGCACCCTCCAAAAATGGTGCAACAACAAAAAAAGCAAATGGCACTCAGGGCTTCAAACAAGGGAAAAAAACCCTTAAAGTATTTTTATTGCGGAGGTGCAACGTTTCGGGGCAACGTGACCCCCGATAAAGGGGTCACGTTGCCCCGAAACGTTGCACCTCCGCAATAAAAATACTTTAAGGGTTTTTTTCCCTTGTTTGAAGCCCTGAGTGCCATTTGCTTTTTTTGTTGTTGCACCTCTGTTTTCTGAATCAGGAGAACCCTGACACCCTTTTTGGTGTTGGAGGCCATCTTTTCATTTCCCTGCCTATCCTGCCATTCAGAGTTACCCCACCCACCACTGTTGAAAGGAACCCTTGGGGGTCAGTTAAATAGTTTAGGAAGTGCTACTCAAGTTGAATAGTAAGTCTGTGTTATTTATAAAATAGGTTGCCTTTGTTGCCTTTGAGAAGGGTGACAGGTAGTGACCAAACAACTAGGGGACCTTGACTACCTTGACCCCCACCCCAGACTTTTACAGCGGGATGGGGAAAATTCCATGCAGGATTGCTGAATAATGTTTGTACAAATGAAAGTGACTAATGGTGAGGTGAGTAATAATTAGGGCAGAAGAAAGGATTTTAGTTTGGCAAAGAAGTGCTAGAGAGAATGCAGAGCCCATTGGCATGCATTGCCTGTATATGTTACATTCATCTGACATGTACAGCTGTATGTATTTTCATATTCTCTTGATGCAGTCACAATCAGCAATAGTGCCAACACACACACTGAGATACACACACACACTGAGATACACATACATACATACATACATACATACAAACACACACTGAGATTCTTTTTTTTTTTTCCAATTTTTTTCAATGTTTTTTTTTTGAAGTAAGGGGGTACAAAAAAGGAAGGGGTGGGAAGGGATTCTTTATGGAATTAGTGAGGGAATAGGGAAGCAATGCTGTCAATGCTAAGGGTTTAGTACTGCCAGCCAATGAGAGAGGGAGACAGACCTCGCCAAGGAAGTGAATCTTAGTGTATATGGCCAGGTACTTGTAAGTCTGTGTTGTTTAGAAAATAACACAGCATTTGGTAATGTGACATATCCTGAATCTACGTCTGCTGTAGTTCTTGGCTGTTCCGGCTGCCAGTTTAGCTGTCCCTGATGTCTCACTACTTTGGTTGATGGATCTTTGGCTTTCTCTAGAAAGTCTCTCTGCAGAAGTCATTGTCTGCTGGGGCTTCCTAGTGATACTCTCTGCTTGGGAAACAGGGCTGAGGATTTGCAGCTTGACATGAAGCTTTCCAGTCGCCACATTGTTCAGTGGGATCCATCTATTGATGTTTTTTTGTTTGATGACTTCTTCTACACTAATTTGGCAGCTGCCCAAAAAGTCATCTTTCTCAAAATCATAATCATAAACCTCAAAGTCTATGTTATGCCCAGGCAAATCGGAAAATGACAGCTCAAAAGCCTGGTTCCAGTATGGATAGACCGTCTGACCCCCGCAGCGCACAACAACGTAGGGGTCTGACCTCCTTTTTTCCAAGTCTTTGGCTTCTAACACAAAGACCCGAATAACATTCCTTTGTTCTTTGTAGTATAGGTCTTCCATGTTAAAGCCTGCCTTTAGTGGGACCGTTATATGATTTTGCAAAACAATATGTTTTGCTAATTGGTCCATGATGTATGCGTCAGACAGTTTAGTCCTGGAAGCTTAAGCATTTCTGCATGTCCAGTCCAACTGATATCCAACCTTGGTCGCTGGGGGAAATAAAAAGTTATGGCTCCGACAAAAGGTATGTTGTCCAGTAATGGTTCCAGTACCAACCGGAGCATTCCCACCAGCTTTACCTCATCAATTTCCACTTTGATCAAATCTTTTTGGAGTGCCATTTCCACTTTGGCATCTCCGTGGTAACTGATGTCAATGTCAAGTATAATCCTGTTGGAATTTTTATGTTCGGTCCTGACCGAAGTTACCCGTGGGGCATTCTTGCCCAAATTAATGAGAGTAAAGTTAAATAATGAAAGCATGGGATGGCTGCCTTGTACAAGGGGCTCAATGCTTTCTTTAAGAACTTTCTTGACTTACAGGGAAAGGTATGGCCATAATGCTGCCATAACCTTGTTTATTGCCTCCTTCTGATCCTCTTCTGTGTCAGAGGTAACAAGTCTCTGTATGTCCCCAAATGGGACTTGTAGGCTCGCTACTGGTTCTGGCTTCTGAAGAGGGACTTGCACAGTCGCCACTGATTCTGGATCTTTCTCTTTCTGCTGTGCTGATTTTTGTTTTTTCATATTAATTGCTTATCTAAAGTACCATAAGGCCATAAGAAGATGTCCAATTACAATGTATCCTATGCCAATATTGATACATTTTAAAAAATATCCCAGTAATAGGAATAAAGAAAACTTTATACTCTGCAACACTGTTGGGTCCATGTTGTAAATAACCCTGTTCAGCACTGGATGAGAGCATGCATGAGCAGCCTAGCTGTTGCAGAAGAAAGAAAGGGACGGATTTTGGCAATATTGCGCAAGAAAAAGTGACAGGTTTTGACAGTCACTATTTATTGAGTTGGCCGGGGGCTGTTTGGGCCCCTGTGTACTGTGGCCTGTTTTGAATCCCAGTCTAGACCTGCACACCCCCCCCCCCCTTTCACCTGTCCTATGTAGGGCAAGCACAACCTGCTTGAGGTAAAAGAGACCTCCAACCAACTTGTAACCCATCCCAACCCCCTACCACTTGCTCCTTTTATCTACAAACCCTGTAATCCCTCTTTCCAAAATCTCCGCTCCCTTATTCCTTACGCTGGATTTCTTATCGGCCCCCTTTATCTGTGTCATTATGTATCTATAAAGAGAAATACATACAATACTAATATTCCTCTAATAGCTAACAGCTATCAATTGTGTCTTTCATCTTCCACTGTCAGCAGAGTTATTTTTTTATCAGTTCAACCAAAATTAGTATATAAATATGGACACATAACCCAAAGGAATGTACTATTAACCACCAGCTTCAGTGGGAGACTAGTCACAATCTTTAATAGAAAAATGATTCATCCGTTATGTGTGGTTACTCCACCCACCTACGGCTTGCGAAACAAGCAATATAATTCCTCCATAAGGCTCATATTAGAGGCATTTAAAGGGATATGAGGTTTGGTCTACACCATCTTAAGAACTATAATCTACAGAAAGGGTTTTTTGTGAATCTGTAATTATGTGTATTTTACACTTGTTTATAGATTCTCTATCCCTGGTTATTTGAGCGCATTATTTTAATGCACATCAGCAAGTACCGCACTCCTCCATATGCCATGTCACTTTCTTCCTCCAAATATCAAGCACTTAGCTCACTACAGCAGCATTAAAGAAAGGAAACTGATAACCTTCCTTTAGTTTTCCTTGGTATAACATTTTTCCTCCTTAAACAACTCAACCAACCATGCTGTTTGGCATTTTGGAATCACAAGAAAAATTTGGCCCAGACTGAGGGATCTGCTTTCTCTAGCTTCAGTGAAATCCCCCTTCCCTCCCTGGGTACTCTCCTACCTTAGAAAGAGCCGGGTACAGGAGATTGGCTCATCCATGTTGTTTATTTATGTAGCATCAACATATTACTCAGTGCTCAGTGCAGGGATTATTCTTCATACATGTCAGTCCCTGCTCCAGTTGAGCTTACAATCTAAGGTTTCTTTCACATTGACACACACACTGGTCAGTTTTATCAGGAGCCTTTATGATTTGGGAGAAAACATGGGAAGAGCATAAAGAGTCCTTGCAGATAGTCCCCTGTATGGAATGGAACCTAAAACCCCAGCTGAAGTTTTTAGAATAATGCAAGTTCCCCTTTAAGCGTGCATAAGTAACATGTGTGCAAGCTGTGAGCACCGGGAAAGCTAAAAGTGCACTGAATCAAAATATCATCAAATTTGGTTCCCATTTCCCCCAATCAGATTGTACAGCTGTTTTTCAGTTGGTTATCTAAGCGCCCTTCCTCTGAACAGATAGCTCAAAAATATGCACAGAGAAAAGCAAATGATTGTGGTTTTAGAAAACTCAAATATTATAAATAAATGAAAGCTAGCCAAGTTGTGAAAGGAAGAGTTAGATAACAGGATAATCAAAAAGCCAGCGGGAGGCCGGCAGTGCTTCTTTCGGAAAACAAAATAATATGTGTTCCTAATTATGTTGCAGAGACAGAAAAACACATCCTTGAGCCTTTATCAAGCTGCCTTACAGAATGGAGAGCAAAGACATAAACTACAAATATGGTTCTTCTTGTGCTAGGTAAATACATGATGCATGGACAATAAAGCCCCATTTAGCCATACAGAAGGTGAGCAGTAATATGAAGGTCATTTATCAAAAAGTAAATAATTTGTACAGTAGGTAGACTCAATCACTGGGAAAAAGAGAGACTGTTTACTTCACTGATTTAGCCTTTAGCCTAAGAATGGATATTTATTCATATTATTTTAACATGATACACTCTCAGTTGTATGTATGTTGAAATCTTCTTGCACAAAGATATGAGGAAGATCTATTCATCTGATTGGCAATACAGAATCTCCACCTAACTACGCTGGTACCAGGGCTGTGTCTTGTCAACATTGCTTTATGGCTCGTAGTGCTGACATATGGCAGAAAGGAACTTCCTCAAGCTGTCACCCTTCCATATACCACAAGTCTGAGATGGATGCTGATTACAGAAGATTCAAACTATTCAGAATGCAAAACTGGATTGGACATGTACTAAGTAGTGATGGGTGAATGTTTTCACCAGGCAGCGAAATTCCACAATTCCACAAACTTCATTGAAATTTTGCAGTGAAAATTTGCGGGAGTGGTCCCATCAAAATAAGCGTGGCCACATCAAAAAAGGGCACGGTTGTGTAAAAAAGTTGTGCACGTCAAAAAAAGTCATGCGTGTAAAAAAAAAGATGCACGGTGCCCGCATTTCACAAATTTTTCACACATTTTTGCAGAGTTTTGCTAATTTTTATGCAAAGCGAAATGGGACAGATTTGCTCATCACTGGTACTAAGGTTTTATACAGCCACAGACTTTGCTAATCACTGGACACCAGATGGGAAGCAGAGGAGAGGCAGGCCTGAGGCTATGTAGTTTTGCAGTTTAGGTAGAACCTAATAACTTGCACCAAACATACGGCACAGTCATGAAATTGGCCAAAGACAGAAATGAAAATCCTATGTTGCTGCCTCACATACCAGTGGGGATAATAAGCAATTATGATGCTATTTATCTGAGCACAAAGTAGATTTTTAGCACAAAGTGAATTTTTAATCTGGAGTTTTAGACTCTTCTTATTTGAGAGCGTGTAGGCGGGGAAAGGAGGCTGTTGCTAAGATATTTTCAGTCCAAAAAATTGCCTGTAATTGATAAATTCATAATCATGCGTGGTCAGATGCAAGTTTAATGGTTTAACACAAATGCATACAATCAGTTGGCCTTCTGGTAAATATTGTAGGTGCAAAAGTCTACAACCTACAAACATACTGCATTCTTTCTCAGTTTCAGAGGATTCATGTATATTTGAAATGGACTTTTCCCTGACTATAGCAGCCCAAATGCAAAGAGGACCTCTCTAAACACTTCACTGAAATAAAAGTATTCCCACTCTGCACTTATTTGCCACACTGCAATTGCCCCATCCCCTCCAAACATGATGAGAAACTGCATGTCAGTTGGCCACAGCAGTTGTAGGGGATGGGGTTGTGGGGATACTCTGGTTGATGGGGACCAATGAACTTTGCAACTTTGATTTTTTTTCTATTTTGCATCTTCCATTTTGGCTGAAATTCCAGAAAATTCCAGAAATTCCAGAAAAATAATTGAAAAAACTACTAATACAATAAAGATCAGTTTATAGTTTCTTAAAACATCTACATCTGCAAACATAAAAGTTAACTTTAAGATGAGTTACCCTTTAAATGCTCTGGAGTTCAATCTTTAAAGAAGGTCAAACCCAAAAAACGATGTACAGGTATGGGACCTGTTATCCAAAATGCTCAGGATCTGGGGTTTTACGGATAAGGGGTCTTTCCATAATTTGGATCTCCATACCTTAAGTCTACTAAAAAATCATTTCAACATAAATTAAACTGAATAGGATTGTTTTAAACCAAGTAAAGATTAATTATATCTCAGTTGGGATCAAGTACAAGGTACTGTTTGATTATTACAAAGAAAAGGAAAATTGTTTTTTAAATGATTTGATTAAAATTGAGTCTATAGGAGATGGCCTTCCCATAATTCAGAGCTTTCTGGATAACAGGTTTCAGGATAACAGATCCCATACCTGTACTATTTCTGCCCCCATTTGTTCTGGATGTTCTATAGACATGCAATAGAAGTTCAGGTATGACTGAATAATTCAGCTGGCAAATGATGATGGGGAAATGACTTGGCCAAGTTAGGGGCAACTATTTCCCTACAGGCATGGTTTACTTATAAACCTGCTAAACATAAGCCAACCTGATTGATTTTAAGTTAAATTGGGGCAAACATATTTGCCTTTTAAACAATTAAAAAATAATTAAAAATCAAGTGCATTATCAATTTTTCTCTTTTCATTCATGAAAGAGTTAAAAGTGTATTCCTGGTGATCCCTCTAACAATATGGAGTTAAACTATAGTAGCTGATTTACCATTACCTATTTCACACATTGCGTGGCTGGCTGAGCATCAAAGTCAATGCTTAAATAGAGAGCATTGCAGCTCCCCACTCCGACATCTAATAAAAAGCATTTCAAATTCAGTTTCTGCAAGCAGAATCCCACACTGAGCCAAAGCATGAACAATATATAAGATCTAAACTGTGGATCCTGTGAGGAATGAGGGAGCTGGAAACATTTATCAGCCTCCCAGTGCGGAAATCAGAACAAAACAACAGCCTTTTTAGCTCTAGATCTTTACTGGGAATGTAGGTCCGGGGGCAGGACATACAGTTGTTGGGTTATGGAACTAGGGTTACGGAGTTACCTCACCATTCTTGGAATTTTGTTTCTGGGGCAATTAACAGCTCAATTTTGCACCCTCTTGATTTTGATGAATATCGCTTGGAGCCAAGGCTGCAGGCCCAAATAGCTACTGAAATAGGTAGCTATTCTGAGTATTTTGTAAAATGGGGCTTTTAAAGGGGTAGTTCACCTTTGAGTTAACGTTTAGAAGGGAAAAAATGTGACTTTCCTAGCAACTTTATGTTTGGTCTTCATTTTTAATATTTTTTTTAATTATTCTTCTTCCTATGCTTATTTTCAACTCTCAAAAGGGGTCACTGACCCTGGCAGCCAAAAAACTATTGCTCTGTGCGCTACAATTTTATTGTTACTGTTACCTTTTATTACAGATCTGTCTGATCAGACCTTTCCTATTTATCTTCCAGTCGCTCATTCAAACCGCCATTCAAACTGGAAAGCTGCTAAACAAATAATTCAAATTCCATAAAAAATTGCAGATTGTCTCACAATATCACTGTCTAAATTGCGCTAAACTCTTCCTTTTTCTTGACCCAGTGACCCCAAGTGCCAGGAATCATGTTGTTTGCCAGAACCTTTGGCGACTGCTTATAGAAAGGTGGTTTTCCAAGAAAATGAAATAAAGAAAAACAAAAAGTATCCCAATGGGGAGCAGGAAGTAAAAGATGAAGAGCAGCTGAAGGCTTCAGGTTGGACATTGCTTCACATAAATAAATAAAATATCTAACAATTACCGCACAATTTTACATGTATTTTGCAAACTATCAAGAACCTGGGAATCAAACTTATACAAACATTGGCAAAGTTTTCTACTCGTCCACTAATCGTTATAAATCAGAATGTCAGGCTTACCTCCCCAGACTCTAGACTGGTAACTTGAGAAGTAGATGGTAAATCCATCCCCTTTGCCTCCCCCTGAGTAGTCAGGACCTGGGTATGAGGACAGGGTGAGCTCAGGTAAGGAGCAGCAGAGATGCCAACGGGTAAGTGCCGATTTTGCAAACTATATTACAGGAATACTGTAGACTTAAAGGAGAAGGAAAGGCTAAGTCACCAAGTGACTTTAATCGCTTACCTTGTACCCCGTGCTGGTACCCCTGTTAGGAGAAAACCGCACCAGCCCGGGGTACCTGTAGCGAGTGCTTCCTTCTTCTGCAGCGAATTTCAGCAGCCGGCTGGAAAAGCCAATTTCCTTGTTGGCAGCACACCAGGGGCACCAGCCCGGGGTACAAGGTAAGCGATTTAAGTCACTTGGGGGTGCCTAACATTTTGGCACCCCCAAGTGACTTAGGCTTTCCTTCTCCTTTAAGGTAGAGATCCAAATTATGGAAAGACCCCCTATCCGGAAAACCTCAGGTCCCGAGCATTCTGGATAACAGGTCCCATACCTGTACTGCAATAAAACCCAGTTGGTATATTTGCTTCCACAAAGAGCTTGTACTTTTAAGAGCCTCCTTTTTGGTTCTAATTTAATAATGCCCTAGTACAATTACATAAGCACAAATTGCACCCCTTTGTACTCATTCTCAAAGCACTTGTAGCAAAGGCACATAAATGCTGTGGACCTATTTGCCTTCATGCAGGAAGCTCTGTATTTGTAGAGCAGACACAGGTCTCTGCCTCTCCATGTGTGCAAAAAACATGGAGGTCTGCATTCATTTGCACTCCTCACCCTGCCCTGCACTTGGTAAATGAGTCCTCAAGCCTTTTCCTTATACAGGTATATGACCCGTTATCCAGAATGCTCAGGACCAAGGGTTTCCGTATAAGGGATCTTTCCGTAATTTGGATCTTCCTTAAGTCTACTAAGAAATCAATAAAACATTAATTAAACCCAATAGGATTATTTTACATCCAATAAGGATTAATTATATCTTAGTTGGGACCAAATACAAAGCACTGTTTTATTTTTACAGAGAAAAAGGAAATCAATATTAAAAATCTGAATTATTTGATTAAAATGGGGTCTATGGGAGACAGGCATTCTGTAATTCAGAGCTTTCTGGATATCTGGTTTCCAGATAACAGATCCCATACCTGTACCTGTATACATCCCATGTGGGTTATGTTGCAGTATTCATACATTAGCCTGCCTCCTTCCCTATTTTGGATAGGACATTACAGAAACCCCTAAAAAAAAAATTGATAAAATAACTGTTCCCCACTTCATATACATTGCTTATTGCCTGAAGGATACACTGTCACTCATTATGGGACACATTCAGTTTAACTAACAACCTTTCTTATGTGCACAGGGACAGACAGATGGGAAAGGCTGGATACTACAGACACGGATAAATGCACCTAAAACATATGGAAAGCCTCAAAAAGAATGATAGATTAATGGATTCCAAACAGGAACACAAAGACGCATGGGGCAATTAGTCACTGCAACTTTTTAAAAAACGAATCTGCGCAGCGAAAACCCACAAGCGTTTAGTCACGGCGACTTCTATTATATCCTGTGGAAGAAAAGTCGCTGTGATTAGTCGCCGCAATGGACTTAGTTAAAAGTTGCGGCGGCTAATTGCCCGTGTGTCTTCGCCCTAAAGCAGTAAATATGGTAGCCAGGGACACTTTTTGTTGGTTTGTGTGTGGGGGGGGGGGGGGTAGAAAAATATTTATGTGCTGTTACCCATTATAATTTTGTACTTGCAAAGGAGGGTATCACTGCACCCATGTAAGCTTTAAGACACGTCCCAATATCCTTGGATTTATAGGAAGGACAGCATGCAACGCTATTGTGAGGTTTTTGGACGCGGCTGAATGTTCACTTAAGTCATTTTTATAATCCCCAAACTCTTTCTCTGTGACATACAAAGCAGATTAAAGGGGGGAGTGCGAGATAAGACACATTTTGTGCCTTTGCAGGGCTGGGAAATTGATAATATTATAACTTAAAAAGTAATGCATCAAACTTTCTGCTGGGGACGGCCAGTAAAGTCTTTACATTTTAATTTTTGAGGTCATTGAATCATCTCCAGAGCTGGAGTGAGAGTAAAGCGAATCTCCAATAATATTTTAAATCACTTAATGTCCCTTCATCCATCATTGCAGATTTTCTGTTTTAGCTCCTTGTCGTTAAACACTAGTTATTTATGGATCCGGCCAGTATCTTTATGGACCAATTATCGGAAGGGGAAAGTTGAGTTTCTCCAATTTTATTTCGAGGATGAGAATTAATTTTAAGTAATACAGAAGAAAGGGAATTTCATTAGTGAGAGTAAGATTTCAGGGAATTGAAGGAATTGACCTATGGTTTCTATAATCAGATGCATGACGCTGGACTCCACACCATCCGAGCCCCTACTCTCAACAACAATTTAGAGTTGGCGTGGGCAACTGGACTACAGCAGCTAGCATCACGCACTATAAGCCAAAAGACTGTTGGAGAAGAGGTGGAGCTGAGAGTTTTAGTACAACAATATCTTGAGTGTCCACAATCAGCTTAGATTGTGAATAGATATCGGGGGTCATTTACAACTGCACCCCCATGCTCCTGCACTTTCACATTGTTGCCAATGGGTCCATCCTCCCTCTTCTGATGAATGGTGTGGAGCTGTCCCTATTAACACTGGGGAACCCTGGACCTACCGCCACCCTGGTCCTGGGAGTAGCTCAATAGGCGCAGTGGGCAGTCAATTAGTTGCAAATGCTGTTTTGAATACGCAGTGTTAATAATGCAACCCCCACTCCGAAATTGCATCAAAATGCAGGCACATTGGGTGCAATTTTGGCAGAGGAAAGCCAGAGTGCAGTGGTAATTACATTGGAATTATGGGGAAAAAAGTTGCTTGCAAGTAAAAAAACACATGGTGATTTGCCTCTGACATTGAACTTGCTTGTAAATGACCCCGGTAATCTTGCCACTAATTGGCACACACTAACACAGTAAAAGATTTCTGGAATTTTCTCAAGGGTTCCCTCTGGGGATAAATATGTAGCCTTATAACAGTATTTGGGAGTATTTATTTCCATCTCTGGCTAATATCCCACCAGGCAATTGTGCAATGGCAATTAAATATAGTACTAAGGAAATTTGCCCAAAGGTGTCAGTCACCTCCAGTGCTGTGAGGATCCATAGGTGGGACTGGAACCATTTCCTGTGATTTCCCCTTAGCTTTTTATCTCTGGTGAGGTGAAAGCTGGTCACATGGGGAAGATTTTTGTCTGGACTATTATTAAAGGGAATGCCTGGCAGAGGTCCCGGCATCTGCATTCCACAACAGCTGGAGGGCCAGGGTTTTGCTTTTTCACCCCAGTACGTAAGTGTTTATGGTCAAACCATGTGATGTTATTTGAAGGGAGAAATCTACTCCACACATAGATAAAAGTGTTGAAGACAGTACCCGACAGAGCAAAACTTCCCGTTTGAGCTGTTACGTAAACCTAGACGCTTATATTGAAAGACCGTATGTTAAAATGGCTGGGTCAAAATAAAAGGCTCCCCCCTGGGTGGATAATAGGAGAAACAGTAATGAATGGAGAGCAATGTGAGTAATGGCAATGGCACATACTGTAGTTAGCCAAGTCACAACACTTCTTCACTAAAGTAGGAAACCTACAGTCAAAAATACTGTATAACACTGGCAGTTATGTGCAGTATCAAAACTGCCAGACACAAAAAGAAAACAATAGCGAGTTTGAAGAAACAGTAGCAAGAGTGAAATATGCACCACAGGCTTATATAGGCTGGAAATGAACCGGCGGCCTGTACCATTTTCTGGTCACCCGGTGCATTTTAAACATTACAAGTGCACTGCTTGCTCTGTAAAATGAGCTTGTCTGTTCCAGATGCAAAGTCATAGTGCACACTGAATTCTTCTTGTATTTGATGTAGGCAGGTGGTTTTTCCAAAGCAAACAGTGCATTTGTTGTATATTTAATACCTCCCTGCATTGGAGGGTGACTTAAGCCAAAAAAATGCGATGAGCAAAAAGCATGTTTTAATATGTAATTGGGGGTTTCACCAAAGGAACTGAGAAGTGAAATCAGGGTGTCACTCTCATAACTATAATAAAAATATCCAACTTTGAATGATTGCTTCTTGCTTATTTATAAATGAAATGGTTCTCCAAAATATTTTGATTTCATATTATTCTGCACAGTTTTGAAACCTAATTTTGGCACATTATATAAAAGGTAAGTCCCTGTTACATTTACTGTACTAGACTAGTCTCAATTCAGTGTAGTAAATAAATAACAGTGAATGCTATGTGCAGCATCATAGGAGTTTGTTCTACTAAATACAACCTGGTAGAACTGCTATTGTCATGTACTCTGGCCCACAGGATAGAACGAGTTAAATGAACAAGTGTTTCAGATGCATAAATCAAATACTGGTCAGTGCAGAACCTAAAGGGAATGCTTTGGTTTGTCAATATTTTGGAAAAAAAGTAATTTTTAAAAATATTGCTAATAGCCCAATTAACATATTGCATTCATTGATGTCTTCATGGCATTTTTATATGCATTGAAGGAAGGAATTATAGATGTGGGGGACCTGGGCAATGCAGAAAACTGGTGCATAAACACAGTGAAGTCCAACCTACTTTGAGAAGCTTTTGAACTTCATTCCTAGTTCCCTCAGATGCAGATAAAATAAGTGGTTGCATTTAAAAGGGTCTTGGATGAGTCTGAGAATAAAGGGGGTTATATGCCCATCTATTTTCAACATCCCCTCCCAATACATGGATTGGTTAGTATTGAGTTGGAAGCCCTTACCCTGGAGAGCCCTTACTATAATGCACCTAATATTATGAATATTGGGGTGTGACTGTATATTCAGAGAGGCTATGACACTGGCTCAGAGCCTTTGTGACAATCTAATACCAGCACCAGTTTTCCTACTAGGAGAGATATGTTGTGTGCCTAATTCTGCACTTAAGGACCCTAACCTGTAAAGTCATTTCTAAATGGACACACTAACCAGGTTGCTTGTTCTTGCACCCTCTTTGATGGCACTTTGTGCTCTGTTGCTCTTGTAAAATGTTAGCCTTTTGCTTATCTCCCTTTACCTGAAGATGCAAAAAATGTACATAGATAAATAAAAAAGTCTCAAATAAGAAGACTGTGCTTGTGTATAATTTTCAATAATTTGGGGTCACGTTTACTCCCCAGCTGTGCAAATGAAATATACTAAAGATTTCTATTTATCTGAACCCTCCATGCACTGAGATATTTCAGACTTAATATGAGTAACTAGAGCTGGCTGTGCAACAAAAGGTGCATCATGAAACAGGGGAATGAAAGTTACAGCTTGTTTGCTATAATTGGATCCCCCCCTTCCCATAGAACTGCTAATTTAGAAAGGCCTCTAGCAAGTACAGCTCAATTAAATAAACAGATTTTTGGCCCAAGAGCTATAATCTAATCAGTTTAATTGCTAGTGCATCGTTTAATGGGGTAAATTTAGGGTGAAGCGTACAGTGATCTGGTTGCCAAATTAACTATTCAAAATGACTATTTTCTTTAACACAAGCTATCACGACCTTTGCCAATATGATCTCATTAGATAGGATTGCTTTATATATGATAAGGGAAGCCTTCCCTACAAATTGTGCTCCAGTTTGCCTTCACACATGGTTATACACCTGCACACAATGGGAAGGGGGGGGGGCTTTTTTGTTTGCTGCTGCTTAGGACAGCCCATCACCCCCACACTTATTATAAAGTATTGTCTTAGGGGTTGTGCAAAAGTATAGACATATCCAGCTCTGATATATGGATAAACCACGAATGTATAGAAGTTTGCTGTCATACTGTCATGGGAAAACATGTTTTTTTCAAAATGCATCAGTTAATAGATCTTCTCCAGGAGAATCCTGCATTGAAATAGTTTTTACAAAAACACACATTTTTTTTTATATTTAATTTCAAAACTTCACTTGGGGCTAGCCATATTCTTCATTTCCCAGGGTTCCACAAACATGTGACCTGTGCTCTGATCAACTTCAGTCACACTTTACTGCTGCGTGCAAGTTGGAGTGATATCAACTAACCTGCCTTTTTCCCCTCCAGCAGCCGATCAGCAGAACAATGGGAAGGGAGCAAGATAGCAGCTCCCAGTAGGTATCAGAATAGCACTCAATAGTAAGAAATCCAAGTCTGGCTTGGGACTCCTCCAGTTACATGGGAGTAGGAGAAACAATAGGTTACCTGAAAGCAGATCTAATATGTAGAGCTGGCTCCTTCTGAAAGCTCAGACTCAGGCACAATGCATTGATATGGCGCCTACACACCAATATTACAACTAAAAAGAAATACATTTGTTGGGTCAAGAAAAACATTTTAAACAGTAGAGTGAGTTATTTGCTATGTAAACAGTGTAATTTAGAAATAAAAAGTATACCATAAAAATCATGACAGTATCCCTTTAAAATAAGTCTATTTATCTGTTGGGCAGAAGACAGTAACCATATCGCTACTCTTTAACTAACTGTTCTGTCGCCATTCTCACTGCTGCTTGTTATTTGTGGCCATCTAACAATTAATATCCCACTATAGAAGCAATTAGAGATTTATATTGTCTATTTACCCATAATGCTGCCAACGCAAGATATTGGCTTTTGATATTTCTTGTATCATTTGTTCATTGTCCTTGGATTCCTTTTAACAGCTTTTCCTTTTTCTCACCTAAATCGCACAGAGTTGTCTGGGAGTTAATCAGGTTTTTTTTATTACAAAACCCATATAAATTTATGTAAAAATTAGCATGGATTCACCCTCTGATCTATAAATTTCCCTATTTTATGACTAAACATTGAAAACGGCGGTGAATATGAAACAGGATTTATATCGTCAAATACAGACTGCCTAGAATTGCATTCAGATGAACTCATTCGCTAGTGTGCTGCTAGAAATATTCTCTTCCATTTCATAAAGCTCTAACCAAACTTGTCTGCCGTGAATGGGAAGCTCTATTACCTTCACTGCTGGAGAGGTGATTAAATGCCATTTACAATCATCTGTCTGGCCTTAACCTTCATGGAAAATATACCCTTGTTATAATTGGGTCACCTTCTACATTCAATTTATTTTTCTCTGTTTTCAGAGCATAGGTTATTCTGCTCTTAAGGGTATTTTTAAGCCATTTAAACACAAAATTAAAACTATTAGTAATGTCTATCCTTAGCCTTAGATGTAGAAGATAAAACAAAGGAGTAAATCCTGTTTCAATAAGTTTAAAACAGATGCAGCACTAAGGTAACAACTTGAAACCTTGATATACAGGTCCTTTTCAAAAAATTAGCGTATTGTGATAAAGTTCATTATTTTCTGTAATGTACTGATAAACATTAGACTTTCATATATTTTAGATTCATTACACACAACTGAAGTAGTTCAAGCCTTTTCTTGTTTTAATATTGATGATTGTGGCATACAGCTCATGAAAACCCAAAATTCCTATCTCAAAAAATTAGCATATTTCATCCGCCCAATAAAAGAAAAGTGTTTTTAATACAAAAAAAGTCAACCTTCAAATAATTATGTTCAGTTATGCACTCAATACTTGGTCGGGAATCCTTTTGCAGAAATGACTGCTTCAATGCGGCGTGGCATGGAGGCAATCAGCCTGTGGCACTGCTCAGGTGTTATGGAGGCCCAGGATGCTTCAATAGCGGCCTTAAGCTCATCCAGAGTGTTGGGTCTTGTGTCTCTCAACTTTCTCTTCACAATATCCCACAGATTCTCTATGGGGTTCAGGTCAGGAGAGTTGGCAGGCCAATTGAGCACAGTAATACCATAGTCAGTAAACCATTTACCAGTGGTTTTGGCACTGTGAGCAGGTGCCAGGTCATGCTGAAAAATGAAATCTTCATCTCCATAAAGCTTTTCAGCAGATGGAAGCATGAAGTGCTCCAAAATCTCCTGATAGCTAGCTGCATTGACCCTGCCCTTGATAAAACACAGTGGACCAACACCAGCAGCTGACATGGCACCCCAGACCATCACTGACTGTGGGTACTTGACACTGGACTTCAGGCATTTTGGTATTTCCCTCTCCCCAGTCTTCCTCCAGACTCTGGCACCTTGATTTCCGAATGACATACTTTGGACCACTGAGCAACAGTCCAGTGCTGCTTCTATGTAGCCCAGGTCAGGCGCTTCTGCCGCTGTTTCTGGTTCAAAAGTGGCTTGACCTGGGGAATGCAGCACCTGTAGCCCATTTCCTGCACGCGCCTGTACACGGTGGCTCTGGATGTTTCTACTCCAGACTCAGTCCACTGCTTCCGCAGGTCCCCCAAGGTCAGGAATCGGTCCTTCTCCACAATCTTCCTCAGGGCCCAGTCACCTCTTCTCGTTGTGCAGCGTTTTCTGCCACACTTTTTCCTTCCCACAGACTTCCCACTGAGGTGCCTTGATACAGCACTCTGGGAACAGCCTATTTGTTCAGAAATTTCTTTCTGTGTCTTACCTTCTTGCTTGAGGGTGTCAATGATGGCCTTCTGGACAGCAGTCAGGTCGGCAGTCTTACCCATGATTGCGGTTTTGAGTAATGAACCAGGCTGGGAGTTTTTAAAAGCCTCAGGAATCTTTTGCAGGTTTTTAGAGTTAATTAGTTGATTCAGATGATTAGGTTAATAGCTCATTTAGAGAACCTTTTCATGATATGCTAATTTTTTGAGATAGGAATTTTGGGTTTTCATGAGCTGTATGCCACAATCATCAATATTAAAACAAGAAAAGGCTTGAACTACTTCAGTTGTGTGTAATGAATCTAAAATATATGAAAGTCTAATGTTTATCAGTACATTACAGAAAATAATGAACTTTATCACAATATGCTAATTTTTTGAAAAGGACCTGTATGTTTTCTCAGTTTCAATCAATTCAAGGTATTACAGGCAGGGTCGGACTGGGCCACCGGGAAAAACCCAGTGGGCCCCAGTGCCTGTTGCTGCTCCCCTGGCCGCCGGTGTCCTCCCCTGACGCGTTTCACTTATGCACTCTTAGGGGAGATACATCGGGAGGCGGCCCCTGAGGGGGGTTAGGGGGTGTGTCGGGTGACACCTTAAAGGGGGCGGTGCCCTTGGAGTGGTAGCTCCGGTGAGCCCTGCACCCCCCAGTCTGACCCTGAGTACAGGGATAAATATTCTTATCTGTAAACACACTTTATTTGTCACATGTGTCCTCGGTATATTAAAATATATCCATAGCATAAAAGGTGAAGGGATCTGCAGGCTCCATTAAACTTGTAGCAATGTTAGATGATCCTATTGTACTCATCCTTCTACTTCAAAAAAAAAATCTAAAACTGGAAATTCCTTTAAACTGTAGGTCCAATTAATTAACTATGGCTTAAGGGAATAAGGTTTATATCTGGTTTAAACAGAAATCACCATGCCGGCGCTCAGATTCCATCAGACCAGAGCGAGTCTTTATGATCTCAGTGAATCTGGCCAGCTGTGTTCCAGTAACACGGAGCTCTGCTTTCTTGGGTTCTTACTGAATATTATAGAAAATATAAAAAGGCAAAGCACCTTTGGTAAAATGAGTTTAACACTTTTACTTCCAGATGGTTCCTTTCAGAGGTTTTTTTGATGTTTACTCCCATCTGGGAAATATCTGCACAAACTCCATTTATGAACAGTAACCCACAGCAGCCAATCTATGGTTTCCCTTGATCAGTCTAGTGTGGTGGTTCCCAAACTGAGGACCTAGCCCTCATAAATAGGGATGTAGCGAACCTCACAAAAAAAGTTCGCGAACCCGTTCGCGAACTTCTGCCAAAAAGTGCGAACTTTTGCGAACTTTGCGAACCCCATAGACTTCAATGAGAAGGCGAACTTTAAAAACTAGAAAAGCCATTTCTGGTCAGAAAACTGATTTTAAAGTTGTTTAAAGGGTGCCACGACCTGGACAGTGGCATGCAGGAGGGGGATCAAGGGCAAAAATTTCTCTGAAAAATACGTTGTTGACACAGCGTTGCGTTTTGTGCTGTAAAGGGCAGAAATCACACTACATGTCTAAACTTGTGTAATAAACTGCTTTTAAACGTCCGGCGTCTACATGCCAATCAAGTCGTGTAAAGGTTACAGCCGGTTCACACGCAAAGACAAAACGCCGCAGTAGTGGATACGGAATATATTATTGCTGGTGGAAAAACATCGCTCAGGTGATTTTATTGCAATGCAATGTCACTACTATGTGTAACGTGTTTGGTGCACTACTATGAATAACAGCAAACAGCACTGGACACGTTAAAGAACAGTAAGTTAAATAAAAAAAATAAAAAAAATTAATAATAAAAAAAAAAGTGATCTCTGGTTGGTGCTGCGGGTGAACTACTAGGAGCAGCACACCAGTCCCCAACACAGCTAGACTAATAGCACTCGGCTCTATAAATTACAGTAAAAAAGTAAAAAAACACAAATAAAAAAAATGATGTGAATGTGTGGTTGGTGCTTAGTGCACAACTATGAGCAGCACACCTGTCTCCAACACACACAGACGGAGCTGCAGTACACAATGAAAAGAAGAGTAACAGTAATCAGAAAATAAAAGCAGTCCTTACAAGGACTATTGGGTTACAGCAGATGAGATCAGCAGGACAGCTGCCCACAGCAGCTACATACAGAGCAGTAGAAAGTAGATCACTAGTCAGCAAAGCTACCTAAACTGTCCCTCAAACCCCTGCACAGCTCTCTCCCTATGCTAACTCATCAAGCACACACAAGCAGAATGTAAAATGGCTGCTGGGCTTCAGTTTATATATGGAAGGGAGTGGTCAGGGGATGGTCCAGGAGGGAGAGCTGCCTGATTGGCTGCCATGTATCTGCTGGCTCTGGGGTGAGAGGTCAAAATTTGGCTCCAGCTAAGGCGAACCCAAAATTGCGAACATCGCTAAAAGTTCGCGAACTTGCGAACTTGCGAACACCCGATTTTCGTGCGAACTAGTTCTCCGGCGAACAGTTCGCTACATCTCTACTCATAAAGTGGCTAAAGCAGTGGAACTTGGCTTGTAGGTAAGTTAGGGTGAAATAGAAGAGTGAATGCTGTTGTCCAAAATGTGTCCAAAATGCGTGGGACCTCGAGTTTTCCTGGCAAGGGATCTTTCCCTAATTTAGATCACCATACCAAAAGTCGACTAAAAATTCATTTCAACAATAAATAAAATTAGTAGAATTGTTTTGTCACCAATAAGGATTATTTATATCTTAGTTGGAATCAAGTACAAGGTACTGTTTTATTATTACAGAGAAAATGGAAATCATTTTTAAAAATGTGAATTATTGGATAGAACTCTTGGACACTATGGGAGAGGCCTTCCCATAATTCAGAGCATTCTGGATAATGGGTTTCAGGATAGTGGATCCTATACCTGTGCCTGGGATTAGAGGATGGTGAATGCTATGGCCTTTGTTTTACCTCTGTGGCTTTTTTTATACACTAAGGGGTTGAACTGCACTCTTAAAGGAGAAGGAAAGGTAAAAACTAAGTAAGCTTTATCAGAAAATACATGTTCTTTGGTATCAGACTTCCTCTCTCAGAAAAATCCTTCATTCCCCGGCCAGAGTCTGCACAGCTCTCTCCTCTCTCCTGCTCCCCCATCTTAATAACTCATAAAACTCACTCCCCCCTCCCTTAGGAATGTGTAATCTGAGCTACCAGCCTCTAGAGCTGCAGCAGGAAGCTATGTAGACCAAGCTAAAATGGCAGCTGCTATCTTAAACAAATAGAGGGATCTTCTAGAGCTCTTTACTCAGGTGTAGTAATGCTTTCTGCAGAATAAATATATTGTTCTAGGTGGCACTAATGTGGCAAATCTATTGGTAGTAAAATGCCAAAATGGCTTTCCTTCTCCTTTAAACTGATCTTCTTTAGCATCTACGAAATACAAATTTAAGAAATGTAAACTCAACTATCCTTAAAATTTTTGCCTGCCCCCCTCTGTATTTTCCACTACATTTTTTACATAGACTAGATCAAACCTGAGCAGTGTGGCAGCGCTATTTCAATAGTTTAACTACAGACTCATTCACCCTATTTATTACAAGGCATTAAGCTTGCCCAGGTGCAGTATCCCATAGCTACCAATAAGATCCTTGCTTTAAACAGGTGGCCAGTAAATTATTTCTGTTGATTGGTTACTATAGGTAAGCAGACTAATGTTACCCCCTTTATAACATTACCCCATATTATACTTGCCTTAAAGGAGAAGGAAAGGCTAAGTCACTTGGGGGTGCCAAAATGTTAGGCACCCCCAAGTGACTTACATGACCTACCTTGTACCCCGGGCTGGTGCCCCTGTTAGGAGAAAACAGCACCAGCCCGGGGTACCTGTAGCGCTTCCTTCTTCCTTTGCACGCTGCTGGCGAAATCCGTGGGCCGGCGCATGTGCAGTAGAGTGAAAAGCCGACTTTAATGTTTAAGTTCCACTATTCACTCTACTGCGCATGCGCGCGCAAGCGAGGAGGAAGCAGGTAGCGCCGGCAGCTGCCCCGGGCTGGTGCTGTTCTCTCCGTACGGGGGCACCAGCCCGGGGTACAAGGTAGGCGTTCTAAGTCACTTGGGGGTGCCTAACATTTTGGCACCCCCAAGTGACTTAACCTTTCCTTCTCCTTTAAGTTTAAAATCATAGTATTTGAGACAGCTTTCACAACTGTACTAAATATATAAAAAAACAGGAGGTTGTGTGACTTACCTAGGGTCATTAGGAGTAGTCACTAAAATTACAAGAAACTACAAAATACCATAAAATGGTACAGTCTGCCATAATTCTCTCCTCGGTGCATTGTTTTCCCCAGAATTCCTGTTTTTCACTTCCTTCAAATCATTGCACAGTGTTGCTCCTGCTCTTTAGTACAAGAAATGCACAACTACAGTCACCACACTTGTACCCATTGGAAATATTACTTAACGTGCATCAGAAATGGGCATGCTGTTTCATGCAATTGTGTACAATATAGTTGGTGCACTAGCAGGTACAGTCATTAGAATCACTTGTTATGGTCCGTATAAAGTACAGGACTTTACTGTGCCTTAGTACCACATATACACATATACAATGAGTTCAGCAGTAACCCAGTTATACCCAACTAGTGGCTCAGGAGCTGCACATTGCTCATAGGGGGTGCCTTTGATGTTTCTCCCAGTGGCCTCAAAGTAATGGCCCTTTTTTTTTTAATTTCTGACTTGGAGAAGTTTTAGAAGCCCAGGGACACAGTTTTATTTCAATTAGAGCCTCCTGCAGGCAGCAGTCCACATGGGGCTACCAAATAGCCAATCACAGCCCTTATTTGGCATCCTCAAAAAACTTTTTCATGCTGGCGTGGCTCACCAACACTTTTTGCAACTGTATGTGGCTTATGATTTGAAAAAATGTTGAGGATCCAAGGTCTAACCTCTAAGCCAAATACTCATGGGATTAAATTGCTGTAATTTGTTAGAATGGCTAATTAGTTCTCACTCTTGCTCTCTCTCTCTCTCTCTCTCTCTTAAAAGAGATTGATATGATCTTTGCATGGAATAGTTTTGACACTTCTTAAGGTGGCCATACACGCACCGATATTATCGTACGAAACCTCGTTTCGTACGATAATCGGTGCGTGTATGGCATGTCGGCGAGTCGACCGATATCGCAGGAAGCTGCCGATATCGGACGACTCGCCGATCGGACAAGTTTGAAAATTTTGATCGGGCGCCATAGAAGGCGCCTGACCAAAATTCTCCCTTCAGAGCTGAATCGGCAGAAGGAGGTAGAAATCCTATTGTTTCTACCTCCTTACCTGCCGATTCAGCCCTGAATGGTGTGTGGCGGATCTTACGATGTTTCGTGCGACCGATGGTCGTACGAAACATCGTCAGATCGCCACGTGTATGGCCACCTTTAGCTTTGCAACTGTAGACAGATAAAAGCGCCAGCACTAGACTTTTTGAATACAATGTGCGTTAGTGGGGAGTGTAAGGGATTTGCAGATGTTTCTACATTTCTGTGCCTTCATTTCTGCTTCTGTTAAAGCTGTTCTAGTAATGTACAGGTTAATATTTGTGAGTCTGGAACTACCTAGACAGCAGAGTATAGAAGAAACAGCACACTAATAAAACTCAGACGGCACTGGGAGAAAATCCATCCAGTTCCTCTCAATAAAATCCGTAAGTCATGTAAATCACACTTTTTTCGGATGGAAGAAATTGCTCTTTAGGTGCTGCGGAGGCAAAGCGTTTGCCTTGCAGGGCTCTGTGGTATTTTCTATTTACTGATCTGGTTGATGGGTAATGAGAGCTTCATAAGTATTTGTGACCTGGGAATTCCTGTTAAGCTGAACATTTTTTTTTTTACATGAGGGGGGACATTTTTCCACTGATTTGTGGGGGCAATTTGTCAGCTATAAACTTGACATTGCCAGCATTGATATAATAGGAGACATTAAGTGTAGAAGAATAAACAGCCCCTGGCAGCATGATTTTAAAGAACACAAAGAAGCTGATTCAGAACCTAGAGGTCCAAGCAGTGGCTTGCAATTCTCTGAGGCTCACAACTTGGCTACGTTGTAAATCCATTGGTTTCTGACCCTCTCCTGAACTGACATTTTCCCTGATAACACTCTGTGATTTGCGGAGTTGGGTGAATGGAAGGCACGAAAGAGGGATTTGTCAAGGGGCTCTCTTAATTCTAGCAAGGGAATAACAGTTGTGAATCTGGTATTAAAAGTCTCTTTGATTGCAAAAGGAACAGGTTGCTCAGCAAATTGCATCACCCCATTAAGCTCTCTCGTAAAGGAACCCCCCAGAAGCAATACAAGTGCTCCAACCTTCAGCATATATAAAGCACACTCTTTAATGTATTTCAAATCATTAGGCTTCCTTCTTTGGAAGTGCAACCCTACCTGTGCTGTTATTTAGGGGCTGCCCATCTGCAGTGATTCTGGGCAATCGCAACTGCAAAATTGATGACCCCTCTTAATCTTACCCTTCTCACTTTCATCTAATCCTCAGTCCCACAGCAAAATCATTTCACGGACCCCTTAAACATTGGGCTTCCCTAAGACATTTTTCATAAACATAGATTAAAACCATTTATGTCCCCCCCCCAGCAGTCACAGGATCTTCTTCATGTATAGTTACTCCCCTGACCCTTTCAATAACCGCAGATGTTTCACCCCGAATCTCTAACTGTCTCTACAACTCTTCTTTCCTCCTGGAAGGAACATAACTAATACACAATTAATAATCTTGGCCCTGCTCCCATTTATGCTTAGTACTGCTAGCATTAACATGGTTGATTCAGCATGCTGTACTTGGGTAATATTTGATTGTTATTTCTTTAAAATATCATGAAATCCTAATTGGCCTCCCAGTCTTACCCCTTCAATCAGGAACAAAGCAGAAAGTCAGGAACCAGTAGATCAAGCCAAAATAGTAATTTAATTGCACCCAGGAACTTCATAGCGAAAGACCTATATTTGGAAATTGAAGCCAGGTCTTCAGCATTCTTTTATTTAGAATTTTCGCACCAAGCTACATGATGCTGCTGCCATCTTTAGAAGTAAGTGGAGCTCTCCTGACAAATTTCTCCATAAGGGACTTACCCTCAGTCATCTCAAAACTTAGATTCTACCTTTTGGAACAATTGTGTGATGTCTGGTTCAGTCATGGCATTTATGGCCAAATGCCTTAACCATTGTAAATAGTTCCAGCCTACTATTTGTGCCTGTAAATTACCCTTCTTCTTAGATTATTAACTGTGTAGGCCAGTGACCTCTTACCTCATGTTTCTCTGAGCACATGGAACTTAAACCGTATTACTATATGTATTTATGTTGTTCCTGTTATAAATATAATGTATATATATACACTGGGTCAATAAAGGCACTACGTTTGAGAAAAAATAAACTTTAGCACCCTATGTATTGAACAATGGAAATTTGTTTGTTACAGGAAAAATCAAATATGCTTAATCATTTTCCTCTGTGAATAAAACAGAGGATTACAGGACACATTCTGTAGTCGGTGGATGTCACAGTAAACCCCTGGGCCACAGAAGATAAACCCTTGACTGCTTAGTGAGTGTAGTTCAGTTGTAACCAGGCCAATATTTCTGATTTTCTAAGGCTACCTTTTATCTGGTACGGTACCTATGACATGGAGGAATGTTGATATAATTCCAAAAAAGAGATTATGATCACAATTATAGGCCTGAAAGTTCAACATCTGCAGTGAGCAAGTTTTTTTAAAGGTTTATGGAGGGATCAACCGTAAGATTGTGCCCTGGATAATGACATTATAAGTGGCACTCAGCACGGGTTTATGAAGAGCAGATCATTTACTTACTTTTTATGATGGAGTAAGTTAGACAGTGAGGACGCAGTAAAGTCCACTTAGTTTTGCAAGGCTTTTGATACAGTGCCATAGAAATGTTTGCTTTCTAAACTAAGGCCTGTTGGTCTTGGTTGTGCTGTTTGTATATAAGGATAGAGAACTGGATAAAAGGTTTTGTACATAGAGTAGTTGTAAATGTTGCATTCTGTAGTTGCACCAGGGTTCAAAGTGGTGCCGACTTAAAAATACTGTCTGTACATTTTTAAACAACCCTCACCCAAAATACAGGTGAACCTGTGAAAATAGGTCTATAAGTCTTTTTCAACCCAAGTTAACTATGAACTGGGGGCTTAAGAATGTTGAGGGCCGGCAGGGACATTTGGGATCCTCTCCTGAACTGACATTTTCCCTGATAGCACTCTGTGATTTGTGAAGTTGGGTGAATGGAAGGCACAAAAGAGGGATTTGTCAAGGGGCTCTCTTAATTCTAGCAAGGGAATAACAGTTGTAAATCTGGTTAAAATTCTCTTTGATTACAAAAGGAACAGGTTGCTCAGCAAATTGCATCACCCCATTAAGCTCTCTCGTAAAGGAACCCCCCAGAAGCAATACAAGTGCTCCAACCTTCAGCATATATAAAGCACACTCTATAATGTATTTCAAATCATTAGGCTTGTTGGGAAAAAAGATGGGCAAGGTGTAAGGTGCAAGTTCAGTGCTGAGGGGGTAAGCTTGCTCCGCTCTTCTTTTTGAAGCTCCAAACACATCCCCATGCCTTCTCCCCTTCCTGTTTCCTTCTTTGGAATTGCAACCCTACCTGTGCTGTTATTTAGGGGCTGCCCATCTGCAGTGATTCTGGGCAATCGCAACTGCAAACTTGATGACCCCTCTTAATCTTACCCTTCTCACTTTCATCTAATTCTCAGTCCCACAGCAAAATCATTTCACGGACCCCCTAAACATTGAGCTTCCCTAAGAAATTTTTCATAAACATAGGTTAAAACCATTCATGTCCCAGCAGTCACAGGATCTTCTTCATTTATAGTTACTCCCCTGACCCTTTCAATAACCGCAGATGTTTCACCACAAATCTCTAACTGCCTCTACAACTCTTCTTTCCTCCTGGAAGGAACCTAACTAATACACTTTAATATTCGGGTAATGTTTGCTTTCTAAACTAAGGCCTGTTGGTCTTGGTTGTGCTGTTTGTATATATGGATAGAGAACTGGATAAAAGGTTTTTACATAGAGTAGTTGTAAATGTTGCATTCTGTAGTTGCACCAGGGTTCAAAGTGGTGCCGACTTAATAAAATTACTCTCTGAATACATTCAAGTGCACCCATACAATAAGCTTTAGTGCGAGTTTATTCTCAGTCTGCAGACTTATAAATACCGTCTGCACATTTTTAAACAACCCTCACACAAAAAACAGGTGAACCTGTGAAAATAGGTCTATAAGTCTTTTTCAACCAAAGTTAACTATGTACTGGGGGCTTAAGAATGTTGAGAACAGGCAGGGACATTTGGGATCCTATATTTTCTAGTTAGAACAATACTTATCACTCTAATAATAATAATAATAATAATAATAATAATAATAATAATAATAATAAAATAACTACTTTTATTAACATACTTTATAACATAACTCTACTCTCGGGCAAAGAACTTCAACATTGCAATGACTGTAGAACCTCCTGGTACCAAGCAGGACATTCCACTGGCTTGTACTTGCCCTTTCTAATGCAGTTATAGCAGGGAAGTAGTGATAAATGTAATTTCAGCGCGAGGCAAAAAAATTGTTGCGCACGTCAAAAATATTTTTTGTTCCAATTTTTTTTATGCACGCAACAATTTTTTTTAACGCACACGACAATTTTTTTTTTGACTCGCCTCATTTTTGCTATTTCTTAAATTTATTGCCATTTTGCGAATAGAAACGGGATAGATTCGCTCATCACTACAATGGAGCCTTTCGGTTTGGAGGCCATGTTACCATTCTGCATGAAAAAAACCCCACAAAAGATAAAACATTTTGTTTGGGAAACCAAACTATGAATTAAACAGACTTGTTTTTTTGCCCATAAAGTATCACGTTAATGATAGATTGAATTCATTAAAATTGTTACTCATTAAAACCAAGTGACATAGACTGATTTGTGCAACTGCATAATAATAATGGAAATCATTCTGCTTCCAAATATGATTTTTCTTCTGGTGTCCTTCACCTTTTTTCATTCCTGTGCAGCCTTGAACTAATGATGTATCATGGAGAACACTAGATCTATTGTTCAAGTAGCTAAAAAGGTACTTAGTGGACTAAAATGCAATTTTACATTTTACTTGTACCTTGTAATAACTAAAATGTTTCCATCAGTTAAAGGGTTAGCATATCCAAACTTAGACCCCAGACCCTCAAAAGGGAGACGGCAGAAGAGAAAGCGCAATAAACAGAATAATAACAGCAGCCTCCATTTTGTCAGCCACACTCATTGATATGTCAGCGAGCAGGGGATGTAATGGGGCAGGTCACAAAGGGTTACATAAATATTTTAATACATGGACACACAGCCTTTTTGGGGAATGCTTTGCCGTGTAGCAGCTGGGTCTTGGAATTCCATCACAAATAGATGAATGTGTTTCTATGTTAAGATAACATGGGAGATTTTAGCACGGCCCTTCAAGAGACCATAACAGTTTTTTTATAAAAATGGGGTGTGTTGTAAATGGATGTGTATATTATTCTTGCTAGATATTTACATGCCACTTATTTAGATAACACTTGCATATGTGTGTGTTTGTAAGCACCAAACCAAATCCATACTAATGTATAAATTGCCACTGCCTGCACTTGTCACTTTTAAAATAAAATACAAACCAATTTTAATTAGAGTTTATTTTCTATGTGTTGCTGTCATTAGTGATGAGCGAATCTGTCCCGTTTCACTTCGCCGAAAAATTTGCGAATCTTTCAAAAGATTCGCGAAACGACGAAAATGTTGTGCGTCAAAGAAAATTGTCGCCCGCGGCTATTCTTTTGTTGCTTGCGGCTATTCTTTTGTCGCCCGCGGCTATTCTTTCGTCGCGCGGCTATTCTTTCATCGCCCGCGGCTATCATTTATAATTTTTGGACGCACAACGAATTTTTCTGTGGCAAATTTTTCCATCCATTTTGCGTAACTATCCGCCAATGGCCGTCATTAATAAGCTGCCAGTAAACAGTCTCTCTCTCTGCATAATTGTATATAAGCATACGAAGCGGAGCTGCAATACTGCCTTGCTACCGATTTCACCTAGGTATCGGTAATATGTCTGTGCCCTGGGGTCTAGCAGGATCTTGTGTCCCTTTCTGCCTTGAGCTCGAAGCACTAATTTTAAGGTGACCATACTCGGGACACTAAAAGCTTCTGCCGTGCATTGGTGCAAATGATTGAATCAATCCGGTATCACCCACCTCAATATGAGTATATCTGGGAATGATCCGTTCCTTCACGTGTATGGCCACCTTAAGTGTAATGGACAAAAGATAAAGATAAGTCCTTTATGCCTAGAACTTGCAGAAAGCTTAAGTAAATTGCTTTTCATTTTCCTTAACTACACTAAGTGGTGGAAGTGAGATATTGCTGTGGCTTTACTGATTAGTCTAGCAAGAAAAACAAATGCTTACACTTTGCTATAGAGTGCATCAGCCAGATTGTTCATCTTTTATCATTTCATCAGTATCTGTCCCAGTGGGGCTTACAATCTGTCTGTACAGGTATAGGCTCCGTTATCCTGAAACCTCTTATCCAGAAAGCTAGGACTTACAGGAGGGCCATCTCCCATAGACTTCATTTGAATCAAATTATTCACATTTTTGAAAATGATTACCTTTTTCTATAATAAAACAGTACCTTGTACTTGATCCCAACTAACCCAATATAATTAATCATTATTAAAGGCAAAAAAATCCCTCTTGTGTTTATTTCATATTTAAATGATTTGTTTAGGTATGCACCAAATCCACTATTTTCGGATTTGGTCGAACCCGAATCCTTTGTAAAAGATTTGGGCAAATGTTGGACTGAATCCGAATCCTAATGTAAATTACTGTACAGAAGGGTTAAAGAGCGATGCGCACGCAACAAAATTTCAAGTCATGTGATTTTAAGGATTCAGATCCGGTTTGGCCAGAAGCATGGATTCGGTCAAATCCTGAAAAGGTTGAATCTTGGCTGAATCCTGAACCGAATCCTGGATTTGGTGAATCCCTAGATTTTTTAGTAGATGTACAGTATAAAGAGCCAAATTATGGAAAGACCACCAGGTCCCATACACATAGTGGTGGCAAATGTATTAGGAGCCAGGCTGTGTTCCTGGGGAGAACATACAAAGGAACTGAATCCGGGACCCCACTGCAGAAACACAAACCATCTTAGCACTGTGCTCCCCATGCACCACCCTGCATACTACCACAAATAAAGAAAGACACATTTTAGATATAAAAGTATATATAATATATAAGAAGTGATAAGAAGATATAAGTAGTGATGAAACTTGATAAGGTGGTTGGCATGTAGCACAGTGATTGTGAGGGGTTTCTTGTCTGCTCTCTAATTGACTCACATTGTTGTCTGTCCTAATTGCATAAAATCTGGTGTGTGAGATTGTCAGCCAGTTGAAATTTCAGGCCCTGTGAATAATGTGGATTCCAATGAGTTACGTCTGTATATTGACATTCACATAATACTTTGAATACTGAAATACTTCTTTAGGAGCTACCAGTAAAAGGCTTCATTGGATCATTATGCATAAACATTTACCCATTGGACTCTTTTTTTTGGGGGGGGGGGCTAAATCTCTCTAGATCTTCATTAATTTATTCTCAGATGTCCTAATCTTAAGGTCTTATTGTCTTTCTGCTTAAAAAATTATGTCTACAGGTATTAATTGCACACAGAATCAAAGTTTTAAATTCAAACACACCAAATGCCTAGGACTGAAAAAACAAACAGAATCTTTCATAAAGGCTGGCCAAATCCTAAACCAAATCTTATTCAGCTTATCCCTAGTCTTCCTCCTCTGGAGACTGATACCTAGCAATTTGTGGTGCGTTTTTGAACTGCCCCAAATCCCCTCCCTTTGGTGTCAATGGGAATCCCCATAATAAAGCTGGCACAAGTTATTTTCACATGATTCTTGCCTGAAGACACCCACGTGTGCACTTTGAGACAAGATTTGCATTCAAATCACCATGCCCAGGTTTTCAAATAATCCCTTTTAGCTTGAACAGCAGGATCTACTTTTTGGGAACAAAAACAGTTGTCAAATGCGGCAGATCCTTGTGTGTACCATGAGCCCTGATGTTACCATGCCTATTGCCTTTATTATTCTGTACAGCGTTGCAGATGAATGGGAATAATGCACAAGAAAAGATAGATTTTTCTTTGATTAGAAATAAGTGAACAAGTCTTGAAGTCGCTTAGTTCTTGATGCATTTATGCAGTTGTCTCTGCTTTACTCCTTTGTTATAACATTCTGCCCGTTAAATTATGTAATGTTTTTTCAGTAATACAGATAAAATGCTCTAATGAAGTTAAAAAATGGTACAATAACAAATGGTACGCACACTGCATGCTGTCAGGGCCATCCAAAAGCCTCATGTTTCATACAGGGCCTGCGAAAGAAAATATAGAATGAGTAATGTAGAGTCAGTGGGGGATCCAACAGCGGCCCCAGGCTCCTCCTTCCCACCGCAGGACTCCACGCTCACTTTGCAAGGGTCACCCAAGCATGGCTGCAGGAATCTGGAGAACAGACTGACTTTCCAGGCCAAAAATGTGAAAAATGCCTCACAATGGGAAACTTCCCACTGAAATCCCCTGGATCCACCTTGTTGTCCAAATGGGCTGGAAAAGGAAAATGAACTGTTTATCTGAAGCAGCAGGAGAGCTGAATGAATGTTTCAGCTGCCAGGAAAGCACGGTGGGGTTTAGTTCTAAATAAGAAACACAAAAGAGGGGCCTTTATGTTGGATCAGACCTTGCCGGCTCTGCAGTGACATGTCATTTATTCAGTCAAGACAAGCCACATTCCACATTTTCATCTTAGAAAATCATAATGTGAATGGATTGAACTTAAAACAACAATTAATTTATTTTGGAGCAATGGTATACAGGTTATATAAGTAGTTTAGATTCAGCTTGGCATGGGGATATTTTATATATCAAAACAAGTAGCACTACAGGAGGTCATGCTAAAATGCTAAAGGGGGAAATGGGAGTACTGCCATCGAGGGAAACTCTCCCAAAGAGCTTACAATCTAAATAGTTAATACTGGTTCACTTGTGTCAATGTGAGCTAATAGGTTATTCCTCCAAACTATGATTCTGGATTATTATTATTGTTTAACAATTGTTTATAAAGCATTAGCATATTCCATAGTGCTGCGCAATAGTAGGATTTGTACATCACATGTACATTGTAAATACAATACAGTACTGGTGCATACAGGGGCAAAGAGGGCACTGCTCAGACATGAAGTCTGGGACTACTTTCTATAGTAGGCGGTAGGTGTAAAGGCCTTAATGTCCTGTATGCCAATCATGGGCAAAATTGTCCTTTTACCACTAAAAAAATGACCATAGGTTTTCTAAAAACACGGAAAATCTGCAAACAATACTCCAATTGATTGGTCCACCAGGTTGAAAATTTGGATAGGCTGGATATTGTTTGATTATGGGACTGAGCGGATACACTTTTTCTGGTCGATGTCCTGAATAAACAAATTACAGAGGAAAATGAGAAGAATCTGCAGCCCCTGTTCCTTCATTATTGGACAATGTCCCACCTATGTGCTGAAATAAAGCTTTAGCGCAGGGATCCCCAACCTTTTCTATCCATGAGACATTCACATATAAAAAGAATTGGGGAACAACACAAGCATGGAACTATATACCCAGGGGTGCCAAATAAGGGCTGTGATTGGCTAATTGGTAGCCCCTATGTGGAGCTATCTGGCAGTCTACAGGAGGCTCTGTTTGGCAGTACACCTGGTTTTTATGCAACCACAACTTGTCTCCACACCAGGAATTAAAAATAAGCACTTTCTTTGAGGCCACTGGGAGCAACATCCAAGGGGTCAGTGAGCAACATGTTGCCCCTGAGCTACTGGTTGGTTTCATTAGCTGATGGAACCTTTAGATCTCATAGAGCATATACAATTAATAGAATTTCAACATGGTTTATAGAAACTAACAATAAGTTTTAAAAAAGCAAAGCAGCTCAACAAAAGGAACGTGTGGCCTGCTCAAGCCTTGGAACCAGCACTGTAAAGTTACAGGCACATTTTCCCACACCTCTCCTGGTCTAAAAAGCCCATTTTCTGAATTTTCATAAATTCACATTAATCCAGCATAACGTTTTTAAAAGTCAAAATGAAGAAGAAAGCAGATATGATTAATCAGTAATACCCCTTGCTCTAAATGCATTCCTGGCTTAATTACTTGTACCTGTTCTGGCTCAAAGGCTTAAGGCAGAATGTGACTTTCTGGGTTACAAAGGAGGAGGCAGCAGTAAACTTAGTTATTAAATAGGACTGCATGAACCTGAAAGTGTTTTCTGAAACAAAATACAATTTTTTTTTTCAGCTTAAGCACATATTAAAATAAACGTATAATATTGAACACAAGAATGAAGATGTTTCACTTTTATCCTGTTCCAACGTAATTTGTACCGTGTAGCTGATCGTATCTCCGAACAAGGTTAAAACTAAACAATCCATGAAAAAGAAGGAGCTAAGAATGCTGCTTTGGCTTCTTGCCACCGAGGCGAAACTTCCTATTCAAACAAAACTATTATCTAATCTTTATTAAAGAAGAGTTTTTATTGCAGTGTGTCTGGACCGTAACATCATGTACAATAGAATGCTTTATGTCGCCGAGTTCTGTTTATCTAAAGAGAGCCACAAAAAGTCTGTAATATTTTGTCATTGTAAAAGGAAAAAATAAGAAATCAACAAAAGAAATTCCACTTGTTAAAATTCTTTTATTGGCAAGACAAAACTGGAAGGAAGCTGGTTATTTTTCATTGTGTAGATAAACAGTCTTGTATGATTTTGCTTACAATTCAGTTGAGGTTCATAGATAAAATCTTGCAGTATCTTTTTTAGTGCAGCATCTGGCAAAAGCGTTTATTGGAAATCTTAACTGGCCAAGTGTCTGAAAGGACTGCAAAATATTTTTAAGGAAATGCATCATTTTTGACTATAGGAGAGCATCTGTGAGCATTTTGGAATAAAACTTTGGACTGTTAGATAAGTAAATATATAAGAGAAGCTGCAGAACAACCTGCACAAGCTGGATTTACTAACTGCAAATGTGTAAGTGTATCAATAGGTCCTCATCTTGGTGTATATTTATATAATTCATATAATCCCTGCTAAAACTGAGTTTGCCATGAATGGGTCTACAGACACTATGATGTACCAGAGACTGCAAGGGATCTCCCATTCCCAGAAACTTAGTTCATCTCAGCCTGAGAGTGTTATGTGGAAGAGCGAGATGCTCAAGTTTCTTCTAGCTCTGCTTTAGCTAGAGCTCCCTAATTAGGGAGATGATATTGGAGCTGATTTGTTAATTGGCCCAGGCACAGGGCCAAAAAGATTGCATTCCCGACAGATCTCTTATTGGGGTTATTTAGATATTGATCATAAAAGATATAAAATCCTGTTGGCCGAGGACTACATTACCTTGGCTGATTATTGATATTTACATGAGCCCAACTTAGCCCCCATGATTCACTCTGCTTACCTTGCCAAATGAACAAGTCTATACAGGTTTAGCTATCTTTAGAGGTTTCCAGATAGCTGCAAGAAAGCACCAACTTTCTTCAGAACTGAAGTACAGACAAGAGTGTGTCATTAGAAAGAACTTGTGATTTGTACAATGCAAAGAAAGTTGCATGATAATGGTTATGATAATGGAGAAGTATGAGACACTGTTAGTGGAGCTGATGGGAGCAGATGGCTTGCCTAAAAGCACATGGGTATAGCACTATCTTGTTAAGATAAGAAGAAAAGTAATGGGTCTTCCTTGTGGCAACAGGCTGAATGATTCAGTGTTGCTTCTTAACTAACTGCATAAAGTTGAACTCCATTTTGAACTATACTATTATTATTATTATTCATGCAGGTAATATGAACATATAGGACTGGGGGTGATGGCAGGTGGGGTATGAGTGTAAGTATGTACACATGAGAAGGGATCATCAAATGAATTAGTCACCACTGCACAAATGTAAACACGGGTCCCACGGGAGAAAAGCGCTTTACAAATGTTTGTTGTTGTTGTTGTTGTAAACACAACAAAGAAGGTGGGCTCAAGTAGGTCCAGGGTCAGCAAGGAGACAGGACTGCAAGTCCCATAATGAATCCCTTCCTACAGTTACAGTATTTAGAAGGGAAGAAATGGTTTGCCATAGATGAATTCTAGTCAGTCTAATCAAATATAATTGTCTAAGCTCTTAATAGGTACTATAGCGCCCCATTAATCTATCCATATTGTCATTGCCATTTGTACCATGAAACTTCCCAGACTCTTTACTGTATAAAGCACTGCACAAAGCAAAACCTGTAAATTGTCTGCTTAATAAAGTAACAGATGCTTTTGCATTGGCTATTTACATCCAAGGGTCACTATGGGTAGTTCCATATTTAATGACTAGTTTACAAAGTCCTATAATCTGTCTAGTAAAAGTATTTTATTGCTTCTGCATCTGTTTACACAAGTGCAGTGTATGTGAAACTTATGGCACTGTTGGGCAATATATGTATATTGGGATTACTGTGATGCAAGTTGCTGCATAAAATAAATATTCTTTTAAAGTAGAAACACAATCTCAGTACCTCTGTTATCTTGATTTAATTATCTGCATTCATTTTCCCATGACAAAAGAAGAGGACATTATTATTTTGCAGTATAGATGTATATAGCTGTTACACTGGCATTTCTGCTTCCATTGCAAGAATTTATCTGTGTAGATACAACATATCTTGCATTATAAATTAATGATGTTAAAAGGAAATGTCTTAGCCAAGGCAAGCAATAAGGCCACTCCTACTCAGAAGTACTCAGTTATGCTAAAAGGTGTTTGGTTTATGCAATAAGCTATATTGGGGCTCATTTATAAAGTTTGCACAGTGTGGAATTATTCACACTGTGAACATATTTGCCCTGCCTGTGTTTATATTTATAAAGCTGGACAAGACTAGTGCATTTAATGTGCAAGCATAATTGCAAATTTTTTATTCGCAGTGCAATTGTCTTTAAGAGTTTAAAATATGGCATAATTGCAAATTGGAATATTTATGTGCCCACTGCGTCCGAATTATACCACAACTTTGGTGTCATAGAAAATATTCACTAAATGGATTTCACAAATTGTGAAAATTTCTGTTTGCAAAGTGAAAATTTTTGCTATATTTGCACAAACTTTTTCCATTTTTTTATGTAAAAGGTTATATTACTATAGCAGTAATAGCGGTGTGTTATATTACTATAGCAGTAATAGCGGTGTGTTATATTACTATAGCAGTAATAGCGGTGTGTTATATTACTATAGCAGTAATAGCGGTGTGTTATATTACTATAGCAGTAATAGCGGTGTGTTATATTACTATAGCAGTAATAGCGGTGTGTTATATTACTATAGCAGTAATAGCGGTGTGTTATATTACTATAGCAGTAATATCGGTGAGTTATATTACTATAGCAGTAATAGCGGTGTGTTATATTACTGTAGCAGTAATAGCACTGTGTTATATTACTGTAGCAGTATTAGCAATGTGTTATATTACTGTAGCAGTAATAGCGGTGTGTTATATTACTGTAGCAGTATTAGCAATGTGCTATATTACTGTAGCAGTAATAGCACTGTGTTATATTACTGTAGCAGTATTAGCGATGTGTTATATTACTGTAGCAGTAATAGCACTGTGTTATATTACTGTAGCAGTATTAGCGATGTGTTATATTACTGTAGCAGTAATAGCGGTGTGTTATATTACTGTAGCAGTATTAGCAATGTGCTATATTACTGTAGCAGTAATAGTGGTGTGTTATATTACTGTAGCAGTATTAGCGATGTGTTATATTACTGTAGCAGTATTAGCAATGTGCTATATTACTGTAGCAGTAATAGCGGTGTGTTATATTACTGTAGCAGTAATAGCGGTGTGTTATATTACTGTAGCAGTAATAGCGGTGTGCTATATTACAGTAGCAGTAATAGCACTGTGTTATATTACTGTAGCAGTATTAGCGATGTGTTATATTACTATAGCAGTAATAGCGGTGTGTTATATTACTGTAGCAGTAATAGCGGTGTGTTATATCACTATAGCAGTAATAGCGGTGTGTTATATTACTGTAGCAGTAATAGCGGTGTGTTATATTACTGTAGCAGTATTAGCAATGTGCTATATTACTGTAGCAGTAATAGCGGTGTGTTATATTACTATAGCAGTAATAGCGGTGTGTTATATTACTGTAGCAGTAATAGCGGTGTGCTATATTACAGTAGCAGTAATAGCACTGTGTTATATTACTGTAGCAGTATTAGCGATGTGTTATATTACTATAGCAGTAATAGCGGTGTGTTATATTACTGTAGCAGTAATAGCGGTGTGTTATATTACTATAGCAGTATTAGCGATGTGTTATATTACTATAGCAGTAATAGCGGTGTGTTATATTACTGTAGCAGTATTAGCGATGTGTTATATTACTATAGCAGTAATAGCACTGTGTTATATTACTGTAGCAGTATTAGCGATGTGTTATATTACTGTAGCAGTAATAGCGGTGTGTTATATCACTATAGCAGTAATAGCGGTGTGTTATATTACTGTAGCAGTAATAGCGGTGTGTTATATCACTATAGCAGTAATAGCGGTGTGTTATATCACTGTAGCAGTAATAGCAGTGTGTTATATCACTGTAGCAGTAATAGTGGTGTGTTATATTACTATAGCAGTAATAGCGATGTGTTATATTACTGTAGCAGTAATAGCGGTGTGTTATATTACTGTAGAAGTAATAGCGGTGTGTTATATCACTATAGCAGTAATAGCGGTGTGTTATATTACTGTAGCAGTAATAGCGGTGTGTTATATTACTATTACAGTAATAGAGGTGTGTTATATTACTATAGCAGTAATAGCGGTGTGTTATATCACTATAGCAGTAATAGCGGTGTGTTATATCACTGTAGCAGTGATAGCGGTGTGTTATATCACTGTAGCAGTAATAGCGGTGTGTTATATTACTATAGCAACTGTAGCTACTGGGTAAAGTCTACACTTGGGGGGGTGCATTTACTAACGCTTGTGTTTCTCTTTTTTTCACGAATCATGTTTTTTGTGCTAAATTTTTCCGGTGATTAAAGGAGAATGCAAGTCAAAATGTAAAAAGCATACTGCCCAATAGTCCTCCTATTGTTTAGTAAAAACGCCACACTTTTGGCTCACCTAATCAAATATTTACTCAGTCACACTTACTTCACATTTTCTAGAACAGGCAGCCATCTCTAAAAAGGTATTTTCCTTTCCTTTCCCTCCTTGCTTCATACTGCACATGTGTTTCATTCCCTCCCCCCTCCCCTCTGCCAGATCCGCTTCTGATTGGCTGGTGGGCATGTGTAGCTCAGAACAGGAGACAGGATCAAGTTACACACATGCTCAGAGAATAGGAAGGCTGCCGCTGGCACCTACAGGAAGGGGAGAGGGATTTCAGTGATGTCACTGTAGTCTTCACACTGCTGTAGGCTGCCAGCAACATATCTCAGAGAAGCAAGCAGGGATCTGGGAATTTAGATATGCAGTAAGTACTTAAAAAGAATGCCTTTAGACTTACTTTTAATTTATATTAACCTTTCATTGTCCTTTAAGCATATAAAGCACAAAAAAACATGTAAAAGTCCTAAATATCTTTACTTAATTTGTGCTTTTAGAGGTTTTTGATAAAAAACTTGTATTTTTTATGTTATTTTCATTTTCGTTTCCTATTTTAATTCATTTTTTCTTTTTCAATTTGGATCGTTTAATAAATGACTAGACATTTGTGATTTTAGTACAAATGAGTTAAGTTAACCATGAAAATTAGAATGTTAATAAATCTGCCCCTTGGAGTCTGGATGAAACTGTATGAGAACTGGGGCCCTTAATTGCTGTAACCACTAACTGCCATTAGCTTTACTGTATGTTGGAGTCAACTTTTCTCTCTTTCTCTTTATTTGCCTGGTACCATTGAGGCCTGTTCATGTGCCTCAGATGAACATACAGGGTTACCACCTCTCCTGCCAGGGAACTGGGTGGGGCAGTGATATCATGGGGACAGCCACATCATCATAGCGCCACCCACTGCTGTCACAGGGGTGGGCTATGACATGGCAATCAGTGATTGCTGCATCAATCTTTGAGAATCCTGCCTGGTTTTCCAAACTGGGAAAACTGGGCAGGCAAGTTTGACCCGGGCAGCCCAGTTTTCTGTAGGGTTGTCTTGGTCAAAACAGGTGGCAACCCTATGCACATACTGTGTTCATTCTACAACTGGCTGCAATCCTTTCATCTTTCTATGTATGCTTTGTGTTCAGGTACTTAGCCTTTCCCTACTTTCTAAATATAAGAACATATCTCCATTTGTAAAGCAAGGCTGGTCTATTCTATTTATAAAAATATCATTATATGAGTGGAACATGGCAGAGGGAATGTCTGAACTTAAGCAACTCAAGTCCAACGTTCGAGGGAGCAACTCTGCTCCATGTAACTAACAATAAACATACAGAATTTTATTCCTAGACTTTTAGGTCTGTCCAAAAAGGAAATGTAGGGAGAGTGTCCAATAGCTATGAACAAATAAAATATTCTGTTATATTAATGTATTTATGTGACTTCTAACTCAACACAAGCTCTGTGTGTATGTGGTTAGAAAAGGCAAATTCTTGCAAGACATTTCATCCTCTGTCCTCTTTCCTATTCAGTTTATCAAGTCCTTTTTCTTTTACCCGGATTCATTAAAATCACAAGCACATTTGAGCATGCAATCAAGTGAATAGTGTTTGGATTGGCTACAGGATCCAGCTGTTTCATCAAGTCTTGATGGACAATTTACCTTTTCAGGAACGTATGTTAATGGTCTGGAAAACACTAGTACATCACTCTGTCACAAAAAGCAGTTACATTTCCCTCAGTGCCAAGCTCAATAAAACTGCATTTACCTTTTACTTCCTATTGTCTCTGAAGGTAATTCTGGAGAAAGCAAATGCATTTCCTTTGCATCAATGTATGATTGTAGCGAACATTTATTTATAAAACTTCAAGCCTGCTGGGGATAAAAGTTTGCAGGTAATAATAGGAAGGATGTAATTTAAAATTTGTGGCCCTATAAGTCTTACATTTCCAAGGGAAGCATAACAAGCATTTGTTCATATTAATCTGGCCATTCAGTGCTCTTGGCTCTTTAACCAATATGGCCCCATTGCCAAGAGTTTAAATCTGAAAGGGTAAGGGAACCGGAGTAACACAAGGAAATAGTTGTTAAAGGTGAGGAGTGCTTTCTAATGGGTTCTGATTTATTTAGCTTGTTGTTCAGCAGCTCTCTAGTTTAGAATTTCAGCAGCAAACAGGTTGCTAGGATCCAGTTTAACTTAACAACCAGGCAGTGGTTTGAAAGAGAGACAGGAAAATAAATAAAGTAGGACCTAAAACATAAGTAATAAAAATTACAAAACAATTGTAGCCTCACAGAGCAATAGAGTTTTGGCTGCCGGGGTCCTTCCCACATTTTAAAGATGGAAAGAGTCAGAAGAGGAGGGGAAGGAAGATCGCCAAGCGAGCGGATCTTCACCCGATATCCCCCTGGGGCCAAACGATCAAATTATATTGGCGGCAATGGGGCAGTCGATTCGATCCGACTGAATTTTCTAACCTTGGCGATCTCGCCAAGCGAGCGAATCTCAACGTGTATGGGGACCTTTACTCTTTTAAGTACTTCAATTCAGTGATTTTAGCATACAGTTGAAAAACTCTTTAAACCAAAGAATGATTTTCGATCATAAATGACAACAGTCTCCTTGACTTCTGCTCATTGCTCTGGGTCATTCTGTCTAGGTGCTCAATTTTCTTGGCCTCTTTTCTGTGGCCAAGGAAGGCAACTGTTTCCTCCCCGCCCCTTGCACACCCACATACACATAAACTTGTAATTCCACTCTCCATCTATCTGTGTTTCCTGCAAGTAGAGTATTGTGGTAAAAGGTTTATCTGTAGATTTATCAGCGGTAAAAGCCACTTCTGGCTCTCGCTTTGCACATTTAATGTATTCATAAGTGTTCTGTATATTTACTGATCTCCATACTGACCCCTTGCAATGTGTATTCCACCCTTGGAATCTCACGCTTTGCCTCTCGAGTGTATTGTGTTTAAAATGCAAACGCTAGCTGAGAAATATGGTTGTATACATTTCATTTCCTTAATGGACACAATGTTTAAAGAAAGATTACATTATGTTTGCACAAAGCCTAAACTTCATAGGTTTTGCATATTTGTAAGTGTGACAAATCTTTGGGTTAAGTATTTTCCTCAAGAGCCCGATTCATCGTTTGGCAACAATGGAGCCCTGCGATGCCTGACATAGGTGGGGAATTTATCTAGCGACAATAAAACTCCCTGACTGATTAACTACACGCTATATTTAGAGTATATGATATGGAAGTATTCTTGCACAAGGTTTTATTACTAAGCGCTGACAGTAGAGTCATCACATTCCAATATGCAGGTAAATAGCACAATACAGCCAGTAAAGCTAGCTGCCTAATCTCTCCATTACACATCCCTCTATTGTACAAATGTCTGTCTCTGGCCTTCTAATTATCTTTGATACTGGGATTCTATACACTCAAGGAAAATGTTGTCTCTGTAGTTATAACATATATTATTATATTCATTCATCTTAAATCAAGTCTAGAAATTAAATAAGTTTGTTGTTGGTATTTTTTCCAGTCAATTTAATATTTAAAGGGGGGCTAATGGTGGCCCCTGGGGGTGTAGGGGCTGCGGTGGGGGCCCCAGTAAGTCCTGCACACCCCAGTCTGATCCATAAACCCATTAAGATATTTTTAACCCTCTGCTTTTTTCTGCTTTGTTGTATTTAGGCCAATTGGTGGTATGTATATTATGCATTGTAATTGTGCTAATTGTTTTGTGAACATCTACTATATAAAGAGCATTATATGTTTAACATATAGATGTGCATTGGGCAACTGATTGATAATCACTGGGGGTGCCAAAATGTATCATTTTCCTGATACCCAGGCCTGTGCGCCCCTCCTTCTCTAAAAACTGCACCGGCCTGGGGTATTTCTGTAAAAGCTTCTTATTGGCTTCTTCTGTCATCTTCTGTCTTCTCTTCATTCAGGTCCAGCTTCTTCACTTTACTGCACATGCGCCTGATGAAAAGGAGACAGAAGAGAAAGAAGATCTGCTTCATATACAGTGGCATAACTATTATGGGAGCAGAATCCTTGGCCAATGTGTAGCTCTACAGTAACCTAAGTTTACATCAGCTTTGCATTAAATTTGCTGCAAAGGATTTGGTTAATATGGGTGAAATTTGGATTACATTTATTGGTTGCTTTCTTCAGCTTTAAAGGAGAAGGAAAAGCATTTTGGCATTTTACTGCCAATAGATTCCCCACATTAGTGCCACCTAGAACACTATATTTATTCTGCAGAAAGCTTTATCATACCTGAGTAAAGAGCCCTAGAAGCTGTCTCTGTTTGTTTAAGATTGCAGCTGCCATTTTAAGTAGCTCCCTGCTTGCAGTTCTAGTGTTGGCAGCTCAGATCACACATTCCTTCCACCATGGCGTTATTGCTGGTTGAACACCTTTAGCTGGTTTATAAACATTGTTAGTGGGTATTGATGGGCAAAATAATTCACCAGGCATGGATTTGTGGCGAATTTCTGTGTTTCGCCATTAGCAGATCTTTTTGTGAAATGGGCGACAAAATTAGCCGTGGAAAAATTTGCTGCACAACAAAAAATATGAGCAGTGTTAGATATAAACATTGTGGGTAACAATGTGCCTTGACCATGAGAAGGAGTGCAAGGGTGGGTGTGCCTAGAGCAGTGCTAGATATAAATCTGGCACTGTGGGTAACAATGTGCCTTGACCATGAGAAGGAGTGCAAGGGTGGGCGTGCCTAGAGCAGTGCTAGATATAAATCCGGCACTGTGGTCAACAATGTGCCTTGACCATGAGAGGGAGTGCAAGGGTGGGCGTGCCTAGAGCAGTGCTAGATATAAATCCGCCACTGTGGGTAACAATGTGCCTTGACCATGACAGGGAGTGCAAGGGTGGGTGTGCCTAGAGCAGTGCTAGATATAAATCCGCCACTGTGGGTAACAATGTGCCTTGACCATGACAGGGAGTGCAAGGGTGGGTGTGCCTAGAGCAGTGCTAGATATAAATCCGCCACTGTGGGTAACAATGTGCCTTGACCATGAGAGGGAGTGCAAGGGTGGGTGTGCCTAGAGCAGTGCTAGATATAAATCCGCCATTGTGGGTAACAATGTGCCTTGACCATGAGAGGGAGTGCAAGGGTGGGTGTGCCTAGAGCAGTGCTAGATATAAATCCGCCACTGTGGGTAACAATGTGCCTTGACCACACTGGGAGCAAGTTATTAACAATAACAGCATTCAAGACCATCATTCCTTTAGTGAAGGAGGAATTATTGGGCAGCAGGGCCCACATGAATTTCTGCAGAGAATAAAACTTACTCTATTCAGAAATGAAACAACCACCTTGACTTGTATTTTTATCCTGAGATTTTCAAGCAGCAACATTAAAAACACCCAAAGCATTACCATTTGATGTTTGTGGAAGGCAATATGAGATAATAATACATAGGATGTTAAAGGTTAAAGCAGCATAGAGGAGTGAATGAATGGTTAAAGCAAACTGTTCATTTCCAGTTTCCTCAACAATCTTTTAGCCTGCGACATCTCATCCTGCCTGTTCTTGTGTTGCACACACAGAAATGAGCAGAATGAGGTCTCCAGAGTTCACTAGAGACTTTTTTTAACTTGTTCCAGATGCGCAAGCACTAAACAGTGGAAGGTGCTGTGTTGGGGAAAGGGATTATGGGTACTCACATGCCAGTTTCCACCTATTGACTTCAGGACCACCAAGTCTTTCATGCTGGTTTCTCTTTTCCAGAGATGGATATTAAATCAATCACAGACGATCTAATCTGTGGACTTTGTTCTAGCATCAGAAATTAGGCTCATTTCCTTAGCCAAGTTATCTTACCCTGTGCTCATATATTCTGTGGAGAAGGATCATTTTTCTAATGCCTTTATGGTAAAAGATATAAACATTGTGTCATGCAGAATGGGAAGAATAATGATCGGAATTTCTCAGCACCAAAGAATCTGAAAATAAACTAGACATCACTTTTATCTAGATTTTATGACGTTAACTATGGGTTTGCCGTTTGTAAGATAAAGCAATGCATATATAGGCTCTATTATAGTCTTGCTACAGTTCCTGGTTAAAATTAGTTAACATTGTAGTATAAAGTATATATAAATATTTATAAATTCACCAGTGGGTAATAATTCTGCCTTGCAGTGCTGGGGTCCTGAGTTTGATTCCAGTTCCAGAGATCCACTGGAGCACTGATATGAATAATGAAAACAGAATAAAAATATAGTGATCAGTAGTGATAAAGGCAGTGGAACAGTAATAGAATGGTGTTGGCAATGGAACGGTAATAGAACACAGCTCAAAGACCTTTCCTTCAGCAGTTACTAATGATTTAGCGTTGCTATTGGTGCATACTCTGTCAGCCACATCAATACTACTCATAAACTCTGATTTTCTGTACATCCCCCAGTTGCTTGTATGTTATGAGGAGACTGGAGATCCCAGTTTTAATGAATAAATTAAGTAAATTGACTGCACTAAATCATGTACCTAATAGATAATTATTTGAGTAGACTCAATTATCACAATTAGAGATGGGATGTTTGACCATTGTATAGAATGTGACTAGCACAGCCTATAGTATAGACCAGGGAGGTCCAACTGGAGGAGCATAGATTGGATTCTTTTATTTTAATACAATATACAGTTTGGTCATTTCTCTATGGGACCAAACTGTAAATGATATCCTTATAAACGATGCTTGTGATGTAATTTCTGTCACACGACTCACTAAAGCTTGTATATTATAATAAATAAAGACCCCTGTTGTAAAATATATGGATATTATAAGTCACCTCAGAGTTCCATGACCTGTATAAAAGCACTCGGCCTTGTGCTTTTATATGGTCAAGGTACTCCTCTGTGACTTATAATATCCCTATATTTTACAATAGGGGGTACTTTATTCACTATATAATACACAAAAGCCACGAATATCCTATACATGATATCCTTATAAACAGAGCTTAGTCATGTCATTAATTATATAATCGGTGTTTAGTGAGGTCATTTCTGTCCCATGACTCACTGAAACTTGTGTATTATAAGAAATAATGGGCCTGATTCACTAAAGGGCGATAAAAATTATCGCACGCTTTTTTGCGTTAAAAAACGCAAAATAATTTGCGCGCGATTCACCATAGTATTATCGCGTGCGAAAAATCGCCATTTTCGCATGGGTTATTTCTCGAACTAGTTTTACCGCATGCGTTAATTTCTGCGCTGAAAAGAATACGATCGCATGATTCACTATAACTTTTGCGCGCTAAATATCGCATTCGGCTATGCGAAAATTAACACCTACTACAGGCAGGCGAAAAATTATACAAAAGTACAGTAAATGGTTTTTTGCAATAAAATATGGACTTACAGTGTTATTTATTCAAGTATGTGTTTCCCCTAGAGTGACGCAGCCGCCAGTTTGCAGGGAAATGTTCATTTTTAATACAGTAATTTTCTGCAAGTATTGGCATGTATGGCTAACATGGTGTGCGTTCATTTGCGCGACTATTTATATTTGGCTACAAGTGATGAAATGTTTCGCCAGGCATGGATTCGCAGCAAATTTTTGGACGTGCGTTGAATTTTTTTGCGCGTTTCGCAAAACAATCCGCCAATGGCAAAACGCATGAAAAAATTTGCCATGCAAAAATTCACCACACATACAAAAATTGATACAAGCGTCAAAAAATAATAGTCACAGCAACAATTTTTTTGCCCGCACAACATTTTTGCCGTTTCGTGGATCTTTCGAAAGATTTGCTAATTTTTCACTAAAGATAACCAGAACACATTTGCTCATCACTAGTGGCTACTATTTATAAGCATCTACTATTTATATGATACCATTTATATGCTACTATTTATATGTGGCTAATATTTATATACACCATTTATATGCGGCGACAATTTTTATACACTATTTATTGAAATAGTCTTCGCGAGTTAAATAACGCATGCAATATCGCATCGCATCGCGTAAAAAAGCGCGAGTATGCTTATAGTGAATGGTGCAAAAAATCGCCAAAATTAAGACGCAGTAAAAATTTTAGCGCACAATAAAAATAGCACACGTTTTATCGCCCTTTAGTGAATCAGGCCCAATGTACTCTCTGTTGCAAAATCTGAGGATATTAGAAGTCACTTTGGATTTTCGTGGCCTGTATAAAAGCATGAAACTTCTCTGTGACTTATAATATCCCTATATTTTACAACAGGGGTTACATTATTCACTATATAATCTAGATCCCGTATTGTGATTAACTGACCAACTATTATGGCCACAGTTGGAGAACACTGCTATTGACTGCCATATAACTACAAAAATCATACAAAAGGTGCAGAAATGATCTTACTAAAGAATAAATTGTAGTTAAAGCTTGCTTATGCAGATGTAATAGAAAAATGCAGGTTTGAGTGCAAGTTGGGCTGATTCCTGCTTTCCCCAATAAATGTTATCTCATGCAGCTTTCACCATTGCCAAAGTGAGTCTTGGCTGGAAGTTGAAGAGGCAGTATCCCAAATAAATGCATTTTTTAAATGTATGTATGTATGTATAACTTTATTTATAAAGCGCCACAAAGGGTACGCAGCGCTGTACAATCTTACAAAATACAAAATTACACACAGGGAGGACGAGTGTTATAATAAATAAATATATATAATTGCACAGGGAATAAGTGCCATGTGGTATGAGACACAGTAGGAAGGAGGTCCCTGCCCCGTAGAGCTTACAATCTAAGTGGTTGGGTAACATACAGGCACAAACTGGAAGGTAAGAGTGCATCAGGTATGGGCATTTGCCCTTAAGCGCAGGACTAGGCAAAATAATGTTTTAGTGCTCCAGAAGGTAACAGCTGAGCTTTTTCTTAAAGAGAGTTAGTGAGTGTTCCCTACGGAGGGATTCAGGAATAGAGTTCCAGAGGTAAGGAGCAGCGAGATAGAAAGGTTTAAGATGAGAGAGCGCAGTGGGTGTGGATGGTGTAAAAAGACGGAGGCTCTGAGAGGAGCGGAGAAGACGACCAGGAACATGTAGGGAGACCAGTGAAGAAATGTAGTGAGGAGCAGAGGAGTGAAGGGCTTTGAATGTTAGCAGAAGGATTTTGTAAGCTATCCTTTGCTTAACAGGTAACCATGCAGAATGATAAAAATGTGTATTTCCCTGGACATTGGGGATGACAAGGATAGTACATCTTGCATACATGTTATTGGTCAAGTTGCACCAATCAGCACCTTAGGTCAGCAGTCAGAATGATTGGATGGAAAAGATATTTTCTTGCTTGCGCTTTCAGCATAACAGCAAAATGACTAGCCATGTTCATGCAGGGAATCCATTAGATGAATTCTACATTTCGAGCAATCATATCCAATAAGTTATCATGCAAGACAACTGGGTAGGGTTCCAAACATTTACCGTTTAGCCGCTAAATTCAAATACTCATTTATCATAAACTGTAAATCTGATAAATCTGTAAAGTTGAATTGCTGCCCCATACCCCTAACAATATAGCTAGAATGAGAAATATGTCCAAGGCCACAACAAGTTGACACATACGTTTTGTTTGGAGCATCTGATACCAATTAACTGTTCAGTACCCAAATTATCCATCTTTTATCTAATTAAATGGATCGGTCTGTCCCATTCATAACAAACACAGAGGTGTACTTCTAGCAATCCTAGCAATGAGTGTTAGGCTGTCTTAAGCAATCTTAGGGATCTGTAAACTGTGTTAAAAAATAGATTCCTGATTTATAAGACTACTGCACCATATGTTTATACCATACAGAACTGCAGAAAGTGTATGATTCTGTTAGCAGCACAACACAATGTGAGGATTCATGGAACATTTCAGGTAAAAAGGATCAATGCTTATTTTGTGTCCAAGGGAAGGCAGCGCATGTATGTCTCCCTGATCTCTATCTGCACTTATTCCCTGGAACTCAATAAATATCCAGCCATGGAAGGATAGATTGTTATTAAGGCAATAGTAGCGATTAAGAAGTGTTTGGATGTTATCTCCTTTGCTGTGACTAATAATTGCTACATCAAAAACGTGCAGTCTCTCTCATTCATTAGACAATGTGTGGGAACCATCATTAAAAACGTACCACTCTGTGCGAATGCACCTGGAACACACCGAGCCGCTCCTCACCGGTACAAATGCATTCATTAGCAAGCGGCTGGGATGCGGCAGCTTTGAATTTGCCATCTTTGCTCTCATTTGAAGCAATTACGCACAATGTAGATAAACATTCAGTCAGACATAAACGTGCACATATACAGGCACAATGTCAGTTGATGCTGGAGTCTAATCAAACAGATTCTCAAAGCAGGTAGAACAAACAATTATTTGAAATCGAAAACAACTTAATTTCTGGTCATATGTATAATGAATTATCCCCCCCACCCCCAATTCTGATCACATGTATATTGTACTGTTCTAATCCCCCAATTCTAGTCACATGTATTTAGTATTATTGTAATACCCCATTTCTGGGGTATATTGTACTAATGCAGTGATTCTTAACCAGTGGGTCATGAGTAACATGTTGCTCCCCAACCCCTTGGATGTTGCTCTCAGTGGCCTTATTTTTGAATAATTGATTGGGGAACGTTTCGGTTGCATAAAAACCAGGTGAATGGCCCTACAGAACCTCCTATAGGCTGCCAGTCCACATAGGGGCTACCAAACAGCCCTTATTTGGCTTCCTCACAATCTTTCTTTATGCTTATGTTGCTTTTTGATTATTTTTACATTTGAATGTTGCTCAGCTGGCTCTATCTATCTATCTATCTATCTATCTATCTATCTAGCTATCTATCATCTATCTATCTATCTATCTATCTATCTATCTATCTATCTATCTATATATCTATCTATCATCTATCTATCTATCTATTTTCTATCATCTATCTATCTATCTATCTATCTATCTATTTTCTATCTATCTATCTATCATCTATCTATCTATTTATCTTTATATAATATCACTTTTAATATTTAGCCCTTTTATTTTTAATATTTTAGCCCTTGCAAGTCCACCCTACTCTCTCCTAGAAATTAGGAGAGTTAAGCTAACTATAAATGTAAAGGTGTATATTTTTGGCCAGGTCAACAACTAAACCATCCATTGTCCAATTAAGAAGGTTTTGCCTTTTTTGACCAAGCCCATAAAACTTGTCTGTTTTTGCTCACATTTATCAACAACTGGGCACCAAGAATTATTGTTGGTATCTAATAGCAGTGACAAATACAAAGCTACTAAAAATTAGCATAGCTGAGAAAAGCAAAGCCAAGCTATGAACTTAGATAATTAGGAATTAATGATGTATATTTTAGAACAGTTTATTCTAAGGTGACCCGTCAATGTAATAAAAAGGCAAAAAGTTAAAAGTGACATTTTCCGGCAGTCTTAAATAAAGCACAATCCCCCAATGGGACTAGTACCTATGGGTTACTCACAAAAATGTGAGTTTTTATTGGGTTGCAGGTCATAAGTGGCAGTAGCAGCTGTGGGCAGGAAGAGTTGGATAGCAGAAATAGTAGTTGAAGAGGAAACTCTACATAGCAATGTTGCCCATGTTGTGGTTACCCTGCTTTTGGAGTACCTTGAAGCCTGAGGGTTGGGTTGGTTCTAACAACCTCAAGGGTTCATAGGTTTGATCGGTGATATTTCTAAAAGTAAAAGGGCCCTATAAAGTATGTTTAGTCCTGGACCTGTTCATGCATTACTTCCATCTGATTTATTGTGCATCTATTGACACTAGGGAACCCTACAGCTACTGCTTCCATGAACATGGTGGTATTTCTAGGGTCCCCACTCTGACACCGTTAATTTGCACGTTATTTGCAGCTTATTTGCAAAAACACCCCTATGCAATTGTGCTCATTTTGATATATCAGGCAAAAATACTCCAAACAGCAGTGATGCTGGAATTGTGGGAAAGTGCTTTGGAAAATTGCACCCTGCAGTGTGTTTGTAAACGTCCCTTCTAGTTCTGTATTACTTTATAAACCTTTCAGAAAATGGGCGTCCAACTAGCACCATTATAGTATTTGTTAAATCACATCTTCAAACAACCCCTGACATCCAAAAGACGTTAGTTAATGACTAAAAGTTGTAATTAAACAACATCTGGGAGGCAGCAAATAGGACGTTTCTGCTTCAGAACAATTTGACATCAAAAATGCAAATTAATTTTAAATTAATGTCAACCACAGGTTCCCAGAGTTGCTTTTTTATGAGCAAAGCGATTCTTTAGCTATCCTTTCATATATCTCTGTTCTCTATACAGAAGAAGATTTAGAGGATATGAGCACTGCAGTAATACTAATCAGGCACTCAAGACAGTTATAGTGGGAGCAGAGATAAAACCTTCCAGTGTACAGAAAAGATAAAAAAGAAAACACTTATGAGTAGATCTGCACAGCATACCAAGCAGATTTTCCCTAAGCCAATGATTTGCGGTGAGTTATAAACCATTTTACCCTGGCACGGAGTAAAGGGCTTTTTAAAAGGTATATATTAGCAAAAAGAGATTTTTATGAGTGTTACAGATGTGTTTGCCAGTACCCAGAATTCATTTCTGGAGGGTAAGCACTGTGTATCATCAGTTATAGGTCTATAAAATAAAGGCATGCTTGAATTTTTAATTTTTTAAGTGGTTTTATCACAGTGCTTAATTTTTAGGGTTAATTCGTTTAGGGTTAATCAGATTTCATTTTTATCCCGGAAAAGCTTGCAATATACACTGAGCTGGAGGGATTATAGGGCGCTTAGGCGATTTAAACTTCAAAGGGCGCATTTACTTACCCAGACGCGGTGAGCAAAAGTGCAATTTTGGATGCAATCACAATGCTTGTTTTTCCCACAATGCACCTTTTTCCTAGAATTCATGCGTTATTGCAGGTCCAATGCCAATGTCAGAAACAATTGTGCTGCATCTGGCGCAACTCTGTCCATGTCAAAATGGACGTAACTACAGATGAAAAACTTTCACAGTCAATGAAGGCAGGAAGGACTGAATGGTACTGAGTGTACCTACATGGAAGTGTGCAGAGCACATTTGGACATTTTAATGAAAGCTGCTCACTTGTTTCTACTATATAGCGCCCAGCTCTGTGGTATCTAGTGCACAGTATCATGGAAACAATGTTGGATGTGGCACATGTAAAGGCACCTAGAAATTGTGTTATTTTGTCATCTATTAGGAATGCATATTTTATCTCAGGAGATTACAAGAACATGGGCGATCAGTTGTGTCAAAGGCAGCAAAGAGATTTAAAGTATTTTAGATGTTGCTGAAGAATATCATTGGCCACTTCCCTGAGAGGTGAGATTCTGGGCCAGGCAGGTGGTGAACAAGTCTTCCTAGCAAAAGGGAAAGAGTAAACTGAATGTTGAGTAGGGGAGTAGGGATTAAAGTCATTTCTTAAGATAAAAAATGTTGAATAGTTGAGCAGGACAAAGTGCACTGGAAAGTGGGCAGTAAGATTATAAAGTATGGTGTCAAAGGAGCAGTTTGCAATTATGTGCAGAGTAGCCAGAATTTTTTTTCCTGAGTTATTATACGCCCCGCCCCCTGATCTAAGGACTACTAACTACTTTAATATTGCTTCTAGTTTTAATTGTCACGGTTGGATTTTTTTAAAGAAAGCTAATCCAGGGAGAAAGATTTTAACTTAGGCCTGGTTATCTGGTAAAGAAAAACAAATTAAGCACACATATACAAAATGAAATAATTTACTTTTAAGATCCCTACAATATGAGATAGCAATATATGTTGGCAAAGGCATGATAGTCTCAGTGATAGAGAGTGATAGAGGGGCATAGACGTTCCAAAAATAATAAAACACCCATGCAATTTCACAATATCCTTTTGAGAGCAGTGGTTTTCATAATCTGGCCCCCAAAGGGGGGTGTGGAGCAGATACCTCAAGGCCAATTAGAGTTTGTAGGTCTGTATTTGGGAATCTGATCAGATATTATTCTGGCTTCTGCTTTTAAAAACCCAGTTACATAGTTACATAGGGTTGAAAAAAGACCAGTGTCCATCAAGTTCAACCCATCCAAGTAAACCCAGCACACTTAACCCACACCTACCAATCTATACACTCACATACATAAACTATACATACAACCACTAGTACTAACTGTAGATATTAGTATCACAATAGCCTTGGATATTCTGATTGATCAAGAACTCATCCAGTCCCCTCTTAAAGGCATTAACAGAATCTGCCATTACCACATCACTAGAAAGGGCATTCCATAACCTCACTGCCCTCACCGTGAAAACCCCCCTACGCTGCTTCAAATGGAAGCTCCGTTCCTCTAATCTAAAGGGGTGACCTCTGGTGCGCTGATTGTTTTTATGGGAAAAAAGAACATCCCCCATCTGCCTATAATCCACTCTAATGTACTTGTACAGAGTAATCATGTCCCCCTCGCAAGCGCCTCTTGCCAGTGGGTGAGCTTTAGCCTATATGATAAAGCCATGTAAATAGATTTTCTTGGAACTCTTTGGGATTAGTTCCCAGAATTCCTTGTGTTTATTTGCATATGTTTGAGGTAGTCTCCTCCCCAATAGTAACCCATTTAATTGCACAAGCTACCTGTTGATTGGTTACTATGAGTAATTAGCCCCAAATAAGTTACAGTTAGGTATATCATTCTAGCGGGCAGACTTGGCACTCCTCCATGCCAGGTCTGGATATTGTTTGAAATATGTCTAAATGGCTGATACAGCATTGTTTTCCAATATGCAGATATGCAGGCCAAGGACAGATAACTAAATGAAAAGGTGACTTCCCATTTTTCAAAGGGAATTAACTACTTGTAAACATAGACAATAGCATTGGCTTCTAAAATAAGATTTGGGGCAATTATGTCTGCCTGGTTTACATGTTTCGTAGTTTAGATAATTTGCAGACTCCATTTCAATATACCATCATTTCTTACTTTTTGACCATCATGTGACACCACATGATACTAAAGACACCTGCAATATGGAACTGCACAAAAGATTATAACAGAATATAACAGATATATTTAATTTGGCTAATAAAATATTTATGGCATTGATCGTATATGGCTTTCCATCATTAGTATCAAATGGAGGTTTAATCAACACTATGCCAAGTCTGCCTGCTAGAATGATGTACGTAACTAACTGTAACTTATTTGGGGCTAATTACTCATAGTAAACAATCAACAGGTAGCTTTTGCAATTAAATGGGTTACTATTGACTGCTTGGGGGGACATTACATTTGTAACATAAACATTATTTTAAAGTAAGCGAACATTTAATGGATATTGATTTATTGATGTAGGAAGGTTTAAAACGAGTTAAACTGAGTAAAAAACAGTTGAATGTATAAACTTAGCTTGATAGAGAGTGCACTGACACGATTACACTCTCACTAACCTTGGGAAGGTACAGACTACAGATGCTGGATCCAGGGAAAGTGCTGTTACTCGCTGCCGCCATAGGTGCAGAACAAATCCAGATAAGACAGCCTGAAGGTCAGGGTTCAAAAAGAGAAAGGAGCTAAGGGAAGAAAAGATCATCTACAGGGAATGCTTTGTTAGTTAGAGTCTACATTCCAGAATGTCAAGGAGAAGAGCATGGAGGAGGCAGATTGACAGGAAAAGTAGGGGAAACATGGCTGTGAATGTCATGTAGTAACATTTCACACATATTTCTATTTTATGAAATGGGTCTCGGAAGGGTTTTTATCAACAGCTCTTGGGAATGTGACGGTTTTATTGTTCTCTGGAAAAGCAAAACTTTATCTTTTAATTTTACAGAAATCTTTGCTATCCTTTAAACAGCACCTTGGTGTACAGAACCCCTGTTATATTTAATTTGGTATCTAGTTATCAATCTATGGGGACATGGGGCATATGGTTGACCCAAATGTGACTTCTAATTGGAATTTTAGAAGTTCTTTCAACTGCAACACCCCATTTAGCCATTAAAGAACTGGACCAACAACTTTAATTGTACCCTATTCATTCATCTTCTCGACAGTCTCTACAAATAGACTACATATTTATATTCAAATACCATTTTTAGGGTGGTACTAAATATCAGCCAAGCCGTGCTGCAGAGTTTGGTGGTCTCAACCCCTACATTGTCCCCATATCATCATATAACATTGTAAATTAATTTTCCAAAATGAAATAAATGCCATATTATTACCATCACTTTCTCAATTATTTTTTTCTTCAGGAAATCGCCTCTCACAGGGCCATACACACTTATACAAAATTAGTATTTCTTGAAAGATCAGTGGTTGGTCTGTACACAGAACATAAACATAAAAAGTATAATACTCCGGCAAGTTATTAATCAAATAAAAAAACATTCTATTAATACATGGCAGGCCATTTTAAGCAGTGGATGTTTAAAGGCATAACATAACTAGAATTACTGAGGAACTACTGTCTGGCCAATGTTGGTGTTTTGAACTGGAGGGGTATGGAGATGGAATATTTTGGATGAGTAAAAAAATACATAACTGATGGTTGGGAGAAGCTTTGAATGCACATTATTAGCCAGTCAGTGCCTGGTGGCCATTAGAGTAACCTTGTAATGATACTCAACTGTTCTCTTTTTTACACTATTTTAAGCCCTTTCCTCCCAACACAGTACAGTATATTAAACCTCCTTTTCGCCCTATGCCCTCACAGCATCTTAAATTTCCCCTTTTCATGTCCTCCAATAATAAAGCAATCCCACCTTAAATCACTTAGTAACTGTATGCTTGACCCCTTTTTTACCTCTGCAATAAATTTACTCTCTTTACTCCATCTTATGAAAATATATTTAACATATCCTACCCTTGATATTAATTTCCTCACTCACAGAATGTTTAACCCCTTACATCTTACTTTCCTTTTCAGTATTGTATCTTTATCCTCTTCTCTTCTCCATATTTATGTACATTTAACCTCTCAGATGATGCTACAAAGTCAGAAACACAAAGAGGAGGGACACTTATAATCCCATGGCCTTCAGGCTGATATTGTTTGGAGTAAGTTAGAAACTTTTCTTTACTTTCTCAATTAAAATTGCCTTTTCATGCTCTAATGAGACGTGAAACCTTACTACAGTACATATACAAATGCCTTAAAATCATAAACCCATATTTAAAGGAAAACTACACCCCCCAAACAATGTAGGTCTCTATAAAAATATATTTCATAAACAAGCTCATATGTAAAACCCTGCTTCATCCAAATCAGCCATTTTCATAAAAATATACTTTTTTAGTAGTATGTGCTATTGGGTACTCCTAAATAGAAAACTGCCATTTTAAGAATTAAAGGCCGCCTCCTGGGATCATAGGATTCACAGTGCAAATAAACAAGCCAAGGCTCACAAACATTCTAGGCCCCATCAGCCAATGAATGGACAGAGTTCTGTCTTTTGCTCCCACACTACTTCCTGTTACAGTTAGAGCTGCATTATTTCCTGTCATGTGATCTCTGAGGGAGCACACAGCCCATCACTGAATGGTGGATCAAGCTAAAAGATGTAAAAGGCAATATTTACTGATGTATACAGTATATTCCAGTTTGGTAAAATTGTTTAATAGGCCCCATAACATAATATAAACTGTTGGTTAAGTATTCATTCTGGGGATAGAGTTTTCCTTTAGGGCTGCAACAAATCTCTGTTGTCTGTGGGATGGCATATGCGGTTGCGCAATTTGCCTTGAGAGGAAACTTCCGCGACTTCGGCAAATCGCACCGCCGCGTATGCCAACCCACCGCGATTTACATTCTAGCCGGGGCATTTCGGGGAGATTAGTTGCCCATGGCAAGGGAGGTTTGTCGCGGCACGACTAATCTCCCCATGTGTCAAAGCCCTTAAGACTGAAAAAAATGAGAAAGACTAGAAAAAATTGGAAAAATTACTGTGAAAGCACCTAAAAACACCAACTTGTAAGGGGATTCTCACCTGGAAATATACAACTCCTTGTTTTCAGGAGAGACATTTTGAAATGGACATAAAATTCCAAATCTCCCACCATTCCAAGTTCTAAAACTGGAGCACTGTTTCTCCAATCTCTTGTTCTTAAAGCAATAAAATGTAGTGAGTAACAGTATGGGATTCGTTATCTAGAAAGTTTTGAATTACAGAAAAGCTGTCTCTCATAGACTCCATTTTAATCAAATAATTCAATTTTTTTTTTAATTATTTTTTTTCTTTGTAATAATAAAACAGTACCTTGTACTGAGATATAATGAATGCTTATTGGAGGCAAAAATGCAGACTTACAGTATGGAAAGATATTGATAACAGGTCCTATACCTTTACAACATATTTATGTTGGTGGGCAATTGTATTTGTGTTTATTCTGCCTTATAAGTTATATATCAAAACTTATTAAACCTGTACCCGCACTGCATACCTCATATATTAATGTAGCTGCTAGTGATGCGCAAATTTCCCTTCACTGTAAAATTCGCTAAAGTATGGAAAAATTTGCGAAATGGCAAAAAATGTGCAAAATAAATTGAAGTCAATGGGTGTTTTTTTTTGCATAAAGTAAATCGTAGTCAATAGTCCTGTAATTAAAAACTTTCGCTGCAAAATTTTGACTATGGGGGTATGCAGAATTTTAACGTGAATCCATGCCTGCTGAAATATATTACTCATCACTAGTAGCTGCCTCTAGTTTAGGCTGATGTCCCATGGAGAATCTTAAGCTGGCCATACACGTGGTGATCTGACGATGTTTCGTGCGACCATCGGTCGCACGAAACATCGTCAGATCCGCCACACACCATTCAGGGCTGAATCGGCAGGTAAGGAGGTAGAAACAATAGGATTTCTACCTCCTTCTGCCGATTCAGCGCTGAAGGGAGATTTTGGTCAGGCGCCTTCTATGGCGCCCGATCAAAATTTTCAAACTGGTCCGATCGGCGAGTCGTCCGATATCAGCAGCTTCCTGCGATATCGGTCGACTCGCCAACATACCATACACGTACCGAATAGATATTATCGGTGCGTGTATGGCCACCTTTAATTATCCACTATAGATCTCTGCAACTAATCTGTCCAAAATGCCTTTCCACTGGCAACAATATAAATCACTGGTGGAAAGGCCTAAGCATCGCTCCAGATTTCTGAAGTCGTGCAAAGTTTCCTCCTACAGGCAACTCTGGAAAATCAAAGTAATGCATAGGCTGGTGGAAAGGCATTTTGGAGAGATTAGTATATCGCAGGCGACTAAATCTCTCCATGGGACATGAGCCTTATCTATGTGCTATGTGGGAATGAAGTTTTATTTAATTTTAAAAATACACCTGCAGGAAAGATCCAGACCACAAGGCAGTAATCCAGGATATGAAGGTTCAAGCCCAATGTTATGTTTCCATTAACCTTTTGCTAAATATCTTTATAGGTCAGTTTGGATTGTATGTGCCAAGGTCAGACTCGCAGTGAAACAACATGGATACTTACTGTATATAATGTTGGTGCAAGCAATAAATCCGGAAACTGATAAGTGAGTCCTCCTGTAAGTGTCAGAGTGATTTAGTACAATTCCCGGACAAACAGCACAAAGTGTGACATAAACAAAAATGCTATAGCTGTGGTTACAAAGAGAGAATAGTATCTGTGTAAGGCCGGACAAATATGTGAGGGATTACAATGCAGCCAAAGGCTTCTGCTTCTTATCTCGACTATGAAATGAGTTTTGTGTTTCACTCTGAGCTGCATAATGCATCACTAGATTCTTCTAATCCTTTATATTCTTCCTGCCATGGCAAAATAAATCACAACTATAAAATTTTATTAAATTCTTATCTGGGATCATAAGAAATTCTATTATAGGTGCCATCTTGCTACTATGACCCTGCATATCAAGCTCTAAATTTACTGTAAAACACTGAAGGCAAACGCTGCGCCGTCGCTGCCACTTTGAATCATTTTGTTCCGGCCTAGAATTGTAGTCTGTATAATGCTGCATGTAAATGGGGATTCATCTGCATTTTGCTTGTCTGGACATTGGTGTTTATTTCTAATCATTCCTATTTAGCAGGGGAGAATCTGCGCCCCTGGACACCCTGAGGTAGAATTTATGATATAAGCCCCCTCCCACTCCCCACACCCCAATGTCTGTCTGCAGTCTGTCTGGCATCAATTCCGGTGTTTGGCATGTAAGTGACATGTGTGCCCTATTCTATTGCTGCTAATGAACTCTGGCAACTGTCACAGGGTATTGAGGGAACCCTGGAGTTAGGGCCTAGTCCTGAGGTTGCGGTTATTCCGGGATTCCCCTGTGTCAGTAGGTACATCAGCTCTATTTCAGAAGGTAGGAAAGAATAGCAGCACAGAGCACAACTATAGGAAAGTACAAGGAGCACATTTTGATGCAAGCTTTAATAAAAGTGGTTTCATACACAACTGACTGCAGGGAAAGTGAGGACCCAAAATGAAATAGTCAGTTCAAGTGATTACCTGCCATTCCAGTGACAATTTGACTAATAATGCATTACAATGATGCAATCATTATTTTGGTACTGTGCATGAAGCAATAGGGCAGTTTAGGTTAAATAGCAAATCTGGCTGACCACATTACTTCATGGGCTGCCAGATACCTTCTTCCAAGGTTTATGGACTGTTGTGAAAACACACAACAGTTGCCTGATATATTGTTCCATTTAAATGAATTTGCTGCCGATGCCAATGGGGTTTACAGGAAAAAGCTCACTAGCATAGCAAATACTCACTTGACATCAGTAACATCTGCGATTGGCAGAGAGTTTCCTATTCCTTTAAACAGGAAGCAATAACTGACAGGGGATGGTGTTTGGCTGCCACGTTTGTGCCTAAAAGCACCATGTAGGATTAAGAATTTTCATTGGCGCCAGTTTTTCTAGTGCACAGTTTTTAGGAATACAAATGTAGCCTCATATCCACTGGGGCCCCATACAGGTATAACATATAAGGGGTTATTTACAAAGAACAGTATGTGTCTTGTGCTCATTTAGAAAGCATTTGTATCTGGGTCTCATAGCATCAGATTGGAAATCCGGTTCTAGATTCAGAATGTAGCACCAATGGGAAAAAGGAGAGCACTGATTGTTTTTCAATGCATAAAATAGTAAAACAATTTCGTACAATATGTAAACCAACTTTGGGAGAAATCCCAGCAGTTGATGCTAGTCTGTGGGTGCATGGTGCAGAATTCAGTAAAAGAGATATGTGGGTTTCCAAGAAAAATGGATTTAAATAAAGTTGACATTAGAAATTCATTTATTAGGACAAGGATTTGGCCTAACGCATTTCGTACCTGAATTCAGAGCCTATGAATAAGTCCTCCAACAGGCATGAAACGTGTTAGGCCAAATCCTTATCTGAATAAATTAATTTTTAATGTCAATTTTATTTGGTACATTTTTCTGGGAAACCCACATATCTATTTCATTGATTGTAGCACCAAAGGGCACAATGCAGCCTATGCTGTCAGGCGCACCCTAACTCGCAAGTCTGAGTGACGGCAAATTGGGGGACAGGTAGCCAATGAGAATGCCTACCCTGCTTATCACATCTCATACTGTAGGGAGCACAGTAGCAGAGATAAAGACATTACATTTCTTCAATTCTGAGAAAGAATATGAAAACAGTTTATGATTAAAAGCCAAGCAGAAAAAAGGTAAAAGAAATGAATTGGGGGTTAGCAATGATATAACAGCCTGTCATTAAAGGTGATGTCTGCTCTGTGAAACAATATTATCTTGGGGAGATAATGTAATGTGAGATGCCCAGCAAAATTAAGCATTAATGATACTGTTTGGTCCCTTAACCTGCTGGCACTGATTGCCTGGTGCCCTTTTAACTCCGAGCTCTCCTTTCCATAGCTAGGAACATCCTCCAGAGACCACATATTAAACTCCTAGTTACCTTTCCTTCAGGTGCACACTGCCATTTATTTTTAGGAGCAGTGGTCACAGGAAGCTCAGCAAAGCGTGGAGGGCTCTGAAGCGGCCTGTGGCTTTTTAATTAATCAGCCTTGTCCTCTGCAGGTTTGGCTCAAAGGTCTCTTTGTAACAGAGGCAATTATTGCTCTTATCAGAAAACAATGGGATGTCACTCTGTTATTACAGATATCCCTTTCAACTGGCCTATCTAGTGATAAAGAATCACTGATCCCTGGTGCCTCCAAGAAGTGATATTGAGAATGGAATAGTTCACCTGTAGAAGGGAACAGAAGGTGCACTGATCGAGTTTAGCATTGCTGGGGTGAGACGCTCTGTGAGGGCCCTTGTCTAAAGCCACTGAGTTAGAGCAAATGGGCTAGAACCTCCCCTCCTACAGCTACCAAACTTTTATTAGCCTTTTCTTTTCTAATAATCTCTGATTAACAATTCATTTTTCATTTCAGACAGGAAACTTCAATTAGAAAACTGCAGAGTATTTTCCAGACAGAGTGGGAAAACTGAAAAAAATATGATGATAGTGAATTAATATTTTTTGTGTAAATCTGCATACATGATGCCTGTGTAGGGCCTAGGCAGCAGTAGGGTGCCCCCCTGCCAGTGCTGGGTGACCCAGCCATCACAGAAAGCAGTTGGAGGTATATATTTGTGTATTTGAGATTTTTTGATACAAAGCAGCAACAGAAAGGCAAAGCCCACCCCAGTAAGAGTATAAGGCCTCTCATCACTACCCTGCTTAGGGCCCCTTCAGTTCTAATCCATCTCTGCAATAACTGTATGTATACCATCAGTGAGAGGAAAGAATTATATATGAAGTATGCTGGGAGACCCCCTCTGCTTTAGCTGGTCTCTCTTATACAGAGATATACCAAACTTATACCGGTATGGAACCTGCTATCCAGAACGCTTGGGACCTGGGATTTTCTGGATAAGGTGTCTTTCTGTAATTTGTACTTTAGGTTTACTAAAGAAATAATGTAAATATTAAATAAGCCAAACAGGATAATTTTGCCTCTAAGAAGGATTATTATTATTAACATTTATTTATAAAGCGCCAACATATTCCGCAGCACTGTACAATAAGTGGGTTTCATACATTGTAATGTAATGTGTGTAATTTTGAATTCTGTAAGATTGTACAGCGCTGCATACCCTTGTGGCACTTTATAAATAAAGTTATACATACATACATACATACATACAGAGTAACATATAAAGCAATCAATAAGTGATACAATAGGGGAAGAGAGCCCTGCCCAAAAGAGCTTACAATCTACAATTCATTAAATCTTAGTAGGATCAGGGCACTGTCTTATTATTACAGGTATGGGATATATTATCCGCAAACCCGTTATCCAGAAAGCTCTGTAATAATAAACCAAGATCTTGTACTTGATCCCAACTAAGATATAATTCATCTTTATTGGAAGCACAACAATTCTGTTCGGTTTAATTAATGTTTAAAATATTTTCCAGTAGGCTTAAGGTATGGAGATCCAAATCACAGAAAGACCACCTTATCTAGAAAACCCCAGGTCCCAAGGATTCTGGATAGCAGGTCCCTTACCTCTACAGAAAAAGAGGAAATTGTTAAAAATTTGAACTATTTGATTAAAATGAAGTCTATGGGAGACAAACTTGCAATTTGGAGAGAGAATGGATCTTATACCTGTACTAATATGCAGAAGCAAAAGCAACGGAAAGGAGTAGTAATACTAGTAATACATATAGAATAAATAGTGCTGGGCTTACAGAGACAATTGTTAACAAGCAGTCAAGCACTGCACAAACAGATGCTTAGAGAGGGAGAGCAAGAAACGGGATCACTCTCTTTCTTTCTATGATATTTTTTTTGTGTTTTGCCCCCTTCTGTCACCCTGATGCCACTCACTCTCACTTGTTGTCATCTCTTCTCTAGCCTAAATGTTCACTCGTTCCTTTTATTCTCTGTCTGCCTCCCAGTCTTAAGGTGGCCATACACAGGCGGATTTCAGCTGCTGATCCTGATCCTTTAGACCGATTTGGCAGCTTCTCTGTCCATGTATGTGCACCCCAGGGGTGACACATACATGGACAGATAGGCTGACAGGCCTAACCCACCGTTATCTGGCCTAAAATTGGGCAGATCTCAATCAGGCAGGTTTGATTCTGTCGAATCGGGGGCTTCATCTGCTTGTTGATGCCGTTGTCGGACCGACAGTGCAAGTGCCTTCCGTTGTAATTCACATGTTTAGCCCTAGGGCCAAGCAATCAAACTAGCCTGATATCGCTCACATTTAGGTGGGCATATTGGGAGAAGATCCGATCTTCCCGTGTATGGCCACCTTTACACTCTCCAGAGGTTTGTACTATCCTTGTCACATACTGGATATATGTATGTTGGCTGGGACTGTTGATTTACACCATGTACACCCTGGGAGGCATTATTCTTACTGAAACTCTCTTGCATATTCTCATACCTGTCTTAGTTCTGTCCCTCACACCATCTGTTTAGATACAGCGCTTGTATATTCCTGTGTTTTCAAATTAAATAGTACAGAGACTGCAAAAGCAATACAGGAAACACTAAAGGAAGTCTTTGCTTTTCAAGTTTAGTTAAAGTTTAAGAGCAACTAACAGGCAGAACTCATAAAATGTAGTTATTAAGGTTTTATGCAACCTCAACTTGCATTATCTCCAAGAATTATCAGAGGATTGCGATGCATAAAAATCACATTGTATTTAACACATTACACCATAAGAGATGTTACAGATTGGAAATGCAGTAAATGTAAATACAAAGTACTAAAGCCATAAAAATATATATATATTGTAGGGACCTATAGGGTTAACAATCCCTATAACTTTATACTCTACCTTCCTTATTTCCATTGTTACTGGGGATAAGCAAACACTTTCACTTGGTACAGTTACATATTGAAATTTGTGTCCATGCTAGAAGTTTGCCATGTGTTTGTATGTGTTTTGTTTCACCAAAAAAAAACCCAATGGGCTTTTGCAATGGAAAAAACAGAATACCCATCTGCAGATATCATTATTATGCCCCCATATCAACCAATCAGGAGAAGCCCTCCCGCTGTCTCTCTAAGAAGTTGCCCAGGAACCATGTTTGGAAGAAATTGGCACCATGGGTGCTTTTTTCCCTATAAAGAACAGTTGGAGCATAGTGGAAAGTAGATTCTCCAACATTGTAGGGCAATGTATCTGCTATTGCAGAGCTAAAAGTGCAGTATTATTTGCCATTTCATTGACTATAATGCCTTTGACAAAGTTTCAATTGCGCAAATTTGTCGCGATTTGTTATCCAACAAAACTGCAACAAATCTGAATGCTAAAATACACCAGCTAAAACCTGCTGAGATCATGTAGAAGTCAATGGCAGATGTCCCTTTTACAATTAGAAGATTTTTCTTTGCTTCATAATTAGATAAAAAAAAATTGCAAGCTTCAGAAAATTCCAATTTTAATATTCTTCTAAATATACAAATAGTTGCAAATAAAACATTCTTTTCAGTTATAGTAACCAAACTGTTATACTTTACCGGAGCAGGTATAGGATCCAATATCCAGAACCCCATTATCCAGAAAACTCCAAATTATGGGAAGGCCATTTTAAGAATATAATCATCATTTTAAAAACCATTTCTTTTTTCTCTGTAATAATAAAACAGTACCTGTACTTGATCCCAACTAAGATATAATGAATCCTTATTGGGGGCAGAACAGCCCTATTGGGTTTTTTTAATGGTTAAATGATTCCCTTTTCTCTGTAATAATAAAACAGTACCTGTACTTGATCCCAACTAAGATATAATTACCCCTTATAGGGGGCAGAACAGCCCTATTGGGTTTTTTTAATGGTTAAATGATTCCCTTTTCTCTGTAATAATAAAACAGTACCTGTACTTGATCCCAACTAAGATATAATTACCCCTTATTGGGGGCAGAACAGCCCTATTGGGTTTATTTCATGGTTAAATGATTCCCTTTTCTCTGTAATAATAAAACAGTACCTGTACTTGATCCCAACTAAGATATACCGTATATACTCGAGTATAAGCCGATCCGAATATAAGCCGAGGTACCTAATTTTACCTAAGAAAACTGGAAAAATGTATTGACTCGAGTATAAGCCCCTCAATGGTGCAGCATGAAAAGCATCCATATACCGGTATACAAAATCTTTAATCCCATAACTAAATATGGCATTTCTGTAATCTTTAAATACAGTAAATTGCTGTTATGGATGTCACTTCAATGAATACAAAATTATTCTATATAAATTTGATAAAACAACTACTGTGCCACTCGCCATAGAGCTTAGCAAGTTATGTAAAGCTCTCATAATATAGAGACCAGTACATCTTTACCAATAACTTCATACCAAAATACACTGTTATACATACCAAAATACACTGTTATACATACCAAAATACACTGATGCCTTTACAGCCCCCGATTTGATGAGGTTTTGGCAGTCAGTGGATTACAAAAGTAAACTTGTAACAGAATGGACTTACCCCTTGTCTGCACCCAAACTTTTCACTGTGTGAATCCCTTAATGATGTCCTGCACACGATGACAGCACAGCAGGCAAGGGGGGGGGAGTGCTCCTTAATGTTGCATGGCACTCCGCTCATGTTGTCCACGGTCTTCCTGGGGGGGGGGTCCAGGGAGGAGGGGGCTCGGGGGTGCTCCTCATAGCTGTGTCCCTATGTGCAGCAGCGTGCTGCACATAATGTCGCGTGCACAGCGCGTCTCCATGCTGCTTAAGGCCGGGCACAGGGGGGGTCCAGGGAGGGGGGGCTCTGGGGTGCTCCTCAATGGTGGCCATGCCGCTTACTGTGTCCCAACGTGAAGCCGTTCGCTGCACATAATGTTGCGCGCACGGCGCGTCTAAATGCTGCTTAAGGTGCGCAAAATGACCGTATTGCTTGTAGTGCGAGTGCAATTACCGTATATACCCGAGTATAAGCCGATGCTTACTTTTTAAGCACATTTTTAGGGCTAAAAAACTCGGCTTATACTCGAGTATATACGGTAATTACCTCTTATTAGGGGCAGAACAGCCCTATTGGGTTTATTTCATGTTTAAATGATTTTTAGTAGACTTAAAGAATGGTGATCCAAATTATAGCAAGATCTCTTATCCAGAAAACCACAGGTCCAGAGAATTTTGGAAAATCGATCCAATGTTTGCTCCTCTTTTTCTGTATATATTTAATTTGCCTTCAATGAAAAATGTTCTGAATGCTTATATACTATATATTTACATACAGAAAAAGAAAGATCGTTTATCATAAACTGAAGGAATTTTAAGAATGGTATAGAAATAAAAATAAAGCCATAAACGTGTTGAAGTGATTGCTGATGTGATTGTTGATTTCCCAGGGAATGTATGATGCAAGAGACCAGTGATATAATGGTGTTTAAAGCATTTTTATATGATGCCATCAGTAACGTTGCTGCCATTTATTAGGATAATGGTATTCCAGCTCCCAAGAGGTGGTGTCACTTTCAGCTTAACCTTAACTGTGTTTTTAACAGATTTTTTCTTTCTATTCAATCCACACACACAGCAAAGTATTTATGCAGGCACACAGAAAGTTTTTGGTTCACTACCAATGTTTTACTCGATAAACAAACAAGCTCTAATAATTTAACAAATTGCAGAGCAACAGAACAGAAGTTGCTTTATGAGACTTGATAGCCATGTTTTTCTCCCCATTTTACTAAGTCAGGGAAAGCTACTGTGGGCCATAATTACAGCCTTCAGCTATAGGCAAAGGGCAGTAATGGGGGTCAGATAAAATTACGGTGTATGTGACGCTTCCTGCAAAGTTTTGGTAAAAAGACAAAAAGCTAAATAAATTATAGGAAAAGTGGAAAAAACAGACTTTTTATGTGTTTGTTCAAGTGCACAGTTTTAACTGCAGATCATTGTAAAATATCCTATCCTAAATATCCTATTTTTGTGCATCTCTAAATAACCATATAACAAGAAAAAAAACAACATTGTTGGTGATATTAAATAAAGCATTAGCCATTTTCTATTAAATTTAAATCTGAAGATATAGAATATGATAGCACTGCATATTTACATAGGGAGGTGTATTAAGCAGAGAATGTTCTTTCCGGAATAATTGATTCACAAGGGACAAATACTTGATAAACTCTTCCGGATGACTTAGTAAATAAAGGATTTAAGAAGCTTGAAGTTAAGGTAAGTCTGTGAAATCCTTTATTTACCAGCCATTCGGAAGATATTGTCATATTCAAGGCAGAACTAAATTGTATGGTCAGACATTCTTTATTATATATACAGGTCCTTTTCAAAAAATTAGCATATTGTGATAAAGTTCATTATTTTCTGTAATGTACTGATAAACATTAGACTTTCATATATTTTACATTCATTACACACAACTGAAGTAGTTCAAGCCTTTTCTTGTTTTAATATTGATGATTGTGGCATACAGCTCATGAAAACCCAAAATTCCTATCTCAAAAAATTAGCATATTTCATCCGCCCAATAAAAGAAAAGTGTTTTTAATACAAAAAAAGTCAACCTTCAAATAATTATGTTCAGTTATGCACTCAATACTTGGTCGGGAATCCTTTTGCAGAAATGACTGCTTCAATGTGGCGTGGCATGGAGGCAATCAGCCTGTGGCACTGCTCAGGTGTTATGGAGGCCCAGGATGCTTCAATAGCGGCCTTAAGCTCATCCAGAATGTTGGGTCTTGTGTCTCTCAACTTTCTCTTCACAATATCCCACAGATTCTCTATGGGGTTCAGGTCAGGAGAGTTGGCAGGCCAATTGAGCACAGTAATACCATGGTCAGTAAACCATTTACCAGTGGTTTTGGCACTGTGAGCAGGTGCCAGGTCATGCTGAAAAATGAAATCTTCATCTCCATAAAGCTTTTCAGCAGATGGAAGCATGAAGTGCTCCAAAATCTCCTGATAGCTAGCTGCATTGACCCTGCCCTTGATAAAACACAGTGGACCAACACCAGCAGCTGACATGGCACCCCAGACCATCACTGACTGTGGGTACTTGACACTGGACTTCAGGCATTTTGGCATTTCCCTCTCCCCAGTCTTCCTCCAGACTCTGGCACCTTGATTTCCGAATGACATACTTTGGACCACTGAGCAACAGTTCAGTGCTGCTTCTCTGTAGCCCAGATCAGGCGCTTCTGCCGCTGTTTCTGGTTCAAAAGTGGCTTGACCTGGGGAATGCGGCACCTGTAGCCCATTTCCTGCACGCGCCTGTACACGGTGGCTCTGGATGTTTCTACTCCAGACTCAGTCCACTACTTCCGCAGGTCCCCCAAGGCCACAATCTTCCTCAGGGCCCAGTCACCTCTTCTCGTTGTGCAGCGTTTTCTGCCACACTTTTTCCTTCCCACAGACTTCCCACTGAGGTGCCTTGATACAGCACTCTGGGAACAGCCTATTTGTTCAGAAATTTCTTTTTGTGTCTTAAGCTGGCCATACACGTGGCGATCTCACGATGTTTCGTACGACCGTCGGTCGCACGAAACATCGTCAGATCCGCCACACACCATTCAGGGCTGAATCGGCAGGTAAGGAGGTAGAAACAATAGGATTTCTACCTCCTTCTGCCGATTCAGCTCTGAAGGGAGAATTTTGGTCAGGCGCCTTCTATGGCGCCCGATCAAAATTTTCTAACTTGGCCGATCGGCGAGCCGACCGATTTCAGCAGCTTCCTGCGATATCGGTCGGCTCGCTGACATGCCATACACGCACCGATTATCGTACGAAACGAGGTTTCGTACGATAATATCGGTGCGTGTATGGCCACCTTTACCCTCTTGCTTGAGGGTGTCAATGATGGCCTTCTGGACAGCAGTCAGGTCGGCAGTCTTACCCATGATTGCGGTTTTGAGTAATGAACCAGGCTGGGAGTTTTTAAAAGCCTCAGGAATCTTTTGCAGGTTTTTAGAGTTAATTTGTTGATTCAGATGATTAGGTTAATAGCTCGTTTAGAGAACCTTTTCATGATATGCTAATTTTTTGAGATAGGAATTTTGGGTTTTCATGAGCTGTATGCCACAATCATCAATATTAAAACAAGAAAAGGCTTGAACTACTTCAGTTGTGTGTAATGAATCTAAAATATATGAAAGTCTAATGTTTATCAGTACATTACAGAAAATAATGAACTTTATCACAATATGCTAATTTTTTGAAAAGGACCTGTACAGAACCTAATGCACCAGTCCAGAGGCTCTATCACTTCTATATAGTTATAAACCATGATGTCAAAACTTTTATCAGCAGCTCCCCATCTTGAATGTTGTTAGGCCATCGATTGAATGCCGCTGACTCTGCACATGCTCAGTGTGCTCTGGACTGCTATTGACAGCAAAATTAAGGGGGATAATTAGAAGTAATCAAACATCCCCAAAGAAGTGAGTTTACATCTATCTTAATGGATAATGCCACAGGGCTGATTTTTAAATGAATTTTGATGCAGGATGCACTGGCTGTATGAGGTGGTAATGTGAATCTGATTAAATCATGTTTCAGCCTTGTATTGCATTATTATCGTTGTGAAAATATATTATATATTGTGAATGTACTGTATATTGATTTGCTGATTACTGCAACAGTCCTGACAGCATGAATAACCCCTAAAGGTGAAGACACACTGGGCTACTAGTAGCAGCTACGTTTTTGAAACAACAAGAAAATTTGCGAAACGTATTTGTCGCTCGACTTTTTTGTTTTTTACGTGCTCAATTTTTTGATGTGCCCAATTTTGACGCGACTGCACCCAATTTGACGCAACTGGTTTTGATGCGCAACAAATTCTTCTGCTGGGAATTTTCACAGAAGTTTAGTGAAACAATTCGCCAATGGCAAAATGAGGAAATACATTGTGAATCCATGCCTGGTGAAAAAATTGCTCATCATTATTCATGGATACTAAAATACAATACTGAGAATTGCCTCTAAGGGCTCTGGCACACGAGGAGATTTGTCGCCTGCGTTTTTTCCCCCCGTCGCTTTGGCGACAAGTCGCCACGACAATACACACAAAGAGATTTCATGCGAGTTGAGCTCCAGGCGATCTGCTACCCATGGTACCACTCAACAGTTACACCTCCCACATGTTTACTCAAGTCGCTCAGAAAAGGCTCTGTGTGCGATTTGAAACAGCAGGCGACTTGAAGCAGCCTCGTATGTTTTGACGATGGCGATTTCCATTGGTTTAGCATTGACATCTTGACGCCAAATCGCTCTTTTAAAAATCGCCGGCGACAAATCTCCTCGTGTGCCAGATGGCACACGCGGCGGCGCGATTTGCGCGAAATCGCGCGCCGCGTGTGACATCCCGCCGGCGACTTATATGTTCGCCGGTGGGATGGCAGGGGGAAGGCAACTCGAGGAGATTAGTCGCCCGCGAACAGAGAGTTTTGCCGCGGGTGACTAATCTCCCCGTGTACCAGAGCCCTAAAACACAAGCACAGACAATTATCAGTAAATGATCAGCATTGTCTATCTTAGTATCCACAACAAGTAACTGCTACTAGTAGCTCTGTGTGTCTTCACCCTAACAGGATAATTACAGGCATTTCCAGAAGAAATGTGCCCAACCATGTGACCAAGGGAGATTCCTATGTGCCCAGTTTAAAAAATGCTGATAGATATTTTAAGATACTGAATTGTGACCTTTCCAATCAACAGCACATTTCAAAGCAAATTCACCATACACATCATGAATAGAAAGAAGGAAGGCAATATCTACACAGGATGTTTGTTTTCTGCTCATATAAGGTTTCTCCATTGACACCAACTCTGACATCATTATCTCCTAAATAAATGGAGCGATCTTCCAACAGGACTAATCCCGTATCACGCGCAGATAGAACAGAGTAATCTTATTTGATTTTCAGCAAGTCATTAACGATAAGAATGTACTGAAGTCTTATCCCAGAAAGCTGAAAGGCTGCCAACCCCCCATCTCCATTGCCAATGACAAATTGTGAGCGTGAAGCTGATGTATTTAATGAAATAATAAAAATCCTGACAAACACCAGCCTGCAAGCGTTTTGCATTTTTCATATTTTATGCTGTGCAATGTAATTGTATGTAACATATGTAGCAGCAGTACATGTAACAGGAGAACTTATGTTGTTCTGAGTTGTTTGAACCCTGTAAGCCCCCTTCCTTTTTGCATACCGGCCATTTTTGTTTTTTAGGACCAAATTCTATACCATTTAAATCCTAAAATTAATTGAATTTGGTCAGATTCTCAAAATACTTTTTACTAATATTTGATAGATATTTTTATCTTCCAACGTATTTTATCTAAGAATTTTGACATCCTTCAACAAAGATATCAATGCTGATAGTTTTCTAGTTTGGATTTGGTACATCAACATTTTAAAGGGCATGTCAACCCCAAAAATAAGTTTTTGCCCAATAAAAGTAAACATCACTGTAAGCAACTTCCCAATGTGAATTTATTCAAAATTTTTAGTTATGATTAAATGTAATTGCTATAGAAAGCAGCATTTGCTGAACGTCTGGTTGTTACTATGTAAACAATGTTGCAAAGGTCAGTCTCCTCCAGCAAGTCAGGTCTGTCAGTCTGCTGCCTTGTGTTACATTGTTTCAGTCAGAGCCACCAGGGCAGAAAATAGAAAAGGACAGACAAACACTGCTTCTAATAGATTTGTCAGGTGTCATTTTTTTTTTTTTTTACGCCGGCGACCATTTTTTGTAGCACGCCAATGGTGAAACGTGGAAATTCACCACTAATCCATGCCTGGCAAATTATTTTGCCCATTACTTAACCACCCCAGGTCCTAGGAAGTGAAATCCCGCTGAAGGAGTCATTCTGGAGATGTCAGAGAGTCTCTTAACCTGTCCCATGGCAAAGATGCTAGAGGTTAGAATGCCAGGTATAGTAACTGCTTATTGACCTTATAGAAATGCAGACAGAGGGGCATTGCACCCCAGTCCTTGGAATGAATATTCTGAAGGGAGCTGGGTACTGTGTTTGAATATGAATATAAATAAATATGAACTGTGTTTGAATATGAAATTATCTTATTATCTTTAGCAATGCACCAAATCCCCTATTTTTGGATTAGGCTGAGCCCCGAATCCTGCGTAAAAGATTTGGACAAATACCATACTAAGTGCAAATTTTGAATCCCAAACTGAATCCTGGATTCGGTGCATCCCTAATTATCTTTCATAAATTGTATGTGTCCTAGCCTACCGCTTTTAGCTAAGGTGCAGGACTCCTTCCATATATCAAAAACCACACTAAACAGTATGACACCCCCCCCCCCCAGTTAATTTATGTCCTCTTGGTAAAAATAATTGACCTTCAAGACTTCAGTCTTTCAAAGCATCATATTATAAACAGATTCTAATTTACAATCCTCCACCCCAAAATAAATGAATGAGTTTGTGAACATTATAAGGCACTGTGAATAACTGATATGACCAATCATATTTTTGCCTCCAGACAAGGTATACTGGGGACACCGTGAATTTTTTGTGGCAACATTTTGGGGATGTTTCGCCAATGCAAAATGTTGAATTTTACTGTTAATCCATGTCCGGTGATAACATTTGCTCATCACTAGAAGGTAAATTCACCATTGACTTCTACATACTCTTGAAGTTTTATCTGCTGAATGGATTCAGATTTGGACGCACAGTAAATCTCAACTTTTAGCGCTAAAAATCTGAATTAGAAAAAAAAATTAATCTGACAGTTAGTAAATGGCCCCCAATGTGTCATATAATGCTGGGTCCATTGTGTCTTGAAATGCATTGGCCATGAAATATTGAGGTCACTGGGGCTCATTTACCAACGCATCGCAACGCTATATTAGTAGCAGAGGCAAAACTTTTGCCCTGCGCATAAGCATGTTTAACAGTATAGCGCAAACACGGTCGCTTAAAGTTTCATGCGCTAGTTTTGACGCAAACGGCTGCGCCATACAAACATGCACATATGATGTCGCAAAACTGCACATATGACGACGCAAAACTTGTCATAAATTGTGTGCATAGATGGCGCAAGCTAATGCTCATATAAACCCGTACCAACTACATGCTTCCTAACTTAACAACCTAGTCAGTTGGTGTTTAAATGGAAAAAAGATATGAAAGGCTCCATCATATTAACAAGGGAAACTGCCTTTATAGATAAGAACAAAGTTAAAAAAAGGGTAAATGTTATTAAAACATTGTAAACAAATTAACAATTATATTTTTCTAATAATGCTAATCAACATATCATAAATTAACATTAACATGATTTTATTAATGACATACCTAAATTAGTTTATTGTAGCGCAAATCTGCGAATATACTAGCGCAAATGTTGAAGAACACGCAGTCAGAAATACGCCACAAATGAACAGGCATAAAGATTTCAATGCAGCCATGCCTGCGCAAATCTGCCCCTATATACGCACAAATAGCACATATATAGGCGCAAAGGGCGCACTCACGCAAAAATTGGGCACTTAAAACACACCCCTAGCCACACCCCCAAAAAACATGTAGTTGTTTGCGACATTATTGCCCAGTATTTGCGACATGCGCATAAAAAGAACTGGCGGAAAAATAAATGAACCGACGCAATGTAACGCATATGCAATTGCGTGTGCCCACAAAATGGCGCATAATCATAATTGCGTCAGTTTGTGTGCTGCGATGCATTGATAAATGAGCCCCACTGTGTCATATATTACTAAGCCCTCCTGTTATGTCATACATTGCTGGGGTCAGTGTTTCTTGAACCAGGGAGGTATATGCTGTTAAAATCGCAGAATTGACTGACACAACCATGTGATGTGGGGATCTTATCCTCATTTAGTCAAATACAATATTTTGTGGTGTGTGTCTCTTCATCAGGTTGGTGACGTGCTGACCCCCGAGTATGAACACCATATTTAGGTTAGAAGCCAGGGCGTGCATTTCTTCAGTATATTATTGGGCCATTGTGCTATTGCTGGGACCACTCCGTGTATCATAAATTGCTTTGGCAACTGTGTCTTGGAAATCAGGGACCACAATGTCATGAAAGCTGTAATCACTGTGTCATATACTGATAGGACCGCGAAATGCCGCAATGTACAGGGGCACAGCAACACAAGTTTGCCTGTGGACAGTAACCCATAGCAACCAATCAGTGATTGGCTCTTTTTAGAGGGCCCGGCGTGACCAATTTGGTGCGGCAACCCATGTTGCATCACTCTGCTTCTTATGAACCACTTAAACCACAACGTAACATCAATGATCAGAATAGAGGGGGCATTGTAGATGATTTGTCTTTTTGTAAATGGGCAACAATGGAACGTTTTGTATAAAACAAGTTAACCATATCCTGATATGTAAGATGTAAGTAAATATAAAATAAACCCTACATATGTGGCGTTTCCTTAAGAAACACTGCAATGCACGTGATGCTTTCTGTTTGTGATCTACAAAAAATGACAAGAAGTCATGGGGAAATTTACATTACTGTGAACATTGGTCAGAGCTTTATTTTTTAAAAAAAATGAGGCAGGAATATTCCTACAACTCCCAAAAGGGAAGAGAAAAGAAAGCCCCTTGACATTCTTCTATAAGTTCATACATCTGCAAGCAGTTCTGGTCGGTTCACATTGTTGATGAATTATCCCCCGTTTCCTTGGCTTAATCCTTTTCATTTATTTATATTTTACAAAGGGAACATGAAAGGCAAATCGTAAAAATACAACTGCTTTTGATAAACCCTGTCTTGGGTGTTTAATGGAACTGTGCAGGAGCCCAGCTGAAAAAGGATACCTGTACAAATGTATATAACCAATAGAATAACCGCAGCAAGCGTTCAGCAAAGCCTTAGATTGACAGCTCTTTTGTAGGAAATTCTGACACAAGGCAATAGCAAATTGTCCACTGTAACTTGTGCATGGCCAGTTTTTTTTGTGCTCCATCTGCTGAAAAACTACAACATCAAGCAACCTGGTGAGGATAATGTCAGTTGTACAATTAAGGGTGATGATCCTGAGTCCTGGACATAGTCTGAGCCCTAGAGAATGTAAGTCAAGATGGAAACAGCAGGGCAATATGGCACTAGTAACATCTTATAACACTGATACCTAACCATGAGTCCTTCGTTTGTAGCTGACTTGTGGTCCCAGTTTTACAGCAGATGAAGAGTGTGCCATTTATATATACTGTAATTCTCTCTATTCATTGCCTAACAAAACACTGCCTGACTTACTCGGCTGTTTGCTTCAATACTTCTTAATAGTTACATGTGGGGCACACATTTATCGTCATCATTTATCATATATTATTTTACCATCTTTCCTTGTGGAATCACTTTGACTCATGGTTATCTATCCCTTTACAAAAAAGTTCCTTCCTCCCTGCTGGCCCGTATCTGCTGGCCCAGGAGGAGTAAGGATGTACGTGGTTGGGCAGGAATTTGTAACCCAGGACCACTGCCTTCCTCCCTCTCTTCTGGCCAGGGTATGTGGGACCCACACACCCTCCCCCCATTGGAGATCTGCAGTCCCACCCCCCACACTGTATGAGATCTGCCGGCCAGGAGAAGAGAGGAGGTATGGGAAAAATTGTAATGGGGTGTTGGGGAGGAATGTGCACACAGCGGGGGGCAGAGATCACAAAGGGGGTGAGGGTGGTGGGACATCCCAGTGGACACTGCACCCTGAACTGAGATTGATAGGAAATGCACTTCACAGACACTGTATGACCTTGATTTTTATGAGTCTTATTTGAATCTTACTGTCTTTTTCACCCTCCCATTCTAGCCAGACACAGATCATTTATCATCGCTCCCATATTGCTCCTTTAACCTTCCTTTTTCCAGCAGATCGCCCATCGAGCAACAGATGAGAAGTGTTACCTCCGTGGGCTCTAATAGAATATTTTAGCACTATTCATGATTTCAGTTGTCTGTGAAGTCTCAACAGCAAACTCACAGATGAAAACTGAAAGCTCAGATAGCCCTGCCTATATTCTCTGTGTACTTTCCACTGACCCCTGCCATTAAATATGCAATTAGAAAAATTAAAGTCCAATATAATCAGCAGACTTAGTTGATACTCCAATTAGGAGTTGCGTTTTATTAGGATAATAAGCCTAAATGAGACGGTTATAAAGGGAGATAAGTGGACACACACACAATGTTTGGGCAAATTCCTGACAAATAATGCAATTTGTGGGGTTAACCCTTTCACCTCTGACTTTCACAACAAAGGATAAATGAAACTGTTTATATATTTTAAACGGTACCCGTAGGGCACCTATTTGCGGGTCACAATACCGAGACAGCTGCTCAATTTGATTTTGTTCTGGGGCTGTCATTACAGGGCACATTGTTATTATTATTATTATTATGACGTAGCATTTTACAAATCTCTCAATTCATTCAACTCTGAGTAGTCGTTAGAAATTAAAGTAATTCCACCCAAACACAACTTTTTTAATGAAGTAATTTGGTTTGGTAAAGTTACCCAAGCCCAGTCCCCTGTTCTCATGTGGATCTGGCTGACTATTTTGAGACTCAATAAAAAAAAATGCAACAGTAGTCGACTGTCCTCAGCCTGCACACATGATGTCAGTAAGGAAATGAACATCACAGTGCAATGCATTGTGGGTTATGTAGTTCCTGCATGCTGTCTGTAAGCTGTTGAAAAGTTGTTCCAATTTGTAACATCAATGTTTTAGTTCCTCCTCCCCTGCAAGCATATACAAATGGGATTTATTTATATATTTTGATGGAATACATTAGAGTGATATTGGGGGTTTCTGTGTTGTGTGGGGCTCTATAACAAATTTTGGTTAGGAGTCTGGAGTTCCCCTTATATATAATATATTCTTTATTTATTTTTTACAATAAAGAGTACAGAAAAAGGGAAATCAAAATGTTTAAACAATTACTTATGTTTACATCTCATACAATGAAGTGACAAATAAGATCTATGACACATTATCAGATGTGTGGGGCAGTGAACTGAATTCAGTGTTGAACTTTCTATAGGCTATAATTGTTTGTTAGATGTGATATTCGTCCAGAGACCATATTAACCAATGTGTTTGACTTTTGTTGCTCAAATAAGAATTTTCTTTCTAGTTTCCTCATTTCAACTACATGGTTTCCCCATTCTGATACTGTAGGAGAGAAAATAAATTTCCATTTCTGTGGGATTATGCATTTCATAAGACTTTTTAGTTGCAAAATAATCAGATGTATAAAATAAAAATAACATTTTTAATCAATTTTGGAAAATTGATTATGGCTAGTGTACAGTAACCTCTTGCATAAGCATTTACTGTATCTATCTTATGTTTTCTGGCTTGTGATCTACACAAGTGGTCACGATAAAATGGATGCCAATGTTGCCTTTATTTATTATTATGTACCTGTCCCTCTCCCACAGCACTGGTAAATATCAGGGGCATTTTAGAAAGAGGTTTTTGCATAACAGCACCTAATGAAGATTTTATAGCTCAACAGTCATGACATTTTAAGTGTTAGAAGGCTTTTGGACCAACTTCCTAGACCTTTCTTTTTCCATTTTACGCCATATCTTATTGAGTGAGGGCATTTAATTGATAGCAGCATTTGGAAAACAGAGAATATTTCAGTGTTTGTCTTCAAACTGTATGTATATATTATATATGTAGTTTTAGAAGCATTATACATGTGCAAGTCTCATCAAGATTTCAACTAAGTGTATTTAAACTATATTTAGCTATTAATTTATAATTAGTGATGAGCAAATCTGTCCCATTTCACTTCGATGAAAAATTATCAAAAAGTGGCTACCACTCGACTTTTTTTTTTATATGCAACCACAACTTTTTTTGATGTGGCCACAATGTATTTGACACAACTGCAACATATTCCCCACTCTGTGAATTTGTATTTTTCGTAGCAAATTTTTGAAGCCGTTTCCCAAAAAAATCCATCAATGGTGAAATGCAGAATTTTGCTGCAGATCCATGTGTGCCGGAAAATTTTGCTCATCACTAGTTATGATGAGAATCCCCATTAAGGGAGAAGGTGTAAGGCGTTACATAGTCTGTATGAGTAGTGCCTGTGCCGAGGGTAAATTCCTGATTCCCTATGATTGCTGTCAAGTGGCTTGGAAACACCACCACATTTCATCGACTATAAGTTTTCAAAATCATATGTTTTGTTTGTCAGTATTACAAACTATTATAAAGAACATAAAAAATGATAAATAACTTTTATTTCTTAATAACGTTAATCCCATTGGACAACTTTCTGTAGAGTAAGAATTATGGCCCGCTTACTAACACATATACACAAACCTGATGTTTTAATAGATTTCATAGAACTATGGAACTCTAAGTAGAATATGGGAAAAGGGATCATGGCACGAGTTGCATCCAACAGGGGGGAATTCAGAGTATTTTTAGGAACTTTCTCCAGAAAAAGCCTACTGGGACTAAATAAAACTTTATAAATCTGAATCCTATTTTGCACTGAACAAACAGCAAGAGAAGGTTTTACCTCAGGAAACATAAGGTCAAGCCCTGACATGGAGCTTGTGTGAATTCATTTTCAGTGTTCATGTCATGTGCTTCTGAAGAAAAACAGAACAACAGAAGAAGTCGTACAAGTCAGTCTGGCAGGTTGTGTTTTCACAGCTCCAGTCAGACTGAAGGGTAACACTGTATAATTCCTGCTCTAACGCGCACTGTCATGAATACCTCTTTCACACGTAGCACCCTATTGCTCAGAAGGGACACGCACAGACGCCAGTACTAGGCATGGCACAGAAAAACAAAAATGAAATAATTATTTTAGCTCTATGACTAAGGGGCACATTTACTAAACAATTTTGACATCATTTCGTATTTTTTCTAACTTATAGAACATTTCAAAGTGTTAAAATTCGTGGTTTTCATTACATTTTCACAAAAAAATCGTACCTTTCCCAAAGCATGCGAACATTTCAGAATTCATTAACGCTTTGGTTACATTTCCCTCAGGACTATCTTTTCGCCAGGTTTGATCTGTCGAGCGCCATTGAGTCCTATGGAAGGCTTCCAAACCCAGATAATGGAAGGCACCAAAGCCAGAAAGGTTTTCGTGGCATAACAAACTTTTTGGCATGAAAATATTGTGACTTTCGTAACGCAATTGTGATATTTTCATATGAACGATAAAAGCATTTTCGAGACATTTTAGAACTTCAGAAATTATCATGGTTACTCCAAATTTATACCATATCGCGTTTTAAGCCCAGAAAAAAAAATTGGATCTTAGTAAATGTGCCCCTAAGTGTCAGATAGGCACAAAGCCTTTGTGAGATGAATATTCAATAAAGAATATTTTCAGTGTTTAACTTTTTTGTTGTTGACCTCTGTGCCTTTCCAGAGTGCCCAACACCTCCTTTTTGTCCTAGAAGAGAGGCCATGTTAAATCCACAGTTATATTATTTGGAGAAGGCAAGTGAGGACCAAACTGGACATATATTTATAATGCTCACCACAATTGCTCATTTCCAGGGACGATCCATCTCGTGAGCCTAATCCTATAATCCCTTCAATTTCTCCCTTTAATTAAATATTAAATGAACCAAAATTATACTAAAAATAAATATGCTTGCTTTTCTGTGAAGGACTGATGTTCTATTGTGCTGTGTCTCCATGAATTGCCACATTATTCTCTAATCTTCTCTCTAATGATTGCTGACAGCAGGTAAACTGCATATTAGTAGAGTTTTAGCAAAGGATTGGATTCAGGCTGTCATTTTGCATTCTTCTCTCAACTGAGCCCCTCACACACGCGGTAATTAGGAAAGTGCATTAAAAAAAAACACCCAGCTTCCATTGCATTTACTATGGGTTTAAATTTGTTTATATAACATAAGAGTCGAGTCTGTGACTAAGTCCAAGTTTAATGTACCTCTCCGTAAATATTTATTGCTGACAACTAACAAATCTACCATTGCCTTGAGCTTCTTTCCATATCAGTAAAGGATTCCAGTCAGACTGTGCAGCCTAGTGATGGTGTAGTGAAGAGAACCCACAGATAAAAGCTAATTTTGGGCACAACCTTACACTGTTGTCTGACTAATAAAAAGGGATAAATAAGATGCTGGAGCTCTAAAGCATAAAATAAACAAAAGAGTGAAACTACAGTGCCCTGCCAATAGACTATAAACATCAGTGTTTTGTCATTGGTTAATTGTTTTTTTTATAATATTCTAATGGAAAGGGACAGTTCTTAGTAAATTTCATGTTAAGCTGACTAGATGGGAAAAAGATGTCAGTCCCTTTTGCTAAGAGGTTCTTTCATAATATCTGAAGGGGCAAGTTTGACATACAGAGAAGGTGCTATGGCCATCAATGCACCCACCCATTATTATATTCTATTAGTGGCTTTGTAATAATAGTTTTCTGGAACAGCCGCACATCAGCTATAGTAAAACTGTTCTGTAAAATTAACAAAAATAAATGTTTATTTTATTTGCCTCATAGATATAAATGGGTTGAGCACATCATTGTTCATTTTCTAATGTAATTCTCAGATAGTTGCCCTTGTATAGAGAGGCAACATGCCCAAAGATGAAGTAACAGATGTATCCATCATGTTATACATTGTACGAACAACCTATGTCTTAGCACTAAACCTGTGAATTAGCAATCTAAAGCATCATGTTGTCTTCACCTTCTACTTCCATATGTAATAAAAGGCATTAAGTTTGCCCAGGAACAGCAACCCACAACAACCCTGCTTTTAAATAGGTGATCAGTAAATGCTACCTGCTGATTGGTTGCTATTCGTTACCGCACAAAGGCAAACATAAGGGTTGATTCACTAAAGTGCGTTAAAACGCACGTGATATGCGACTTAACGCATGCGATAATACTTTAGCGAATCAAGCATTTTTTTCGAGTCAATTTTAACGCAAAAAAGCATTCGATAACGCTTATCGCACTTTAGTGAATCAACCCTATAGTGTCTTTTATTACATAACCCCACTAGTGTTACACTCTAGATTTACAAATATCTAGTAGAATTAAGTCTTGAAAACTCAGGAAGTCCAGTTGCTTTGGAGTTAATTCTACTAGATACTGTATATCATGACCTGGGTGAAAATCTTCATAGCCATAGAGTTTCCAGTGTTATTTTCCTTTTTCTTTGGCATTATGCCCATGTAAGAGGAGATCTGACCATGAAATATGGTCATTTCCAACCAATAGTCCATTGCACCCTGGACTTACTGAGCTTAGGTGTAATCTTATGTTTGTTAATCAACCAAAGTAGAAACCATACATCTTATTTTGAAGAGATGACATTGTATGTATGTATGTATGTATGTATATCTTTATTTAAAAAATGCTACTGATGTATGCAGCACTGTACAGTAGAACAGTAAATTAATACACCAAACAGGGAGCTATTACAATAACATAAATACAAAGTATGAAAATAAATACAAATAAAGACCCCTGTTTCTTATAAATCAATATAAATTGGTGCATAGCTTGCTAGTGCTGTATAAATGATGATGATGCTTCCTTTCAATGGGAAGATGCCAGGCAATTAACAATTTTTGACCACTGTGGCTGTGGAATCCCAAGCTAGCCTTGGATTTCTTACTATTCTGATACCTACTGGGAGCTGCTATCTTGCTCCCTTGTTCTGCTGATCGGCTGCTGGGAGGGGGGTGATATCACTCCAATTTGCAGCTCAGCAGTAAAGTATGACTGATGTTTATCAGAACACAAGTCACTTGGCTGTTGCACCCTGGGAAATGAAGAATATGGCTAGCCCCATGTGAAATTTCAAAATTAAATATAAACAAATCTGCGTTTGCATTTTTCAAAAACAGATTACAATGCAGAATTCTGCTGGAGAAGCTCTATTGACTGTTTTGAAAAATAAACGTTAAATACACCCAACATCATTGCTTTGCCTCCAAAAAGGCTAATTATATCTTAGTTGGGATCAAGTACAAGGCACTGTTATTATCAACAAAAGTAAAATCATATTTCAATTATTTGATTAAAATGGAGTAGATGGGAGATAGGCTTCCCATTATTACTAACAGGTTTTTATAAAGTGCCATTGTATTCCTTAGCTTACCAATTACACCAACACATACAGAAGGTAAAGAGGGTCCTGCTCAGGAAAGGTAACAATCTAAAAAATATACAGTATATTGTATACCTTTAAATCAAAAAAGGGTTTTAAACCACTTGGCAGAAGACTGCATCCAAGCAAGCCCACCTTTCATCCTCTGCCATAGCAAAGCGGGATATGTAATAGATACTGTATGACATTTGGTGTAGGCAGAAGGAGAAACACAAGAGGTATGGAAGCACGCATAAGAAAAAGAACCTTATTTTCTTGTCAGCAATTTAGCATCAAAAGACTCCCCTGTGTGACGCTTGGTACATAAAGCCCATTCTATATGAACTATGATTAGAACAATTGAACACTAATGTGCGGTTGGAGGGTAATGACAAAGTACGCTTGGATGGTTCTTGCTTTAACCTCTACTGAAGTTCCTGCTTCATATTCCTTAAAAAGAAGCCTTTGTTTAATCTCCCAGCCAAACAAGGCGAATTCCAGCACAAGAAGCCAGACTGTCTAAATCATTATTTTATAGGCGGCCCTAAACAGCATATCATAAACCATCGTTTTATCATCATCTCCCTGAATACTAGTTCTTTGATTTTCCTTTCAGAATAGCTCTGTTATCTGTTTGTAGATTAGAGCACTAGTGGAGGTCTGTATCCGTACGAGGGTAAAAATAAAGCTGATTTCTGACTGTATGAAACCTCCTTCACACAAGCACTAAGGTTAGACATAGCAGCACCATCACTCACACAGAGCGGCGCTGACACTCCCACCTTGGAATGTTTACGACAAGTAATAAATTACACTCCCGCTTATCTGGATAAACTGCCAGGCATCTCGCTTCCTGACAACAGGCCTGCAAAGGGAGGATAACATAGCCTTGTAAAGCAAATCATAAAACCGACCCAGCTTTAAGAAACAAAATCATCAGCATAGACACTGCCATTATCAAGATCTAATTTTTATCCATAAATAAAAAAAAAAAAAAGATCGATGGAATTAACCCCTACTTCGCCACTGCATGTTTATGTGCGTTATTCCTGCCTCAGGGGAAACACCTGATAATATTCATGCAGGCTGCTACTAAATTTAATTGCAAATGCTTGTCACACTACGTACAAGTTGATTTCGGCCTTAAGTAGGGTTGCCGCCTGTCTGTTTTTTCAAGGGGCTGTTTGGGTCAAAACCTTCTGGCCGGTTTTCAACATTTCTGAAAGCTGGGAAGAAATCCTCAGAATTGTGTCCGGTGGTTGCAATAACCCCAATGTCATCACAGGGCCAGAAACGTCATCATGTGGTGATGTTGTGACGCATGGTGCTAATGTCAACATGTGCCCCCTTTTTCGGGTTTATAACCCAGCAAAGGTGCCAACCCTAGCCTCAAGTCTGTGCCATTGTTCACATGGTTACAGGCAGCAGCCAATAAGGATTATAATAATAATAACAATTTATGGAAAAAACACATAAGGGGTCAGAAATGCTAGAGCACTAAAAGGGACAAGAGCGCCCACTGAGTGATCAAGAACCACTTGCACCACAGAGAAACCTGCACTCTACTCCTCAAGCCAAAATGAAAATCTGGCACAAGGAGCAGAGTAGGAGGTGCCAGTGAACCCTGTCCTTACTGCCTGCCAATGGGTCCCAGTTGTAGCCTGTGCCTCCTGCTGTTCCCTAGCTTGCTAGTCTGAATGAGGCACAAGTTAGTTGGTGCGAGGGGAGATATATACCCAACCCTCTTGGAAAAGGGCTAGTCTTAGGTCTTTGCACTCCAAAATGGATTGAAGAGGCCAGTAGCCAATCTGCAAGAGCAGAACACATTGTGCAGAGTGCAAAACAATGCCCAATTGCAGCCCATTTTTGCACCTTGCACCCTGCTTATAGCAATGTATGTGATCCCTTTAGCATGGCATTTAGGAATATTCTGTTCTAGTTTTCTAATTCTGCAGGACACCCAGAACTCAACAGCACTCTAATCCAGTGCATTGCAGTCACTAAGGAATTTGGGGGATCCCACTGCAGCTCTCTCTGTGCTGTTGCCAGATTAAAGCCTCGTAGGTTTACATCTGATATAGGCATAAGTGGCCGGTCTCCTTCTGCCCAAGACATTCATTGTATTTCCTTTTCTACAGGTAGACAAAAAAAACCCTTTTTTTACAGCAAGATACCAAACAGCTTTTTGAATTTTAATAGATACGAAAAGATTACTGGGTTTTATGACAAGAAAAGAGGCCTATTGTCATGGGAAACCTTGTAAAAGTGAATCGTGTTTAAGCGGAAATTACAGTGCATAAAATGGTAAATTGATAGAGCTGTTGTTTAACTACTACTACCTAAACAAGCCAAATGTGACCAACTGCAAAATGCAATATGTGGATGTGCATCTTTATTATGTGCACCATATTATTTTGCCTTGTATATCACAGATATAGTTAATAGCTCTTTAAAACAAAGATTTCTAATAATTCTCTCCGGTCCAGTCTAGTGGAACAAGCTAACTATAGAGAGGCACATACTGGCAATATCTGTACTGCTGGAGAAAATGGGGAGAGCCTTGAACACAAAGGGTAACCATCCAGACTGTAAATGCCCTGTCCATGAGAGATCCCAAGATTCCTTTGCTGTTATACACCAATGATAACCTAAGGGTCACCTACTGTCAGTGCATGTCAGCCACAGGAATTATGAGGCTGTGCTTAAAAAATCCATGTAACCACCTAACATCCACTGCTTTAGTGTTATGGGGGACTGGTGTTAAGGCCCTTTCATATGTTGTAATTTCTTGAACAATATAATTAGCTTGAGAACTCAATATGCAACAGAAATTGTGCATTTATGTACAGTATGTAATGCTGGTTTGGTGCATCCCATTTAGGTGTCCCTTATTAATGAGTTTCTATTTATTTTGGTTTTCTGATTCCGGCAGAAGTATATATTGCTGCTTGATGTCTATACTATGCAAATGAGTGCTAGCAAGTTATGTGACAATTGAGTCACATCAATTTTCATCCAATATGTACTGTACTATATTTTAGTGTATATTTTAAGGGAACACATAAACATAATAGGGAGATAATATCAGAAAGTTCCAATCATGGTCAAGTGTGACTCCAAAACAGACAGACTTCCTGAATGCTCAACAAGCTTCAGCAATAGACCACATGGTTTATTCATTTGTTTGGTGAAGATTTAAATGACAAATTTGACCCACCACCTCTGTTAACAATATGTTCAATGAACAATTCAGTCAGCCACTGGGTTCACAAGCTAGAACCTTTGTGGCACAATGCCAGGGGTGATATTTTTCTCCTGCAATGGAAGTTGTGGATAAGAAATTACAGAATACGGTACATAAAAAAGTGAGAAATAAAGTACTATTATTGGAAAAAAATTCATGCATAATGGAGATATAATTAATATTAAAGTGTATATAAAGATGTTTCCCTGTAACTGGTGGAGTTGGGCATCATTGATTACATCGCAGCACAGATCTTAGATAGAAAAGCATGTCAAGGATGCCATGTATTTCAGCTTTTCTTGATTATCCTGTAAAGGGAAGCTTATCCACTATATTTTATAGTACCAACAGTGTAGGTGCTGATTGGATTCCATTTACAGATTGACCCCACCCTTGTTGTCGGATGAACAGGCAGTATGCAGTTTTGAGTTAAGCATATGTCAAGCCAGGGAAGAACACAAAGGGCATTTTAGTGATGAAAACACAGACAGTGACCAAAGGCCCAGCTTATTTGTATTCCTGAAAAGAATGAAAATACTGGGCTATTTAGCAACAGGCCAGGAGGTACCTGGCAAAGACTGACTTTGTATGAGACAGGACCTGCTGATCATTGGTTTTAGTGTGGTCCTTTGTCAGTTTATGCATCCCTTGCTGTGTTGTACATGTTGAACAAATACTGGTGCTTTATAAAAACAGACGTATAATATTATAAGCCCATTGCCTAGAAGATACTTGCACAGTTCCCAGTTTCCCTGAGCTTCACTGGGCTCATCCTCAATAAGAATAGTTTCAATTTCTCAATAGCTGACATTCCTGACAACATAGCAACTATTTATTATTCAGACTTTAACAGTAATCACATGCATAAACCTTGTCAAACCTGCTCCTGTGAGCTCCATGGATATCATTCTGAATTCAGCATTATTAGAAAAGCATAGCTACACCTATAATCTGTGATGCTGTTTTAGATTTAAACCTTTGTAAAGCTTCTCTTTCTCTGATAGATGCTACAATAAGTCGAAGAATGTGGGATGGCTCAAGAAGACATTTTTACCTGAGAGGCTCCTTGCCTTTTTGAATGTCCTCTTAGGGGTATGGATGGGTTAAATGATCAAAATTCCTGCAGGCGAGCGAGGCACTAAGACTTGATGATACTGTACAGAGAAAACAGCTTCTGTCTGAAGCCATGATTGCGTATTGTTGTGCTGATGTGATAGCTGACATCACTGCTGACAGCGGGGCAAAGCTGACAGTGTAGGGTGCTGACTGTTGCTCATGTCTTGTTTCATAAATAGCAGCACAGATATCAGACGCTGTGATGTCAATCATTACCGGATGCCAGCGAGAGAAGGACTGTGCCGTAACAACACACTGATTAAACTAACAAACAAAATGACATCAGAAGTACTAGTCTGCCTCTCTATCTATTGATTTTTTTTTACACAAGTAGGCTGCACCTACATTTTCTTGGGCCCCTTTAAAAATGAGGCCCAACGCTGATTCAAATATGAGACGTGACACTCCCAAAGTATAAATTACAGTGATCCCTAGCGGAATTGCAACCACAAAATCTGACATAATTGTGGGTTATACAAGCATGCACCTATGGCCTAACTGCATGAAAAAAAAAGATTTGAATGAAACATTCTGGCTATTTACACACAGGCTCCTGTGTTACTGCATAGCTTGTGCTTAGTGGTCTATGCAAAATGGTGTGCCAGTTTGTGGCTGGGGACAAAAATTAGTGAAATAGTTCATTATTTGCCCCTACATTTCATTCATAAGTAATAAGTCTCTATACCAGCAGTTCTCAACCTGTGGGTCGGGACCCCTTTGGGGGTCAAACGATTCTTTCACAGGGGTTGCCTAAGACCATTGGAAAACATCTACTTCTGATGGTCTTAGGAACCGAGACACCGCTTCTCTATGGTTGGGGGTCACCACAACATGAGGAACTGTATTAAAGTGTTGCGGCGTTAGAAAGGTTGAGAACCACTGCTCTATACCCTCTCTCAATGCTTAGGCCCCAGCCAAATGTCTCCATAAGGGGTTAATGTAATAGATGTTTCAAAGTTCCCCAATGCTGCAAGGGGTTGCTGGGAGTTGCAGTTCTGTAACAGCCAGGTCACTAAAGGTTTCCTGTCCCTGCTATACAGCTTCACACAGAGGAATGAAAAAAAGAAAAGGGGAAAAAAAACCTTGCAGGACACATTGCTTTATGTGACTTGGGAATTCCATACAGTGTTGAATTGTTTCCAGATGTGCACAAGCAGAATATAATGTGCTTGATTAACAGGGCAGTTGTCAGAAAAGATCTGGGGCACCAGAGGAGCCTTTGGTTATTATGTTTAACCAGTTAAGGACTGTACAGTGCTGGCAGCACAGTGGAATTAAAAATAAATACACTTATTAAGAAAACAGTAGAGCGAAGGAAAAGGGACGTACTTCAGTCTTCTGCCTGATAATTATCTGGCTCCCACACACGTGAAAACTAACACCAGAGCTTCACACCATCAAGGATCTGAGTAATTGAAGAGTCATTTTCAGTACTTTGTGCTCAGATGATTAAAACACGTCAGGTTTATAAGCTGGGCTGCTGCTGGCATTGTGGAATTTAAACTGCCAGTAATGCAAATAATCACTACTAACTATAATGCACTGTTACACTATCCCTGCAAAACTTCACTGTTATTTTCTAAAGCTCTGAGCAATGGATCAGGGCTATTTTGGGCACTCTGGCACCTGTTATGTCTAGAAGCTCTTGGGCAGTGCTAAATGGTCCAAAATTGCCCCTACCAGCTGCTATGGCAATAGCCTGAAGTTCTCATACAAACACTTGACAATTGCAGACTATCATTCTATAAAACTGCATATTGGCACCCTGTTACCTGTTAAACAGTCTGCTTGTTAATTGTAAAATGCAATAACGAGAATTTGAAAAGAAAGGCAATTGCAAACTTACATTTCCAAGAGTGAATGACCCACCAATCACTTGCACTTCCATAATCCCATTATGTGCTTATTCTACTGGGGGACAGCATTTAACATTGATTATTTCTAATCATCTTAGAAATTTCTAATCATTTTCTTTCAAATGTCAGGAATCTACTTCTTTTTTGGGGGTTTAAATATCTAACAAAGAATGTAGTACCATCCTAAAAGCGACAGTCACTGACTTATAACCCTTGCATTAAGCCTCCATGAATGAGAAGGACTGGAGTCTTGTCTGCCATGTTGTTCTCTAAATAGTACTTAAATGAGTTCAACAGCTTTCTGCAAGTTTTTTACTTAGGCAATCCCTAAACGTTACGTCTGTAATCCAGGTGTAATTCTGTGGTGATATCCAGGTGGAGTCCAGAACATAGAAGTTTATCATGACAGATCCAGCGTCAATTAGACAGGCCCCTCCCAACAACCACAAGCCCCTCCCCATTTATTAAGATAACGTACTAGACTACATCAAACAAGCTTTAGCTGGTTTATTAACAATGTTACATAAATAACAGCCAACATATATAAACATCAGTTAAGTGTAAGACAATGTAAACAATTACATTTATATAATATTAAACAATTTACTTCTATGTAGGAAGGCAAATTTTAGCTCCTTAAGGGCAGCGCTTCAGGGCATAGATTGGGGCATTATGTTTTCTGATAAAAATACAGAGCAGAAATGGTTGTCATTTAAAATGATATTAAATCATTACTGTTCTCAATTTATTCCATTAATAAGAAAAAGTAGAAGTGTTAAGAATCACCCTATGTGGCTTAACTCTGAGGTAAAGAAGTTAATAGGGAAAAAAAGGAAAGCTTTTAAGAAATATAAGTCAGAGGGGACAGTAGCTGCGTTTAATGATTATAAACACTATAACAAGTGTTGTAAAACAGCAATCCGGAAGGCAAAGATAGAAAATGAGGAGCGCATCGCGGCCGAGGCCAAGACTAACCCCAAAAAGTTTTTTAAGTATATTAATAGTAAAAAGATGCAGGTTGAGGGTGTGGCCCCATTGAGTTATAATAACAATATGGTTACAGCGGATACAGAAAAGGCAGATGTGCTTAACCAGTTCTTTTCTTCTGTGTATACAGTAGAGGAGCCAGTGGGCCAAGTCCCACCCAATAGCTTCACTGTTGCCTCAGCTCCAACTACACAGTGGTTGGCACAGGATATGGTGCTTAAAGGGTTACACACGATAAATGTAAACAAGGCACCTGGGCCAGATGGAATACACCCTCGGGTACTGAGAGAGCTAGGGGCAGAATTACAGTGGCCCTTGTTTCTGATATTCTCAGACTTGCTTTCATCAGGTATGGTACCTAGGGATTGGAAGAAGGCGAATGTCATTCCCATATTTAAAAAGGGAGTAAGATCTCAGCCTGGCAATTATAGGCCTGTAAGTTTGACATCCGTGGCGGGCAAGTTATTTGAAGGCTTGTTAAGGGATCACATTCAAAATTATGTAGTGGAGAATGGCATTATGAGCAGTAATCAGCATGGCTTTATGAAGGACAGGTCATGTCAGACCAATTTAAGCACTGGTAAGGCCCCATCTAGAATATGCTGTTCAGTTCTGGTCTCCAGTGCTCAAACAGGACATTATTGAGTTAGAGAGGGTCCAGAGAAGGGCAGCTAAGCTGGTAAAGGGTATGGAAAGTCTCAGTTATGAAGAAAGACTGGCCAAGTTGGGTCTGTTTACACTGGAGAAGAGGCGCTTAAGAGGTGACATGATAACTATGTATAAATATATAAAGGGATCATATAATAACCTTTCTAATGTTTTATTTACCAGTAGGTCCTTCCAACGAACACGAGGGCACCCACTCCGTTTAGAAGAAGGGAGGTTCCATTTAAATATTCGGAAAGGATTTTTTACAGTGAGAGCTGTGAAGTTGTGGAATTCCCTCCCCGAATCAGTCGTGCTGGCTGATACATTATATAACTTTAAGAAGGGGCTGGATGGATTCTTAGCAAGTGAGGGAATACAGGGGTATGGGGGATAGCTCTCAGTACAAGTGAGGGAATACAGGGTTATGGGAGATAGCTCTTAGTACAAGTGAGGGAATACAGGGTTATGGGAGATAGCTCTTAGTACTAGTTGATCCAGGGACTGGTCCGATTGCCATCTTGGAGTCAGGAAGGAATTTTTTCCCCTCTGCGGCAAATTAGAGAGGCTTCAGATGGGGTTTTTTGCCTTCCTCTGGATCAACTAGTAGTTAGGCAGGTTATATATAGGCATTATGGTTGAACTTGATGGACGTATGTCTTTTTTCAACCCAACTTACTATGTTACTATGTAACCTCCAATAGCCACTGAATAGAGATGTAGCGAACTGTTCGCCGGCGAACTAATTCCACTTTGGGTTCACCCCGGTTTTTTTTGGCGCCTTGGTTTTTCCGCCGCTTTTTTTCACTTCGTTTTATCGCCTATGCATATACATAGGAATAGCTTGCGTTTTTTTTTTTGGCGTAATATCTTGGCGTTTTTTTGGCGTTTTTTTTTTGGCGTTTTTTTTACAAAGTATTTTTCAGAGAAATTTTTGCCCTTGATCCCCCTCCTGCATGCCCCTGTCCAGGTCGTGGCACCCTTTAAACAACTTTAAAATCAGTTTTCTGGCCAGAAATGGCTTTTCTAGGTTTTAAAGTTCTCCTTCCCATTGTAGTCTATGGGGTTCTCAAAGTTCGCGAATATTTGCGAGTTTTGGCGAAAGTCCGCGAACGGGTTCGCTAACATTTTTGGCGATGTTCGCTACATCACTACCACTGAAGGCTGCAAACCATTGTAAGCAAGAGTGTGATGCCCAAACCCTGTAAGTCCCTACCCCTCATACCCCTATCAACGGCTCCCCTGCTGCGACTCCATACTAGTTGGAGCTGTTTAAGGTAAAAGAGAACACCCCTTCCACTTCCTTCCTCATTTAACCCCTCGTGCCCCCACCTTTCTTTACAGGCAATGTGCAAACTACAACACCCATAATGCCCTGTCTCACTCCCCTCGGGCATTGTTACTGCTTAGTGATGTACTATATGATGCAGTGCCAGATAGTTACCCTTTTCCTCCTTTTGCTTCCTGGGCCAGGGATAAAGCTGAAGATCCAATAACCAAATTAATCCCCGGACACAGCAAGGAAGAATGAACAATCTTTTTCCAGTTCCAGCCCAAGCATGTAGTTCTACGCTGTTCCATGTAATCACTGTTTTGTTTTAGCTCTACTAATCCTTTACACAGTCTATATAGTAATATTATGATTCTATTTTAGGTTATTTACAGGAGTCAAGTTCCTTGTGCTTGGTTTATTCTAGCTCGCCTTGTAATAAGACCACAAAAATGCAGTGAGTGAAAGTCCAGTCAGCCCTCTGTAGGATTGTCATGATATATGTGTGAAATTTCCCTTTAAGGCGCTATAAAGAAGGCTCTGGGTGTGATGCACTTTAATAGGAAACCTTGGCTGGCGTGGGGAAAACCTACTGTATGAATATTCTTCATTTTCTTTTTTTTTTTTTACACAAACCCTTCCTTTGTATGTTCTAATAAAAGTTAAATATATGTTTCTGTGCTACTCTGAATGGATCCCTCTTCCACTGCCAGTTTAATGCCACATACGACATTTCTTAACATATATTTAGACATTCATGTGGATGATATAAATAAGCAGTGGCTGCACACCTAATGACAAAGGGCATCAAACTGCCAAGATCATATTGGCGGCTGAGGCCAGGGTTGTACTGATGTGGGTGAGTACCCCAGGGGCCCCCACCCCCTGCTCACCCACCAAAAGACCCTTCCCCCTCTGTGTGCCCATGTTTTACTTTGCTGTGATTGGTGGAGGGAGGGCAGTGGGGGGGATCAGGTTCTGGGTTTTTTCCAGGTGTTCAGCCAACCCAGTCCAACCCTGACTGAGGCTAAAAATGCATGAATACCTCAACTTTACATTCTAAACCCTGTAAACACATTCTTTTTTACTTGTTTATTTGATATGTTTGAGCAGCATAAACGTCTATCTATGTACCTAGGGCTAAAACACACATTTGGCAGAGGTGTTATACACATGAGCAATTGCTCTAGCATTACAGCATGTAGCTTTGTTTAACATAATGTTATACAGTATTCTACCAATTCTGTATGCAACATACTGTACATTTATTTTACATTGGGACCTAGGTTGATGTGTGTCAACATTTGTATTGGCACTTGCTGTGAGATGTGCTGAATTATTTGGGAACAGACTTGTATATGTATATAGAGAGGGGCTTGAGCAATGCACATTCCCTGTTTCACTAGTAATTTGGGGGCAGATTTTTCAACATTCATTTTAGTGGTTTTAGAGTTTTTTGGAAACCACGAATAAACTCATTTCCAAGAAAACCACACATGTCTAGTCATTGATGAAAAGATCTAAATTAAAAAAGCACAAGGAATTCAAATGCAAAAGGAAAATAGAAAGAACACGAAAACCAGAATTTTGTTGTGGTTTTTACGTTTTCCTATGAATTTTTGTGGACTTACAAACGAAAAAACCTTTATAACCATGAATTATTTAAAGATTGTAACAATCTTTAAACTCCTATTGACTTGTACATGACCTTTACATCTTTTAGACAGTGAAGTTTTGTAAGTGTTTTTTGTGGTTTTCACACATAAATAGCAAAAAATGTGCGTTTTTTTACAAACAAATTTTTTTATCACAGAAAAGCATAAATCGGGAAAAAAAAGAAATACGATCATTATTAAATGCCCCCCTTAATATTCCCTCTTTGGTCCATGTATCTTCAAAAACAAAAAAATGTAACTACCAATTCTTATCATACAATTGCAGAGCCACTAAAAGTCCCTCTTTTTGAACATACGTATATGTAATTACACAGATACTAAATTACTAGTAAACACATCAGACTGCCCTGATCAGTCCCCTCTCTTTTGTATGGTTGTGGCCAGATTCTATTTCACATACAGGTAATAAAAAACATTCAGTTTTTGAATATATCTAGTTTTATAAAGGTAAAGAACTCAATACTGTTTGAAGTTCCTTCACTTTAGCTATTTAATTGTATATAAGAGTTCAAACTCCTCCAGTAATGTGTACGATTGACTTTAGACAGGATCAGCTATAAATATAGCAAGCATTTTAACCATAAAGGAACATTAAATATTGATTTCAGGAGCAAATACTAACTTTATTTTTTTTTATGGCTGTATCCCTCTACTTTAGTTATACTGAACTCTTGGATAAGGAGGCCACCACCCCTGGACTGGACTTCAAAATAGGCCCTGGCATTTTAAGTACTCAGAGACCCAAACAGCCCCCACCAGCCCACTAACTAGTGACTGACTATGGCATCTTACAGCAGCCCCTCTGGTATTTGCCAGAACCCACAGATTGCCAGTCTGGGCCTGGAGGCCGCCTTTGGGTAAAGGTCAATGCCAACAATATAGAAACCCTGTATCAACTGGAAATCTGTAGCTGAAGCTGCCCCTGCCAAGGCCCCCCTATGCCCTACCCCATCCCCAAGTGAATCAGCCGCACTGTATAAAAGGCCATAGTTCCCCATTAACTGCAGTAATGCAGAGCTACATAGCAGAAATATAAACACCAGAGCAGGACCCCATTCAGCTTCCAGTGTGTATGCTCCTGGTGGCTAAACTAAGTATTGGTGTTGTTGGGGAATAGTTCCCTAATAATTTGAATGAAGTATCTATATGTATTTTATATGTTAAAGGGAAACGTTTGGCTACTGCACTGAGTTGTGTATGTGTAAGCCATGAACCCACACTCTCTCTCTCTCCATCTGCTGTACCTCCTCAGCATACCCATTTCTTTGGCCTGCCGATATCTACCAGCATATAGCAGACAGATGATTTTCCTATGGGGGGGGGGGGCTAAGCCTTTATAAAGCTTACCTTCCACCTCAAGCTGCCAGGCTTTGGGAAGATAAAGCTTTCCAAAATAGGGGCCATAGTGGAAGTACAGGGGATACCAAGGCACACTTGGGCCAGAACTGGACATACTGGAGCGCCTTCAGACTGTGGTCTGGTTAAATGTATACAAACTTTTCATTGCACATAACATAGCAAAAAAATAAATAAATAAATGCATTGAAAAAATCTATTTGCATGCTTATAGACAGTCAAGGGTTATCTTTTCCAGCGCTGGAGAACACTGCATTTAAACACCCTCCTAGATTGTCAATATGCAATTAATACTTTCTTGTGTGCCAACTGAAATGTATTTATAACAACACAGATCCAAGAAGCGGAGCCATAATTAGATATCATTGGCTGCTACTGATCTTCTCTAAACTCGTGAGTTCAATATATTGGTTGCCGTTTTGCAGTATGGCTTGCACTCCCAAATAGTATAAAATTGCTTCATTGATGCAGATATGAGTCTGATGGAAGCCCTAAGGGATACCTTTGGGTTTATTTGCTGCTAAAAGTATAAGAGAATAAGGGAACCGCTCCACATTATACACCGCTACTCTCCAGGTATGTAGCTGGGAATGCAAACATACTGAAAGCACAGGTTAATAAACTCAGCCTCCTGCTATGTGCTGAAAGCTACAGTAATTACTGAGATTTGCACAATGCTTCCCAGGCATTCCTTTCATGCTTCCCTTAATCCTTCTTATGAACACCCTTGTTTAAAGGGACAGTTTATCACTACTATTGCAAAAAATGTGAAATATAGTTTCAAGTATAGATGGTTCTGAATATAATGGAAAGTTCCTAGTAAATGGTCCTTCTGTCCATTGTTATTTAAATGTAAAGCCTTAATCTCTCTTTTAAAAGAGCTGTTGTTCAGCTCAGGTACGGGGCCATTCTGTTCCATCTCTGTAACTAGAATGTGAAAAAAATCAAAATTTCTGTCCTTAAATTGGGTCACTAGTAGTGAAGAGCGAATCTGTCCCGTTTTGCTTTGCCGAAAAATTCCCGGATCTTTCGAAAGATTTGCGAAACGGTGGAAATTTCGCGAAACGCCGAAAATGACACACGTCAAAAAAAAATTGTCGCCCACGACTATTCTTTTGTCGCCCGCAGCTATTCTTTTGTCGCCCACGACTATTCTTTTGTCGGCCGCAGCTATTCTTTTGTCGCCCGCAGCTATTCTTTTGTCGCCCACGACTATTCTTTTGTCGGCCGCAGTTATTCTTTTGTCGCCTCAGCTATTCTTTTGTCGCCCGCGGCTATTCTTTTGACACCTGCGGTAATTATTTTGTTGTGTGGCTATTCTTTTGTCCCCCACTGCTATTCTTTTGTCGTGCCACTATTCTTTTGACGCGGGCGACAATTTTTGGACGCGCAACAAATTTTTCCGTGGTGAATTTTTTCATCGATTTCGCTAAACAATCCGCCAATGGCGAAACGCGGAAATTCGCAGCAGATCCATGCCTGGCGAAACATTTCACACATCACTAGTCTCTAAAGATGGCTAGGATTCGGTATTACACATAAAAACGTTGCCCATAAACCAGTACTGAATGATGTTTCTTAGAATGATGATGTTACACTAAAACTCTCAGTATATTTAAGCAATAACGGGGGACCCAATGTACAGAGTTATTGTTCTAGGGGAATACTTACCCTGTCTTTTAGATTTCATTGCTAGGTTTAGAGTTTTAACAGTTCCCTCTTTACACATTACTGCGGCTATCTGCACACATATATGTAATGAAGGCAGCAGATTTAGAGCCTTTCTAGCAGTGATGGCCTGCATAACCAAAGGCATGGAAGGCTGCATGCTGGATTATAGGCCAACACAGGACAGAAACAATAAGTCTGTGAGCCTTACAGGCCCCATATTCAGTCTATTTGATGAGCACTTTGAGACGTGACAGATTCTGATTTCAGCCATATGTTGGCCCAATAAAATATACCATACAACCTGCAGGATTTCAGCTCAATTTTGGCTTGTGATTTAGTTACTCTGATGTCATGGGGAGAATGTGGTTGATGTGATTCTGAGCAAGATTTGCTTGAGGAAATGAAACTATAAGATAAACAAAACAAAGGTTTGGTTCAGTCCAATTAAAGCAAAATGATCAGAAAACAGATTGAAATGATAGGTATGGAATCTGCTATCCAGAAACCCATTATCCAGAAAGCTCCAAATTACAGGAAGGTCATCTCCTACAGACTCTATTTTAAACACATAATTTAGATTTTTCAAAATCATTCAAATTTTTCTGAAATAATAAAACAGTACCTGTACTTGATCCCAACTAAGATATAATTACCCCTTATTGGGGGCAGAACAGTCCTATTGGGTTTATTTAATGGTTAAATGATTCCATTTTCTCTGTAATAATAAAACAGTATCTGTACTTGATCCCAACTAAGATATAATTACCCCTTATTGGGGGCAGAACAGTCCTATTGGGTTTATTTAATGGTTAAATGATTCCCTTTTCTCTGTAATAATAAAACAGTACCTGTACTTGATCCCAACTAAGATATAATTACCCCTTATTGGGGGCAGAACAGCCCTATTGGGTTTATTTAATGGTTAAATGATTCCCTTTTCTCTGTAATAATAAAACAGTATCTGTACTTGATCCCAACTAAGATATAATTACCCCTTATTGGGGCCTAAACAATTCTATTGGGTTTATTTAATGCTTACGTGATTTTTTTTAGCAGACGAGGTATGGAGATACAAATTACAGAAAGATCCCTTATCTAGAAAGTTCCAGGTCCCAAGCATTCTGGATAACAGGTCTCCTACCTGTATTAAATATATACTGGCATATAGTTACATAGTTACATAGGGTTGAAAAAAGACCAGTGTCCATCAAGTTCAACCCATCCAAGTAAACCCAGCACACCTAACCCACACCTACCAATCTATACACTCACATACATAAACTATATATACAACCAGTAATACTAACTGTAGATATTAGTATCACAATAGCCTTGGATATTCTGATTGATCAAGAACTCATCCAGGCCCCTCTTAAAGGCATTAACAGAATCTGCCATTACCACATCACTAGGAAGGGCATTCCCCAACCTCACTGCCCTCACCGTGAAAAATGGAAGCTCCGTTCCTCTAATACAGTGCTGTCCAACTTCTGTTGTACCGAGGGCCGGAATTTTTCCGACCTACGTGGTGGAGGGCCGATAATGGAAGCCAGTTTTGACCACTCCCCTTTTTGAAACCGCACCCACTTGAAACCACACCCATGTTATCACATGACCATACCCATATTAATGGTTGTAGTACAGCAAAAACCTGCCATACTCTGCCTGCCCTACCCTGCCTGTGTGTGCCATACTCTGCCTTCCCTACCCTGCCTGTGTGTGCCATACTCTGCCTTCCCTACCCTGCCTGTGTGTGCCATACTCTGCCTTCCCTACCCTGCCTGTGTGCCATACTTGGCTGGTTAGTGCCATACTTGGCCTGTGTGTGCCATACTCTGCCTGTCCTACCCTGCCTGTGTGTGCCATACTCTGCCTTCCCTACCCTGCCTGTGTGTGCCATACTCTGCCTTCCCTACCCTGCCTGTGTGTGCCATACTCTGCATTCCCTACCCTGCCTGTGTGCCATACTTGGCTGGTTAGTGCCATACTTGGCCTGTGTGTGCCATACTCTGCCTTCCCTACCCTGCCTGTGTGTGCCATACTCTGCCTTCCCTACCCTGCCTGCGTGTGCCATACTCTGCTTGCCCTATGATGCCTGTGTGTATGGCACACACAGGCAGCCTACAGTGACACAATGCTGGCACTGCTCCTACAGTCTGCACAATAACTATATATTAAAAAACTTTTTAATTGCATTACCACCACAGTATATGTTCTTTTTGTAGTGTGCAGGGATTATTTGTGGGTTTCTACTGCTCCTGAGGTGTGAACAGGGGAACAATGTGGGTGATTACAGCCTGAGCCTGAGGTGTGAACACTGCAGGGGGTGAACAATGCAGAGATTAAAAGGTGTGAACAACACAGGGGATTACATATTTAAACAATACAGAGGGATTACAGCTTGAATCTGAGGTGAGAACCATGCAGGGGGGGCAGTTAATCACAGTACTGATACCATTTAAAGCTTACACAAGAGTAAGCCATCAAAGCAGCCAGACAGGTGGGGGGCCACACAGAGGGGGGTCGCGGGCCGCCAGTTGGACAGCACTGCTCTAATATATATAAATATATATATAATGCACATTCTCAGGTCAGAATGAGTGACAAGCACCAACTTCCCGCAATGCTCATTTTGGCAATTTATTGTGATTTTTAATGTTTTTATAATGAGATAGCAACAACGCCGCAATTCTGCTTGTGTGCCAGCGCCCTAAAACAGCAAGCTGAGAAAGCTACACTTTCGTATAAGGTCAAGGAAATAAAATAAGTGGAAAACAAAATATAGGTATGGGATCTATTATCCAGAATGCTTAGGACCTGGGGTTTTCTGAATGAGGGATCTTTCCATAATTTTGGCTACGGGTTTGGGGCCCTGAGCACCCGGACCACTCTGGGACCCGGGTGAGTGAATCTGACTGCTATTTAGACTTCACGGACTTTGTCTCAGTCCTAAACATTTGTGTCAGGTCCGGGGTTTTCACACCCGGACCTTATCTTTTCACTTGGTACGAATTTTAGCGTTTATAAATTTAATTTTTATTCACTCTATTTATTTGTTTCTTTTCTTAATCAATTTTTTCGTTATTTACTTAATTGACTTCTGTATTTGTTCTGTCGTTTTGGGAATTATTAATGTTTTATTATTACAGAGAAAAAGGAAATCATTTTTAAAAATTGAAATCATTTGTTTATAATGGAGTCTATGGGAGCCTTTCTGTTATTCGGAGCTTTGTAGATAATGGGTTTTCCGGTTAATGGATTTCATACCTGTACACATTTAGCTATTACTGTAATATTTTCATTAGGGAAATCCATAGAGGAAATACAGGTGTGGGACCTGTTATCCAGAATGCTATGGACCTGGGGTTTTCCTGATAAGGGATATTTTTATTATTTGGATTTAACATTAATTTAACACAATTTAGCATTAATTTAACCTGATAGGATTGTTTTGCCTCCAATAAGGATCAATTACATCATAGTTGGGATTAAGTACAAGGTACTGTTTTATTATTACAGAGAAAAAGGAAATCATTTTTAAAAATTAGACATATTTGCTTAAATTGGAGTCTATGGGAAATGGCCTTCTCATAATTCAGAGCTTTATGAATATCAGGTTTCTGTATAATGCGTATCTGTATATGTATTTAATCTAATAAAAGAAGTTTGGCTCTTTTGATGCAATGTTTTGCTTGTGGACACTGACAACTTACAAACTATAGTCTATTGGCTAAGGTGGACAAAAAAAATGCATATCCAAGGTGAGCAAAATGATCTTTCTAGTCAGTGCTTTAATATCATAATAACATTATGAGAAATTGCCAAAACGCAGGAATTTGTCACATGGAATCGCACCAATTTCCATTTTATATCTGCAAGTGACAGTCCAATTCATCTTGGGTCAGTACCACAGGGTCAAGGATAAGATTTGGAAATGTCTGCAAACGATTTGCTTAACTCCACGTGCGCTTTAGCTCTAAGCGGTTGGGAGAAACAAACATGCACATTGTAGGCCAGTGGTCCCTTGTTTTAATACCCCATTCTTTGTTTCTATGAATGACACGGTTGTCTTTTTTGCATGCTGACATTTAGAAATACTGAATTCAAAAAGGTGTTACATGGCTGTCTCTTTCCGTACACAAAAGATTCTATACTCCTGCAGCCCCTGCCTTTAATCCCCAGATGCCAAAGACAATGTACAGTTTTGTATCAAGTGACCCGTTTTCTCAGCTGCACTAAAAAAAAATCTCAAGTCGTTGTTAAAAAAAAAAAAAAAATTCACGGCTTACCCATTAGTTTAACTGCTTTTTAATGATCTGTATAAATCAGCTTCACAGAAATGATTCTATAAGTATAGTGCTTTATTAAAGCAATACGCTAACAGGATGCTTGGCGCTGATATAGTTAAAGAAGACAGGCATGGCGACATATGCAAATCTAATAAATCACATACGAATGCCCCAGATATATATATTTTTTTTATTAAACATCAGATGAACCATGAAGTGGGGCAGGTCCCATCAGGACTCTCTGTAAGTGAGCACAATGGTATCACTATTTCTTTAAAGAAAGACCTTTCAGCACCTGCCTATTTTTAGGTGCTGCTTCAAAGCAGAGGCATGCCGAAATCCTATCATTTAGATCCAGGCTTCCCCAGCCATGTCTTATTCATCCTATGGTACTTATTGCTAAGACTGATGGCAAACATAGAGACCCTGGCCTTGCTTAAAGTATTTTTATCTGTAGTGGATGTGATAAATATTGTGGATAAAAAACAGCTTACTTTCCCATTTTAACCCACTTAGCAGTGACATATTTAAAGTTCTCACTAAAGGATCAGCATCACAGATCTGCTTTATGTAGGGAAATACATTTTTACAGGAAAAGTTCTGCCTGAATAATTGTTGGGACCTTAGAAATATATAATCAGCATGTTCCAATTGAGAAAACCAGACCTTTATAATGGCATTCTATCTCTATAACATGCTACGTATATTTTCATTTTCTTTTTTGAACTGGACCTTAACAAATGTCTTGTCTATTTGGTATTTTGAACGTTTTACCAGTGGAAGAGCTACTACTTCTATAATGTACTTGTTGCCTTTTATAGGGACACATCTATGGTTTATTTTCTTTCTTATGTAATGTATCCCACTGCAGTGCTTAGGCACCATAATTACTTGACAAATAAATAGGTAGATGGTCTACAGAGACATTTAGATAGTCCCGTTTCACAAAGGACTCTTATATGCTCTTTGAAAGTCGAAAGCGTGTTGAAAAGTGCCAGTGCAAAGGGGCCAATTATAGGTTTTTTGTGCCTTGAGGGCAGTGTTTAAACAGTTCTACCGAGGAACCACCAAGCTGAACCCAATCACTCCTGCAGGCCTTCTTCATGAGGAACCAGGGAAGGTTTAACTAGAACTGACAGAATTAAGGCTCAGTGAGATGTTTTTATTAATGATTTTTTGTGTTTTGAGAACACAGCCCATGTCATTCTCAGTGACCCTATGGGAAATTCACACTTAAGTGGAGTTGATGGATGTGGGGTCCATTCTGAGCGTTGCTTTTACCACCACAATTCTGAAATTATTCATCTGGATTTCGTTCATTTAAGTCATTCATTTCTTATTTAGAAATTACATGCAGAATTGAAGTCCATGAGGCAAATAAAGTCTTCAGTATTGACTGGTTAATACATTAGCATTTGCATGATGCTTGATATTATATCTGGCAGCTCTAGGGGGCTACTACATGCTGCTTCCAGACTGTCCTAGGGCATAATGCAAAACAGTTAGGAGAGGGCTGTAAGTTGGCAAGTCTAGGGCACTCCAACCAAACCCTGCATGGGCCAATTTTCCATTTAGAAATTAAAAATATAGCCTGTGCTTCACCCCCCGCCCCCTTAACATATCTAGCAAATGTTCTTCAAGCCACAAAAGTTATGCATCGATGTGTGTGGAAAGTTTGTAACACACTACATGGGAGATTATTAGGTAAACTCTCTCACAACTTCTATCTGCAATTTGTTTGCATGTACAAAAAGTGAATACAAGTATGCGTATTACATGTGGGTGCTACAGAGGCTACTTTTGGGCTACTTAGCAAGGCTGCTTTGTGTTCTTAGCCTTGCACTTTGAACCAATATCACTATACTCACATTTTAGGCCTATTCAGACACCCAGACAGCTACACATAGGCCATCAAAGTAGCCAAAAGTTTTTTTGCAGAATATAACATTATTCAAGATGCCCCTTTTGCACCTTACTCCACAAAAAAGCTAGATAATTGATGGTGACAAATATTTCAGACTCTCTGAAAAACTCGGACATTAAATCTTTAGAGATATTCTCTTGGAACATATGTATATTCAGTTTACATTTCATAACAGATCTGAGGCTTTTGCATAGTGATGAGCGAATCTTTCAAAAGATTTGCGAAACGGCAAAAAATTCGCGAAACGGCAAAAAATTGTCACCCGTGACTATTTTTTTGTCGCCCATGGCTATTTTTTTTGTCGCCCATGGCTATTCTTTTGTCGCCCGCGGCTATTCTTTTGTCGCCTGCGGCTATTCTTTTTTTGTGGGCGACAATTTTTGGACGCTCTGCAAATTTTTCCACGGCAAATTTTTTCATCCGTTTCGTGAAACAATGCGCCAATGGCGAAACACGGAAATTCGCTGCGAATCCATGACTGGCGAAACATTTTGCTCATCACTACTTTTGCATATCTGGAAGAGCAGTGCAGCTAACAGGTATTACAACACACAGAAAATGTAAGAGTGAGATTTGGATACATATATTTTAAGGGACTGCATCTGTGTAATCAGCATTAAAGTAATACTGACACCAAAAAAATACTTTTCAAAATATTAATGTACGTAAAATTCATTCTAATATTTTTAATATGTTTTCCCTTAATAAAGGCTGCTCTCTAAGGGGTCAGATGGGTAGGGCTTGCTCGTTGGTTATTATATTTGTACAGTTTTAAAAGAATGGCACCCAAGAAATATTATTATAACTCCTTTGTGTAGTGAATACTGGATGTTATTAATGCTAATTATGTATGTATTGTTCATCCTATGGGACTATCTTTATGCCTCAATTGGTGGGATTACCCAATCCTTACATCTGTTGTTTTAATCTCTTTCAAGTCTTTTCTTCTTCCTTTCAATGCATTCTTTTACTTTGTTCTTTCTGCTGCCTGAGGCACAATTAACCACTCAGCCCATATAGCCTGCACTTACATTTGACCCTACTTTACTATCATGGCCTTTTGGGAGCTCTCCATGTTGCAATACAAACAGGGTTCTCTTCTTGTATTGTTGCCTATTTTATTTACAAGCCATCTTCCACCATACATATCACAAGTTTGGCTTTGGGTTGAAGTTTGATCATGTTTCAGATTATTTTCTGTTTTTTCATTCCAGCTCCCCTCTGATGAAACAATTTATGATGCAACCAGAAAGCAGGGCAAGTCTTTTAAAGCATCTTGTAGGTGGTTAACGCAATACACAAGGCAGAATTGTCTTATGAACATAGTAGGCATTAGTCACTTTAGTTTGGATATTGCAAATTCATTTAAAGACCATTTATAGAACCACTGACAAATAATTTGCCACATGTCTATGATAAAAAAAAAACAGATTAATACAATATATCAATACATCAATTTAGTGTAATTAGGGAGACAGAATTAACATCATAGGTCCACAAGCAAAAATACATGCAACTGCCTTATTATCAACAGGCAAAATAGTATTTTAGTATTAGTATTTCAGGTAATATGGTATTTCTCACATTATATTTTTTATGTACAGTGTCAGAAAAATATGCCTTCAGAGTCCCAAGACCAGGATTACACATTGAATGAATATGCTGGGAGTATTGTAAGTAAGCAGAGAAGCAGTTTTTGCCTTCTTGCAAGTGTTAGATAATTGAATGAGAGCTGATGGACGCTGGCTATTAATCATTTATAGTAAAATACATCCAATCATCCATTAAAGGCCTAAAATCCAGCTACTCTCATATGGGATAAGCATGTAGCCAGAAATGGAATGATCAATATCCATGGTGGTAATTTTACTGCATGTATCATGGCTGTTGAATTGTAGCCCATGGACACTGATAGATAAGCGGATAAGATAGCTAATACATATATTGAGGATAAGATTCATATTTTAGAGTATTTTCAGACACAAGGTTGTTTGCAATTATAACTTTATTGTCTGGAGCAACCAGTCACCTCGAATGCACCAGGATGATGGATAGTAAAGACTACCACTTTATTATCAATAGGTGAACTGTAAAATTACAGACATAAATCATATAACATGTATGTTTGTCATGATATCCAACACAATAAAGTTTGTCACAAACGCCACAGAAGTGAAAAAGCCACATGCCATGCCAACCAACCACACAACCCACCAAAGTAATGCAAAGTAGCGTCACTTGGAACCCTATACTTCCCAGAAAAAGCAGTCAAGGAGGTTCAGAACTGAACTTAGTCAAGTAGGATGTTCTAGACCCCACCACTCTCTTCCAGCTACTACTTAAAATACCAGTGACCCCAACATGAGACAAAACCCCACTGTGGATCCATCCCCACATAAGGGCAAAATGTTGTTTCCTATGCTGTTGGTCAATAAGTCTTAACTCTAAATGACTCTTATATACCCTTTACTTACTGACCTCCCTTCTTGCCCTTCCCATGCCCTTCCTCCCTTCCTTCCTACAATGTCAAAGCTATCCTTCCTTATACTTGTCATTCAGGGAGTGATATTGACTATTAGAGAACCGTTATAACAATTTCCAGTAAATGATGACTATAATAAAAAAAAGTTTAGTTGGTACACATGTATAATTTATTATGTGTATGAATTACCATGTGGAGAAGGTCTTTCGTAGCCATAAATTGTAATAAAATCTATATATACAAAAGGTTATGGTAAGAAAAACACTGCTCAGGCTGCTTGTGGATAACAATAATTGTGACAAATTCTGAAGGCGCTTTATGAAGAGTTTTACAATTAGACTTGACATTATTTACATTTTTGCTATCATTGTAAACCAGTGCCGAGCGTTTTGTAGCTCACGTAATATCCCACATCTGTTTCTGCGGCAAATTTAGAAAAAGCAGAGGAAGGATATCGTCAAAGGATGTTAACTGCCTATAGCAAAACAAAGCACTTCTAAACTCAGCTCATCTTTGTTGGGAAAGTCTGGAGAAAATAAAGGCACTGCGGTAACAGCACAAACTGAAGTATTTGCAGTTACAAGGTTTATCAAAGCATTCCATCTGGGAGCACGATTTAGCAAAGAATGAGACCCTACCGCTTTTGAAAGGAAATCCTTCATTCATTTGCGCCAATATCTCTGCAGGAAGAATTTCCAAAAAACCTGGAAATTATAAGCATCAGTCTATGGAAATTAACATGGTTCCCAATTACGGTACGAATACTCGCCATGACAGGGAACAAGGAAGCGAGAACTCAAACACAGGACAAATCCCGCTTGGAAATTACATGTCAAAATTCCTGCAGATTAAATTACTAATTGTATTGGAATATCCACCCCAGCAAAGCATTCATCTCACATTAAAAGTATGATCGAAATCTCATTAAATGTTCTGTGTGTACACCCATTTATTTATACAGTGCTGGGGAATATGTCAATATAAATATGTGTTAATAACAATAATTATAAAAGTAATTCAAACACGACCATGATTTTTGTGATCATGATTTTGAGAAAAAAAATTGCAAAATTATGAAATTCAAGATTTTTTCCCCCATGGTTTTACATGATTTAACAAAAGAAATCTGCAAAAAATAAAAACAATTACATTATGCCACCTTAAACTTGGTGAGATGCCATAAAAGCCTAAGGAAAGGACTTATGTCCATGTATCTTCACCATTCAAATTGAAAGCCAATTAAAAATCTGTTGTTTTTTTTTTTTCCTTCACTTGTATCAACTTTATTGAAAATGTATGGAAAATGTTATCATACAAATCATAAAAGGTTAGTTTTTTCCATAATCGTGACTTTTACCATGGATTTTAATAAATGTACCCTTTAAAATCATTGTATCTGTAGATATTATGCCTGTCCATAGAGAAAAGGGGATTTGCCATCACAATATATTCTATTAGGGCATTCCATAGCCTCACAGCCCTCACTGTGAAAAAACATTACTGTTGTTTCAGGGCTTCTTCTGTGTACTCTGGTTGCCTCCAACATGACAAAAACATACAGGCAGGTTAATTGGCTCCTACAAATTTGACCATAGTGTGCGTTAATGTGATAGGGACCTTAGATTGTAAGCCCTACTGGGGCAGGAATTGATTGAAATGATGTATAATCACTGTATAGAGATATTTTACTGCTATATAAATATAAAAATAATAATTCCAATCTATTATTTATTCCAATATATTCATTTCAGAGTGGGAAATGCACTTTTTATTTTTATAAGATAGTTTCACCTACAAACTGTAATGAAATAGGGTGTTTTGAGAGAAGAATTTCTACCTAACATCATTAGCAAGGAAAGTCACACAAACCTATTTCATTTTGTGCTAAGAGATAACTGGGGCATTAGTCTTAGGACAGGTAAGGGATTTCTCCATAATTTGGATCATTATACCTTAAGTCTGCTATAAATCACTTAAACATTTAATAAACCCAATAATATTGTTTTGCCACCAATATGGATTCATGCAGCTTAGTTGGGATAAAGTACAAGGTACTGTTTTGAGAAAAAGGAAACCATTTTTAAAAATCAGAATTATTCGCTTATAATGGAGTCTATGGGAGATGGCCATCCCTTAATTCAGAGATTCCTTGATGACAGGTTTATGGATAAGGGGTCCCATACCTGTTTTTACTTAAAGGGGATGTATTCCCCTGAAATGAGCTATGATCACAGCTCCTAGAAACCTACACGGCCAGTGGCCATCTTGATGTGAAAAAAGCAGGGAGCTGCTCTGTACCAGACTTGAAAAAAAAGCACAGTTTTTTTTTTTTTTTACTGGATTGTCATTGGTCAGTTGCTGATAAGAGCAAGTCAGACGCAGATAAGGAAGTGAAACATGATCAGTTAGTGGAACACGCCCACACCTCATTTTGCTGCAGACCCTGAGGAATACAGAGCTCCAGTTAGCTGTGGTTTAACCCTGTTTTAACTGCTTTGCCATCTGATTTACTCAGAACAACATACTGTATGTTGTAGTGTTATATAAACACTGATTAAGATTTTGACTTTACAACCCCTTTAAGGTGGCCATACATGGTAAGATCTTCTCCCGATATGTCCACCTAAGGTGGCTGATATTGGGCTGATTTGATAATTTGGCACTAGTACCAAACGACTGAATAAAAATGGCAGGCATAGCAACCGTCAGACTACATCAATGAGTAAATGCGATCCCCAATCTGCTAAAAATCAATTTTTTTTTACTATGATGAGATAATGTTCAGATCCATTTCACTCGCACTTGTTTGGCTTCCCTCTACCAATTCTCCTGCTATACAAACAATACTCTTTATATTTGTATGAAACACATGATATAAATTCAACTGATTTATCAACCATTTCAAAAGCTAACTTTTCAAACCAATCTGTTGATATTTTAGATACGTGTTAGGCCAGCATTTGCTCATGCAGTACTTAGGCCAGAGCTGATGCAATGACTGCAGAATTCTTTTTTGGCTGGATATGTGTGGATTAACTAAGTAATGTTTGGTGGAAGTGTCAGTAAGAAAAAGCTCTAACAGTACTTAATCACAAAAGCAGTCTGCTTACCTGATCACCTCCTGGATCTGCTTCAAAGTGATTCCATCAAACCTTCGTCTAGGATATTTACTGTATTTCGCTGACTAGTAGACTTTTTTTTGTTCCTTAAAATATACCTTCTCAAGTGTCCTAGTTTATTTCACTCAAAATCCATTTTTTTGTTAAAAAGGTCAGACTCATATTTCTTCTTATTTGAAAATGTTATATTTCTGCCAAAAACTTTAGAAAAGTTACACTTTGTTTTGCGCAAGCTTAAGCTTAAGGTCTGGTGTTTGTCCTTCTATCTACGTCTGGAACACAATAAAAGTTCAGAATGGCTGCTCTTTTTGAGAAAAATCAGGGTTCTACTGTATCTGGAAGCATTTCATTCATGTTGTCGCTTGGTGAACCAAAGTATGCAGTCTACTATTTCTGACTGTTCTTGGATATATTGATGATAATTCACATTAACACTGCAGCATATGCAGCCTGTTTCTTTAATTAACCATAATAAATATGAGTGTGCAAATAAACAGAAATATTTTATTACAATTTGTAGAGCAATAAGTCAGTTTAGCTGTGAGTAAATAATATGTCCATGTACTCTATAACAAAAGCACTATTCCATATAAAGGGATCAAAAGATTCCAAATTAGGACTTAAACTATTGTATTTATGTACCTTTTTCATATAATTAGCACTTACAGCTATAATTAATAATAATCAGATGTTTTCTTTTAGGGAACCAGTAAACTCTACCTGCTGATTGGTTGCTAAGGGTTACCAGTACTGGAGCACAATGCATTTTCTAAGAAATTAGCTCCTGTTTGCTTTTGTTTTATATGGCTATCTTAGTCAAATGTCTCTATAGAAAAGCAATTACGTTACGTACTGGGCTCAGAAATAGAGCTGTTTGGGAATGGTCCCATGATATAATTCTGTTAAATACTTAAGATAAGCAGTGCTCAGAGAGGTACACTGAGGCAGCTTTGAGCCCAGAAGTAACAGAATTGCCAAAAATTATTTTTTCTAAATAGACATACATGATTTCCCAGACTGAAAAAACCATACTAGTCTACCTATGAAGCGAAGTACTGGATTCTGGGACTTTAAGTTCCTCCCCTTTCTGTAATGGGCACTAAATATGAGATTCCTTGAGCAGTGGTGCAATGGTTGCTCAAAACATGCAAAACACCCAAATCAACCCAGTGTGCCAAATACCTAGGAGAACACCAGGCTTGCTCTCATGCCTATGCTCTGTACCCTATGCAATGTAACAAGTCAAAGGGCTGTATAACAGGCTGATTCACAATTATAAGTTATACAACATAGAGCTCCTATTTCGACTACTCTGATAATTACTCCTTGCTGAATCTTATATATATTTTACATGCAGGACCATTAGCCAATCAGAGCCCTAAGCCAAAGGTAAGAATCATAAAAGCAAAAATATTCAGACAACATTGTAGGGAAGTAGACAGAGTTCTAATGTGTCACCTATGAAACCTTTCTCAAAGGATTCTCCTCATTCACTGGTAAATATTGTAAAGCTATAAAAATGGGAATTAAACTTTATTTATTTTAAAAGAGGTTCCTTAAGTTAAAGTTATAGCTTTAAACGTTAAAGGCCTGTCTCACCGCCAGCATTACTGTGTCTCGCAGCAGCCAACCAGACACTGCCATGTGACAGTTAAAATCTGCATAAATAAAAGACATACTTTATAAAAGGCTTGAGAAACAGGATACTCAGCATGTTATATGACTCAACTGAAAAGAACGTTGACCACTGACTGGAAATAGGGTTTGCTTGAACATGTTCTAATGAAAAATATGGCAAAATACTGGTAAAATATACTCTTGTAATCCCTTACAATTCTAACCTTCTATGACCTTTATTAGAATGGATTATAACAAAGCATTACATCATAACAAGAGCAACCCAAACACTTTTCACATGCTTGTTTAAATAAAGTCTACCCTTTCTTTCCCTCTGTCTTTATTATGGTTGTTTTACTGAGTTTGACATTTGTTATGTAAAACTGTGTGGAAGGAATTAGTGATGTTCACCAAATGCTTACATTTTGATAATTGCATGTACTGTGGAACCATTAGCCCTGTACAGTAACATGTATTTAGAAAGCTCCAACATATTAAACAAAATTGATTTCAATACATTGTTGGTTGGGTTTGCTTCCATTCTATCCACAGGTGAGGCTGGGCAAAAATGCTGGCTAGTAATGAGCAAATCTGTCCCGTTTCGCTTCAACGAAAAATTTGCGAATCTTTCAAAAGATTTGCTAAACTGCGAAAAATTTGCGAAACAGCGAAAATGTTGCACGTCAAAAAAAATTGTTGCCCATGGCTATTCTTTTGTCGCATGGCTATTCATTTGGTGCCCATGGCTATTCTTTTGTCGCCCGCGGCTATTTTTTTGTTGAGCGGCTATTCTTTTGTCGCCCGCAACTATTCTTTTGGGACGCGCAGCAAATTATTCTGTGGCAAATTTTTTCATCCGTTTCGCGAAACAATCCGCCAGCGCGAAACACGGAAATTCACCACAAATCCATGCCTGGTGAAACATTTCGCCCATCACTAATGCTGGCATCAGACCGGGCTCGCGGTTGGGTTCAATTCATCCTACAGGTGTTCAGTTGGTCTGTGCTCAGGGTTCTTTGCAGGTCAACTGACTTCTTTCGCTCCCATCTCAGCAAACCCATTCTGTATGAACCTTCCACTGTGAATGGGGTTATTAATGCACAATAGGAGAACGCCTTCTGCAAAGTGCTGTCACAATGTAAGAAGCGCAGAAGTAGCTTTAAGATTTACTTTCAGTGGAAACAGGGGCCCTAGCTCAAACCATGTAAAACAGACACTATTCTTCCTCCACCAAACTCTTGGCATTATGCATTCAAGGTGGCAGTGTTGTCCTGACATCTAAACCTGACAGACTGCCAGATGGGGAAATTCCATTTATTATACCAGATGATGAGTTTCCACTGCCCCATAGTCCAGGACGGTGGCATTTATACCACCTTAGATGACACTTGGCATTGCACATGCTCCCTATGAATAGTTATTGTGCTGACATTGCTTCCAGAACAATTGAGTTTGGAAATCAGCAGTGAGTGTTCCAACTTAGAATATATAATTTTAGACAGAGTGTCTGGATATTTTGGTCATATAATTTATTAAAAAAAAAGAATGTTTCTGCCTCCTAACTAACTCTGACAGTTAGAAGACACTAATCTTGTCTACAGAGAATGACAGTGGCTTTGTAGGTTCACAATAATAGCCATGTACAGTAGGAAGGTTCCTATTCCAGGAGAGGCTTTAGGATAAATGGTAATCTCAGGTCCAGGACTACTGGTTGTGCTTCTTACTGCTATTAATAATAAAAAACCACTAGCAAGTCCCACAAGTACACAGCCACAATGATGAAATGTCAAAATCTCACTGGGCCATGACCCTGGTGGGTCCAGCCACCTGTCCTAAATCAGCTGCCCCATCCACCACTACACCCCTCTCTGCTCCTATACTTACTTTATAATACTTTATAACGAATGGCAATCTATAATTTTTAACAGCAAAGTAATTAGTGCAGTTATGTGGGAACAGTGGTGGCTGGGGCTGGAGTGGGAGTTTGCTGGGTGGTGGGCCCTTGAGTTGGGAACCCAGTGGGCCCTGGGTTTTCCAGTTCAACTCTGCATAAAATGTATAAACATATAATAGATCATTAGGTGCTAATTTGCTCAAATGCTGTTGCCAGTAGCAACCAATCAGCAATTAGTGTTGCTCCTTCTACTGCCATTAGAAAATGAAAGCAGAGATCTGATTAGTTGCCATAGGCAACTACACACAGTATAACATATATCAAATATTTTTTATATTTCAGTACAATATTCTGTCTAGACGCAGTTTACTCTAAACCTTCTGCTCCTCACTGCCAGTGATACAAACCTTTGGTAGAGTTTCCAACATTTCCTAGAAAATGAGTTAATTCTCATGTGCTGGTGAGAAAAGGATTTGTACATGTGACTTCATGGGGAGGTTATTGAGTAGTCTGTAAATTCAATTTATTATTTATTGATGCTTTTATTATTAAGATTCTTTTCTAAGAAGTGGCACATTGTTTATTACATGAATACACTTCTATCAGGTTTTGTCAACACATCTTTCATTTAATTGACTTTCTTACTGATATGGTTATTATTGTGAATTTGCCTGCTGTCTGTCTGGTGATCTTACCCAGTGGGGTGCTCTCATATATTGTCTGCTCTCTCCCTGAGAATTGGTACCCCTTCTATTCTATCCGTGCCAGTCGTGTCATTCGTATGCTGCTCTCTGACACTTACAGTATGTTGTATGTGCCAATCATATGCTGCCTACTCCCGCTGTGCCATTTCTGCTGTGTGTGCCATGCAATTGATCTTCACTGAACCCTGTTTTAAATCTTCCTCCTATGCTCCCTAAGCAATCAATGATATGACTGGCATCCATATGTTGCCCAGTTATTAATATTGTGTTTTCTATTAAGTATTTGTCTCCCAAACCATGAGAAAAGGTTTCCATGAGCCTTGCTTTTAAACTGTTAAGCTGGAGTTGCATGCTACCACCAAGTCTTGGTACTGTAAGTAGTGATGAGCAACATTTTTTGGCAGGCAGGGATTTGTGGCTTTTGCTGTGAAACCATGTCAAAATTTTGCCACAAAAACCATGTAAGAAAAAAGCGAAGTGAAAAATGCACACTGACTTCAATGCTTATTGCACAAAAAACTCATGAAAAAACTCCCATTGACTTAAATGCATTTCATTAAATTTCAAAGGACAGATTCGCTCATTGTAATTGGTAAGGTTAATGTACTGCATAAAAGGCAAAGCATATAGGTGCAATGCGTATTTCATTTAGTTTCAGTTATGTCCCACAGTCCCTTAATTTAAGATTCATGGTCTTCCAGAGAGGTAAAGGGAAATTGTTTTGCCCTTGTTGCTACCATATGCTGCAACAGAATATATTTAATAGTCATTAGATTAGGTTTCAAGATATGGCTTGATGCCAAAACCAAATACAATCCAGGGACTATTCCACTTGAGATTTTGGTGTGGGAAGGAATTTTTACCCCCAAAGGTTTTTGTTTTGTCCCTCCCGTGGATAAATAGGGGTAACTGAGTTAAACTCTGATGGGGGTACTAACTGCAAGGAATTAGCATGTTCTCTCTTGTACTGCTTAGATCTCCTTTGGGTCCCCCAGTTTCCTCCCACATGTCAAAACACAGCAAGGTTAATTGGCTCCTGGTGGAATTCATCCTAGTTTGTGTGTGTGTTCATGGCGGGGACCTTAGATTGTAAGTTCCACTGGAGCAGTTCCACTGGATGTGGATGAACATAAACAGTTTCTCTATAGCACTGCTTAACAAGAATAAAGGATTAGAATCTAGGTAGAATGTATTGTGGGCAAAAAGTAGATCCAAGCAGATGTGTTTTCTTAAACTCAACATGGCGGGTGACCATGTTATTTTAGACCCCACACTTGCTCATTATGCTCATGCACGTGACGTACGAGTTGTGGATGTGACTTACATGTCTACTTCACATGCATGCACATAATGAGTGAGTTGTGGCACTAGCTCATTTTGTGTATGTGTGTGCCACAACATGGCTGCCCATATTGGGAGCTCCCACTGCCCTTTAATGCTCAAATGCATTTTTGTTCCCTTAGTGCCTGAACACAACTCCATTTCATGTGTGATTATACCAGGCTTGGCATCCTCTATCCCACTATCTGCAGATATACACATGGGTAAAGAGCAGCTATTGCACTAATAAATACTGTTTAGTGATTTAGTTTACTAGAGGAAGATGTCATTTTTTTTAAGTTTTTCTTTTGAACATCAATGTCAACAAATGACCTTATAAGGTGTAGTAGTTAATTGAATATTTACTGCTGTCTGTCTTATTTTTATTGCTTGTATGACTTCTTATAAACTGTATGCCGCTCAAAAGGTTACAGCGGTTATTTCTTAATTTTATCCAGATCTTCTAAATCTTTAGAAGATAATCCATCCAGAGTGTGAAGGCGATGTTTTATCTTCCAGCACAGGGCACACTCTGACAATTATTCTACTTATTCACTACTATCAATCCGGAAAGCCAAAGGCAATGTTATGTTGAGGGAATGAAAAATAAATAACATTACAAAAGGAAATTTTGCAAAAAATGTGCAAATGTCCTGATTAATTGTGGTTTCAAGTTCCTTAAATTCTCTAACAAAGTCGCTGATCCATAGACCTACCGAATAAATAAATCCTACTGATGAGTTTCCAGCGAATAAAAACCCACTAAAGAAACAGTAAAATGCACTGATTACTATCTTAATACAATTTATTTCAATCTTTTTTATTCCCTTGCTCATTGTATGTTACAAAGCACAGAACCAAAGAACGGAGAGAATTCTTGTATATCATTTTCTGTTCACACATTACCCGAATGTCTATGAGAATCAACTGGTCCATTATGGAAGGATTGTTTAGGAGCATTCAAGGAAATGCAATTATAGAGCAGTGCTGGGGCAAACCAGGAAATTACTTGGAAATTGTTTTGGCAGCATAATTTGAAGAAGGCCCTGTAAGAATATTAAACTGGTTCTTCTGGGAATTAAACACTTTTTTCTTTCTCTAATGGTATTAATTTGCAGTCGCATATGTTATGACTCTCTAGAGAACTTTGCAGAGTACATTCTGAAGTTCTGTATTACTAAAGATTCCATCAAAAGAGAACAGTATGCAGTAGTTTAATATTTAAACCTCATATACTGTTTTATGGTATTAGATTTTATGTCCTATACATGGACAAAGCACACTTACACGTTAGGTTAATAATGCCTGAGGGATTACAGTTTTGCTGTTTTCAGGTGCTATTTTATTTCTTTGTTTATGTTCTTGTTCTTGACCCAGAAAAAAGAGAAACTTTCATTCTCCACTATGAGGCAAAAAGGAGCTGCTATTGATAACATAATTACAAATATGTATCACAGAATAAGAATCTAATCTCATATTGATTAAAAATGAACTTTTGGTTTGCTGAGGGTTAAACTAATAAATATCTCAGTCATATAACCGTAACCCAACCCATGGATAAATTAAGCTTCTGTAACCCTCCCAGACACCTCTACATCACAGAATTGCCTTGGCATAGCTGGGTTCCAACTCCATTTTTTTTACCAAAATATGAAAAATCCCGAAAGGGAAAAAATCAGATTGGAAACAAAAATTTTGTGACTTTTTCGTCACGTCGCATTTTTATCGTATTTGTTGCGACTTTTTCACCGCCGCAACTTTATGGTATTTTGCGCGACTATTTCGCTGCTGCCGCGATTTTTCCGTATTGAGGGATTGCAAACGGCGGAAAAACCAAACCGATTTTGTTCCCGACGGCGATGAAAAAGCCGCGGAACATACGAAGAAGTCGCGGCAACGAAAAAAATTGCAAAAATACTGATCATTACGAAAAAAACGCATTCAGATGCCTTCGGACCCTTCGTGGATTAGTAAATCTCCCCCTAGGGCTCATTTTTCTGAATGAGTGCATATCTATGGACAAGAAGAGGTTGGGCAGATTATTAATAATTACAAGACTACAGAGGAAGGATCAGATGATTATTATAAACACATCCTTGTGGGCTCACCAACTTTACATATATCGCTCCCTCTATACAGTTTTGTTTCAGATGGTGATAAATATTGGCAACAATTTTGTCTATAGTTGGCGATAATTCTGGTGATAATTTTTAGTAAACCTTGTGAGCCAACTTAGCATGAATGGGATAATAGGCGATAATATATATGTGCGGCAAATTTGCAATAACAAAAGTCCACTTTTTTGGATTCTGCCAAACCCCAGATTTGGCCGAATAGCGTCCACAAAAAAGTCATGTATATAAAAAAGCAAGTATATAAATTTATAGATGTAAAGTATTTCCAGATACCTTAATAGCAGCATATGGACTGTCCAATGTCAGTAAAACCGCCCAAGGACAACAACAATGATTTAGAAAAAACAGCTGCAAAGGGTGCATAGGGTGGCACAAATCACTGAATTGACATTAACTATAGAAAGAACCTTAAGAAACGTGCACTATAATGAAATATGTGCTATTAGCAATAGTACTTTATGAAAACGGGGATTGTTTGTTCCATAAACTGACTATTTCAGGAAAGCAAATTAACTGTCATTCTAATTAAATTAAGAGAAGTGTAAATGAATTAATGAAACAACAAGATATATAGCTGTACTGTAATAGAATGCCATATGTTTATATTTGATATCTTGTCCAAAGCTATAGTTATTTTGGATTCATGTCACACAGAAACACAGCTTGTAGCAGGAAAGTCTGGCCTTTCTCAGGATCATATGGGAAATGCGTGGCACCGGCTTTGGATGCATTCCAGTTTTTCAAACATTTGCTAGCCTTCTGGAACATACACGTGGTTACATATTTATCGTCATGCAAATAATTTAAAGAGACAGATAATTAAAAATCATTAATTAAAACTGCAGGAGTCGGGTCATATATGAGTTAAGCCAGAACTCAACATTAAAAAACCTTAACAAAGCATAGCATTATAACTAAGTCATTTCTCAAATCACATTTTAATGACCACCACCAAAAAAACCCAAATGACCCTGTAAGGATAGACTGGTATTAAAAAGCCCTTTTGCTGAATATTTCTCACAGAGCAGTGTTTGGTAACCAACATAATTAAAATTTACTTGCTATAATCCTTGTTTGAAGAACCATAAAACAGAGTGTCATAATACAAGGTTTACTGGCCACGTCCTAAATTATCCAGGTTAAAGGGCAAAGCACCAGATCCCTATTGGGGAAGGTTTTGACTATCCCTCAATAAATCTCACATCTTTCATTAAACATTCTGTATGGAACATTGAAGGTCTGCCCAATGATTTGAAATGAAAATGAGCAGGTCAGTCACTGAGATCCAAGCTGTGGCCCTGGACTTGTTTAATAAGAGGATTTTCTTGAGTCAAACACAATGTCAGAGCCTTCTTACTAATCCCCTGTTCTTGCTGCAGGGCACAATTACATTGTCTGACATTATATTGCTCGTCTTTTCACTCAAACCATTTACTCATTCACAGATTTTCTTTTTTATTATTATTTACACCAGATACTCAAAATAAATAAAAGCAAGGCCACGCATATGGGCAGCCCATGTGAAAACCAAATAAAAGCAAAGTAGAGGATTATAAACACATTCCAGGATTATAAGGAACTATGTTTAAGAACAGACCAAATTTTTAATTGTTGATTTCGCAAATAGCCAAAATACATGTGTCTAAAACTGCCCTTACATAAAGAAGGTTCTTATACAGCCAGGCCCCCAAACAAGCAGGTCTTTGCCCAAAATCAGCCCTAATTTTGATAATGTAAACATTCTGAATTACATTTATTTTTCTGATACCATTGTTTCATTTTTGCACTTTGAGAGTTAATAATAATTAATTTCATTGTGGGATTTTTGGTGGAGATGTTCTGTTGGAGACAAGGGAAGGGCTGAAGGGCTGAAGTACAACTTAGATATAAACACTGCCATGCTAGTCCTACCAAGGTACTGAGGTATCAGGAATATATATTAAAGGGGTGGTTATCCTTTGAGCTAACTTTTAGTATATTATAGAATGGCCAATTCTAACTTTTCATTTGATCTTAATTTTTTTATCTTTTCTTATATTTGATTCTTCCAAGCTTTCAAATGGTTGTCACTGACCCCGGTAGTCAAAAACTATTGCTCTGTGAGGCTAAAATGTTATTATTATTGTTACTTTTTATTACTTATCTTTCTATTCAGACCCACTCCAATTCATATTTCAGTTTCTCATTTAACCACTGGCTGAATTGGACTGAAGACCAATTGCAAATTGTCTCAGAACAATAATAAGGGGTGAACAACCCCTTTAGGGCTAGGAAGGTACCAGTGGTTATAAGAGAACTGTCTGGCACAAACATGCACCCTAGCTACAATGGACACTTAAACAATATTTTTCAAAAAATAGGTTTTGTTAGTTAGTTTTTCAGATCTAAATTGTTTATTGGTGTCCTTTATAAATCTATAATGTTTTCCTACTGCAACATCTTAAATATGTGTTTTGATTTACTGCATTGCACAATTCTGAGTTGTGCCAGAATCAGCCAGTTAAAGGAAACCATTACATGGGAATTTTGTCTGCGACTTGCAGCATCAAGGTGCCTGTAGCAACCAAAAGATAAAATGTCAGGTTAAGGATACCCTATATAATTACATGGAAAAACATGTTTTTCCATAACCTATAAGTGGTTCAATGTCTTAAACCATAGGTGTCATTTACGTTACCCCAGGGTGCAGGTGCTAGAGCGCTTAGTGCTTACTTAGCAAGTACTTTGCACCCCGGGGTAAACTGTTTGTGCCATATTAAAAAACTGCCATGAGAAGCCCGCTGTCAGGAGGCGGAGCCAAGGTGGTGGTTCAGGGTACTTGTCTCCCCCCTTCCCGACCCTTAGCAATACAGCACTAACTAACTCAGCTAATGCTCTGTTCCTGGGGTAAGAAGCATCTCTATGGGCTCCAGATAAAAAGAGCAGAGACTTGTGGCAATACAGGTAAAGCAGAACACAGTGTGCAAAGTGCAAAGTAGAGATATAGCCTTTGTCACTGTCTCAAACTCAAAGGTTCAAGATACAGACTATAAGATGCCCAAGGCCAAGTGATGAATTCCTAATTCAGTACAGGTATAGGATCTCTTATCTGGAAACCCAATATCCAGAAAGCTCTGAATTATAAGGAAGGCCATCTCCTATAGAGTGCATTTTAACCAAATAATTCACATTTTTTAGAATTATTTCCTTTTTCTGTAATAATAAAACAGTGCCTTGTACTTGATGGTTACTAAGCTGCATGAATCCATATTGGTGGCAAAACAATCCTATTGGGCTTATTTTATTTTTAAATATTTTACGATAAGGAGTTAAATTATGGAAAAATTCCTTATCCATCCTAGTATTTCAGCTAATACATCTAGAGACTACAGATCTATAGATTAGTGCCTCAACTATCTTACAGTGCATATGCTCATTATCAGCCACCAATTTAATATGGTATAGTATGGGCCAGTATTGTTATAAGTGCTAAAACCATGTGAGTTTCTGAGTAAATCTAACTAAAAAAAAGCCACTGTGCTTCCTCAGGCAGAATGAAGTCAGCTCCATGAGTTTAGCAAATGTATTCATGGCTGCGCTTTCCCTCCATAAATCTTTTCAACGCGTGGCAAGGCTGGTTGGTTGCTGGGAAGAATTAGACAACACTCTGGGGTTCCTGGATTTACTGCCGGATGTTTGTCAGTTCCAGATTTGGCTTTAGAAAGCCTGGTTCTTAATGCAAGCCTTTAGAAGCTGCAAGTCTGCCCTGTGCAGCAAGGAACATTGTGAGCAGTGCAACCTACAGCGAGCAGATGCTTGTTTTCTAACAAAGGCATGGAACTAATCAAAGCAATATATTTAGCTTTGTGTTTTCTATAAGCAATCAAATGTGAACACATAAATAGCATATCATGTGATGTCTTGCACAGAGAAAAGAAATCAATGCCATGTTCTGTTAGAAGTAAATATATATAGCTATACTGCATAACTTTGTCTTTATTTTGATGCTGATGTAGTTTATGGAAGAGGAAGGAATGCTTTGCTTACTGCATATATGTGTGAATGGCATGACACGGGCAGAATGTGTTTTTTCATGTCAGTTGTGAGTGTTGGCTTATTGTGCTAAGGGAACCCCAGAATCAATACTGGCCCAAGGCAGGGCTTTCATTCATTCATTCCATGGTTCCCATCCATTATACCTTGCACTTTGCACTTGCATGCAGGCTAATTGGAAATTGATAAAATTGACTGTAGCATGTGTGTGTAACTTGGGCTACACAAATAACAAGGGTGCTCCCTGCACTCTCCCTTCTGCCGGGGGAGGAGGTAACATCAATTTGAACGGAGACCAATGCCATTTTTGTTTAAAGGGGACCCAGGAAAATGCATTTATATTACTGCACTTTGCACTTATGCTTATATAAAATATCCTGTCTGTGTAATACAAGTATGGAATCTGTAACACAATGTGCACAATGCTTGGGATCTGGGGTTTTATGGGTTTCTGAATAATATCCTATTCCTGTATATGGTTAATTAATATTTTATAAGCTACATCACTGTTCCATGTTCAACCACTTGGTTGGCACCCTGTTGTTTTCTTTTTTTTTTTTTTTAATTTTTAACATTTTTATTGAGTTTTGTGACAATCCAACATTTATGACAAGATATTATCTGAATAAGGTTTACAGGAATATAAAGGCATGTCATACAGTATTGTAAATTATTAACATTATGTATTGTTTGTGATATAGCCTTATACAATTCAAAAATAAGAGGCATCAGAGAATGTCTGTCTGTTGTCCGGGTAATTTGGTGCTGGATTGTGTCATTTTACCTGGGGAGGGTGGGGGGAAAGGGGGGAAACAGGCATAGAAATCGTCTGGAGGTCAAAGTCAGTTAGTAGGTTTCGGGTCTTAATTTAATATTGAGGCTGTTTAATAAAACTTCAGTCATCTCAGTTTCGATTTTGTTTCTCTCTTAATATTGGCCTGTGTTAAAGTCATGGTTCGGCAGGGTATTCACCCTTGTATTTGTTGAGCAGTATTTGCGGTATTATCAGTTGATCTTAATCTTTTCTTAGATACTCTTGCCAGAGACGCCAAGTGGCCCAGTGGTTTTGTTTAGTTTTATAGGAATCAGTGTGCAAGTCCTCAAAGTTGTGGATGTCCTCCATTTCCTGGATACATTCTGAAATGGTAGGTATTGTTGGAGATTTCCATTTCCTAGGAATTATTATTTTAGCCGCATTAAGTGCATATTGGGTAAGTGATTTTTTGTATGTTGAAACCGGTTGGATATTGTAATGTAGTAGCACTGTTGCTGGGTTATTCGGTATATCTAACTGTAATTTATCATTGCAAATCTGTAATATTTCCGACCAGTATTTCTTTATCTCCGGACAGTCCCATAGTATATGTATGAGGGTGCCTGGTGATTCTCCGCATCGCCAGCAATTAGCTGAGGTTCCAGGGAAAATTTTGCTGAGTTTGGCAGGAGTGTGATACCAACCGGTGAGGATTTTATAATTGTTTTCTAGTATTCTGCAACTCCTTTGTCCTGTGAAAGATTTGAGTATTATTCCTTCCATATCTTGTTCTGTGAGTTGTAAATTTAATGCTTTTTCCCATTTTAAGAAATGTAGTGGTTTCGGGGAGGAAGCTGTTATTTGTGATATTAAATCCTGATATATGGTGGAGATATTGCGTGAGGGGGGAATTTTTTGTCGGCATATCTTTTCAAAAGTGGTGTATAGTTGATCTCCAGAGTTGCCTTTAAGGATGGGTGAGATAAAGCTTGTTAATTGGTGGTATTTGAAGCGTTCTGAATTCGGTAGGGTAAATGTAGTTTGTATTTGTTCCCATCGAGGTAGTGAGGCTTTGGGGCACAGATGAAAGATTTGTAGTGTTGTGTCTTGTTGCCATGCCGCGAAGTAGCCTTTTTGTAGACCAGGAGGGAAGGCCGGGTTGTGTGTTAGAGGAGTCATTAATGAATGTTCTGATTTTAGTTTATATTTATGTTGAAGTGAGTCCCATGTGTCCAGTGCATAGTCAAGCAGAGGATGTCCATTCTTTAAGCCCTGGCGATGTTTGGGTGGTAGCCATGGCAACAGTTTGAGAGGTTGTTCCGCGAAGGATTGTTCGATAAGTATCCATTCTTTGTGATGCTCGTAGTATGTCCAATCTATGATTCGTTGTAGGACACAGGCCTGGTGGTACAATTGGAAGTTTGGTAGTCCTAGGCCCCCGTCTGTTTTGGAGCGATGAAGGATGGTTTGTTTGATGCGGGGTGGTTTGTTGTTCCAGATAAATTTGCGGGTTAATTGTTTAGTATAGGAAAAAAGTCAGAGGGTGGTTTTAGTGGAATGGTTTGGAAAATATATAATAGTCTTGGCAGCACATTCATTTTAAGAGTGTTGACCCTGCCGAACCATGATAGAGGCATTTTATCCCAGGCGTTGATATTAGTTTTTATTTCTTGGAGAATAGCTTGGTAGTTAATTAAGGCCCAGTCCTTGTAATTAGCCGTTAGAGAGATGCCTAAATAAGTCATTTTGTGCGCAGTCCAAGGGAAAGAGAACTTGTCTTTAAGGGCTAGTACCAGGGTATGAGGTAGGCTGATGTTAAGTGCACTTGACTTGCTATAATTTATTTTGAAGTTACTTATATGGCTATATTTTTCAATTTCTGTTACAAGATTTGGTAAAGTTGTGGTAGGTTGAGAGAGAGTAAAAAGCAAATCATCTGCATATGCGCAAATTTTTTGTTGAGTTGTTCCGACCCTAATGCCTTGAATGTCTGGGTTATTGCGGATGGTAGAGAGGAAAGGTTCTAAGGTTAGGACAAACAGGAGTGGGGAGAGGGGACAGCCTTGTCTTGTCCCGTTCTGAAGTTGTATAGATTCTGAGAGGGATCCATTTATTTTAAGTCTAGCTATGGGATTAAAGTAAAGCGACATGATCCATTTCAGGGAATTTTGTCCTAGTCCTATATGTTTTAAGCAATGAAGCATAAAGTCCCACCTCACTCTATCAAAAGCCTTTTCGGCGTCAGTAGAAAGGAGAAAAAGGGGGGTTTTGTTGCGTTCTCCAGCCAGTACAACATTGAGTACTTTATTGAGATTATCTCGTGTTTCTCGTCGGGGGAGGAAGCCTGCCTGATCTGTGTGTATTATTTTTGATAAACCAGGCTTCAGCCGTGTTGCTATAATGTTTGCTAACAGTTTCACATCATTGTTAATTAATGAAATAGGTCTGTAGCTGGCTGGGGAGGTTGGGTCTTTCCCTTTTTTCAGCACCAGGCTAATGTGAGCTTCTAAGGAGATAGGAGACCAAGTATGCCCTTTTTTGATTTCATTAAATGCCTTAGTTAATGGGGGTAGCAGCAGTGGTTTTAGTGCTTTATAGAATCCGGTTGAAAATCCATCTGGGCCTGGGCATTTCCCCGTCGGGGATCTTTTGATCGCCTGTTCTAGTTCTATAGTGGATATGTCTAGTTCTGTACTTTCTATCCACTCTTGATCGCCCCGTCCCATCTGTGAAGCTGTTATATAGTTCTCGTATTTTGTTTGTAGAGTATCGAGGGGGGGTGGGGATGTAATTTGATTTGTAATCTGATACAGTTTCCTATAGAATTCTGTCAAAATTTTGTGAATCTCCTTGGGGGAATCGTATATCTGGCCAGTTGGTGATTTTAGTTTAAATATATGGTTTTTTTGTTCTTTAGCTTTAAGCATTCTAGCTAACATTTTGCTGCATTTATTACCGTGGTCATAGAACATTTTCTTTAGCAGAAATGAGGCCCTGTTGGTCTCTGTTTGTAGTATAGTTTTTAATTCTTGGCGGGCTATTGTTAAGTCTGTAAGAAGTTGGGATGTTCTAGAAGTTTTGTGTGATAGTTCCAGATTCTTAATATGTAAAAGTAATTCCTGTTTCTTTTTGGCTCTTTCTCTTTTTATTTTGGCACCCTGTTGTATAGCTATACCTCTAATAAAGCATTTATATGCTTCCCATTCTAGTATGGCATTGCTAGCGGTATTGGTGTTATTTTCAAAATATTCCTTAGTTGCTTTGGTTAGAGTTTCTAGGGTGTCCGGGTTTTTAAGTAAGTTATCGTTGATTTTCCACAAAAATTGTTTCTTGGATGTAGTATTGAGTGATAGGTCTAGGAGTACTGGTGCGTGATCTGACCAAGTAATTGAGCCAATAGTGACTTTTCGTACTTCATCTAATGCCTTGTGGGATAAAAATATGTAATCTATTCTGCTATATGTATCGTGACTATGCGAATAGAAAGTGTAGTTTTTGTCTTGAGGGCAAAAAATTCTCCAGCTATCTAATAGTTGGAGTGAGTGTAGATGTTGCTTAATTCGTTTGATTTGCGTGTAAGGGAGAGAGGACGTTCCTACGGAGCAGTCTAATTTGGGTTCTAATGGGGTGTTCAGATCCCCTCCTATTATTAGAGTCCCTTCCGCGAATAGCAGCAAAATGTCGTATATCTTATTCATAGTATCTGCCTGTTCTTTGTTTGGTAAGTAAATTGAGGCAAATGTGTATAATGCAGAATTCAGCTTTCCCTTAAGGAACGTATAGTTCCCTTGGGGGTCTATTTTAGTAGCTAAGATTTCTAGTTGCAAATCTGTGGCTAGAACAATAGCTGTGCCTCTTACCTTAGTGGGTTGAGGAGCGCTATGTATTATTGTGGAGTAATGTCTGTCAAACCATTTCGGAGTTTGGTCTATTTTGTAGTGTGTTTCCTGTACTAATGCCACCTGAATCTTGTTAGTTTTTAGTTCTTGGAGCAGCGCCCTTCTTTTCCAGGGTGAGTTTAAGCCGTTTGCATTAATTGTATAAACCTTTAGGTTTGTTGATTTGGGTGGAGATTTGCCTGGTTGAGGCATTGTAAGGTAAAGTTCCTGCCTGGGGGTGTTAGTTGGGATTAGGGTGTTGGGGGATAGAGGGATGTAAGGGTGTAGGTATCTTAGGTAGGAAAGGTAGATTGGGAAAGTAACTGGGGAAACTGGGCTTTGGAAAAAATTTAGGGAATGGGGGGGTAGGGAAGGAAGGGGATATGGGAGTCTAGACTAAGGAAAGTAGAGTAGGGTGTTAGATAGGGGGATATTAAACCACTAGAAGAACTGGTTAATCCAGTTATTTCTGTTTACGTGGTATAGGAGCGTACTCCTCTGGGGGGGTAGTAGATGGTTAGGGATCGCTAAATTCCTCCTGTGCTCCGTGGCACTGACTATGTTGAGAATGTTTTTTTGGGATCTGGGTCATTCTTGTCTGATTAGAAAAATCTTATCTGGAGATATGTTAATTTCCGTTGTCCAAGCATGTAAGGTGAAGTATCATTAATTAGAACTTTAGTAAACCATGTTAACATAACATCAAATAATAGTTATTGATCGTAGATGATAATAAAAAAAAAAAAAAAGGGGGGGGGGGGGGAGATGGGATTCTCCTTCACTACTACCTTGATTGATTTAGGCATACACTAAACCTTTTGTACCTTCATATAATTATACATCATAACTGTATAGGAATAGCTTTTGGAGAAAGATTAGCAAATAGAATCCTCGATTAATGTGTTGGCACCACATGTTAACATCCCATAGCGTATTACCTTCAGTCAGTAGTAATGAGAGAAAAAAAAAAAAAAAAAAAGGAAATTTTTAAAGGGGGGAGGGGAGGGAACATTAATCTTTTCCTTACTTAGATTGAATGTATAATAAGCTTCTTACACAATCACATAATTATAGATCATAACTATATAGATATAGTATATAAATCAGAACTGTTATCTGGGGCAGCATAACTATATAGGTAAAGCTTTTGGAGAAAAACTGGTAAATAGTGTCCTCATTTAGTATGTGGGCACAACATGTTAACATCACATAACATATTAACTTCCGATAATGGGAACCTTGATGTTTCCTTACTTAGATTAGATGTATAATAACTTCTTATACATTCATGTAGTTGTAAGTCATAACTATAAAGATATTGTAAATAAACCAGAACTATTATCTGGAACAAAATAATGTCTTAGTTTACTGTTGCATTATTCGTACCACCGGCATTATCTTGATTCAACTGCAGAAGCAGTATGAGGGCCCAGCGTAGTGTTCTGCGTTGGGCTTAAAGGAGCTCATGGGTTGCGCTTGTCCCGTGGGACGCTTGGCGAACGAGCTGGGGATTGAGTATTCAGGCGCTTTCTCCATTGTCTGGATGGGGTTGCTTCTCTCCTGGGGAGTGGTGTAGTGGGTATCTCTGGTGGTTGAATCGGGGGGTTTTCCTCTGGTGCCCCCAGGACATAATTACGCCACTCTGTGACATCTGGTACTGGTACATCCAGTTGTTGGCAAAATTGATGCAACTCCGTAGGATATCTTAAGGCATAAGTTTTCCCTCCTTTATGTGCTAAGACAGCAAAGGGGAATCCCCACTTATATGATATCCCACGTTCCCGTAGAATCATGGTCAGGGGTTTCAGCAAGCGGCGCTGGTTAATAGTGGATACAGCTAAGTCTTGATACAGATTTATAGTATTCTCCTCAAAGTGTATCCCATTCGCATTGCGGGCTTTTTGTATGATCTGTTCCTTGATCTCAAATCTGGCTAGGCAGCATAGGACATCTCGGGGAAAATTAGCTCTTTGGGGCCCACCCTGTGTATTCTCTCAATATTTATTTCTGGGGTGTCAGTGTCGTTTAGCACTTCCAGAAATAGTCTGGTCGCTACATCTCGTAGCTCCTCTTGTGGTATGGATTCGGGTATTCCCCTGATGCGTATGTTGCATCGCCGGCTACGATTTTCCAGGTCCTCAGTGTGCCGTCTTAGGTCGAGGATAGCCTGGTCGTGTTTTTGTATCAATTTAGTATTGGCTTGTGTATCGGTTGTGAGTTGAACTATGCTGTCCTCCATTTCCCCTAGAGTGTCTCTTACGTTTACTAGCTCCTGTTTTAGAGCTGCCGTTTCCATAAATATTGTATGTTTGAGATCTGTGCCCAAAGTTTGTAAGTCAGATTTGCGTGGTAGTTGCGATAATATGTTAAAGATTCCCTCTAGGTTGCCGCTTACCTCCGATGCAGTGTCTGAGACCGCTTGTGGTTCTGGGCTACTACAGGGCCTCTCTAGTGAGTCGCGAGGTCCCTCCGCCATGTTGTTTCCGTCCGGCGGCTCAGGTGGCTCTTGTGAGTGTGGAAAAAACTGCTTGATGCCGCCCGATAATGGCAAATTTTTGTGCCTGGGATAGTTAGTGGACAGCGGATGTTTGCCATGTTTGCCCATCTTGCTCAGGGTTGCCAGAATCCGCTTTTTGTTGGTCTGTGCCACGGAGCTCAGTGCAAGTAAGTCTTACTCCCGCGCCATGCAGCCACGCCCCCCACCCTGTTGTTTTCTTATATAGACACAAGGGAATTCTAATATCTTGTAATTTTTTTCTAATAAAGGGTACATTATTCCATATATATGTATGTTACTTTTCAAAAGAAAATTCTGGGATATTTTAGTCACTCTTCAGCAAGCCAGTTATGCTCAGCTCTCTGATCTGGTCCAACATTTATACTCTTTCCAAATGTGTCCCATAATAGATAGATAGAGAGAGAGAGAGTGCGAGAGAGATAGATAGATAGATGGATAAAAAAAACTATGCACAGATCTTAAAAACTTTGACAAACATGATTTTACTGTCACATTTATGTCCCAGTTTATATGAGCTATTCTGTGTATGCCTCTGTCTCTCCAGCACACTGTATTAGTGGCCATAGAGGAAAAAAGATCTTCTTGGAAGCAAAACATCATCAATGCAGAGCTGTAGGAATAGAATTCGTAGAGAAAGCAGTACTTAGGATGTGCCCGTGATTGGTCTTTCCTCACATATGGAAGCTTTTACAGATAGATTTGTGAGACGTTACAGTGGATTCTTTCATATATTACTAAGTTGCATTGCAATATTAGTCTTCTGTAGAAGAGGTCAGCATTCAGGATTCCTTGCTGAGATATCACATTTATTGCGTGAGGCAAAATGACACGTAGGTAAGGCTGCTTGTTTAACATGGGCTAAAGAAAGCATTACATCAACCACAATTAGAAGCTGTATACTGTTCTGCAACATGTGGGCTCTTGTGTCCCAATCATAACGTAAAAACAGTATTAAATCAAAAGATGGAATAAATTAGCAAGCAGATTGAGCTCACGCAAGTACTCGGGCCGGAGGTATAATATTACATTTTTGTCCATTGTATTAACCGCAGAACTACATTGCAAATGTAGCAAGTAATCCCTTATTAAAAGGGTAGTTACACAAATATGGGACCTGTTATCCATAATGCTTGGGCCCTGGGGGTTTCCAGATAAGGGGTCTTTCCATAATTTGGTTCTCCATACTTTAAATCTACTAAAATATCATTTATTCCCAATAGGATTGTTTTGCCTCCAATAAGGATTAATTATATCTTAGTTGGGATCAAGTACAATGTTCTGTTTTATTATTACAGGGAAAAAGGAAATCATTTTAAAATTTTGAATTATTTGATAAAAATGAAGTCTATGGGAGATGGCCTCCCGTAATTTGGAGCTGTCTGGATAACGGGTTGCCAAATAACAGATCCCATAACTGTACATTCTTTTCAAGAAGGGGTTAAATTCCATTTATTGCTTGACAAAAGAACTAAATTATTATAAGGTGTATTTATATATATATACACATAAATGTATTGACCGACTTGCTTCAGGCTATAGACAAAGGCTTAGCTCTTCCTATACAACACCCGCAGCAGCACCCTCAATTTATGATCACTTGGGGCGCTGCTGTTATTGGCGGAGAATATTTTATCTTGCCTCAAATGGGCAGAGAATGAGTGTTCAAAGCACAATACATATCATAAGGGTGGTGATTTGATTAAATAACTTGTTTCTTTTACAATTATTTCATATTATAGGGGTCATTTACAACCACAAGTGCAGTGGGCAAAGTGCATGGCTTGTTTTTTACCCACAATGCAGTGATTATTTCCTACAATTCCACAATCACCTGATGTAATTGCAATTTGACCCAATTTGTCAAAACTGACACAGTTGTGCTTGTTGTGGAGATTGCCAAGGAATTTTGTGGTTTTGACCAAACAGAAGCTTAAATAAAAAGCTACCATATTGCCTCTTACAAAGAATCCAGTCACTACTATATATTAAAAAAGTGTTAAATGGGTTTGGCACCTCTTTGGCACCTTTGGGGCTAATTCGAGACAAAGTATATATTCCCACTCAGGCATATAATGGATTTCTGAGGGCAAACCGCCTCTGGCACAATGTCCCCTTACTGCCGCAGACCTCCCCTGGGATCAGCAGCCCAAAGCTCACCGTCAGACCATAGAACAGCCCTACAAAACTCCCAATCCACACTCACTTACTGTTTTGGGAACTTTTTTTTCTTGTGGTCCCTGAGAAGCCTCTGTTGAAAGGAATCACCTTACATGCTTAGGTGGCACAAATGAAGCCTGCCTGTTGTCTTGGGATCAGTGGTGAGCTTAAGCCCCTACAAAATGTGCTACTATAGGAACACACCGACTTCCAGATGATAAAAATATAAATACATTGCCGAACAGATGTTGGGGAGTTGAAATATCCTGGAAGTTTTTGAGTACTTAAACATCCAACTTAAGATAAACATTACAAATTGCATATATGAAAAGCAACAATAACATGACTGTTTCGGTTTGAAGAAAGGTGTTAATGGGAAGCTTATCCATTTTCACCCTGTGCTTCCATAACCACAAAAATGCAAAGAACCCCACAGATCTTTAGGCACTGCATTAGCTGAATGTTCAGATGTGGATAAGGAGGCCTAACATGGTACGGGGTATATATGTCATTGACCTCTTTATCCAGCAGTCCTCTAAATATGTAAGGACCATTCTTATGGATAGAAATTTGTAGCAAAATTAAGCAACAAAAATTTGTTTCAAAAATTTTTGTTGGGAACAAAATGCGAGAAATACGTACAAAATAATGCCCATTCCCTTCAGCAGATGAATGGCCTGGCCCTAGGGTGGCACAAATTTAGGGATGGCATGCTGCTCAGCTGCACATGAACCTTGCTCACATCCAGAGCACTGTGGCCTAGGAGCGCTGGAGATTTCTGTACATCTTGTCCCCAGTGCTCGGTGTGTGAGATAAAAGGATGCAGGATGCACTAAAAGGGTGCTTGATCCAGGCAAGGGGGGTGGCGGGGCTATGGGCACCGTGTGGAGAAAACCATCACTGCACTTCAGTGTACTTGGGGTAGAGAGGAACTCCCATAGATGTCCTTAAGCTATATTCAGAAGAGTAAGCAGGTATATTAATTAATGTGGAAGCTGTTATTATTCTACATAAAAATCAATTTCTACTTTTTATTTTTATATCTTCCCCTTAGTCGGAACAGTTTAAACCTGCCATGGCCTAAGCTCCCACGCCCTTGGGTACTGTTATCTTTAAATAAGAATGACAGCCAGAAGGCAGAGCTGTATGCATGGTGTATATGATGGGGCACAAAATGGCAACATGTAACTGAGAAGCTGCGGAATAAAACCCAACTTCAGACTTTTCCTGACAACTTATACAGAAAGTGCTGAAACAATCCTGCAAAATCTAGTTAAGTTGGAAAATTCCCTTTTGGTTTAAAACATATTGACTTACGCTAAAACTGAAATAATGAAAAACGTGGGGACTTTTTTGTTGTATCCTAACACACCACCAACCAAGCTGGGATTCTAATCTTTCAATGTCACACAGTTCTAGAAATACACATAAATACACAGGATCCCCAGGATGGGATGAAAAGAATCTGCTCTTCATTAAGTTTACAGTATCAGCTAAAACATATGAATACAGAGGTCAAATGAAAATGCCTTTTACTTGCGGCCTCTATAGTATATTATGGATACAGAGGCACAGTACCGACTGCCGGCCATACACTCCTTATAAGGCAAACAGGTGAGTATATGTACAGTGTGCAAAGTAGCACTTTGGCTGAATTAGGGTATGTTTATAAATAAAATAATTTCCCACCAGATTGAAATAGAAATCTGCGAGTATGAATGCGTGGGTGGGCTCTCAATGTAACAGCATTCCGTCAGTCTGTTATACTAAATGGCCCTCCTGTAAGGCCGCCATATACACTCACTTTTCCAATGCTTAATTGCCTTCGTGTGAGGAAAGCGTAAAAAAGCCATTAGGATTGTTTTAAACATATGTTTATTTTTTGTTTATGTGAATGACTTATGATTATATGCCAGAGAGCAATGAGTGAATTTTTTTATGCCAGGCATGGATTTATGGCAAAATTCAGCATTTCGGTATTGCCAAATTTTTCTGTGAAACTGCATCAAACATTTGGCTGAGAAAAAACGCCCATTGACCTTAATGTATTTGGAGTGAGAAAAAAGCTGTGCACATAAAAAAGTCTTACCCGTAAGTAAGAAAAAATTGTTGTAGATAGAAATATTTGTCGGACTTTATGCATTTTGCAAATTTTTTGTCATTTTGCGGGACAGATTCGCTTATCACTAGCCAGAGATGCTTGCGTTATACTTCACAAAAAGGTTTTCAGTGCCTGTACAGTATTGACGGTTGTGTGCCTGTAAATGTAAAATAAACACCATTGCACAAAAAGTCTTGTTAGTTTCTCTTTGTGTGCTGTTATATCTACTGATGTGTGAATCTGTCCCATTTTGCTTCGCTGAAAAATTAGTGAAACTGTGAAAAAAATTAGCGAAACGCGGCTATTGTGCAGTTTTTTTTGACACAACTGCTACTTTTTCCTCACTCAGTGAATTTTTTTTGTGGTGAATTTTTGCAGCTGTTGCGCGAATAAAATCCACCAAAAGATTCGCTCATCACTAGTTATTTCTATTAGTTAACCTTTCATGTTACTTGCTCTATATTTCAGCATAATTGTATGAAGGACTGCTGCTGATAATGGGACCCATTATCCAGAATGCTCAGGACCTGGGGTTTTCCGGATACTAGGGGTAGGCAGAAGAGGCAGCTGCCTAGGGCGCAACGATTTGGGGGCGTCAGGCAGGAGCCTTTCCTGCCTACCCCTAGTCTGCTCTATTTAGTCATTGCCTCTGCCGATTGTCATTAAGCGGCGGGGGCAATGATTCATCGCATCACGACCGCCCCCCCCTCGCGACTGTGCATGCACGCCAAACCACACACGGGGAAGGGGCGAGGTGGCCGACCAGGTTTCCTAGGGTGCCCGGTCAGCTTGGCCCGCCCCTGCTTAGTTGGGATCAACTACAAGGCACTGTTTTATTATTACATGGAAAAAGGAAACCATTTTTAAAAATGTGAATTATTTAATTAAAATGGAGTCTATGTGAGATGACCTTTCTGTAATTCGTAACTTTATGAATAATGGGTTTCCAGATAAGGGGTCCAATACCTGTACTTACTAATAGTACTCAGCACATCATTGGCACACGTAATGACATAATTTTCTATAACTTCCCGCCACCATAACTTGCACATCATGATTAGTTTTGATGATTAGGAAAGATTTTATACCTTTACTGCAGTCATTTGATGATGGCGGATAGGCTTGCATAGGCTAGATGTCAATAAACACAGCAGCTAGAATTCTAGCAGTCTCCTATCACACTTTACTTTCAGAAATCTATGAAGGTAATGTGCTCCAAACTATTGTGTGTATTGGGGATTAGAAAAATTCCTGGGCTTAACCATATCTAGGGCCTTGGCAGTAATGGCATTTTCAAGGATTTTAGTAGAAGAAGTTACACTGCAAATCCAGAGTAATAAATAGAACAATCCGGGGGACTTGTTCAGTAAATGGCACCAAACAGAAACAGATATTTTCTACTACAATAAATACCCCAAGTGCAGAAATTGCTGCCCAGACCGCCCCCCAGTGATGACATCACATAAACTGCACATCATTAAGCTGAGACACGTGTAAACACAAAAGTAAACACAGTGAAATGATCCGAGTGATCAGTAACAGGAAGATCACAAAGTGGAATCAGATGAAAGTGATTCCTGATACATATGTGTCGCTTTCATCTGATCCCACTTTATGTGTGTATAACATGGACTGTTTGCTTATGTTGCAGCCATGTCACAAATGTTTGTTTCAAGCAGCTGCTGGCTCTTTTAGAGAAGGGATGATATATGTTTATAAAACGTCAGGGCTGACTGCGGCGCATTGAGAAGGAAACAAAATAACTATTCAAGTAATTATTTAAAAGGACAGAAACATTACAAAGTGTAACACATTCTCTAAATGAGTAATGGTGCGCAAAGCTGACACTCAACCTCCAGTATTGGAAAAGATTATGTAAGCCATAGTTCATTTACACGTTTCTTGTTATCCAAATAACTCTAGGTCTAATTATTCTGTCTGCATTATAATCATCACATGCTTTAAGGAAAATTATAATATCCAATTACATTGGGATCATTAAGAATAGCCTGGGAAAAATATTCGGGAACGACTTCCCTTTTAATGGAGGGCATGTCTGCTTGAGTAATATTGCTTACAAGTCACTTAATGGTGTGTAACATCAAACTACCAATCATGTCGGGATTCATTTATAAAGAGGGAAATTTGACTTTTGCAGAATGCTGGGAATGGAGTTCATGGATAGAGATGCCTGGTCTAAGGAGAGCCATTGGGCGAGTGGAAGGATTGCATTGGGAAAACACCTATGGCTAAACATATAGCGCTGGGGGACTAATGGGTATTTAATAGCAACCATTGGAAAAAACAGTAGAAGTTAGACTTATTAGACCATATTTTGTTTTTAATTTAATACATTATAGTATGTCCTATTGCTAGAAACATTTTAATTGGTCTTAACTTTTTTTTCTGTAGTCTTCCTTTCTATTTTGTCTTCCTCGGTTGCCTTTTCCAACCCTAAAATAGGGGTCACTGATACCAATAAAATATTGCTTATAAGGCTGCAATTTTATTATTATTGTTACTTTTAATTACTTATCTTTTAATTCAGGCCCTCTACTTTGTATCCTCAAATCACGTGGATAATTCCTGAGATTTTTATAGCTTGTTTTTAAAGTAGCAATTCAGTTGGTTATACAGATCCATAGGCCCCCTTCCCATGTGATATACAACCGATGCTATAATTAGAAATAGAGGTAACAGGGGATCTGGAGGAGGGAAGAACAACATTTTCACGGGTAAATCCAGAAATGCAGAAAACCATAAAATGGCTGGTTTATGAGGTCACGTTTTATGTTGCAGATAAGCATTTAATGTTTTACTTTTAAGGTAGAGCCCACTCCAATACTTCAAATTCTTAAGCAAAGTTTGACTTTTGACACTCTGACCCCATTTCTGGGTAACACTCTCCACTTATCTTGATGACTTTCTTATATCAGATAAGAGAATTACATCCAGGCTTGTCCCTTGCAGACACTTTTGAAAGGCTTTGTTCTCAATCAGAACAGATGGGACGGTACTAGTTTTACCATTTCATCATTTCCACCATTTCTCAAACACCTTTTGCAAAGAGCGACACCACGGATTTCATAGCTTTATTTGCTGTCTTTGTATATTTGTTTGTTTTTATCTAAAGTACATAATGCACTCTCTCTGAATAACAGAAATGAAACACATTATAAAAAAAGTTGCATACTATTTAAGACAATACAATAGTGCTGGCATGAATGTGACAAAACACCATGATAACGCTTGCATTCGCTAACACCTAAATAAATGTTCAGGGTTGTATATTGCTATAAGTTATTTTTGTAAAGGCTCCTTATTTTTTTACAAATGTATAATTACATATAGCTGTTGCTTGCTAGCTTTGAAAAAACCCTACTAGAAGTGTGCTTGAGAAAATTCTTGCCTATACTGAGCAATAACTTTTAGTAATGCATCTCTAAGGCCTGTGAGTGCCGATTTTTACTTATGGCAAAAAAATAAATATTGTTTTCTAAATTAGAAATAAGTCAGTGCTATTTCCCTTCAATACATTATATTACATTTTGATCTGGGAACTTTTTTTGTTCTTTCCTCTGGAATGAAACATCTTTATAGGAATTATATGAAGGACATGTTCAGATTTATGACTTTTTTTGGTTTCACTAAAAAAAACTAATGTTTGTCTGTTTATATCTGTTATGTCTGTTTATATCTGTTATGTATTGAATTTTTACGCCTTTTCTCAGTTAGGTACTGTCTGAAGCCTCCATTTGGCTGAAAGACGCCATCATATTCTTTATATGACATCACACAATAATACAACATGACAAACATTTTCCCACTACATGTAAGAAGTTGCACAGCACTGTTCTAAAGATGTAAAGTATCTACTAATACTGTCTTTTATTTACCAGTAAACAATACCTACCTTTTATTTACCAGTAAACAACATTTGAATATCAAAACAAGACAAGTATGAAAAAAGTTCCTAGGGTGTGACCAATAAAGGCAGTGATTGTGTAAGGGCACTCACCGGCTCCGCCGCCGCCGAGTCCCTTCAGCGCATAGCGTTCGGCGAATTGACGTACTTGACGCACGCGTGCGCGATGACGTCATGACGCTCGCTACATCGGCGGGAGATTTAAAAACCCATTCAAAACAACACACTTTGCTCGGTTATCGCTTTTTGCATGCCTAGCAATTCCTTCTGACTTGAAACTTTGTGATTTTGACCCTCTGCCTGACTCTCCGCTTCTGAACCCTGCTGCCTGCCTTGACCCGGACCTGTTTTGACTACGCCTTCGCTTACTCCTACGGTACTTCGCTATTTGGCCTTCCAGCCTCTCTCCACTGCTGCGCTTCCTGTCTCACTCTCAGGTTAAGCCTCCAGCCTAGTGTGAGGTGCTTGTGGGTGGCAATCCCGTCGGACTCGCTTGGCTTGACAGTATAACCGAGCCATGGATCGTGAGGAAGATACTTCTCCTCTCGCCACGTTGACCCAGCAGATTGCCGCCCTTGCTCACGCTGTGAGAGAGCTCCAAGCGGACTACAATCAAGTCCAAGAGCAACTACAGGCCGTTCAGCTCCCGGCTCCGCCTCCTGCTCCCGTGGCAATGCCTCCTCCTCCGCTAGGTGCCACAGCCCCAGAACCCAAGATACCGTTACCGGACAAGTTCTCTGGAGAACGCAGTGCTTTCAGAACTTTTGTTAATGCCTGCAAACTTCTGTTTATGCTCCAGCCACAGACTTATTCCACTGAACAGGTGAAAGTTGGTGTGGTTATGTCTCTACTACGGGGGCAGCCGCAATCCTGGGCTTTTCGGTTAATGGAGCAACAGAGCACCGCCCTGCATACTGCGGATGCTTTTTTCCAAGCAATGGCCGTCCTGTATGATGATCCCCATCGAGTCGGTACAGCGGAAGCGGCCCTGAGGAACCTCCGTCAAGGAACCCATCCTGTGGAGGATTACACCATTGACTTCCGTAAATTTTCAGCTGACACAGATTGGAATCAAGCGGCACTTAAACATCAGTTCCGTCTTGGCCTTTCTTCCCTTCTAAAAGACGAATTGGCTAGGATTGGAATCCCGGACTCTCTGGAAGGCCTGATACAATTATCGATTCAAATCGACCAACGCCTTAGAGAAAGGAGGTCGGAAAAGGCCAGTCAATTCCAGTCATCCTGGGTGTTACCAAAGGCCTCGCCGCCAATTCGAGTTGACTCCGGACCCTCTACATCCTCAGAGCCCGAACCTATGCAAATTGGTGCCCTTCGGCCTTCTCTATCCCCTGAGGAACGCATTCGACGGAGGAGATTGAACCTCTGCCTTTATTGCGGCCTGTCGGGTCATCTTCTCAATGGCTGCCCTACTCGCCCATCTCCTCCTCGTAAGGGTCCTTTGCTACATACATCTGAGCCTCGGCCTTATTTCGCTCCCTTGCTCACTTTCTCTCTCTCTCTACAGTGGGAAGACAAGATCCTGGAGCTCCCGGCCATCCTGGATTCCGGAGCTAGTGGCTGTTTTCTGGACTCTAAAATTGCAGACTATCATAAGATCCCCCTATTGCCCAAGCCACTCCCTCTCCTCATCCGAGTAGCAGATGGTTCTCCAATCAGTTCCGGTCCTATCTTGAAAGAGTCCATTCCCTTACGTGTCATTATAAATAAAATTCACTCTGAAGAATTAAGTTTTGATGTGGTAACTTCCCCGTTCTCACCTATTATTGTTGGGTTGCCATGGTTACGCAAACACAACCCAGTAGTGGACTGGGATAAAGGCAGGATTACCTTTTCTTCTAGCTTCTGCCGCACTCATTGTCTACCTCTTCCTGATCTACAAAAATTATGCTGTGTTTCTTCAGAGAGACTGTCAGAGAAGTTTCCCAATCTACCTCCGGAATACTATAATTTCCTGGATGTCTTTGACAAAAAGGGAGCAGACACTCTACCTCCTCACCGAAAGTACGACTGTCCTATTGAACTTTTTCCGGGATCCCAAATACCTTTTGGGCGAATTTATCCCCTAGCTGAGCCTGAGTTAAAGGCCCTGCGTAGCTATCTGGAAGAAAACCTAGCTAAAGGTTTCATCCGCCCATCAACCTCCCCTGCGGGAGCTGGAATCTTCTTCGTGGAAAAAAAAGATCACACATTGAGGCCTTGCATTGATTACCGAAATCTTAATTCCATTACAATTAAGAACAGGTATCCTTTACCTCTGATTCCGGAACTCTTCCAAAGACTCAGGGAAGCAAAGATCTTTTCTAAACTTGATTTAAGAGGCGCCTATAACTTGGTCAGAATAAGAGAAGGGGATGAATGGAAGACCGCTTTTCGTACCAGATACGGACACTTTGAATATCTAGTCATGCCCTTCGGTCTCTGTAACGCTCCAGCAACGTTCCAGCATTTTGTTAATGATGTCTTCAGAGATTATTTGGACGTTTTTGTTATTATTTACTTAGATGACATCCTAGTCTTTTCCAAATCGGTGGCAGAGCATCGAGTCCATATGGAAAAAATATTCTCTCGGCTCCGTTCTCACCAACTGTTTGCTAAATTTGAAAAATGTGAATTTGACAAGACTTCTATTGAGTTCCTTGGGTTTATCATCTCGGCTGAAGGAATTCAAATGGACCAAAAAAAGATCTCAGCCATTCTGGACTGGCCGGTTCCTTTGTCCCGAAAAAACGTCCAACGTTTTATTGGATTTGCGAACTTCTACAGGAGGTTTATTAAAGGTTTCTCACAGATTATGTTACCTATTACACGGTTAACCAGCTTAAGTACGAAATTCCACTGGACACCTCAGGCTCAATCCGCTTTTGAATTGTTAAAAACTCTATTTACCTCTGCACCTATCCTTCAGCATCCAGATCCGGCAAGACCTTTCATTTTAGAAGTCGACGCGTCAGAATCTGCAGTGGGGGCCGTTCTCTCTCAAAGATTTCCCGCTTCTGGAGCACTTCATCCGGTCGCCTATTTTTCACGGAAGATGAATAAGTCTGAACAAAATTATGATGTAGCTGATCGAGAACTCCTAGCCATCAAACTTGCCTTAGAAGAATGGCGGTATCTCCTGGAGGGTGGTCCTCACCCCATCTTGATTTATACTGATCATAAGAATCTGGAGTATCTCCGTGTCGCCAAGAGACTTAGACCTCGACAAGCGCGATGGGCACTTTTCTTCATGAGGTTCAATTTTCATCTTACCTACCGTCCAGGCTCTAAAAACTCCAAAGCAGATGCATTATCCAGAATCCACTCTACTCAAGAAACTGCTCCAACCTCACCTGAGACGGTCCTCTCACCTCAAAATTTTTTGTTCATTCAATGCTCTTTGATTGACCAGATTAGGCAAGCCTCAGTATCCATTCCCTCTGGTTTGGATTTGACCTCTAAGGATGGACTATTCTTTTTTAAGGACAAAATTTTTGTACCTGAAAGTCTTCGTCTAGAGGCCCTTCGTACCATTCACGATTCTAAGTTGGCAGGTCACCCTGGTATTAAAAAGACTATTGTTCTAGCCAAAAGATTCTTTTGGTGGCCTAAATTAACTTCAGATTGCACTAAGTATACCAAGTCCTGTGAAATTTGTGCTAGATCCAAGGACTCACGTACTAAGCCTTTGGGTTCACTGCTTCCCCTTCCAGTTCCTTCCAGACCTTGGGGATCCATTTCTATGGACTTTATTTCAGACTTACCTCCGTCTTCAGGACACACAACTATTTTTGTCATAGTGGATCGTCTAACCAAGATGGCTCATTTTATTCCCCTTCCCAAGCTTCCCTCTGCTGCCTCCACCACAGAATACTTTATTAAAGAAATTGTCAGATTACATGGGGTGCCCGATGAGATAATTTCTGATAGAGGAACTCAGTTTACGTCTCAATTTTGGAGGTCCTTATGCCAAGCTTTGCAAATCAGGATGTCTCTTTCTTCGGCTTTTCATCCTCAAACTAATGGGCAGACGGAGAGAACCAATCAGACCCTAGAGCAATATCTAAGGTGTTTCACTTCCTATCGTCAAGACGATTGGGTTTCCTTGTTGCCCCTTGCGGAATTTGCATACAACAATAGTTTGCATCACTCCATCCAACAATCCCCTTTCTTTGCCAATTACGGCTTGCATCCTGCCATCTTTCCCTCTTCGTTTAATGAAATCTCCGTTCCTGCTGTAAAAGAACGGTTATTATTTTTAAAAGAGAACTTTAAAACTCTGCAGGAAGCTATCAAAAAAGCCCAGGACAGCTTCAAGTCTTACGCGGATAGAAGGAGAGGTAAAGATCCCAATTTTAAAGTAGGCGATAAGGTTTGGCTCTCTTCTGTAAACCTTAAATTATCTTGTCCTACACGGAAGCTGGGTCACCGTTTTCTTGGTCCTTTCGAGATTCTCAAACAAATCAATCCTGTGGCGTTTCAGCTTAAGCTTCCTAATTCCTGGCGTATCCATCCAGTTTTCCATACTGCTTTATTGAAACCAGTGACTGCTAATTCTTTTGTTGGACGGGTCCCTATCCCACCTCCTCCCATCAGAGTCGACGGTCAAGAAGAATTTGAGGTCGAGGACATCCTTGATTACAGGCTAAGGGGGAGACAACCTCAATATTTGGTTAAATGGAAGGGGTACGGTCCGGAAGAGAATTCTTGGGAACCAGCTCGTAATATTCATGCACCTGAGATATTACAGAAGTTCCACCGCAAGTATGGTTCTAAAAGCAAGGTTCGCGTCCGGAGGCCGCTCCTAAGGGGGGGGCCATGTAAGGGCACTCACCGGCTCCGCCGCCGCCGAGTCCCTTCAGCGCATAGCGTTCGGCGAATGGAACGCATGCGCCATTTGCGTTCCAGCGCGCGCGTGCGCATGCGCGACGCTTGTACTTGACGCACGCGTGCGCGATGACGTCATGACGCTCGCTACGTCGGCGGGAGATTTAAAAACCCATTCAAAACAACACACTTTGCTCGGTTATCGCTTTTTGCATGCCTAGCAATTCCTTCTGACTTGAAACTTTGTGATTTTGACCCTCTGCCTGACTCTCCGCTTCTGAACCCTGCTGCCTGCCTTGACCCGGACCTGTTTTGACTACGCCTTCGCTTACTCCTACGGTACTTCGCTATTTGGCCTTCCAGCCTCTCTCCACTGCTGCGCTTCCTGTCTCACTCTCAGGTTAAGCCTCCAGCCTAGTGTGAGGTGCTTGTGGGTGGCAATCCCGTCGGACTCGCTTGGCTTGACAGATTGGTTATTTGGTAGTTCCTATGTGGACTGGCGGCCTACAGGAGGCTCTGTTTGGCATTACACATGGTCTTTATGCCTCCAAAACTTGCCCCCAAGAAAGGAATTAAAAAATAAGCACCTGCATTAAGGCCACTGGGAACAACTTCCAAGGGATTGGGGAGCAACATGTTGAAAAACATGCAAAGCAAAAGGAACCATTAAAGAGCCCCTATAGGTTTGTTTCACATTCTTTAATGGTTCCTTTTTCTTTGCATGTATCGGACTTAACCCCTGGAGGAGCTTCTGGGGTATTTTAACCTCAATTAGGGGTGGTTAAAATAAAAAAAACATCCTATTAACAGTTTTGAATGTTCTTTATTGAGCAACATGTTGCCCCTGAGCCACTGGTTTGGGATCACTGGCCTAGGCCATGTTTTTCCTTTCTTTTACACTGTGTTTGATATTTCAAATAGTACCAATGTCAGATGTCAGATGGGCAGGTAAACAGTAGTTGTGTATCTAGAAGAGGGATCCTTAAATTTGTTCATAGTGTCTTCGCAACTGCATAAAAATTTGTGCAACTTTTTTATGCAAAAAGGCGAAATGTGGAATTTCGCAGCAAATCCATGTCTGCCAAAAAATTGTGCTCATCACTAGTCTGAACGCATAAAGAAAAATCCCATACAAACAATAAAAAAATAGATAGCAATAATCAGTCTGTCATCTTTATACACACTATAAGACAGATAGACACCGCTTTGCCTGTGTTCCTGTAGCCAAATAATCATGAAAAATACATAGCTTAAATAAAAACATGTTGCCATATTTTTTATTTAATTGCTCCTATGTTATAATAGGGAGGTTGGATTGGTAAGAGAAAGGAGATCACACACAGTGGCTCTGTAGACATGGACAGACATTTCTCTTATGTCCTGTGGAAAATAACTATATGCCAATGTTTATTGTATTGCTTTGTTATTGTTTAAGCTTCTCAAAATAGAGTGCAGCATTATCTACAGCAAATGTATGGAGAAAAGTAATTTGCACTTCGCCACTATTCAGTGAAGCCATGACATGCTCTTTGCATTCTCCATCTTGACACTTTCTTCATTGTCCCCTTCATTCACCTCTATTTTCTGTTGCTTATTCAAAACCTGATAATGTGTTGTTGTTATTGTTGGTCTCAAAAATAACTGAATCCGCAGTAAAATGGAAACATTTTGTGCATTTGGATATAAATCATATTCAAGTTCCCAACATAATTTTTCATTGCTTTCTTGGCAATGTTTTTAGAATTAGCAACCTAAGTTTATTGACCCCTTGGGCAGACCTCAAAAACATCTGCACTTTTGTCTTATTGTAGATACCAAAAGGCAACTATTCACTATACTATACACTATACACTACTGACTACACTACACTATACTATACACTTTTCACTATACACTATTCACTATACACTGCACTATACTACACACTATACACTATTCACTACACACTATACACTATACACTACACTATACACTTTTCACTATACACTATCCACTATACTATCCACTATACACTATTTACTACACTACACTATACTATACACTTTTCACTATACACTTTTCACTATACGCAAATCACTGTTCAGTAAGAAACAAACAAACATACTAAATTTAAACTTCAACGGAATGAAATCAAGGCCCCCTTTGCCTATATATATTCACCCAGGATATATTCGAATGCTTTAAAAATGAGGAGTTTTAACTTACATATATATTTCATAATCTCTCAGTAGGTCTTTGGGATTATTGTGTCCTAAATTAGAAAAAAATTACCAGTTCAGATATTTTAGAGCAGCTAAAAAGTAGGTAAATATGCACATGCCATGTACCAAGAATGAATTTAGGATTGGAATTTGACCCATATGACAGAATGAATTTTTTTTGTACACTTTGTCCCTCTCCAGATGTTCTTGCCTTTAACAGCCACCTTTGCCGAGTTAATCTGCCAGCTACTCCTGTGCTAGAAAACATAATACCTGGACTTGCAGCTCATCCCTTTCATCCTCTCGTGAGGTTGTAAAAACCTATGCAAAACTGCTATAAATATATTTCATAAGCATCATTAGGCATGGAGATCCAAATTATGAAAAGACCCCTAATCGGGTCCCAAGCATTCTGGATCACAGGTCCCAAACAAGTACCAAGGTCCCGGGGTCTTCCAGATAAGGGATCTTTCCGTAGTTTGGATCTCCATGTTTTAAGTTTACTAAAAAAAAAATAATTTAAACGTTAAATAAACCCAATAGGCTTGTTTGGCATCCAATAAGGATTAATAACATCTTAGTTGGGCTCAAGTACAAGGTACTGTTTAATTATTACAGAGAAAAAGGTAATCATTTCTAAAAATTAGAATCATTTGTTTAAAATGGAGTCTATGGGAGATGGCATTTCCGTAATTCGGAACTTTCTGGATAATGGGTTTCCAGATAAGGGATCCCATACCTTTCTCACCTTTGCTCTTACTGGTTATGGAAGAAAATGATACCATTTTCTAAATCTCAGTACTCACATCATTTTGCCATATTCTGTAGCCAGCTTCAGTAGCTAATATGGACTGTTGCTTCAGATAGAGATGGGTCAGTTGCACGTGAACTAGTGATCTAAAAAGCAAACAAAGTGATCTAAAAAGCTTTTCTGTGTCATCAAAGCAGAACTCAAAACCAACTGAAAATGAAAGTCCATCTTTATGTGCAAAATACCTGTGCTGTATTGGTTAGTGGAAGCACTGCATCAGCTCTAGAGGAGACTGAATACCACCTAGTTTCAAATTTAGAAGAACAGCTTTACAAAAAAGAATCCAGTTCCTATATATTAATGTTTGGCATTGCTACCATTCATAGAAACCTGTGTCATTGTTGTGCAGCATTGGATGACCAGGGAAATGAAATTGTACTTTCCTTCATGTTAAAGTTTCCTTACAAGGCAAATACTTTGCAGGGCTTGAGGAGTTAATGTATTGCCTTCCTGAAAATACTGCCGGTGCCAGAGGAAATTCAAATTACAGCATGAGCAGAGTTGGTTCAGGAGTGTTCTCTGGTTACCAGCCCTCCTTTTTTTTCACAAACCACATGCAGTCATGGATTTAAAGTGTGCAACCATACCATAACCTAACATTTTAATACACCAAAGTTGCAAAGGGAAATATTGAATGTGGTCCAGAGACTTTACCCGTAATTCAGAAAAAAAATAGGAACTTTTTATGAGAGCGAGATAGATTATATCCATAAATGCCAACTCCCTCATGGAAAATTGGATTTTCAAGTGAAATAAAGCAAACTACTCCAACAGCGGTTACTTTAAATCTCATCTGTCTTTAAATGGTAAACCAGACTTGGTAAACCAGAGTCAAAACAATAAAGCCCAGTATAAGTAACTACAGCCCTATAGACTTCAGGAATCTCATACTATTGACTCCAACTGTAGTAGTAACCTGCAGTATCAGACAAATTGAATAAATAAGGAATATGTCAGTAAAGTTTTAAAAATGAACATGTTATAGGGCTCATACATACTGGAAGTTTATACGATTGCACCAAATGTCTATCCACAGCTTGAATTTGACTATAGTATTTATACTGTGCCACCAGGTACTTTTCACCTACTGATCTCACAGCACAGTTGCTGCACCCTGCCCATATCCAACTTTATATACAAACACAGGAATGGTGAGGACCAGGGGTTTTCCAGAAAAGGGGTCTTTCTGTAATTTAGATCTCTATATTTAAGTCTACTAACAAGCATTTAAACATTAAATAAACCCAATAGGGTCATTTTACCTCCAATAAAAAATGAATTATTCCTGAGTACAAGGTATTGTTTTATTATTACTGAGAAAAAAATAATCATTTGAAAAAAATTGAATTATTTGATTAAAATGGAGTCTATGGGAGAGGGCCTTCCTGTAATTTGGAGCTTTTTGGATATGGGTTTCTGGATAATGGATCCCATACCTGTAGTGTGATTATAAATGTATATACATGTTAATTATACATGCGACCTCAATAAAAATGAACTGAGTACTTCCAATTGACTTGCTCTCTTTATCTGATTTTCTTTAAATGGCAAGCACAAATGCACTTGTTCTGATGCATCTGGCATAATTTATGTTTTCTTGGATATGAGGTATCTAGTACTGCTAACTGTAAAGCAACTGGATTTGCTAGTAATGTTGAAAATGATTCACTGCTCATCCAAGTGGCTTCTTCAGTGGTGGAACGTCTTCCAGATTACTCAGCAGGTCCAGTTACTGCTAGTTACTGTAATGACCAAGACCTGGACCTGGAGTAAAACCATCACAGACATGGGGGCACATTTACTAATCCACGAATCCGAATGGGAAAAATTTGGATTGGAAACGAATATTTTCGTATTTTTTTTTAAATTTTCGTCGCCGTTACGACTTTTTCGTAAATTGAAACTTTTTTGTAGCCGTTACGACTTGTGCGAATTGTCGCTACTTTTTCGTAGCCGTTACGATTTGCTCGTATATTGTTGCGACTTTTTCGTATTGAGTGCTCGTAAACGGCAGGCAAACCTTTCAGACTTTGCATGATTTTGGAAGCCTCCCATAGGACTCAATGGCACTCTGCAGCTCCAACCCGGCCCAAGGAAAGTCTCCCTTAGGGCTCAATGGCACTCTGTAGCTCCAACCTGGCCCAAGGAAAGTCTCCCATAGGGCTCAATGGCACTCTGCAGCTCCAACCCGGCCCAAGGAAAGTCTCCCATAGGGCTCAATGGCACTCTGCAGCTCCAACCCGGCCCAAGGAAAGTCTCCCATAGGGCTCAATGGCACTCTGCAGCTCCAACCCGGCCCAAGGAAAGTCTCCCATAGGGCTCAATGGCACTCTGCAGCTCCAACCCGGCCCAAGGAAAGTCTCCCATAGGGCTCAATGGCACTCTGTAGCTCCAACCCGGCCCAAGGAAAGTCTCCCATAGGGCTCAATGGCACTCTGCAGCTCCAACCCGGCCCAAGGAAAGTCTCCCATAGGGCTCAATGGCACTCTGCAGCTCCAACCTGGCCCAAGGAAAGTCTCCCATAGGGCTCAATGGCACTCTGCAGCTCCAACCTGGCCCAAGGAAAGTCTCCCATAGGGCTCAATGGCACTCTGCAGCTCCAACCCGGCCCAAGGAAAGTCTCCCATAGGGCTCAATGGCACTCTGCAGCTCCAACCCGGCCCAAGGAAAGTCTCCCATAGGGCTCAATGGCACTCTGCAGCTCCAACCCGGCCCAAGGAAAGTCTCCCATAGGGCTCAATGGCACTCTGCAGCTCCAACCTGGCCCAAGGAAAGTCTCTTATAGGGCTCAATGGCACTCTGTAGCTCCAACCTGGCCCAAGGAAAGTCTCCCATAGGGCTCAATGGCACTCTGCAGCTCCAACCTGGCCCAAGGAAAGTCTCCCATAGGGCTCAATGGCACTCTGCAGCTCCAACCTGGCCCAAGGAAAGTCTCCCATAGGGCTCAATGGCACTCTGCAGCTCCAACCTGGCCCAAGGAAAGTCTCCCATAGGGCTCAATGGCACTCTGCAGCTCCAACCTGGCCCAAGGAAAGTCTCCCATAGGGCTCAATGGCACTCTGCAGCTCCAACCTGGCCCAAGGAAAGTCTCCCATAGGGCTCAATGGCACTCTGCAGCTCCAACCTGGCCCAAGGAAAGTCTCCCATAGGGCTCAATGGCACTCTGCAGCTCCAACCTGGCCCAAGGAAAGTCTCCCATAGGGCTCAATGGCACTCTGCAGCTCCAACCTGGCCCAAGTAAAGTCACCCATAGGGCTCAATGGCACTCTGCAGCTCCAACCCGGCCCAAGGAAAGTCTCCCATAGGGCTCAATGGCACTCTGCAGATCCAACCCGGCCCAAGGAAAGTCTCCCATAGGGCTCAATGGCACTCTGCAGATCCAACCCGGCCCAAGGAAAGTCTCCCTTAGGGCTCAATGGCACTCTGCAGCTCCAACCCGGCCCAAGGAAAGTCTCCCATAGGGCTCAATGGCACTCTGCAGCTCCAACCCGGCCCAAGGAAAGTCTCCCATAGGGCTCAATGGCACTTTGCAGCTCCAACCTGGCCCAAGGAAAGTCACGATACTGAAGCTTGAATGAATCCGAAACTTTCGTACTCGGCACGACGGCTACAAAAAAGTCGCGACAATTCGCGCAAGTCGTAACGCTACAAAAAAGTCGCGATAATTTACGAAAAAGTCGTAACGGCTACGAAAAAGTTGCGTCAATTTTTAAAAAAAACGCAAAACACCGATCATTACGAAAAAAACGCATTCGGACGCTTTTCGGACGTTCGTGGATCAGTAAATGTGCCCCATGATGTAATTTCAATTAGCAATTGTCTATACAAAGTTTATCTTTGAACTCTTGGAGTTTTTGCCTATTGTTGAATGTAAATGCCGCGGAAGCAGTGCAGATATCTGAAGGAGCTACAGACGAAATGCAACTTGTTATTATTGGGATTATGAAACGCAAAATGTTCCTTTCTGTCCAGCGATGTAAATGTTCTTCTTATACAATGCACCTGCTAACCATGACTTTGTTATATAGTTACATTGATTCTGGCTTTTTATCAAATACTTTGCTTGAAAAATAAACAAAGCAGACAAACAAATAAAAATCCTTTGTCATTCTGTTGCACCACGAAGTGAGCTCAGGTGGCAAAATTCTGTCCTATTTTCCTGATGCCGTGTCTTGCCTAAGGAGTGTGTTTACTTCTATTGATCCCATGCACACACATAGACATTCTGAATATCATCCACATAAAAACGACAGTCTGAGTGCACATATATAATAAAGCAATCAAGGGATGTGCCTGTCAGAAGACAGTATAATATAATTGGATTTTATCTGGAGTGAGCAAAAGGGCTTTGCGGAATATGGTGTATAACTTTGTTAGATGAACTGAAAAGCAGTGACCTACCGGGATAGGTACATTTGTAAAACATTAGACAAATAATCAAAAAGATGAAATTCTACCTTTATCATTGTTTATTATTTTATAGACGAAAAACGGAAACAAAAGAGATGTGCCAAACAATCGGATTACATTGATGGGATACATGCCAATGCGTTCCTCTTTCTCATAGGATTTTTAAACCTGCCCCATCAACATCTGCCCAATTTTCATCAATATATTGGTTGTGTAGGCCTGTCAGGGGGCACCACACATTGGTCTGTTGGCAGCTTTTATTGTACCGTGTATAGCCACCTTTACACTGTGGCAGATGTTTTGTTTTCTTGCAGTGTACATACTCAGCTGCTTAGCAGGTTTTTCTATGGCCTTATTAGCTGAACTTTTAGAAGAGATATTTATCGATATATATATGAAACATTTAACAAGACAAGTTTATTGGCATGGGTATGGGGACTTTGGGTAACCTACATGACCTATATCCAGTAGAAAATCAGATAAATATCTATTGGGCAAGTTTGAAAATCCCATCAGGCAAGGACTGAATCAGCATGTAGATGTCAAGTACATTTTTATGACCAGCTTTACATTTTATTTTTTCTTTAAAGTATTAAGCATCTCTGTATAACTTGTTATTAGAACATTTTGGAGGAGTGGGAAATCAGAATGCAGGGATCTATCAACTAGTCCTTGATTTGAATAGCTGTTTCCTATTGTACTGGAATAATGTTGTTACCTGGGACAGAAATAATAGTACCTTAAATAGATCACAAACATATATATCATAAAACTGTTCTTTCTTTGCACCTTTAGCTGGGTATAATTCACTTTATGATTTACAAGCTGTATTTATAAAACCTTAGCAAAATTGACATTTCAGAAAGCTTAAAAAAAACAAGCATTTTGAAAAGTATCTGTAAAATTTTTACTAAATAAACTACATTTTTTTACTCCCAAATTTAACTTTTCAATAATACTGTATAAAGAGCAAGCACTTAATTTATCTCTTGTAACATAATCGTGTGTCACATGGTACTCTCACAAAGTAAGCGCACTACATAAAACTGGCAATTGAGGGGCTTCCAGAGTCTTTCCTGCAGATACCAATTTGTGGGGGAAAAATAACTCTTAGCATTAAGTTCCACCCTAAAAATTAGTCAAAGAGTCCAAAATCCACAAATAGGAACACACAAAAGATCACTCACAAACAGAACTCCTTCTCAAGTCTGTCCATTCATTTTATTAAAAAAAACCTAAAACACACCAGAAGTCATGTAAACCTGAGGCCATATATAATAAATATAATGTGCCTTTTATATTACAAAAAACATATACATTTCCAATAATTCATCAGATAAACCACCAAGCGTGACATATATAAAGTAGCTTGGGTACTAGTGACTAGACTGTGCTAAATATTCCAAACATAACATTTGAAAAAAAAAATGTATTAACAAAATATTAGAAAGTGCTATAAATATATACAGATAAAATATCTTTAAGAGAAAGTTACCTTGTAGCTTCTATCATTCTTAGCCAGGATGGGGATGAAAGGAGCTTGTTAGTCACAGAGTGAGATATATATGTCCCATATAAACACACTTAGCAGTTATAGGTAACTCTGTTCCTCGATAGGTGAATCCATCCAAATAAATAGATTAGAGTTGCCACCTCTCGGTGGGCTGAACTCTGGGAGGGGGGGACAGGATGTGATGTTACATCTGTGGGCAGGGACATGACGTCACATGGGTGGGCTGGTGATGTCACAGGGTCAGGGCCAATTGCCCCACCAATTTTGGAGAGTGCTGTCCAGTTTTCCAAATTCGGAAAACAAGGCAGGTATTTTTGTCCCAGACAGCCCTTCCAAAGCCCGACCTGTCTGGGTCAAAACTAGGCAGGTGGCAACCTTAAAATAGATTCAGAAATTTAAAATAGGCCCTGCCTTTCATGTACACAGAGGCCCAAATAGCCCCTTACCTGCCCACTAAATGGTAACTGTCTATGGCATCTTACAGCAGCCCCTCTGGCATTTGTGAGAATGTAAAGATTGCCAGTCTGGGCCTGAATAGGTTCCACCCTACATAGAGGGCACCATACAGTGCTACAGTTTGAGTAGAATTTACCTCAAAGTCTTTAGTATAAGCCGTGTACTATATAATGTACCTTAGTCACAGAGACAACTCCAGTGTCTGAGATGCAAAGCATTCTGCAATCTTTTTTTACCAACTGTAATAAAGGAATGTACAAGAATCACTCTGGTATAATGTACTTTGTTTTGCGCATTGCCCTCTGTTTGTTTATTTGGCCATGTTGTACCATATCACAAGTAGTTTCAGTCTCCATGGCTGGCTGGCTACGGCAGGGGTTTGTAATTCACAGGGTAACTTTCTGTCCTGGCTACAATATGGTTAACGGTCACATCTGAAGGGACACTGTCATGATTTTTACTTTTTATTTATAAATTACACTGTTTACATAGCAAATAATTCACTCTACCATTTAAATGTTTTTCTTGACCCAACAAATTTATTTTTTAGTTGTAATATTGGTGTGTAGGCGCCATCTCAGTGCATTGTGCCTGAGTCTGAGCTTTCAGAAGGAGCCAGCGCTACACATTAGAACTGCTTTCAGGTAACCTATTGTTTCTCCTACTCTTATGTAACTGGAGTCCCAAGCCGGACTTGGATTTCTTACTATTGAGTGCTATTCTGATACCAACTGGGAGCTGCTATTTTGCTCCCTTCCCATTGTTCTGCTGGTCGGCTGTTGGGAGGGGGGGATATCACTCCAACTTGCAGCTCAGCAGTAAAGTGTGACTGAAGTTTATGAAAGCACAGATCACAAGGCTGTGGCACCCTGGGAAATGAAGGATATGGCTAGCCCCATGTGAAATTTCAAAATTAAATATAAAAAAAATATATAAAAAAATGTGTTTTTGAAAAACATATTTCAATGCAGGATTCTGCTGGAGAAGCTCTATTAACTGATGGGTTTTAAAATAACATGTTTTTCCATGACAGTATTCCTTTAAATATAAGTTGCCAGTCAGTCCCCTGATCTTATAAAATCTTATAGCGGGAAATAAATGCCAGCACAACAAAAAGTTTATCAGACTTAATAAAACATTCAACAATTTTAGGACATTGCAAAAGTGTCTGGGGTTGGGCACCTTTCCCTTTTCAATTGACGGGTCATGAAATCAATAAGGTTAATGGCAATATGTGATTTGCTGCCGTCAGTACCTTCATACACCCTATAAAGCTGAGCATATCATGTTCCCATAGCGGGATTTAAATATGCCCTGCCTGTTTGCTGCCTGTCAATCTTTATTGGAAAATCTCAAAGGAAATTAGCACATCTTTCACAAAATCTAAAACACATGTCTCCAGTTGCTGGTTCTTTATTAGCCTTGGATGCAAAAGCACCAATAGCGGAGTCTAAATGGAATACATCCCAAGAATGTGTACTCTACTGTCAATGGGCCACTTCAATACAGTGCTGAAAAGCTGCGTAACAATGCCGACTGTTTGCTTATGGGGCCTTAATGAGCTTCATTGTGTTTGTGTTTACACACTTGTGAGAATTTTCCCTTTGAACAATGAGGCTGTGTAGTCAGCAAACAAAGAAAATATACACAACTGTGTCAATCTTAGCAACACTGTACAGAAGCAGCCTCCTCCACAAAAGCTTTGCTTGGATTAGCAACCAAATCTGAATCCTATTTTGCATATTTCCATCCAGCCAGCCGGGCACTGGGCAATTTTAGTTAACAAATTAGGACATACGGGTGCAGCTATTAGTAATTCAGTCCCTGACACAATAAAAGTTGCACCCATGTATCATTTCCTTTAAAGACATGTGGCTTCCAAGTGAATCCTGAACCAAATCCTCAGTGTTTGTACAACTCACACATTGGTGTAGCAACAATTCTTCTATATTGTAGTATCCAGAACAGCAAAAAGTGAAACCCCCAAACCTCAACCATTTTTTTATCTTCAGACTCTGCCCTCTATCCACTAATTTGGTCCCACTGGTTGGGGTTAAGGTCCCCATACATGGGCCGATTCTAGCTGCCGATATCAGTCCCTTAGACCGATCCGGCAGCTAATCGGCCCGTGTATGGGCACTACCGACGGGCCAGCCTGACTGATATCTGGCCTGAAATCGTCCGGATCTCGATTGGGCAGGTTAGAAAATCTAGTCGGATCGGGGGCCGCATTGGATCATTGATGTGGTCCCCGGACCAACTTTGCCTATGCCCGTCATTGTAATGCCCTGGGGCCAAACGATCGAATTACCCTGGATTCTCCCGATATTGCCCACCCGTAGGTGGTGGCGACATCGCCAAGCGAGCGGATCTGCCCTTCTATGGGGACCTTTACAGTTAGGCTTAGGAAAGGTTAGCTCAGTGCCACTTTAGGTTGGTAAACGTTAATACAAAAGTCCCCGCCCATCCTCCCAAGGATGTAGGGGATGATTGTTTCATAGTTTGTTGTTTAGCTAGTTGTCACCTTCTGGTACAGTGGTGTCTGTCACCAGTAATGGTTTAACCCAGGGATACCCAACCTTTTTTTACTCATAAACTCATAAAGCATGAAAAATGTTCATGAGGGTGCCAAATAAGGGCTGTCACTGGCTATTTGGTAGCCCCTATGTGGACTGGCAGCCAAAATGAGGCTCTGTTTGGCAGTACACCTGGTTTTTATGCAACCAAAACTTGCCCCCAAGTCAGGAATTCAAAAATAAGCACCTACTTTGAGGCCACTGGGAGCAACATTGAAGATGTTGGGAAACAACATGTTGCTCAGAAGCCACTGGTTGGGGATTACTGGTTTAACCCCTATGGTGGATGACCATTTGTTTAGATTGACTGATGGAAAAAGATGTTATGTCTAAATGCCGCTGAGCCCTGGAAAACAATGGCTGTGGAGCAGTGCAATGGCTGAGATTTGGAACTTGAGACATATCCTCTGAGCTATGTGAGTACAACACGATGAAATTGCTGTTCAGTTATGGAAGGGGACACAGACAGGGACTTGAGTGACATTTCCATTATTGTTTTGTATTACAATGTTTATGTTATTTGTATTTAGTTGTTAAAGTATAATTCTGTTGCTTTGCATCTAATGTTCTTTCATTGCTTATACCGATAAAGCTGTGGCTGGTACTATTCAAAAAGATATTGTCATCCATTTTGGTATTTCTCCATTTAGCATTCAGTTTAGCTGGGCAATGTGGCTCCATACGGGGACTGTGCAATATATTTGTAAAGGAGTTGCATCAAACTTTCCATAGGGTTAATGAGCACAGCATTAAATAAGTTTATCTTGCCGCTCAGAATTCACTTTGGAACATAAATGGCTCTGATGGAGAAAATGTCTCACAGTAGTAACCAGCTTGAAGCTTTAAGATGTAATCCGGCCTGCAGAAAGATCGATCATAATCCAACTGAATGTCTAATGCATGGATGCACGCCTGCTGTGTTCTATTAGGCAGCCACAACAAAATGAGACATTCTGAGTTCTAGCTCAGCTTAGGGGACATTTAATGCTGTATATAGCACTGCTCTTGCTCATGGCTACTTAAGGTACACAGCCAACTCAAGGATAACTTTTTAAAAGTTCTTCATAAAACTTTAGATGCAGATCTTCATTGATGAATCCTGATAAAGAGAATTACAAACTCAGCCACAGAGGGTCACAGGGCCCATGAAAATAGTTGAAAAGGCATCACAACTTTGCAAGCTATATTCTGTTGAATTATTCTGTGCCATATTTATGTTTAACCAACCAACTCTTTCAATTCCTTACTGTGTATTAAATTACATTTTAACACATCATAGTGTGTGGCTTGGTAAAGGGTAACTCCTGACCCCAGCAGCCAAAAAACTATTGCTTTTGAGGTTACAGTTTTATTGTTATTGTTACTTTTTATTACTTGTCTTTCTATTCAAGTACTCTCCTATTAATATACCAGATTTTTGCTTAAATCACTCCCTGGTTGCTAAGGTCATTTGGACCCTAGCAACCAGATAGCTGCTGAAACTCCAAACTGGAGAGCAGCAAATCAAAAACAGAAATAATTTAAAAAAAAACAACAAAAAAAATATAATACTAAAATAATATAAAAAATAAAGACCAATCGCAAACTGTCTTAGAAAATTACCATCTACATCATACTAAAAGTTATCTGAAAGGTGAACAACCCCTTTAAGACATCTCTAGCTCTTTAACAGACTATACATTGGCCTTACTTATTAAAGAAGCTCCTTTCCACTACACTATAACTGTTCTCCTGTTGCTATAATATTCCAAAATGATGCAGTAACAGCTCCTTAGATAGAGAGGGGGTTGGCTTGGGAGGGTTTGATTCATTGGTTACTGTAGAAGGCAAGGGGAGGATGATAATGACAAGGTTTCTTTCCAGCG